>NW_028227258.1:10410000-11010000 GCF_978045245.1 Mus caroli | reverse complement strand
GTTTTTAATTATTCTCTCAGCTCTCTGGGCTCAGTAAAGTTTGTCCAAGAAAGCCAAACATTCCCTAAGAGGAAGTGATGCAGCCTGGACATGCAGAGTAGTAAAAAGCAGAATATAAATATGATTATGGTATGCTGTGCTTAATGATATTAGTTAGGAGATAAAATCATATGCATTTTAAGATCATCATTTTATAATTATTAGTTTTTTAAAAATATCCACCCATATAAGTGGTTGCCTGAGTTTTTCTGCATATATCAAGTGTTTAATAAATATGCATAACTATCTCTAAAAGATTATACAATTTTTATATCATTACAATTATGATACTTGAAAGCAAGAAAACTAAAAGTGATATCCCTCAGAATCATTGTTCTACTGAGTTTCTCATAAGTCAAGTCCTTCTTTTCCATAGATTGTTCCCATAACTCTTGCTAATCTCTGCACCATGAGGATTTTCTCTAATTGGGTCTTATAGATCTTCCTCCATCAATGTTTCTGTCAAACCAAGACTGCTAACTGCACTGTTTTTTTTACAAAGCTCTCTGTCCTAACTTACAGTCATTATTTTGTTCATGATGCTTACCCTCAAGCACCCCTCCTTGTTGATGTGTATGGCTGGAGATGAACATTCTCCCATTCTACTTAACACAAGGAAACCTTACCACGTCAACCATGAGGATGAAATTTCTCTGCGTTTCTTTAATATTCTTGAAGCTAAACCAAGATACCAGTCCCTGCATGTACCATTCCTCCTAAACCATCAGGCATCTATCACTTGGGTGAAGAACAGAAGCAAACAGATGTTAACTGTGGTAGCAGCTCTGTGCTGAACAGCAGCCTCACAGAATCCTCGCAATGGGATTTTCCATGGCTCAGTGAATATGACTTTGTCTCTTCATATTGCTGTCCAGAGTCACAGAGTAAAAACACATAGATGCCCCCTGTAAGTTATGGGATGTCAAAGGTATCGTTCTATCATTTTCTGGTGTTTTCAGATTAAACCTAAGTTCTCATAGCTGTCCAACATGAAATATACTTGTCTATATAGCTTTAATAATTTTAAATAAATAAGGTGTATCTCGTGTTTGAAAACACTTTGTGATTTAAATTATGAAACACGATACTTTTTACTTCACCTTTTTTTTGGTCCTCTGATTATTTCTCTTAGCTTTAACTGATATTTTCTGTTGTTTTGTTTTCTTACTACATTAGTTTTCAACCAGGATTTCATGCAGCCCAGACCAGCATGTAGCTAATGATAGCCCCACACTTCTGATCCTTCTGCCTCCAGCTCCGGCGTGCAGGAATGACATTGTATGACCATGTCTGTCACATGCAGTGCTGGGCATGGAACCCAGGGATTGCTGAGTAGTGAGTAAGCACTCCCCCAGCCGAGCTACCGTGCCAACCCTACTTAGAACTATCTGAAAGCACTTGTTTGTTTTGTATATTTTGGTAGAAACAAATCTGGGCTTGTGAGACCTGGAAGAGCCATTTGCAGAGTAAAGTGCTGTATGCATTCTTCATAATATCAAACAGTTCACTGGTGAGATATTAAAATGTCCCCATCTTTCCACAATAATTTAAGTCAATCCATTGAATTTTCATGCCACTGTAACTCTTGGTCGTTCCCCACGAAGGCCCTAGGCTGCACAGTGACGCCATCAGCACATGCCATTGTGATACATAAAAGTACAGTAGATTAGAGTCTATGTCTCTCAGAAACTAACACTCAAATTTAGAATCATATCAAAATATCATTTGTATTTCAAAAGAGTGCTGACATGGTGGGGCAATGATGATATTTTGTTGTGTGGATATTTTTTAAGTATTTTGATTTTTAAAAATCACCAAATATTTTTTTGCTTTAGATTAAAAAATAAAACACTATTATAGCGCACACAACCACTGTGTGTTATAAAGATGCTGTTGCACTGTCGCCTGAAGAAATACTCTTGGGATGCTTTTGTGTGTCTCTCTAAATTATCTACCCTCTAATTCAATTGTCCTGCCTACCAAAATCACTGATCTCAACAGAACTAAAACGGACTATTAGTGTGCCAAGAGTTCCCCCACCTTCACTATGGAGATGTAATTATGGCACCAACTTAATTGCTATTGTGTCCCCACTACTTGAATTAATGGCTCCAATGCAAACCATGTATTTTAAATTGTTCAGACAATATAGAACGAAGTGAAAAAAACGCAAAACCAATTTCCTGTTTGTTATCTAATGGTAATTGAAACACAATAATTCATTATGATACTGGGTTATTATTGTATGTGAACTGGCAAGTCTCAAAGATAAAGGCGGTAGACAATAATGAGAAAGAAAACATTTTTTAAAATAAAATCAGAGAGACGTTGACTACACTCACCAGCTATGAAATATAAATGGACAAGGAACCCAAGATTGAGACTTGTTTGTAAATAATATGAATCCCAAGGAAAATATTGCTCCTTGGGATGCTTCTGTAAAGTGTAGGCATATAATAAATAAATCTGTATGTAGTCAAATAAGGAATCTGAGAAATGCCTGAAATAATGAATTTTGACATTTTCATGCCATTATTCAATGCATACTTTCTCTCCAATGCCCTACTGTAAAATGATTTTAAAGTTTATTTACATATATATGTATATATATATATATATATATATACATGTATATGTGTGTCTGCATAACAAGATATTGTATGCAGGTACAGATCAGAGATTGTAAGAATAGCATATACTTATATACAGAAAAAATATTTAATGTCAAAAATAAATATTGAATTAAATGTTTAATAAATTATCTTTAACTACTTGAATAAATATGTAGGCTTTAAAAAAACAGTTATAAAATACTCTCCCTAAAAATGGAACCAAGTTTATCTTTGCGTAAATTTTCCAGTTAATGAACAAAATATTTAAATATTCTATAGATTATTAACATCTACAAAACTGAACCAAATGCAAGTCTTAATACAACATTAAATTTATGATACACATAGAAGCCTTATATAGAGCTGATGGAGGGCTGGGGACGCTAATTTGCTCTAGATTTATAATAACCTGATCTGGGTTTTGTAAGTACCGAAACCCTTTAAACAAAATTAGAAAGCTGTTGTGCTTTGTGTGATTAAAGATGCAATTCCCGTTGGGGTAATGAGAAAAGTTAGAACATGTTTCTTTCTTTATGGATGCTTCTATAATAAACAAGACTTCCATACATTATATATTTTTGTTACTATGATTTCCTTGTTTTTAATTATAAAAATAAACCAATAGAATTTCAGTGGAGTCTCAGAGTGAAACTGTGCCAAAATTAAGCTGAAGAATGTGCGCTGAACTTCATAAAAATCCTTAAAATTGTTCCCAGGGTCTTGGGGTCTTATTGTGAAAATACTAGTTCATGATTTTCTAGAGTAAAATATTGTTCTGATTTAGACCCATGCAGAAGAAAGTCCTGCAGGCCTGATACACTTTAAACCTACACAGTGACATGCATAAAACTGTTCATGACTAATGATTGCAAGATTCATATAAATTACAAAGAGGGGGAAAAAACGGTCTCTTTTATCTCTTACACAAATAACGTTTGCAGCACTATTTAAAAGGTTCACTTGGTAAATTGTAATACATCAGCTTCTAAGCCTTAAATCTATAAGAATGCTTTGCTTTAAGTAATGCAAACACTGATTCCTTTAAAACACAGTCAGAAAATGTTAATACAAATATCAATATAAGCATGGGTGTGTATATTTGTGTGTATGAAAATAAGTGCATGCAAAAGTATTAATTCATTAAAAGTTTATCTCTCATGAAACCTTTATTAGCCCTTGAAGACTTTGCCACTTCATATAAAATGATTTATTTTTTGAATAACAAGTTTCCATTAATCTGTTCAACAAAGGAATTTTTAAATCATTTAAATAATTTATTGGGATGAATTATTTACGTTCTGTAAAATATATATGTGACCATGTATATGTCTATATCTGGGTCTATATATTTGTGTTCTAACACAGTATTGTTGAGAAAATACAGCATAGAGTTCAGATGGCCTGTCCTTGACAGCACCAGTGTGGCTTGGTGTGGCTGCCACAGAGGAGGTCTTTGATCATCCATTGTTGGCACAGGACCCCTGTTAGAGGGCCATTTGTGCTCCGTTTGGCAGCACACGGTGATTTCATGTCAGAGAAACGTACACACTATTTTCTATATTCATTTTCAATTTTGCATTTTTGCTGAAATTGTAGGCTGACATAATTTCCAACATGTAAGGATAATAAAGGCAATTATTGAGCCGTCACAGAAAACTGATTTTCCCCGTGTGCTGCTGTAGGTGCTACTGAAGAGTGGCAAGAGCAGCCCCTCCCCAGAGAAATAAGTTGTCTGTATAAACAGATAGGCCTGGAGGAGCGGTGGGAACAGATACCAGCCAGCAAATTGAACAGCACACAAAGCCATCGGACACAAGCACTCCCAGACCGTGCTCAACACGCGTCCTGTTCCAAGATTCACACGGTCCACTATGTCTTCATAGATTCTTCACACAATTTTTCTCAACTAAATCTTGTTATGTTTCCTCTGACGATGTAGTGGTTTTTTTTTTTTCCTTCACAAATAATGCAAACAATAATTCCACAAATTTGGCAAAGTTACAAAAATGTGTAACAGCTTCTTCTCGGTTTTAATTTTAATTTTAATTTTAAGCATGCAAGGAAGTCAGGTTTTGTTCAAGACTCTCCTGAGGCAAACGTATTTGTTCTTTTTGCCAGCGAGGTCCCTGCTTTGGGAGACTCCGCCAAGCTTGACTGTGGTTTTATTTGTTTGTTTACTTTTGTAGGGCACTCTTCTCTCTGTTATCCTGGTTTGAGGTGAGTTCATTTCGTTTTCATTTCTCTTTTGGAGCACAAGCCTCACAATACAGACTCTTGGTTTCCATTCATCAGGGAGGTCTTAACTTTGCACATAGATTGCATGGAATGATTGTGGCATGTGGTAAACTTGCACCGTCTCTCACTTATGGGAAGCCCAACAGTAACACTTGACACTTCACACATGTTATCTGCTATGCTCACACACTGAGAAGGACTCAGAAGGCATTAAGTAGATATAATTGTAAAAAGCCCTTGACCTTGCAAAGTAGGACTATGACATCTAGGTGGACAATAGTCTTTAAAGAAGTCTTTAATTTTAAAGCATAATTTTTTGAATTATGAATAAGAGAGAGTAGGAAAGAAATCCCCCCACTGGACGTCCTTCTCTGCCCCCACTGCCCTTTTGTTCACATCCTGCCATGGAGCCTGGAGCCTTCTGAGTGTGGGGTAGGGGCCAGCACTCTCCCACTGAGCCATATTCCCAGCCCGCTCACATTTTGTAGACTTCACTCTAAACACTACATGAAGTCGTAGGATTACCTACCACTCAGAGGAGCAGGATGTCCACCAACGGCTGAGGTCATTTGGAAACATGTCACCTATTCCCAGAGAACGGTGGCTTCTGCAGTATTCAGCAGCTGATGTTGCTGCTTATGGAATAAATGGGAATCAGGATGCTGTCAAGGTGGACTTACTACTGTACCGCGCCGGTCAGCATCAAGGTTATATGGTCCATCCATCTATGACAGCACTTTAGCTGACATTGGCAATTAGAAGTAAAACAACCCAGAAATCTTCCAAGAATATATTTATTACCATATAAGTATACACACCATTGTTACTTATTAACAAATGGAATAAATTTACTTAAATAGCTTGTTTTACTCAGTCCACTGAAGTATTTTTTGTAAGCTATTTGTAAATTTCACAGATTGGTGATTGCAATCAAAATTTGAGTGATTTCCAAAAATTAACTTAATAAAAATGTTGTATTTGGATGCCTATGTTCTTTTTAGTACAGAACACGTTTTAGTAACATCACAAATAAGGGTAATTTGTTGAAGGGGTTTCTAGTGTTTGCTATAAATGATTTTATTGCTTATATGCACATATGTACACGTGTGTGCATGCACACGTGCATGTATTCATTGGCATTTATACCAAGTTCAGCAAAGTTGAAATGGTGGTGACCTTGCCATTTCAAAAAGAACAGCCTCTCTCCTTGGACCCTCCTGTCCCAGTGACCTTCATAACACAGGAGACCCTCAGATACTGTAGTCACCGGGACTTTTCACTGTCTCTGCTTCAAACCTTAGCACTCGGGATTTGTTGAAAGGCAAAACACTTTGGACACATTATACATTATGCTAAAATGTGTCAGACTTCCATCTTGGCTCGCTGTGACTTTACTAATTTGTCAAGGTCAGAAACCTTACATCTAGGAACCGGAAATGCAAAAATACATTTTTTAACATTTTTGGTGATTTCTTTTTTTTTCTCGGCTTGCCAAATGACCACAATTTCACAATTTGTACTAATGTTATCTTAAAGAGCAAATTAATTGAGATTTCCAGAGAAGTAGACATTATGCCGTCACTTTGCATGCTGGCTTTGTTTCACTTCTTGCTTTTACAGTCTGGCTTTTTCATGAAATTCTCTGGGAATACTAGTTCATAGTGTCAAGAAAACCGTACTGGCTCTCCCTGTATCTGTCTTTGATGATTTGGGAGTGCTGGGTCTTTAAGAGTCATTGTAGTGGCCATCTTTAACATTGCCTGCTACACATTTCTGCTGTATTGGTTTAATTTGTTAACTCCACCACAAGGGCTCCTTAGACTGAGATTTGGGGGCTGGGGATGTAGCTCAAAGGTGGAGCAGCGACCTGCCACATGTCAGGTCCTAGTTTTGGGCAGGGGACAATTAAAGGGATATGTATTACCAGCGTCTGGGGCTTGAGGCGAGGGTACCAGACAGCATGGTGTATTCTTAACCTCACAGGAACCTTGAGTAAGGGGTTTTTCTCAGTAAACTAATGTGCAGGCACCAACTTACAGCATTCTCCATGAATCCTATTGCCTCCTGCAGACCTTGCGAAGAATGTCCTGCCAAAGCATCACCCGTTTCTGCAAGTGTCTCATGTTCTCTCAGAATGGCATTAGAGGGAACAGAAGTGCATCTTGACCCACGTCTGTGGAAAGTGAGAAGTCAGAGCACCAGGACTGTACGGGAGCTAGGGAGAAGGTAAGAGCCTTACAGTGCAGGCATGAGAGCCTGCGTGGATCTCACAGAATGTATGGAACTGCTAGCATAACACTGTGTGTTTGTAATCCCAGTGCTGGAGAAGCAGAGACAGGAGGATCCCTGCTTGGCTTTGCTAGCTGGCCATTCCAGCCAAGCTGGCAAGCTCCACGTTCACAGGAGCACTGTCTCAGTGATGTGGAGAACACACAGGAACACTGTCTCCAACAGTGATGTGGAGAACACACAGGAGTACTGTCTCAGTGATGTGGAGAACAGGTAAGAGCTCTGGCCTTGACCTTTGGCCTCTATCCACATGTGAATTTGCACCCACACACAGAGAGATACACATACATATGAATATGTATGTACACATAAGCACACAAGGACTTTACTTTTGACCCACTTTCCTTCCATGCATTTCCTTATTCTTCCAGGAACCGACAAGCCTCTTATCTGTTTGCTTCAGTAGACACTCCTTTATGTTCTGAGCAAACATGTGATTCCCAGGTCCCTGTATAAGACATGCACACGTGAACTAAGCAGCAGTGAATGTGCTTTCCTGGGTTCAGAGGGTTCACGTGACATTAGCACATTTGGTACTCCCAGTTCATACTGTGAAGTGTTGTGTTTCCCAGTTTACTGAAGCCCTCAGGCCTCCATTTTCTCCTCTCCCGCTGGCTGCTACCCCACCCCCACCCTTTGCAGGCTTCCCTAACACTTTGTTTGCATCCTGTGACTTGTTTGCCTCCCTTCTGTGTTTATCAGAAGCAAATGCTATTTTTCATTATTGTTGCACCGTGCCATACCCTGTAATTATGTTTCACCGAGGAAGGACACATGAAAGAAATCAGACACTTCCCACCAACAGACAGAAGCAAACAACCTTCTAAGGACTTACCAACTGCAGAGTTTAGTAGCCATAGCTCATCCAATGAGTAAGACTCATGGCAGAGACAGCTAAACACAAATGTTTTAATACAAACAAGCTAGGCTTTGGCTTTAAACCGCAGTAATTGATAGCCCCACACAGACTAAGATTCTGTTTCTCAAAGGAGAGCATTTACTTAGAATCTGGACAATCTACAGAACCTGAGTTAAGAGTCATTTTCAATACCCCAATTCGGCGTGTTTCCTCTTGACATCACTGATGTTACTCTTTGGTTGGTTGTTTGGGTGTGTGTGTGTGTATGTTTGATTGTTTGCTTTCTGTTTTTGAAACTGCGCTTCTCCATGTGGCCCTGGCTGTCCAGGAACTCACTCTGTAGACCAGGCTGGCCTTGAACTCAGAGATCCAGCTGCCTCTGCCTCCTGAGTCCTGGGATTGAAGACATGCGCCACCACTGCCCAGCTGATGATACTCTTAATTTACTTTATAGTAAGTGTTTCCCCACACAGATTTCTAGTATGATTGCAGGTTCAGACAGATTCTCGTGGAATGCTACTGCATCAGGTTATAAGCTGGAAACTTTGATCAACATGAATTTCTGCACAACATGAGAATCATTTATATGAAATATGCTCATTTTATATATATGTAAATTTGGTGATCCTGGGTATTAAGCCATGGATCTCACATTTAACGTGGCCTCTCCTCCACTGGGTTAAATCACACATTGCTGACTCACAAAATACCTTTTATAACATGTTGAAATATGGGATAATATGTAATTTCTTTTAAAAATTACATTTTGCTGTACTGTTGGACTACTGTTCTCTTCAGAAAGTTCCATCAACTTTTAATAACTGGTACTTCCCTTACTTTTGTTTTGGAGCACATGTTAAAGAATTACCCCGCAACTTCATAATTAAAACTTTATTAGAACAACTATCCTGTTAATTGATGGGCAGATTCCATTAAATGGAAATCATTACAAATACTGTCCAGTTTGGAAACCGATATTGGCATCTATGATTATGTTGGCCTAGTCTAAAGTAAATTGACCAAGAGTGATGGCTCCCTCAACTAATCCCAGGACTCAGGATGCTGAGACTGGATAAAGGAGTGTTCAAGACCAGCCTGGTCTACAGTGTTCGTTCAAGGCAAGCCTTGATAGCTGCAAATACCAAGACTGGGGCAACAAACAGCTCTAAGTGCAAAATGCTTGCTGAGCAAGTGTTCATATGCAGACTTCAGACTCCGCCAACCCTGATCAACCCTGGCACAGTAGAGCCAATAGGGCGTCCTCAAACTTCTGCGGTGAGATGGTGAGGTGGGAAATGGAGACAAGAAGCTGGAGGGCTAGCCTGATCTATAGAGTCAACCAAGGAGGAAGGTGAGAATCAGCAGCCATAATTGTTCTCAGATTCCTATATGCCTGTCTGTCTGTCTCAAACTTTCTCTCTCTCTCTCTCTCTCTCTCTCTCTCTCTCTCTCTCTCTCTCACACACACACACACACACACATTTAATGTTTAATTCATCATAACCCTGTCTCAAAAGAAATACTTCTTTCTTTTCATCAGGCAAGGCTCTTAAAAATGACATTAATAAAAATTAAACTTTCATTAATGATAGTACCTATTTTCTAAATTTTTTTCATCCTATTTCCATTAATCGGACAAACTGAAAACTAACCGATAAAAGTCAGTAAGCTGAGTGAGTCGACCAATTTCTTAGTTCCTACAGAAAAAGAGAAGGGAAGAACCCTGCTCGCCTCTATCGTTTGTGGCTCCCGACAGACTACGTAGTGTAAAAAGTAAAGTTCCTTCCCCTTATGCTTCCTCACAAGCCAATGAGTCCACGCCTGGCCGAGTCCTTTATGTTCACTTCTTATTCAAATCCTACAGTTTGGTTCGCTCTGGATTTGGTAAACATCATTTGAAGTCATTTGCTCTGCAGAAGTTTGAGAAATGTGACAACTGGGTTTTGTGGTTCATCCTTTCACAGAAGCCACAGATGCTGTTTTTCAAAATAAAAATGAAATGGAAGATTCCTCAGTTTTGCTCACTAACCTTGAAAAAGACCTATAGAGAAAAAAAAAATCCAAAACTAGTCTGGCCCTATGAAGGGTGTGTTTACTTCCCCTTGGTTAAAGTTACGTTTAGGCTTTTGCTCATGTTCCTTTGTTTGTGGAGGAGCATCTTACTGAGTAGCCCTGGCTACCCTGGAACTTGCCTCTGACTCTGGAGTGCTGGAATTAAAGGTATTCACCATCATACCATCATGCCCAGCCCTAAGATCCAGCGCCCTCTCCCCCTTCCATTCCCAGTCCTTTTTCCCTCCTCCTGCCTCCTTCCCCCCAACCCCCCACTTCTCTCCAAGAGTCTTGTGCATGCTGTGTGTTCTAACACTGAGCCAAGTTTGCCTTCCAACTTTCCAAGAGCAACAGAAATGGGGAAGCTCTTAAGAGATTGCCAATACTGAGAACAAAACCTAATGAGACCAGGGAGAACTCACTGAATCCAAAGCTGGCTAGTTACTCCTCCTTCATACCTGGCCCTGACATCCTAGGGTCTTTCTCTGTCTTCTCCTCTCAACAGTAAGTAATTTCACTCCAGGGTTACCACTCCCACAGAGACATCCTTCCTTCCCAACTCTAGTGCACCTCCTCAATGAAGAATTCAACCTTTTTAAAGTGAAATCACCTCAGGCAACAACCATGTCCATACCCTCCACCTCCATTCTGATAAAAAAAAAATTCGAATGAGGAAGACGGGTCTCACGGTCTCTGATAAGTACTGAAGAAGGATAATGGGAAATCTCCTGTGGAATGTTCCAGGTTCCCACCATCAATTCTAGTGATACGTTATAGGGCTGAAGGTAGAACTACATCACCCTTGAACCAGCCTTCCCTTCCAGACAAAACAATCAACTCAAGAGAGAAAGACCTCAGGTCAACTGGGCATAACTAAACTATACTATTAGGTGACAGGTGGGCTCCAAATGCAGACACTAGTTTATAATTAATTTTGTGAAAGTCTAGTCATTCTCTGTAGTTAGAAGATGAATCTTGGGTTAGAGTCAGTTCTCCCCATTGACATATTGCAGGGATAAAGAAATAGGCTAGATTTCTTGGCTACCTAGAGCTACTTTTTGTGAGGATCCCGCTTCCTGTATTCAGTTGGGGTGGAAGTTGTGGGCAGGTCAAGGGGGGAACAAGCACCACCTCTGTATCAGATGCTGACGTTCCAAGGTTTCTTTCTCTCAGGACAGGAGTGTGCTGGTGTGTGCTGGTAGCTGCCGGGTAGTTTAGGGCCTGCATCTCTTTTCACCTACTGATGTCCAAGCCCAAGCAGACGAGCTATGCCTTATTAAATATTTTTCTTGTTTTCTCTGTTTTAATCTTCCTCCAAGAGTGCTGGGGCGTAAGAGGGACCAGCATGGGGCTCCTGGATTAATCTCTGTCTGTTCCTTCTAATCCTGCCTATAGTAGATGTTCTTGCCTGGAACAGTTTGTTTTTAGATCTGAGAGAGCCCTGGGTTTCCCATCACCACCTTACATGGAAATGTGTAGACTGTAAGAATAAGGTTTTAGAAAAGTGAGCTAGAGTTTTTGTTGTTGTTGTTGTTCTTGTTGTTTTTAAGTGTGTGTTTCAGCCTTGGCAGTGGATTCTTTGGCAGTTGTGTGGCCCAGAGGGAACCAGACGCAGAGAAAAGTCAAGCCAGGTATGTTGTGCCTGCCTGCACCTGCTTCTGATGTACCCCACTGCCTGCATCCAAGTCCTGTGCACTGGGCTAGAATAATGTGGAAATGGCAGGTGTGCATGGAGTATCTGCCTGCCCATCAGCTCTGTGATAAATCGGGAAAATAATGACATAGAAAAGTTAACTTGCCCAACCATAAACAAAATATTAGAAGCTGCATCTTTGAGACTGTGTAAGCGTATGTTCAGGCCGGGCACAGGTCTCAGTTTTCAAAAAAGCAGCCTTACACAGCAGCCTAATCTATCAATTACAAGCAAGTATGTTTGCTGTGATTCAGGCAAGACAACATCGGCTGCATCCTTCCTCATCCTGTCTACGACACCTTCAGCACCGTCATGCACTTTGGCCTGCTCTTCAGAGAGGGAAACCCGGTGACCTACAAAATGCTGTAGCCTCAGCCCACTCTGTGTTCTTCACCTTGGTAAATAATTCACTCAACAAACATACTGTGTAGCTATTGAGTGCTAGACTCGAGGAATACAAAGATAAATAAACACTGTCTGTCATGAGGAAGCTCGAGCAGGAGGAGGAAGACAGGGAAGATAAAAGTCAAAGAGAGCAGGCACTGTTGTAACAAGATCCTTCCGTCAGGTCCGTCCACCCAAGAGAGAAAAAGGCTTGTCCTTTTAGCAGATGGGAAAGGTAAAGTCTGAAGGGAGGGAGGCCCTGTCATGCTTCTCTTGAGAAATGCCAAGAGAAGTGACACCTGGTCTCGGGAATGCCAAAACCTAGGGAATGCAGCCTGCAGTTTGTTGTAAATCTACAGAAGCCTAAACTCTCTAAACAGAGCAGGATTCAAATTGTAAATCACTTCAATCAAAAGGGAAAATTCCATAGAAACCTACAGGTTAAGCTGTTAGAAGCATCTCCATTGGAGCACCACCCTGCAGAAGCACGATTAAACTCCCAATAGCTCTCTGTCCCTTTTCCCAGTCTCTTTCAGATACAAGGGTAGCTGTTCAGATTTCTACTCCACTGAGGTAGAAGCAAACCTCCCTCCCGGCTATTCGTAGAGAATAATAAGGTGTGGATGAAATGTACCTGCCTAAGAAGGGGGCTGTCTAACAGTTGTAATGAGCTGTGATCTTATCCCCAATGAGCTGTGTGTGAGAGACCTTAGGCAAATCAATTAACCTTTGCTGGTTACCATTTGCTCATCAGTAAAAATAGAGGTCTTAGACCTTTCATTCCCAAGGGCTCTTCGGTGGAGAGGTGTCGCGTCCGCACCTTGAGAGGCCACTCCAATGAGTGTGAGGCTTGAGCAGCCTCAGAATCAACCTGCCTTTCCGAACCTTCCGAGTATTCCATGGGCATGTCAATATTAAAGCTAGAGGGAACCTTCCTGATTTCTTGGGCACAAAGAATCAGGAATGTTTCTTTGCATAAGACATTGAATTTGTGTGAGTGTATGTTCATGTCTGTCTGTGGGGTCTAGAGGTCAACCCTGAGTTCTGCCTTGTTTGTTGAGACAGGGCCCTTCTCTGACCTGGGACACATCAGTAATAGCTCGACTCCCAGCAAGCCTCAAGGGATCTATCTGCCCAGCTTGGCTTCCCCAGCACTGGGATTGAGTGCCTGGCACCATCCCTGGCTCTTCTGCATAGGTTAAAAACGGCTGACTCAGGACCTCAGGCAGACACTTTATAACTGAAATATTAGCCCAATAAATATTAATTGATTTTAGGCCTCTATTTTAATTATAATTAGGCCAAGCAGATTGGGAGGTTAGCAAATAGGCCTTACGAGTTAGAAGCTATGAACCTGCATATACCTCCACTGACCCATGATGGAGAGACACTGGAGAAAATTCTCAGTGAATGTAAATGGCAGGCCCAGACATGATAAGAATTTAGGTCTGTACTGTACCCTTTCTGGCCAGGAGAGGTAAGAGATTCTTTCCTCCTACAGAGCACAAAATTGATACCACAGCAACACACCTTGGCATTGGGGATTTTAGTCTCCAGGTATCTGCAGAAACTTGAATTCCTTGGAAAGCAAAACACTCACAATTTCTTGACCAGCCTTGCTGATAATTTCATTTCCCAGAAGGCAGAGTAAGCATTAAGGAGACTCCTGCTCGGGACCCAATTCTGACAGAAAGCAGTAGGTAAAGTAGAAATGATTGGAACCTTGGGGGAAAGCAGCCATGCAGGCTCCGAGTTTGATTTAAACAGTGTTCTGCCTATGCAAACACAAATGGTTCTAATGAGCAGGAAAACGGGGAGGAAACTAAAGGCACCAGCACGCCACACAGGGACTTGCTGACAGCCTCGGAATCTCAAGCAGCATGTGCAAGAGACGGGGAGAGGGGCACAGAAGAGGGAACCCATACGGAAGCAGGGATGGAGGAAGGCAGCGTGGACCTGTAAGCCCTCAGCAAAACTGGAGCACAGAATGAGCCGGGGCTCCTGGAGGATGCTGAAAAGAAGCAAAAATGCTGTTGCTTGGCACAGAATCAGGGGAAACAGCAAGCAAGGAACAGACCCAGACCTTGACGCGGAAGGCAAATTCATTCATGAAAAAAAGAAAGCAAATGCAGAAGAAATGCATCCTTCTGTGCATCATCTTCCCTTTAGGTCATCCACCTCTCGGCTCACGTGTCACCTCCTCGGAGAG
The DNA here is from genome assembly GCF_978045245.1 of Mus caroli. Lineage (NCBI taxonomy): Eukaryota > Metazoa > Chordata > Mammalia > Rodentia > Muridae > Mus > Mus caroli. Next base: position 10,995,628 of record NW_028227258.1, on the reverse strand, counting down.
GACCTTGACCACACCTTTGGAAAACAGTTCCCCCTGATATCTTTTTGCCCTTTGACTTTTCAGTCTCCTGGCTACTGGTGCCATCATCATCATGAAATGTTTGCTTTCTGTCCCAGAATTTAAGCTTCTCTCGGAAAGGGACCGCTGTTCTCGCTCATGCCTGTCTAGGACCTTGCACATAACAAGCAGTACTCGGTGGGCATGAGCTCGGCGAGTGGAGTCAGTACCACAAGGCTACTTTCTAAACAGAGAAACAGTGAAGGCACTGGACAACCTCCACAGAACATAGACAACATTATTAACATGGTGGCAGGCATTACACAAGGTAACCACTTGTGTGCTCGAATTACCATACTGACTCTCTGCATCTTGGAATATTCCTGAGTTACTTCTCAATAAGCTTTCAACTGCAGCAGTGCACACCCAGCTAACATGCGAGCCATGAGAGTCAAGGACCGGTCTCAGGATAGAACTTATATACTCCACCCGAGGAGCTGACTGGCTGAGCTGTCAGCATGTCTCTCGATCTCTATGAATCAGATACCTTCTCAGTGATAGGGTGAAAAGTATGACTGGCTGCCTTTATCAAATCAGGGTTGTCAGGAGGCACAGGGAAGAATATCCCTGATCTTAGGAGAAAAACAACAAAAGCAAAAGACCATGCAGAGCCTGAGAATTTAGGTCTAAGACAGCGGTGTTATTTTAGGGGGATGGCTAAGTTATATTTATATAAACATGAAAACATTGCGGTCATTTTATAAGATTAAAAAAATCAGAAAAACTATTCCACTAAAAGAGAATAAGCTAGTTTGTTTGAGTCTATATATCATTTCCTGGAAAAGTTAGTAAACAATTTAGCTTTGCAATGGGTACAGATGTGTGGATTTTGGCCTGGCCTTTGAAGTCCTTCTATCCTTGTGAGCTGGATGGGAAGCTTCAGGCTTAGGGATAATTCTGTAGGGTGCTTTTTAACCAGTTGAAGGATTGCCCCAATCACAGTGTTAATGAATCGGCCTCTACCTAGAGAAAGCTTTCAGATGGATACCACAAGGCCTTTGTCTCTCTCCTTGTCTGATGTGAACACGTTTGTCAGTGACGGGAGATAAAGCAAGAGGAAGGCATGGCTGTCAAAAACGGGCTACAGGAGAAAAAGAAAATACAGTCGATTATGAAATCAGGGATGTATAAATGTTCTCAACAACTGAAAGATGCATAAAATTTAATAATATATAATTTGGTTAGAGTAATTGTGTGGGCCTGCCTGGGGACTAAAACACCAACTGCCTAAATTTGGTTTGAAGTCTATGTGACTTAGCAACAGTACTCCTGGGGGAAGAGAAAGAGAAGCGAGCCTTGCCTGGCAGAGAGCCACGGGGGTGATGGTTGCAAACAACAAGACAGAAGTAGTTGAGACTGTGTGATAAATTTAGAGCATTCAGAAAATAATGGAGTTAGCCCAGCCCCACTTTCGGTGGCTTAGACTGCCATGCTGGGTTCTAGAAGCAGCGTTTAAAGGAAGGGACCAGTGGAAGATACAACCCCCCAGGATCCAGCAGAGAGAATGGTAGAGACTTCACTGTCGCCTGTGAGGGAAGACTGAAAGGGTTGGGGACTTTTATGCTGTAAAAGAATTACACTTAATCATTTTATCATAATAGCATCATGATTTTATTCACTAGTGAGGAGTTACTGTTTTCTAGATGCTGTGTTAACCATTTTGCTTTAATTAATGCTCACAACAACTCTAGGATGTGAGTTCAGAACTATTTTTATATTCAAGGGTACAATGTGATTTTCGGTGATAAACACTAAACAGACATCAAAGCTTAAATTTTAACCCATTGTCTTCCCAGTCCTTAAGTCTGACCTTCCTCACCACACGCAAACTAATGACCCGTAACATAGGCCCGGATACTAAGAAGTGTGTATACATTTATATTATGTATGATAAAATTATGTGAAATATCGGAAAATCAAAATAATATGCAGAAAAAAAGAGACTGGAAATAGACATATCAAAGTTTTAACAACAGTTATACTAAGGTACTGAGAAAAATCACCTTTCTTTTATTTATTTCTTTTAAGTTTAGAAAACTTTTTTACTAAGCTTATCTTGATTTTGTAAAACTCCCACCTGCAGCTTTTGAATTAAAAAATAATTACTATGTCAAAGAGGTTTTAGTTTATTTTAGATGCCCAAAAGGAGTTGTATTAAGATTAAGACACCTAAAAGCATTATAAGACATATTTCAATATAAAAACAGAACCACTTATAGTCGATTTTTTGAAGAGTTGTTTTTTTTTAATTAATTAATTTCTTAGAGGCAGGGCCTCATGTAACCCATATACACCTTAAACTCTCTGTATAGCTAAATATGGCCTTGGAATGTCACCCTTCAGTTTTGCATGTTGAATGCACCACAGCTCCTTTATGCAGCGCCTGAGGCTGAACCCAGGCTTCATGCCTGCGAGGTAAGTGTCCTCCTAGCTGAGACACATCCCCAGTTCTAGAGACAATGTCTCGATAACATAAATCATGCATTACTTTCTCAGGAGATGCCGACAAAAGTCTGGAAGCAGCTGGGCATCATTTGATTCCGTCCAGATTACAATTTATAAAGCTCAGAATGTCCAAAGTACGAGCCAAGAAAAAAAAAAAAAAGAATAAGCCAAAGAGTAATTGTTGAATATTTCATTTTTATTTTGTACCGAGACCTTTCAGACTGCAAGCAGATCTAGTAAAATATTTCTCTACTGAGTACAAGGGACACTCAGCATCGGGAAAGCACAGCACAGGTAGCTCTTCACATCTGCAGCAGTCTGTTTGCACAGGATGCAGGGATGGGCAACAGGAGCCAGCCTCACTTGCTCAATCAAGTCCCAGGTGGCTCCTGGCTCCTGGGATCTGAGTGCAAGTGGTAGCCCTGGGAAGTGACCTTAGGCATGACCTTGTGTCCTATGCACACCTTTGCCTCTATGCAGGCTCCCACACATGCCACTCCCACTTGCTGAGTTTCTAAATAGATAACCAAATGAGCATACTCATTTACATATTGTTATGGATCCTGAACTCAGTCTCACAAACATGAGGCAAACATTCGACCACTGACTTCCACTTTACACACACACACACACAGAGACAACTAACACTTACATTGTCTAAGTCAGACGTTCTATAAACACAAGAGGGATGCCTTTTTTTTTTTTTTTTACATTTTCCTAGATTATATAACACTTAAAATACTAGGCACAAAACAAATATTTAGTGACTTAATCAATTTGGCAGATAGGCACAACAAGCTTTTGCTTTTGAATCTAAGGATGATCAACAAGACTCTGATTTTATACAGAGTGAAGTTGAATGCATCACAATTGTATTATTTGTTGCTCTTCTTTTTTTAATGTTTTATTTATTTATTTATTTATTTATTCATTTATTTATGTGAGTGCACTGTCACTCTCTTCATGCATACCAGAAGAGGGCATCAGATCCCATTACCAATGGTTGTGAGCCACCATGTGGTTGCTGGGAATTGAACTCAGGACCTCTGGAAGAGTAGTCAGTGCACTTAACCACTGAGCCATCTCAGCCCCCTTGTTGCTCTTCTCTATAAACTCACTTTCTTATCTTGAGTAGATACCAAAACCTATTCCTCATCTCATTAAACCAGGTTTCACAGCTTTTGATTGCCTATGAATCCAACATTTAAGGCAGAAACAGGAGGACAGAGTTCAAGGTCATCTTAGACCACCAATTGAGTTCCAGGCCATCCTTGTATAAATCAGATCCTATCTCAGCATCAGTCAATCAGTTACCCCAAACTTTTGATGCACAGCTCTAGTTGGGAACCGTAGACAACAGACTGCAGCTGGGTAAATAGTGCAGAGCTGATTTTGGTGCCAACGATCCAGGGAGTTTACTAGAAAACTATGGATGCTTTCATCAGAATGGAGAGAAGCTGAGTTTTGCTAGAATACTTCAGGCATGAAGAACAGAGCCTATACTAAGGCAGTCATCTTGAGAGTGGGGGAGCTTTGTGCGTGGTTGGCAAGCACTCTACCTACGTAAGCGGCATCACCAGCCACACATTGTTCATGTAATGTACTAGTTTCTTGTTTAAGCTAAACAGAAAAATCATTTTGTAGTTATTGTTTATTTCTTACTATTGAGTTTTGCCATGGTAGCACTCAACTGATGAGAACACTCCCCAGATTCAGCCTCTCCAACATTGGAATCACAGGCCTATGTGCCACCTCACCCCACCCAGACAGGACTTCCTTTTGATTCAAAAGGTACAATTTAGGGACTAATTTGAACTATATGTTTTCCCCTCCCGGATTGGGACTATAGCTTAAGGTCATGGGCCACTTTGAACAGGCAGTATTAGCCACTGAGCTATGTTCCTTGAGCACCAAGGTCCTGCACTAAGACCCAGGATGCTAATTGGGTCCCTTCTGGGGATGGCTTTCCCTGTTGATGGACATCGCTGCTCTCCTCATCACAGCAAGCCATGCTCACCCTGCTCAGTGCTTCAAGGATAAAGGTGTCTCAGTACTCAGCAACCTTTTGGGTGACAAATTAGTCCTTAAATCAGTACAGTGAGGGAATCTGATGACTCCCCAATATCACGAAAAATGAAAACTTAAAGCAAGTAAATGAGAAGGGAAGAACTTCTAACTCAGTGTAACGTGTGTTCAAAACACCTCTTACTTGATTGGGAAATATCTGAAGCCTTTGCTACCTAGGGTAGCATACATAAAGATGAGGAAGAAACAGTTGAACAGAAGATAGTCTTCTGTCTGGAGAAAAGTTATAAAAATGAATAGAAACAGGTTTACTGAGTACAAATTATTAAGAAGTTACATTCGAATGTTAAGAAGGAGACATTACACACTGTTATATCAACAAGTAAAGAATATGAAAGATGTAATTGAAAAAAAATCTTTGTAAGAAAGCAGACGTAAGTTTAGTAAATATATGTTCAAAAAAAAAAAAACCTCTCTAAAGAACATTATAATGTGTGGGCATGATGGCAGACGCCTTCAATCGCAGCATCATGGTTGCTGGAATCAGAGTAGTGATGCGTTTGAAGCCAGCACAGCTATATTTGAACTTATCGCAAGAAAGAAGTGGGGAGGGAGGGGAGGGAGGGAGGGTGGGAGGGAGGGAGTGGAAGACAGAGGGGTTATACACAACATCAACACTTGGGATATAAAGCATATGGATGGATTGGAGCAGTACAGATCGTCTAGGGATTCATTTCTTTTATCTTAACCTGTAGACGCTATAATCCAATCAAATTGATGTTTTTAATCTGTCCACCATTCTACTATGTGGGTCCCAGGAGTGGATTTGATTCCAGCTGCCGGGCTTTGGGGCAAGCTCCTGTTTCTACTGAGCCATCTTCCTTTTCTCAGTCTGTTTTTGTGTCCATAGAAGAAGGGAGGGGACAAGCTCTTTCTAAAATCTACTTAAAAGAGAAAAAAAACATGGTAGCCAAAGTACCTCGGGGAAGAAGGAGACACACTTCTTACCAGAGAGCTCGGAAAGTTATTACACAGGTACAATAACTTAGCAGTGTGACATTGGCAGAGGAACAGACAAATTGACCAATACAGCCAAACAGGGAACCAAACGTTAGATGGAAAATGTGTGGACATTTGATTTACGAAAGGCTAGCTTTGACAAATCACCCAGGAAAAGAACAAACCATTACGAGCACAGCACAGAGGCCATAATTTCCTATTTTTCAAAACATATTTCTACCTCAGACATGAAAGTTGACTTCAAATGGATCAGATACTCAGATACAGAAAATAAAATGCTAAGACACTTAGAAGGCAGAGGAACATTTTCTGAACTCAGATGTCAAAGGGAGCAGTAGAAAAAGAGATCGTGCAGAGTGAACACTAATGAAGCACTCATTTCCGATGTGGCCTCAAAAGGCAACAACAACAGCAACAAAAACAACAGCAGCAGCAACAAACCTCCAGAAACAAACAAACAAAATACATTTACCACCCGATTAAAATAACTAACAGATTAGTACATAAGCCACCTACAAATCAGTCAGTCAGGGATCATTCATGTTTAGAAGAGAAACAAGAAGCCCTATTGTCAATAAACCAACTACCTCGGTAATCAAGGGATAGAAAGTTAAAACCATTAAGAGTTTTCATTATCTAATTAGCAATTGCATTGAAAATACCACACCCCGACCCTGACAGTATTAATTGCTCACTGGGCCCCCAAACACTTGAACCTTTGTGCCCCTGGTAGGACCTGGACCTTGAACCTACATGACAGCCATGGGATAGTGAATGACATGGGGCTCCCCATAGCTGGGAAGCTGTCATTGTCCCCTTCAGTAGCTTTTGTAGAGCAGACTACCTCATCTTCACAGTATTGACCTTTCAGACAAAGTGGCTCTGTGCAGGGACGGTTTAGAACTCTCATCCTCAAGAGACCTTTGCATGTTTCTGCTTTAGATATATGCATTTTATATTATTCATGAAATGACTATAAATGATAGTTCTAGTGAAAAATGAAAGGGGACTACGAGAAGCAGTACAGGTGCTCGGAGTGTAATGGAATATTATATAACAGTGTACACGGTTATGTGATGTAAAGGGTTGAAAAATATTATTGTGTGGATTGTAGACAGATATTATTCTATTATGTTACAGAATGAATAATTACATTGAGGTACAAACACATAAAATAAAGTTATTTGGGGAGAACAGCAAGTCATAATATTGCTTTGGATAAGCAAGAGATATAAAGCGGTGGGCTACAGATAATATCTAGCTGTGATTGAAGGGAGGGATTAGGGAAATGTAACTGACAGACATAGGGATGATGTCGGAGGTCACTGTAGTTCCTGTCTCCCCACCCCCCCACACTAGCTGGCATTGTGTGTGTTTGTATGGCATGGGTGTGTGGGTATAGGTGCACACGTGTCTTGGCATGGGTGGGAGTCAGTGGGCATGTTTCGGCCGTTTTTCCCCTTGTTCCATCATGGGCTCTGGGAGTGGAAACTGGGTTGCCATTTCAACTAGAAAGATGAGTTCTTTTATCGGTGAGTTCTTTATCTGCTGAGCCATTTGCCAGCCCCTATATTTTTAACTACTTATTATTTTTTTCAAGTTTCAAGTCCACAAGTACTTTTAACTCTACAAACTATATAATGTAGCCACTGACTGACTAGAAGAGAGTTTGTGTAGATTTAATAGGCTCTTTGTATATTTGAACAGCTCAAAGCAATTATAAATTATTTTAGAAACTGATGTAGAACAGGCCACAGGTGAGTTCCAATGCAGCCAGTCATCTAGCCAGCCTGACTTATAAAGCAATGGCTACTAGCAGGGAGTGTCCGGTACACTTTTAATCCCAGCACTCAGGAAGCAGAGACAGTTGCGTCTCTGAGTTTGAGGCCAGCTTGCTGTATGAAGCAAGTTTCAGGACAGTCAGGGCTACACAGAGAAACCCTGTCTCAACAAACAAACAAACACACAAACAAAAACAAAAACAAACAAACAAAAAACCCAACCCAGCAAACAAAAAGCAGTGGGGACAAACAGCTCTCCTCGTTGACTTTAATGGCAGACATCAGGGCACAGAGAAAACGTTCTAAGGAGCCCTAAACGTTCTAAACAAAATTACTATTTGGCTAGTAGGGACAAATATATTTTTCTGTGAAATGAAAATCCCTGAGTTGATAAGGATAAGATCATGTGACCATGGAAAAGGAGAGACTCGGCCTTGTCGGCCTTCCCTTGCTTCTTCCCTACTCTCAGATACACTCAGTCCCTCAGCAGGTAATCAGTGCTTTAGTGTATCTTTTCATGTCCTCTTGCCTCAGCCTCCAGAGTGCTAGGATTATCGATGGGTGCTGCCATGTCCAGCCAGACCTTTCCAATCTCAAAAATATTTGCACACTCCCTTGACTTACTGCAAGGGTGGGGGGTGGGTGATTCGCTAACATTATTTCAGCCACAGTAAGATTCTCTCAGATTCACTACTTGTTTTGATACTGAATTTTTCTTTTCATCCCATACCATGAGCAGGCTTTCCCACAAGGGATGCTGGGCCTGAGAACCTTGTAGTGTGTGGGATGCCCTGGGCTTGACGCTCAGCCCCACACAAAAAAAACTAAAGTTGCAAAGATATCCATAGTCTTTGTAAACGCATAGTGCGGAACCCATGCCTTTGCACAGGCTCCTTCAAGTGTTCAGAGCAAAGCCTCCAACCTGACAGTGGTTTCCACAAGGGAAACTACACACTGAGTTAGAGATGGAGATAGTTACTGCTGAATGTTGGTCTGCTGATCTCATGGGCTGAAGGGTTTCATCTTCCTGTCCAGCCTTTCCTTCTTGTGAGCATTCACTGTTTCCATTAAACAGTAAAGTACCACACTCCGATCCACTAAGCACCAATGTGAAATTGCAGAACGTGCCTGAAGACAGGGAACGCATTGGTACCAGAATTAAAATGGTTTTTAAAAGAGTAGTTTTCGTCACTTTAGATACTTGAAAGATATATTTTACCTAATTAATATTTATTTATATTTTAGTTCCTCCTGGAGTTAAATTATATATTTAATTTTATGTGGTTTCAGTTTCTACTGGCGTTAAATATATATTTAATTTGATATGAATATTCTAGTTGTAAGTTTGGCATAGAGAAATGTTTTTCAATTATATCTGTTTATATTTTTATTTAATACTAAACATGTTCTTTTAAATAGTTTATTATCAAGTAATGTTTTTCTTTTGTGAAAAATAATATATATTTATTACAGGAAATTCAGAAAATGAAATATGAAAAGTATTTATTGAGTCATACTCCTAACAATATGTGGAGCCTCTGAGTCTTCCCCCAACCCCACAAGATATTATCAACCTAGTTGTTCCCAGCTCATCGCGTTTGTACTGTTTTTTCTCTGCCTGCTTTCTCACACTTCCTGATGTTTAATTATTTCAAAGTGATATTTTTCTTCTGTGGAAATGTCCTTGCTTTCATAGTTAATGCTCAAGCATCTCAGAGCAGGGCATCACAGAATAAATACTAACTTGCTAAGAACTGTTTCTCACTAGCGCTTCTTATTCGGTAAGATGCATCTGTTTATTATTTAGATTGTAAAGAGGGCATGATCAAGACCATAATGAAATGACTTGCTGGGTCATAAAACCATGAAGACAGTCAAGCCACACATTTGAATAAAATCCTGCAGTAGCTAGTGGAAGTTGTGATATATGGTTTAGAAAATACACATTTTAAAATTCACAGAAGCTTCAAAGCCCTGGTCAGACATAAATTCCAATCCGTTTTTCTGTACTGGTAAAACTCCAAAGGACTCCCGTTCGCCGGCTCTCAGTATGTGTCACAGGGACACGTTCTCTCTCTGCATGCAGAACGCAAAACGCGTTTATTTCTGCCTCGGCGTATATTTTAAAATAAATTACCCCAGGAAACAAAATGTTGAATACACTGTATTCAACTATGATCCAACAAAGGAGGCAAAACCTTCTTTTCCTTTCTAAGAGCCTGTATCATATTTGGTGAGAACAGTGGGGGGCTCGAGGTATTTGAAAACAACACTCGTCAGACTCTCCTCTAGAGTTAGTGGGCAGGGTTTCCCTTCATCCTGTCCGTGTGCTGCTGCTTGCTTTTGCTCAGGAGTTTCAAATATAGGAAAGAGTTCTGTACTTACCATTCTGGGGAAGATGAAATTCATCATTGAACCATAAATGCCCTGGAAAGCAAAGAAAAGATTATTATATTTTATACCTTCACCTACAGAAGTCCTGACTGCCAAGTGACGATATCACAGCAGATCAAATGGAAACATGGCTCAGAGAGCCAAGGGTTCTTGAACACAGAGGACTTGTGGACAGGGCTGCCTCGGGATTGAGTGTTTTCCAATGATAGCTGCTTTCAGGTGCGTAATGCAGCATTTTAGTTTTTCAAAATAAATGCTACTGATTTGAGAAAATAGTCAATATATATTCTCCACTGAGTCATTTCGTTCAGAAGAGTGAATATAGAGGTGACCATGATACTTAAAATTCAGGGAAAACTTGGGGTGTGTTCCACTTTGTTACCATCAACACGATAACCATGCTTTTTGTTTAAATAGAAATAAAAAGTTTCTAATTGTAATCTTGACTTCAAAAATTGCACGCAGAAACTAAGAAATGGAGAAGATTGAAGCAATTTCATTTGCTTGCTGCTTCTTATTGATTAACCATAAGGCTCTCAATATATTACATGATAAAGGTTAGAGTAAATTTGCTTTCTGTAAGCCTGCCCCCAAAGACCCCCAAACACACTCCCAGAGTCCCTGAAACACTACAGAGCACACACAAGGGCTTTACCCATGAGTACTGTTCCCAGCCCCACAGGTTGGCTCTCCAGTTTACTATGTTCTTTAACTTTTATTTTTTTAAGACAGGGTTTCTCTATGTAGCCCTGCATGTCCTCTATGATGTTAGCCCAGGATGTCCTGGTACTTGCACTGCAGACCAGGTTGGTCTGCCTGCCTTAAGTACTGGGATTAAAGGTATACACGATCTCTGTCTGGCTATAGTTTCTAATAAACATTTAGTTTTATGTTTGTTTGGTTTTGATTTTAACACAAAATAATGTTTCCTTGTGTATATATATATATATATATATATATATATATATACACACACACACACATAGATCAGAATATGGAAAATATGGTGTGTCACATCCTAATAAGGTTAGTAAATTTTCTTTTCATTTTCTTGTCTTTTTTAAGTATTAAAAACATAATTTAAGGAAAATATACAATTTTTATTTTTTGAAATTACACTGTGATAAGGGGAATGGAAATGACAACAGAAGAATAAAGGAAATTTGCTGGAATCTGCTAGATTTTTATGTTTCAGATCCTAAAATGTTTTCTACAGAAGTAGTAGCTAAAGTAAAACTAGTCTTAATATACATTTAAAATGATTATTCCTTAAAATGTAATTGTTCTGTAAATATTGTAAAAATTGTTTTTTTAAATAAACATTGGTATTCTGTCCCTGCTCACAAATTTTCCTGATTAAAAAAAAGAAGAAGAAAAAGAAAAAAAGTGACCTTATCTTTTTTATCTAATCATTGGTGTTCGTAGTCCAGTTCAAAACTTCACATTTATTAGGTTGTTTACTGCATCCCCAGAAATTATTTTTAGAAAGGCATTACTGCATTATATGTGTTCCTTATTCACATTAGATTATTAACAGAAGTATTTGATATCACTACTCAAAGCTACAGTTAGTTTCTAAACTTTCATTTTTAAGGCATTTTTAAGCCTGAACTCCTGAAGAGGGCAGCACGCTCTAGAGATCACTGAGTTCTAAGCTCGGCTGCGACAGCTTTGGGGTGACTGCACTGCTTTATAGTTTTTTCAGAATAGCAGGGGGAAACTGGATCTATTTCATAGACATCTGCTCCCATGATGCAGTGAATCAGAGGACAGTCTACCCCACTGCACACCGAGGTCAAAGCTACATTTGCTTATTTCAAAGGAACATTCACAGTAGCTCGTGTTTAGGGGAGGGACAACAAAATGCTTGCAGGAGACTTTGTGTTTGGAATATGTTTTACCTTAAGGCCCTGGGTAACTTCTACTGGCAAAGTGTTCACTGTCAAGCCTACTAAAGGGTCAGATTTAATGACCTCACTTCTTGGATACTTCATTACAATTGCTATGGCAACATTCACTCTCCTCTGCAGCAGCGCGCACTTTAACCAGATGTTTCCTTTTTTTTCTAAGAGCCCAAACTGTAGATCCAAATTTCCAACAAGTCCTGGCGAATCTGGTAACACAGCTTGTGGTTTAGCCTGTCTTGCCTACACACACACATGCAAATATTCCCAGAGAGGTTGGAAGCGGTAAGACAACTGTGGGACTCGATGCTTGGGCTTTCTACTCTGCTGATTTGATTATATTCCATCTTTCTATCACTTATCCTTCTTCATTCTTTTCTTTCCCTGCTCTGTCATCTCCAGCCAGTCAACACTCTGAAGAAGGAGAGAGGATGAGAAGAAGAACCAGCTTCCAGGGTCCAGATGGCCACCCTCCCCCCAGAGCCTGTTGCATGGTTGGCCTCTTACTGGAGCACACTCTAGATTGCCATGTGGAAGACCCTTCCTTTATTTCACGAATACAGGAACAAGAGGGAAGGGAAATAATTAAAGACTGTATAATCTGAGAACTATAAAATACCGGATTCGAATAGATGGCCCAGAATTAAGAAGGCATTCATGGTCCAGGTAGGGTGATGGTTTCAGTGAGAAAGAACAACACAGTGTGTTAACCTTGGTATGCCACTTGGGTGATCATGCACCATCAACATGGTCATGCAAATTGCCCGAATGTTGCAGAAGACTAGAAAAACTTCGACAAATAGGTATTTATAAACGTTATTCAGATGGTCTTTTGTTTATTTCAATAATGTGGAATAATTTACATTAGATTGAATTTAAGAAGCAAAGTGATCTAAGACCTTTCCGACAATTTCGAGGCTGCTATACTTCAGCTTTAGATAAAACGTGTTTTATCTTGAAGTTGTGATAAGTCTCTGATAAAATGTTTTATTTCAGTGGCCAGCCATCATATTTTAGTATGCATTTACAAACATTGTTTAGTAGTGGCTAGTAAAGCTTTCCCTAGTGGAAGCAGCCAAAGAGATGCTGTCTATCACTGTGTTCCACGGTTTGATGTTTGAACAGCAGTTTCTAGGTGGCGTTTTATGCACTGCAGACGACTGCAGCAACCAGGACTTGAACAGAAAAGACCATTTAAAAAGTGTTCTTAGGTACTTTTAGCTTTAATTGAGCTCCATATTAGCAGGTTATCAAAATGTCATTATTGAAAAGTTAAATTCTCATTAATGATAAAGTTCAGAAGCTAGATAACTCCAGAGGCTAAAGGAAGAGCAGGTGCTTAATTAAAAAGAGAAACGTAGAAGCCTAGATAAGTACAGATGCTGTCTTCAGATGTTTGAAGGACTTCTTATGTAGGGCGCAGAGGGGGTGTCTGGCAGAACTGCCAAGTGGGAGAGGCAGAGAAGTGGACTTCATCTCTGTAGAAAGAAAACTCTCAAACAATGAGTGTTGCTCAAAAAAATAACCTGAGCCATAAAACACCAAGCTAGACATTTTCCACAACTATTCACTTGGTAGGTCTATTTTCTCTTGCTTGAATTCCGGGAGCGCACTCTAGGGCGCATATGAGAGCCCCTCCAGGATCCAGATCAGGAGGTGCAGTGAGTCACTTCTTAGTACATTTTTTTTAAAATGAAAACATAGCACTGTTGCTCAAAGAGCACACTGAAAATCCTGGTCTGGACAACCTGGGAATGAGAAAAACAAGAACCGAGAGTTGCCTCAAGCCTCCAAGGAGACACGCAAATTGGTTCTAATTGGCTTCTCTTCCAGAACCTTTGGAGTCACCAGGGGATGAAGAGAGGCGAAGATTGAGTTCCCCTCTTGGTCTTGACTTGGCTTTTCCAGCTGGGGTGTCCGCCTCTCTTACTGCCTACGTTGGACTTCCTCTCCAGATGAAAGGGAGATTTTTGGCGCTATCCACAAACTCGACATTCACTTAAGAAACAATAATTGGTCAATTAAGAGAAGCAGGAGCTTTTCTTCTGTGTCCAGAGAAATTAAAAGTCGAAGAGAAAATTACACACCTCATAGGAATACTCATCGTTGGCAGGCTTGCTCTCTAAGATAAAAGGAAGCTGTAACTAATGTAGAGATTATAAATATAAAGAAGTTGATGATTCTTGACTCAACATGATCTGTATTCCTCATGCAACATTCGATCCTGTAAAGTGCCAGTTTACATTCATGGGAAGTCGTATTTTCATTGTTTGGTTTTGAAGTTTCCTGGGGTGAAACATCTTCAAATCACATTGATGGAAGGAACTGCCAAAAGGTCCCGGGTACTCCTATGTAAGCTTGTTGTGTTCGGATGCTGTGCTGGAGAAGGTGATCTCTGAAGAGTGGCTGCTCACCAGATGCATGCCATGATACCTACAGAGCTGATCCTGGAACTTCCAGAACGAATTTTTACTTTGGCCATAAAAAGAAATACAGACTGCTGTATACTTATTAATTATTTTACCTCCTTTGACCTTCCTGGTCCGTTCTCATCAAACCTTGGCATTAGGGTATGCTGGTGAGGTTTTTCCTGCTGGGATGTTGCTAACCAAATGGCCCTGAAACGTGCCTCCAAAAGGCTCACCTGTAAAAGCTTTTACAAGCCGACCCCATTTGGTTGGCGGTGATCCAGCAGCCTCTGCTGAGCACCAGCATCGGCTAGAGAGAAGCGGAAACGTCCATGGCACCCCGGAGGAACTTTTTGGTCCCCAAATGTCAATGAGAACTCATGAATATTTCCTTGTGTCTTGAAGACCAGGAGAAGAGGGCTGCATCCGTGCAATGGTTTTTCCATGTGTAAACCTGGTCCCTGACCCCAGACCTAAACTGGCTTCAATTAACAACTATTTATTTAATGTCTACCATGTCTAAACTTTTAAGGAGCCAGAAAAGGACAGATAGGACTATTTTTAATGGTGATTTTTGTTAAAAGAATGAAGAATTATATACTGCTGGCATATTGTAAAACTGAAGACCCTCAAAAGATAAAATTGACATGAAACAATCTTATGAAAAATTCAATGTCTTTTGGATTTTCTTTCCCTATTTCACACCACAAAATTCTCTCACATAATTCAACAAGGCTAACTTCATTTAAGTAGTTTCAATAATAAGGGAGGGAGCACACATGGTGTGGCATAGTCCAGTATGGCTCCATACCCTTCCTTCTCCTACCTGGACCTCTTGCCTGGAAAATGTTAAGGCCTCTCCATTAAGCTATAAGAGTCCCAACAGTGAGCTGACTCACTGGGGGAAAAACCTGGCTTGGGGTTTGCAGTGTGCTCTGTGCGGCAGTGCTGATAATGATAAACATTTAGAAAGTGCTCATTCCGTGCATAAGGAATGAGAAGTTACTAAAATGAATGCAACAGTATGGCCCAAATCCAAAGCATGTTTAACAAGAACAGTGTCATTTGAAATGATCTTATTTTTTTTCTCTCATGAAGTTATGGTGCTTTTCACTGGCAGGAGAGATTGGACTAGTGGGTATGAAGGCGGCAGAATTAAGAACATCACCAGTGCCGGGCTGGTGGCGCACGCCTTTAATCCCAGCACTAGGGAGACAGAGGCAGGCGAATTTCTGAGTTCGAGGCCAGCCTGGTCTACAGAGTGAGTTCCAGGACTACACAGAGAAACCTTGTCGCGAAAACAGCAACAAAACAAAACAAAGGAACAAAAACATCACCAGATTGCTTGGGAAAACCCAAATTAGTGTAAAGAACTAATTCCTCAGACGGAGGGTTGAACTCAAAACCTCGTCCATACGTGGTGGTCCGTACTCTAGCTCTGAACTGTGCTACTAACCCAGCCTCTCCTTGAAGAGGCCACAGTTTGCGATTGTTGTGTGGTTTAGATTAATGTGGGTTGTAGAGAAGTGCTTCTCTAAACTGCCACTTGCAGCCCTCCCCACCTAGGTAGGGCAAAGACTCCAGTTTAATAGGTTTGCGTGACGAACGGGATTACCCGCTTTTCACAAGTTCCCAGGTGGCAGTAGCACTGATGCCACACTTGGAACGGGAATACTATGGCAATGCTGAAAACTGGTCAGCGTCCTTCAGACTAGAGAATGGCTCTGCTTTGTAGTCAAGTAGTCAAGGCAAGACGAAAACTAGCTCCAAGGAGATGAGTCTGTTATCATTGGAAAAGTCAGCTGAGGAAGAGGGGCGACGAATAGAGGCTGCCTCTGCTCTCTCTATGCTCAGCTCCGTCTTGGAGATTGTCTTCTAGACACGGTGACACGGTCAGTTTAAAAGCAGGTTCTCGGTGCAGTTACCATGGGCCGAGTGACTTTGAAAACAAGTGAAATGTAGGAAAAAAACATGGAGAATTCATGAATGTTTTCTACCTAGAAAAATGCACCCATTTCTAAAACCCCAGAGATTTTAGCTCTTCTCTTCCTATCCTATATAGATGTAATTATGTCCTTCTATGCATCTCTCAAACTCGCAGACTACTATATCATAACGATGACAGTAATAACAATTAGCAAGATGGTACAACTTGTGTTCCGAGTGCTCATTAACAATGTAAGGCAAATCAGTTAAAAAAAAAAAAAGAAAAATATATATAATTACATATGTGTAGCAATACTATGATAAATGTAACTGAAACTGTCTCCATTTATATAGATGAGTATAAAAATAAAGCAATACTCATGTGTGTGAATGTTGTGCCAGGCACATACTAAGTAAATGTTTATCAGAAAAATGATCAAATGTCTTCTACACCACAGATTCCTCTTCCGGTTTTCCCTTGACTTTTTTTTTTCTTGCTTTGCTTCTTATCTTCAATAATTATAACTATGACTAGCAATTAGTGCTTCCTGTGCCTTGGGTACCACTGTAAGCAATTTGCATGTGTTGTTCATTTAATGCTCATAATAATCCTATAATTTAAGGTGTTATTATTATATATGAGGAAAATGAGGCATAAAGAAGCTAAATAATATTTCTAAGTTTCTATATCTATAGCAGGAGAGTTAGAACCAATTAAATTGTATTACTGATGATCATCCAACTTCCACACTTAAAAATTTAGACTTCTGGGTACTTTTTTAAAGTAAACAACATTAAGTCACAGAATTAGTGGGAAGCTAATTTGAGGGTGGGGCAACGAAACTGTTGGTAGGTCTTATCATGAGTTTGATTACGGGACCCACAAAAAGATGGAAGGAAACACCTGTACCATAAAATCATCCTCTGAGGGCCAAATATGCGTGCGCCCACATACATGCAGCACATATGGAAACCATAGTAGTGAACAGACGTTTAAGTTCATTTTCCTTCCACATTTAAAAGAAACGTTCATGATGTTTAAGACGACACTGGACACAACATCTAGCTAGTCCGGGGGGTGGAATCTTTTCTTAAACAGTCAAATAGACCAAGGCTTTGTGGTCCTTGCATTTCTCTAGCTATCCTTCCATTCCCTTTCAGGGCAGCTCAGGAGTGAAGTGTATACAGAGTGTTCCTCCCAACATGGAATGGCATATTGAGCAGATCGTCTCTTCTATGAATTTTTTGCCCTAGGGGAAAGACAATCTCTCTGATACTTCGTTAGCAACAGGAGCCTTCTAATGATCACACATAGAACTTGGATTAATCTCATTTTTAGCTATGTATTATTCATGTTTATTTTATGTGCAAGGGTACTTTGCGTGCACGTAGACCTGTGCATCGTGTGTGTGCCTGATGCCCACGGAGGCTGGAAGAGCATCAGATGCCCCTGGAACTAGAGTTACAGATTGCTGTGAGCACCCTGTGAGTTGAACCCGGGCTCTCTGAAAGAACAGCGGGCATTCTTCCAAGCCTTTCCATCCAAAACCTTAATATATAAATCCAAGCTAGCAAACTAGATTTCGAAATCTCTGAGACTGGGTGATTCTTTCTTAAGTTTGGCTTTAAGGACGATGGCTGTCTGCAAGGGAACCAAAGCACTATTGAACCCAGTGGTGTAGCAGCGTGATCAACCTTGGTACATGCATTCAAATGTTCTGATATGGGCTGGGTTTGTTCCAAAGCCAGTTTTACTGAATGTAATAATACCTTCATCTCTACCATAGGCTCCTCCTTGCTGGCTTGTGTTTGCTACAACTCCCTTAAAAAGTTTACACAGGCAGGGAACCTCTTATTAACCAGGTCTCATCAGAGTCTTCAGCTTGGGGGTGGGGTGTCACAGTGTCCAGTCGAGGCTGGCCTTAAAGTTGTAGGTTGTTCTGTTCCCACAACTCCCCACGGCTAGGATTACAAGCATGTGCCACCTCACTGAGCATAAATTTAACACTTCTAAAGAGTATGAGTTATTTTGTAAGATGTCTGTTTTTTGGGGGGGAAGTTTTTAAAATTTTTTTATTTTACATATATGCATTTTCTGCTGGGGTATGCACACCATGGAGCACATGAGAACTTCAGAAGAAGACTGGATGGAGTGAGTCTTCACCTTCTGCCGTGTGGGTCTCAGGGATCTACCCCAGGCCATGAGGCTCGCCTTACAGTCTCCTTTGCCTGCTGACCCATCTCATCAGCTTCTGATGTGCTTTCTCATCAGATTCAGGCCATTGAGTTTTTGTGGGAAATTGTTTCAGTGATTCATTGTTATATATCTTATCGGGTGGCACATTACGTGTGATATTAATATTTATCCTGTGATTAAAATAATCACTGTAAAATGGCTCTTTCTCATTTTATAAGTATTTTCAGAGCAGAACATTATGTTGTGTTTATTTATAATAGCATTAACTCATGGATGTTCGTCTCATTCAAAGAGTTATAATCTGCTATGCCAGGAAAGTCTAATACTCCTGAATGTGAAGCCACCCCAAGAAGCTGGAATTGTGTCATTGTCACTGAAGGGAGGGAGGCATACAGATCAGGATTCTAGAGGGCAGTTCTTTCTTAGGAAACTTACTGACAGAGTGTACCAGGGGGTCCTCGACATTTGGGTCACAAGGAGGGGCATGGATATTGTTTAGGACAAACTTGGTTTCATTTAAGTCTTAGTGTACCTGGTTTATCTTAAGCTAAAGGTTCGTTTAGAGTCACATCCATTCTGGCATCAGAGTCTGAAGGTAAAGGTCCCCACTACAAACTAATAATGCCAGCATCTTCTTGCTGCTCACCAGAAAACCTTGTGGAGCAAAATGGACTTGGGTTACCCTGGATAGTCACTGGATAGTGGCTGGGCCTCATACTGTGAGCAGTCGCATCTGAATTCGTCTATCTCTCACTGTTACTACTCACTTGGAACTTCAAATCATCTCAGATACGATCACAGGCATTCTTTCTAACACGACTCTTTTTTTCTTCAGTGTGTTCCTGGAATCTTGCAAGAACATCTGTGCTTTGACATAACACAATATTCCAGGCTAGCTTTGTATTTTACTTCTTTCATGCCACGTTCTCATAATTAGCCCTTTCTCCGTTTAGTTCCCCCTCCCTTTTCTTTCTATTAGGAATGGTGGTTAGAAAAAACGTGTGCGAGGCGAGTAGTCCCAGCGCCTGAGGGCAGTCTTCTCAGGACCCAGAAATAAGGGACACCTGGTGTAAAAATCCATCCATCTATCTATCTACTCATATCTGTATTTATGTTTTATGTATTTACGAAATATTAAGATCTCCATTTCTAAACCAGTCTTATAGGGACCCACATGTCCTCTAATTTCATTTTCATTGTTCCTTTCTT
Organism: Mus caroli; assembly: GCF_978045245.1. Lineage (NCBI taxonomy): Eukaryota > Metazoa > Chordata > Mammalia > Rodentia > Muridae > Mus > Mus caroli. The sequence continues at coordinate 10,976,262 of NW_028227258.1, read as the reverse complement.
TGACACTAGGAGTCTGCCTTCCATTATGTTTACTGGAGTTCCTTCGTTGATCAATCACCTTGAGTTGAGGCCGTATATCTTATTGCTACTGAACACTCTGAGCCCCAGTGCACTGCTTCCCTAATCCCATCAGAGGTCCAAGAGTCAGCTCAGGTTCGAGGTTCCATGCCACACCACCTACACGTGCCTCTTTCTCCATTCCCACCTTATGAGCTAGGACTGACTTGTTCTGGAAAGGAATAGATGGACAGAGGGAACAGGAAGGGGAACAGAAGAAGAAAAAGAAAATGAAGATCAAGACGTGCATTTAAAATCACGTCTCCACAGTGTGAATCCTAAAGTTATAGTAAATTTTTATTTTCTATTTTTATCCAAGGAACTAAAAGCAAAATAATCCTCCTTTAACTAAGTAGACTTCACATACTTGACTGATATTTATCGAGTGCTTACTCCATGGTAGTATAATAAGTTTTAGTAAGAACCCAATTAACTGCAGTTATCAATTAATCAATATATTTTACTTACTGACTTTTCAGGGAAATTGGCCAATTATAAGAAACCACATTGCGACTGACGATTTATTCAAAATAAGGTCACTCCAGAAGCCAGCATGGATTTTACTCTAATTTGTATGACATATATTATTCTATCCAATGATAGAAATTGTATAATTATGAAGCTCAGAAAGAATATCAAACTCAATCACAAACTGAAACATCAGGGACTGGCTGTAGAGATCTTAAAAACCTTTACGACAGACACAGTTTTATCCAGTTAAGAATACAAATGTTATCCCCCTCACGTGGATTCTAGCTTATTCATTTAATGAATATGAGATATTTATGTGTTTCACATGGTAATCAAGAAAACAAAACTGTAGCTGGACAGGATGGGTGGGTTGTAGCTATGATTGAGGAACTTGGAGGTGGAGGCAGAAGGACCAAGAACTCAACGTCAGCCTCAACTGAGTTTAGAGCAGCTTGCGTGACCTGAGACACTGCCTCAAAGAAAGATTTTTCTTTCGTGTTGTAAGACAAATGATGAGGTTACTCTGCTGCAATGGGGAAAGCCAACAAATTTATAACACATGGAATTTTACGATGCCAAAAGTGCTTAAAAGCAGGGCTGGAGAGGTAGATGGCCCAGTGATTAGGAGCACATGCTGTCTCGCAGAGGACCTGAGTTTGGCTCCCACTTCCTACATTGGGCAGCTCACAGATGCCTGCAACTGCAGCTGCCAGGGTGCTGGGACCTCTGGCTTCCTTGGACACCAGTACTTACATACATATCCCCACATGAATACACACATATGTGCATAATTTCTTAAAATTTAAAAATTGAGTAATGCTAAGCAAAGATGAAGGGGACAGGTGTGAAGGGAATAGAGTGTGAAGAAATAAAGGGTATTGTTTTCAATGGAAGGTTAGTTAAATTTGGTTTTCTTATAATCATCACTCTCCAAGAATCCCTACTAAAAATTAGCATATTTGTGTGTTGGTTTCCTTTAATATACTTGGGTTAGTTTTGTAACAAACTACCAGATGTCAAAATTATATTGTGGGCCAGAGAGATGTCTTACTGTTAGACAACTCACTGTTCTAGCAAGCAGAGGACGGGAGTTCAAATCCCAGCACCCACATTAGGTAGTTCACAAGCATCTGTAATTCCAGCTACAAAGGATCCAACAAGACAAACATGTGCATACAAATATCATATGTACACAATCACACACACACAACACATACATAAAATAAATCTTTATAAAATTACCATGTAAAGATGGGGCACTTAGCGATCAAAATGGTAAACTGAGGAAAGAAGAAGGGGAGGAAATAGCATTGGGAAAGCAGTACCTATGAATTCCTAAACTAAATAGGGAATTTTTTATATTGCTTTTTAAACTTAATTTGTCTTTATTGTTTTAAAATAAGTGTTCTATGGTGTTTGGATTCTAAATTGAGCAGAACGCTGGGAGCTCATCTATCTTGAAAGAAGAATCAATGAGAAACAAAGCAATGGAGACAGATACACAGACAAAGCCAAGTGGGAACACTGGAAGAGGAAGGCAGCCTCCCTCTCCTGAGCTGTGTGCAGCCCTCTCATCTTCACTCACATACACACTGTCACTGTTTCCATAATTTGACAACTTGCTTCAGAACTTTTCCTGTTTTGTTAAGTAAAAGCCATATTTCTTAGCTTAATCACTGTCTGTCTATCCCAGTGATAAAACCATAAACTTCAAGAATCGCTATGACTACGAAAGGAAGAAAGAAAGAAAGGAAAGGAAAGGAAAGGAAAGGAAAGGAAAGGAAAGGAAAGGAAAGGAAAGGAAAGGAAAGGAAAGGAAAGAGAAAGGAAAGGAAAGGAAAGAGAAAGGAAGGAAGGAAGGAAGAGAGAGAGAGAGAGAGAGAGAGAGAGAAAACTTGGCTAAACGCTAGAACGCAGGTTAGTAGGAGCCACTCTTTGTTCCATATAGAAAAGAAAAATCATCAGATACAGAATTTTGAGATAGAGCTTGAGCCCTCCCTAGGCCTTAGGCATGTCTTCTTCCCCTTCCTCTTCTCTTCCCCTTCTCTCCTCTTCCTCTTCCCCTTCTCTCCCCTTCCTCCTCCTCCTCCTTCTCTTCCTTCTTCTTCTTCTTCTTCTTCTTCTTCTTCTTCTTCTTCTTCTTCTTCTTCTTCTTCTTCTTCTTCTTCTTCTGCTTCTTCTTTTCCTTCTCCTCCTTCTCCTTCCTCCTTCTCTTCCGCTTCCTCCTCCTCCTCCGCTTCCTCCTCCTCCTCCCCCCCCCCCCCTCCTCCTCCTCCTCCTCCTCCTCCTCCTCCTCCTCCTCCTCTTCTTCTTCTTCTTCTTCTTCTTCTTCTTCTTCTTCTTCTTCTTCTTCTTCTTCTTCTTCTTCTTCTTCGCCTGTCTAAAGTCACCATTTAGAAAAATCTCTCAGCTTGTATGAAGTTCAAGTCTCAGTAGATCAAGGAACTCCACAAAAAATACAGAGACACTAAAACTTATAGAGGAGAAAGTGGGGGTAAAGCCTCGAAGATATGGGCACAGGGGAAAAATTCCTGAACAGAACAACAATGGCTTGTGCTGTAAGATCGAGAATCGATAAATGGGACCTCATAAAATTGCAAAGGTTCTGTAAGGCAAAAGGCACTCTCAATAAGACAAAAAGGCCACCAACAGATTGGGAAAGGATCTTTACCACTCCTAAATCTGATAGAGGACTAATATCGAATATATACAAAGAACTCAAGAAGATAAACTCCCGAAAATCAAATAACCCCATTAAAAAATGGGGCACAGAGCTAAACAAAGAATTCTCAACTGAGGAATACCGAATGGCTGAGAAGCACCTGAAAAAATGTTCAACATCCTTAATCATCAGGGAAATGCAAATCAAATCAACCTTGAGATTCCACCTCACACCAGTCAGAATGGCTAAGATCAAAAATTCAGGTGACAGCAGATGCTGGCGAGGATGTGGAGAAAGAGGAACACTCTTCCATTGCTGGTGGGATTGCAAGCTGGTACAACCACTCTGGAAATCAGTCTGGAGGTTCCTCAAAAAATTGGACATAGTACTACCAGAGGATCTAGCAATACCTCTCCTGGGCATATACCCAGAAGATGTTCCAAATGGTAATAAGGACACATGCTCCACTATGTTCATAGCAGCCTTATTTATAATAGCCAGAAGCTGGAAAGAACCCAGATGCCCCTCAACAGAGGAATGGATACAAAAAATGTGGTACATTTACACAATGGAGTACTATTCAGCTATTAAAAACAATGAATCTATGAAATTCTTAGGCAAACGGATGGATCATCCTGAGTGAGGTAACCCAATCACAAAAGAACACACATGATATTCACTCACTGATAAATGGATATTAGCCCAGAAACTTAGAATACCCAAAATACAATTTGCAAAACATAAAAATCAAGAAGGAAGTCCAATGTGTGGATACTTCATTCCTCCTTAGAATGGGGAATAAAAACCCATGGAAGGAGTTACACAGACAAAGTTTGGAGCTGAGACGGAAGGAAGGACCATCCAGAGACTGCCTCACCCGGGGATCCATACCATAATCAGCCACCAAATCCAGACACTATTGCATATGTCGGCAAGATTTTGCTGACATGACCCTGATATAGCTGTCTCTTGTGAGGCTCTTGCAGTGCCTGGCAAATACATAAGTGGATGCTCACAGTCATCTATTGGATGGAACACAGGGCCCCCAGTGGAGGAGCTAGAGAAAGTATCCAAGGAGCTGAAGGGGTCTGCAACCCTATAGGAGGAACAGCAATATGAACTAACCAGTACCCCGGAGCGCGTGTATCTAGCTGCATATGTAGCAGAGGATGGCCTAGTCGGTCATCATTGGGAGGAGAGGCCCTTGGTCTAGCAAAGATTATATGCCCCAGTATAGGGTAACACCAGGTCCAGGAAGCAGGAGTGGGTGGGCAGGGGAGCAGGGAGGGGGAGGGTATAGGGGACTTTCAGGGTAGCATTTGAAATGTAAATGAAGAAAATATCTAATAAAAATTGTTGTTGTTGAAGAAGAAGAAGAAGAAGAAGAAGAAGAAGAAGAAGAAGAAGAAGAAGAAGAAGAAGAAGAAGAAGAAGAATCATCTCTCAGGCCTAAACAAAGCAAAACTACACCACATGGATCTCTGTTCCTTTGAGTTTCCGTATGTCCATACTTCCTATCTTTTGCCTCTCATTCAACTTCCCCCCTCACACACACAGCCTTGTACATATTGAAAGAGAAACTGTTTTGTAGTCAAGCTATTTATCGTTAGGATTTCTGTCACTGACAATACTGCACTGTCCTGTTTTGATCATTTTGAAGGCGTAGTAATCCCTTAAAGTGAAGACACTTCAGAAACAAGAGAGTAGAGAGACAAGCATCATGGTTTTTACCTTGCTCTGTGCACCTCTGAAATAGTATGTTCAAAGTCAGACACATCTTTAGGTTTTTGTTTGTGTGTTTGTTTTTGTTTTTTGAGATGGGATTTCCTCATGTAGCCCTGGCTGTCCTGGAACTCATTTTGAAGACCAGGCTGGTCTTGAACTCAGAGATCCACCTGTCTCTGCTTCCTGGGTGCTGGGACCAAATTTTTTAGAAAAAAATCATGGTACTTTTAGCCTTTTTCATAGATTTATTTATTTTTCTTGTGTGTGTGTGTGTGTGTGTGTGTGTGTGTGTGTGTTTGTGTGTGTGTGTATGTGTTTGGGAGACAGAGAGAGACAGAGAGAGAGAAGAGACAGAGACAGAGAGACATACAGAGAGAGAAGAGACAGAGACAGAGAAACATACAGAAACAGAGAACAACAGAAAGGGAAAGGAGAGATGCTGGAGACAGTTTTGGATGGTTCAAGCAGTACAATATCACTGAGCTACATCCCCAGTACTAGATTTTTACTTCTTAAATAAATGATCAAGTCTGACTTTTGAACTGGAATATTAATTTTCACGGAAAAGAGTAGCCAGAATATTATTGCAATATTTAAGTTATCGGGAAAATTTTATCCAATAGTGCTGCTTAGTTAATTACAATCCTTGACTTTACATAGAACACTAATATACAGGAAAACACCTTCCACAGTATGCATACTGTCTTTCTATGTTCATTTTCAAATGCTTCTTATAGGATGCAGAGTAAAAGGTTTTGAGGTGCTTGTTTTTCTAACCCGTTGTCTTTGAATTGTTTGGTATCCTGTGCCTTTAATATGAATACATTGTTCTTTTACTGTATGCAAATTCAATAGAAACACAGCCCACACATACTTGCAAAAATGCATATTCAGTGGTAAGGAACTCGACTATGCTATTTTAGAAATAACAACCAAGGGCTGGGGAGATGGCTCAGTCAGGAAAGGGCTTGCTGCACAGTACGAGGACCTGAGTTCAAATCACCTGGAGAGTGGTTAGAGGCAGGAGTGCCAGTGTGCCTGTAACCTTGGGGATCTCAAGGGGGAGGAGACAGGCTATACCCCGCTCACTGGCCAGCCAGACTGGCCAATTTGTGAGCTCTGAGCTTAGTTTGAAAGTGTCTCAAAAACTAAAATAGAAACCAGTAGAGGAAGAGAGCGTACATCAATCCCCCAGCCCCCACATGCACATGCGTTGATGTCCACATGTACATGCACTCAAACACATGGTCATGTGTACAGTACACACATACACACAAAATGTAAAAGTATAAAAATCAAAATGGAACTATTTCCGCAAAATAATTATTACATATATGGAATTGAACTATCTTCCACGTGTATCTGTACACCCAAAGTTACATGATAGGGCTGGGGAATGTGGATCAGTGGGAGAGTATGTAACGAGTATGTGCAAAACACCGCGTTTAACTTTTTCTGCTCATATAATTCCTGCGCTACGAAACCCCTCTCTGCTTTGATAAACCTCAACCTCAAGCCATTTTTGAGGTAAACAAAGTCACAAGGTACTTCTTCAGCCCTCACCTATAGAACTAGCCAGCCAAATGCAGGACGTGGTTGCACAGAAAAGCAGTACAGAGACCCGACCCTCTCTCCCCCCAGACTCCCCAGACTGAGCTAGGATATGCAAACAGGAGCAACCTTAACAACACAGCAAAGCTGGACACTGGCTAAGAAGGAGATGCTTGCCAAGTTAGCCCCTCCCCGTTCCCCGCATGAATCCATAAACATCATTTGTGGGCTTTTGCTATACATGTATATCCAAAGAAAGAAAACCTGACACCTGTCAGCGATCCTGTGAGGATGACCGGAAGCTTCACTGGAAGGGTGACATCATCAGAGAGGGCACCACAAGCTAAGCTCTGCTTCGAGGGCTACTCATGGCTGTGGAAGCCGGCAGACAGGAGCAGACTGCAACACAGGAACTTGCCGTTTCTGTAGGTGACAAGTACCAGCCAAGCTGTGCTCCAACTTTACAGTACGGACTCTGCCCTTTTGTAAGTGACGAAACTTAGGATCTGACTAAGGAAGAACATGTCTTTTCATCTTACATAAGAATGTGTGTTGGTGCTAAAGAAAGAATAAGGCCTCTCCGAAAAAGTACCCAACTGCTTGCTTCTTCAGAGACAGATATTAAGAATGGTAATAACTCCAAGTTGGGGCTGGCGCTCTAGCTCTGCAGGTAAGAACACGTATTGCTCTCGTAGAGAACCGGAGTTCAGTTCCCAGCACCTCGGACAGGTGGCTCACAGCAACCTGTAACTCTTCCTTCATGGAATCAGATGCCCTCTTCTGGCACGCGCACGCGCACGCACACGCACACGCACACGCACACGCACGCGCATGCACGCGTCAGGAACATCCCTGTCCAACTACATTAGGGCAGCAGGAGGCCTGTGATTGGACAGGGAAAAGGGAGGCGGAGCTAAGAGTTGCAGACACAGAGAGTGTCTTAGGGGAGAAAGGAGAAAGGAAGAAGGTGGTGGACATGAACCAGCGTGGCTTTAACCAGCCACAGGTTATGGCTACAGTTATGATAGAAGGTTAGAATAATTGGGATAAAGGTTTTATCATTATCAATTGGTTCTGAAATTACTGTATTGGCTTCTTGTAAATTGAGAATTTTTTGATATATAAATCTGATTGGTTAATTATAAGGCTCAAGAATTTTGCTTTACTTGGTAAGTGGAATGTGGGACCGCTGATGACGGTGGAGAGGGAACTAACGGCTACAGGGACAAGCAAGCCAGAAGCTGTGGCAGGTTAGCTGAAGAGAGTTGCGGGCAGGAGCAAGGAAAGCCTGCTGGCCGCTCTGGGGAGTTGGTGGGCTGAGAGAAGCAGGAGTGCAGAGAGTTGGCAGATTCAGTTTTTAATATTTCCCGGGCAGTGGTGGTGCACATCTTTAATTCCAGCACTTGGGAGACAGAGGCAGGTGGATTTCTGAGTTTGAGGCCAGCCTGGTCTACAGACTGAGTTCCAGGACAGCCAGGGCTACACAGAGAAACCCTGTCTCGAAAAACCAATAAATAAATAAATAAACAAACAAACAAACAAATAAAATCAATACTAAGATAGTTTAACTTGAACTTTTTAAGTTGTATTAACATATTAGTTAACTTTTTGTGTCCTTATAAAGAAGTCACCTTTCCTAGTCCTTTGATGAATCTTTCCTTCCCCATGAGGGAGGATTGCCAAGAATAATGCTTACACTTCTCAGGACAGAAGGCTACAGCCTGCTGATTCCTTCTGAGATGACCCCCACTCTGAAATGGTAGGGTGATTTACAGTGATTTCCATCTTTGCATTTTCCTATCCACTCTATCCTAAATTATAAAGGCCCCAGAATTCCTTGGCTTGAGAATTATTTTCTTCTTTGGGACAAATTCTGTACAAGAACCATTGGGAATAACATGTAAAAGACCTGAGAACTACGACATCTTTCAGGGACTGTGCGAACATAGCATTCAGATGCAATTGCATGTGGTGTTATTTGTGCTGGAACCAGAGATGGGTTGGGAAATTACTCAGGAGACAGAGCAAACCAAGAAGGGACATCTGCTTGTCCTAGTCTGTTCTTGTCTCTTTCCACCAACCTCTCAGGCTCTCTCCTAGTAAGCTGTGCCCCAGCTTCTGTGCTGACATCTTTTCTTTGGTCGAAGCGTAGTGTTGGGGACACTGAGACATGTTCACTGAGAGCCTGTTTGCTGCACTGCAATAGTGGAAGAGAGAAGAGATTCAGCTCTCGAGTAGAGTCGACCAACAGCCATGGCGCACACAATGTCTTTCCACTCTGTACTATCATCCACAGGGCCAGTGAGATGGCTCGGTGGCAAACGTGCTTGTGATGCGAGCCTGTGGACCTGAGATCCATTCCAGGGTGGATAGGGGGAGGAGGGAACCAACTCTGCAGGATTGCCCTCTGACCTCCACATGTGTGCTAAGGCATTTGTGTGCCTACTTACATTTATCACATACAATAATAGCATTTTTAAATTAAAAGTAGCATCCACGACTGTAGCATTTTACCAGTAGTTTTCTACTAGACACAAAAAAGGCACACTGTGTCTGCAGCTCAGCTCAGGGGTCATCGTCTGTTCATAACCAGAGTCCTCCCGTGTTTGAAACTGCTTCAGCAGAGTAAGTCATCTCAGTCTACTTATCACGTGCCAACTTGTAAAATGAGCTTATCAGATCCTCCCCTCACAGCCCAGAAGTACCTGACAGGGAAAATAGAAGGAGTGTTGAAACTTCTCCAAACACATCCACAGTTCCAGTGGACACTCATTCCTCAGAAGCATATGACCGTCTCTTAAATCAACACAGAGATGCACAAGTGACCTCATCGTGTACGCACCGAGTACATAAACGCCTGTCAGTGACCTACGTTCATATCCTTGAAGTCTGAGTCACTACACTCCTAGCCTGTATCTGATTCCTACTTAATTTCCCAGAAATATACTTCACTTCCCACGGGCTGGCATTTATATCCCATCTTAGTTTTCCCACGCTGAATACAATTCGTCACCAGTCAAGCAAGACTTTGTCTTTTCCTTTCCTTTAGTGTGGTCATGTGTCATATTGTTCTTCATTGTCACTGGGTGATATCTGCTCTGTTACCAAAATAGACCTTACAGGCCAACAGAGGGGATACATTGAGCACTGTCAAAGTACAGATAAAGCTTAAAGCTTAAAGCAGTAGAACTAGGAACATATACAAAACCAAATTCAGGGTCTAGGAATATAGCTCAAGGGTAGAACATTTGTGTGGTATACATAAGGCCCTAGGTTTAGTCCCCAGTACCTCAAAATAAGGAAAGCCAAGAAAGATTGAGCAGATGAAACTGAATGAAAGGATATATATATATATGTGTGTGTGTGTGTGTGTGTGTGTGTGTGTATGCATATACATATCAATATATCATATATATTATATATCATATATTATATATGATATATGCTAGGTGGATGGATGGATAGATAGATGACATAAGAGAATGCTCACTAATTTCTCTGTGTATGGCCACAACAGGAATTTGTATGTGGGCCTCATACATAGAACTAGTGATACTTTGTGCTAGGAGAAAAGGTGAAGTGTGCATTGTAAGTCACAGCAGGTTAACAGAAGACAGCTCTAGTTTGTCCCTTTTCTTTCCAATATAGTTACATTTGCCAGGGCTTCCCTTCTTTATTTCCTAGTAATAGTTCCTACAGTACATCCTGTAAATTAGTCATTTGTATTTCCCTTCTCTTTAAACAAGCTGAGCAGGAGACAAGAGACAGGAGAAGGAGGGTGATGGAGGTGGGTGGTGGTGGTGGTGGTGGTGGTGGTGGAGGAGGAGGAGGAGGAGGAGGAAAAGCCAACTGTAATTTTAAGTAACTCCTTTAGATGGTCAGGTCAGGTGCTCTGTGACTGTCACAGCACGGAGCCTTCATGTCTGCTCTTGCACAGGCCAATTTATCAGCTGCAGCCACTGCTGCCGGCTGCCCTTTCTCTCTCAAGACACCAACCCTAGACATACAGGCCCCTCCATTCCTTTCCCTTCATTCTTTACTTCTTTAACCTAATTTAATCCCAAGTCTCCTCCAAGGACCCTCAATTTCAAACCTGTTCATTAGGCTGCTTGAGAGGACCTCAGTCTCTGCATTTCCCTTTACTCCTTACAAGGCTAGCTTGCTTTCCAAACTCATTTCTTCCATTTTGTCTCTCAACTTCCTTACCGCTGACATCACTGTTTGGCAGAGTCGATGTCTTTTATTTTAGCTCTTTGAGGCCTTTTCCTGCTTGATTTGGAAGAGAGCCTTGAGCTTCGGCAGAAGAGGTTGAGTGTTAGTCGAGATCTGGCCAGAGCATTCCAATGACAACTCCACATTCTATATTTGATAAGTGAGCAACAACTCAGAATGTTGAACTCCTGGGAAAGTAACGATCCAGTGACTTAGAAATCAGAAATGCTTTGTTTTTCAAGCTGGAGTCTGCCATCTGCCATCATGTGACAGGCTGAGGCAGGGGGAACTGAAGTCAAAGGCAAAACTACATACCAAATTCCAAGCCAGCCTCAAAACTTAAGACTCTTTTCCACAAACAGCTACACATTCTGCCTAAGAGTGACTGTAATAACTGAGCACAAAAATCATGCAGCAAGCTTTCCCCACCGATCCATTTGCTCATGTGAACCTCCTCGATCCTGCTGGATGGAATAATAACAGCCGTGACAGGAAAACACCTACTATGTGGAGTATTTATCTGAGGACTAAGTTATTGTTTGTTACAGTTATAAATTGTCTGGGGGGTTTGATTTGGGAAGCAATTTTGGTATAATGCCACGGGCTAGAACTATATAGCCCAGATATCTGGGTGTTCCCAAGTACTGAGGTCATACCATGTGACCTGTTGCAATTTTTGTTCCCTTTATAACTCTTCATGTGATGCCATTTAAAGGAAAATACACACAAAAGAGCAAATGCTTAGAAATATTTAAAAGAATTCTATTTCCCTCAAGATCTTTACTCAAAGTGGTATGGTTTCAAGTATGATAGAAAAGGGCTTGATTTGAAAAAATTGAATGCTTTTCTTTTTTTTTAATTTTATGTTTCTTCCCATCAATGAGAGAAAGAATTAGTTATAAGAAGAAAAGATGGCTAAGGAGATGGCTCAGTGTGCCTGCTGAGCAATCTAAGATCAGATCCTAGAATAGATACAAAAGCCAAGCGTGGGGGACTACCTCTCTAATGCCAGTGTGGGGAAAGGAACGGCCCCTACGGCTTCCCTGGCCATCAATGAGGCAAGACAGTGGGTTCCAGCTTCAGAGAGATACCTTACCTTTTAAAAAGTGGGAAATTATAGAAAAAATAATTTATTTTTATAATATCGAATCTCTGATTATAGTAAATTCACACACATCTATATAGCATGCTTCTGCATAACACATACATCTACAAAACACACATCTATATAACACACAAGCTACATAGCACACACATCTCCATAACACATCTACATAACACACGATAAACATAGCACACACGCCTACATAGCACACTATCTACATAACACACAATAAAGAAATAGATAAGAAGGAAATTAAGATCAGAAGAAGAGAGACATCCATGTGTTGGACAATAACCATTAATAAAAGAAATTGTTTCCTACATGCAAGTAACTAAACTGAACTTCAAAGGATTTTTTGGTTGTTTGTATTTTACCTGTTTCATTTAAAAGAAATTTTTTGTGATTAACTCCAGAGGGAACGTGTTCCCAAGTTTAAAAAAGAGAAGAAATATACTAGCTACACAACTAGCAGGTAAAGGCAGGGTTGCAGCTGAATTATAACTCTCCAGGCTCTGGACTGACATCTTTCTACATTGTAATACATACAACAGTCTTTTAAAGATACAGTCCAGAGGTAAAGGCACAACCGTCAACCAGAGCTTGCCATTCAGACACTAGTAAAATGGGTACCACATTAGCCGCTAGCTTATGTTTTATATATTTTCTAGATAATAAGATATTTGAAAACAAATTAAATTTTTATCAAAATCTTGTCAAAGTTTACAATTTCCTTTTGTGAGTTCAATTTTTTGATAAAATTTTAATATTTATATTTTATATTACAGTAGGAATAAAAGCATCTAGTCTTTGATTTTGAAGGCAAGAAAATTTTAACATTCTAAGGATTGGCTTTAAGATCAAAGATATTCTAATAATTGCCACACAGATAGCATTAATTTGATTGAATATTACTGTCTGTTCGATTAGAAATATTTAAAAGCTATTTTTGGTGGATTAAAAAAATTTCAGAAAAACAGAATCTCCAAAGGGAATTCAGTCAGGGCAATTACTGTGGCTTAAAGAAGAGGTTGATAAATATGTGTGCAGTTTACATGTAGTTTTGAATTTAAATGCACCCAAGTTTTGTAAGAAGACAACATTCTGCAAACTATAACTAACTGTACATATCAGAGTGTGATGTTTTACAGATCAGTGCTCTGTAAAGTTGAGGTTAGACTATTCAGCTAAAATGTACAAACATCCTCTCAAGAAACTAAGTTTCGATATTTCAGGGGTTTGCACTCAAAATATTAGAATATGTGCCTGGCGGTCTGTTTCCTAAAAGTACCCTGACTCGTCAAACAAAGAAGGGCACACAATTACTTTTCCTGGTACTGTACTTCCTATTAATTAACCTTCCCTGATCCCTAACCTCCTCCACCCTTCCCTACCATTTCCTACATCTATTCTGGCCTTAATCTTCAACTTCATTTCCGTTTGATTTTCTTTACCCTTGTTTCATATCCTAAGGCCCTTGGTCCCTTCTTCCCCTAATACTCTTTTTTTTTTCTCATTGAGAAAACCCCTGTGTTGTCTTCACCTAAGTTGACTTCTGCCCCATAACACATAGAGAAGATGTAAGATTGAAACAGGTCCTAGCAAAGTGGACCTGCTTTAAATGGTTTTGTTTTTCCCTGCATATGAATTTTTTTTTTCTCCTTTCTGTGGTAACACATTCCTTTCACCGGGTCTTTCTTTCTCCTGTTCCGCAATCCATCACTCTCTCTTTCTACACTCAGTGTACAGGTTCTGACCTTCCCCCTCTATTACCGGTGAGGGCTCGGCCTCTTTCATCCCCTCTGCTACATCGCCTGCATTTCTTCTTTCAAAAGCTTTTTGGTTCTGTTCACAGCAGCCGACCCTCTTGATATCCCATCTAGGGAGGGAAGGTAAAGGAGAAAGCCCACCAAACAGCTTAACTTTCATATGGTAAATCCGAATGTTGGCTGGAGCAAAGAGGCTGCCTGTGCAGCAGGACAGTCCGTGGGCACTATGGGAACACAAAACCTTTGAGTCATGTCTGTGTATGTCTGGATTCCGGATCTGCGACTGAATAACGTGTGCTTGTCTGAACCCTGTTAGGATTATTCAGTGCAGTTACTCAAGCCAAAAGGTATTGAAGTTCTAACAGAAACGCTGCCAAGCCGGAGAGTTTGACTTAAGTTCACAGATACAACAAAAAGGAATAAAAATGGTTTAAAGCTGCGGTGTGTTGATAGCCACTTCCTAGAAGTTAATAATAACCAGCCATCTCGAATACAGCTACTAAATAAACTGAAAATTCTATCAAAGCCCTTCTGTCCTGGCTCAACCCTTTTAAGATGGATATAATTTATCTAGTAGCACTATATACAGGGGGGATCTTGTTTAACAGTGGAAAATAAGGGATAATTGGCATCTTGTCAGAGAATAGTTCTGATAGAAAGCAAGGACTACAATCCCTTTCATTAAAGTAACCTCACCCCACTATTAATTAATGGCTTACAGGAAAAAATACCACTTTCCCGGATGTGGACTAACAACTGCCCTCAGCTAACCCTAACCTTCTTTCATAGTAGAAGGTATGTCCCTCAGTGGACTCAACTTCCTGAGACATGTATGTGACTGCATAGCCAAAGCCATGGCTCTCAGTATGAATCCTGACAGTTTTGTACAAGAGTGCAGGTCGGAGTGAACAGGATAATTTTACCAGGAAGGCATCTGGCATTGTTAAACTTATTGCCATTCCAAGAGGGAAGGGCCCAGGTCTGCTACAGCACCCGCATGCCTGGAATAGCCCTGATCAAGAAAGGATGTTGCCATGTAAACAAAGCTGAGAAACTCCATTCTGAGCCTTTGCAGCATCCCAGAGTCTTGCCACACATGCTGGGAAGGGAGAGCAGCTCTGACCTTGGACTCACACTGTCTGCGGTGAACTGGTACCTCTGCTTCATTGTACACGCACTGTCTCCCATCCAACATCCAAGTCAACACAACCAACTAATTCTCCACTTCCGAATCCCCTCCCAGGGTAAAGGTGTGGTAGAAAAGAGAGCCCTAAGATTAAAAATTTAAAAGACTTCCTGATGGCTCCTTTCTGTATTCTGGGCAAGAACCCTTTCTTTACTAAACTGATTTATGTCAGAAGTAGAGAAAATGAGTGGCTAGACTGTATGCAACCATTAGGGATTTTTTTTTTTTTGAGCAGATGAACATTGTGCAGTATGCCCTTCATCTGAGCACTAGGAAGCAGAGGAGGCCAGTCTAGGCTACATAGTAAGAAATGTTTGAGCATCATTAGGTGCCAGAAGTATGGTAGATAGGTTTACATGTGTTATTGCGCGGGCACACACTCATACCATATCTCTATATATCTATATATTTATATATCTATATATCTATATCTATATATCTATCTATATCTATCTATCTATATATATATATATATATGTATGTATACACACACACACACATGTTGTTTTTCAAGTCAGGGTTTCTCTGTGTAGCCCTGGCTGTCCTGGAACTCATTCTGTACACTAACCTGGCATTGAACTCAAAGATCCTCCTGGCTCTGCCTCTTGAGTGTTAGGATTAAAAGTGTGCATTACCAAGACCCCATGCCTGCCTGCCTGTGTAAACATATTTTAAGATTTTCAACATAACTACCCGTTTTCTTTCTTGTAATGGATGAGAAACCTGAGGTGCCAGTCAGTTAGCCAGTATACCCAGGGTCATGCAGCACATGCTAGAACCAGGGCCAGTTTAACCAAGGTTGCACCCTCAGCAACTAAGCTGGCCATTGGATAATCGAGTTACTTAATGCGACCCTTGTTGTCTAGTGTTGTGGTTTTGTTTTGTTTTTATTTCTCTCTGCCAAGCTTGCTCTACTGGATTGGTCCTTGGCTGAATAAATGCTTTGTCTATGGTTGCTGGCACAAAAGCCTTTTCTATGAATGCTCTTTCTCTTGTCCTCATTATTCCAAAGCAGAAGCACCTGTGCTATCTGAAGGGCACTAGGCCACTGGTCCCTGAGGCAAGAGGCTTGAGAAAGCACCCAGTGGAATGAGTGTATCTGAAGGAGCCCAAGCCCTGCTGGCTGCAACCCTATAACTAGGTTAATTGTTACGATGGCAGCATTCAGAGCAGTGATCTCTGAGGTCATGAGGCCAAGAGTTTCTGGTAAAGAGCCCAGAGTTCAGGGTGGAAGGCGAGGCCCAAACAACAAGAAGAAAATGAGGTCAGCCATACAAGTGTTGGAACATGAGGCTGTACCAGAAAAAACAAATGTAAAAATGTTGCTTGCTGTCAGGCTCGCTGTAGAGATGGCCACAGTATTAGGTGAGTCACGGAAGAAGAGCACTGGACTGCCCTGGGGAGTGGGGATCTCTTCTGCAGGGCATCCCAACGACCATGACAACCTTTGGTTACCCAACCTATTCTCCTCCTTTCCTGTGATTTCTGACAGTGCCATGCCTTAGTTCCCGCTCAGAGAAGGTTCCCTCTACTGTCCTTTGGAAAGGTTTTAGTTCTCCGGTGACACTCTTACGGTGTATTGTCCCTGTAGACTGGAAGTTAGGCGGAGACTTCAGAGTTTCTTCACAGCAACTAAGAGCAGTTCTGGGAACCGTTGGACACTAGCTCTGAGAATCCACCAGTGCCCCAGTTTCGAGAAGCAGCATCCAGGAACACATTCTTTCCTGTTATACTGCTTATCGGTTAGCTTGGCATTTAGTCCTGACCCAAGTCCAGATCTGCTGGCACCTTAAAGCCACAACTGGGCAATGTTGATACATTTTCTGCATCGCACGATACATGAGTTTGTTTGCTTTATGACTTCGCTATTATTTAAATTTACTTCTAAGACTGTTGTGTCTGTCTTTTCAGACTGCTTGATTTTGAGTTCCAAACTGGGTTGTAGTGTGTTCCCAAGTCCCTAGTTCTATCTAGTGTATCAAAGCCTATTCTGTCGGGTAGGTATGTCTTTCTTGTCTTATTGAATTTAGATGTCTTCTGGATTTTTTTAAACTATAAATGCACACATATTGTTCTGATTTTAACCATGGTCAGACCTTAAAAAGTGCTTTTTCTCAAGGACTCCCTCTGGAAGTTCTGGAGATGGTTGTTAACCAGCTCAGCTCTCTTCGTACATTCAGACCATACTGGGAATATTTTAGGATCCTAAGCAAAAGGAAAAATGAATGTATCTCACCTTGAAATGTGTAAACATATTAAAGAAAGGTGACCCATGAGAATATATTCTCCTTTCACTGATCAGACACATAAATGAGAACAACTCGGCTCCATCGAGTGACAGAACCAAAAAAATGGAGCCCCAGTGAATGGGTAAGATTCTAAGCTGAGAAAAAAAAAACTTAATAAGTCTATGGAACAAAGACGCTCATGGATTTCACACACACACACACACACACACACACACACACACACACTCACACACACACACACACACACACACACACACACACACACAGAGTGAGCACTGTTCAGCAGAGCCAATCACAGGAAAGAAGCAATTAGCAAGCAGACATAGGTAACGAGGCAGAAACATCAGGGTCTGAGGGAGCCTGGTGTGTTGTTCCATGCCTCAGGTTCCAGCACCTGGATTCATGGGTACAGAGGTTGTCTTTGCCGCAAGCCTGCCTACATACAGGCGTGTTATCTGTTCCAGGACAGCCCGATCTGTACAGTCACAGATAACACGCAGAGCCTATAGCTTTATTCAGCAGAATTTGAAGAAGAGAAATGAATGGCAGGAATCCAGTGAGCAGGAGGGTTAGAGAAAAACGACTTCATTTCTCTCCCTCAGAGGTGGGCTGACACTGAGGAAGAGATCCACTTAGAATATCAAAGGAGGTTGCCTTTTCTACCTGCCTTCTTAACCTTCTTAACCGCCGCCATGAAACCCTGCCCAAGTCCACATGCAGCTCTGACTGACAGGAAACACTCTGGGTACACCAGCCCGGTCTCGAACTCACAAAGATGGCACCCACCTCTGTCTCTAGAGCACTGTCACCCCTGACTGTGGCAATCAGGTGACTCCTGACTGACTCTTGCTGCTTGTGTCTCTCTGGGATGGTTGCTCACACCTCTCCAAACCTGTTTCTTCACAAAGAAAGGTCTGAGAGGACAGTGAAAGGCCCCATGTAGCAGCACAGCATGGGTTAGACAGAAGTCAGCAGGCAAGGTACCTACGCTTAGGATTCTCCAGTACCAGAGGACCTTGCTTTCATGTGACTACATTTAAAACAGAGAACAATAAATAATTGATAAATTGATTGTTTTAATTAAGAGAGTGAAATATCCATCCTAAAATGGATCACGACAGCTACTTTGTTTCAGATTGAGACTTTTGGTGACTTCTATTTTAGTTCAACTATTTCTGTATTCTCCACCAATACTTTTTAAGTTATGTTTCATAAGCATGAAGCTTTACAGTTAGTTGGTTGGTTAGTTAGTTAGTTAGTTAGTTAGTTAGTTAGTTAGTTTGAGACATGGTTTCTCTGTGTAGCTCTGACTGTCCTGGAACTTGCTCTGTAACAAGTTGGTCTTGAACTCAGAGATTCACTATCTCTGCCCCCAGAATGATGGGATTAAAGGCATGCACCACCAGAGTCTGGCTACATCTTTTTATTTACTGTCATCAAAAGACCCAAAACTCTCAAATGTCATCTTCCCAATGCTGGCTTATGATGACTATAGCTGTTATTGTAGCTAGCTGTCTCACTGTTCCGGGATTTTGGTAAAAGAATTTGGTTTAAAGGATATGTTAGTTCTCATTTGTCTTACCACTGTCTTGGTCATTACACGTAAGTGATATACAACATACGAAGTATTCATAATGATATCAGCAGAACTCTAAAAAGAGCTGAATTAAAGGAGCTTGCCCCCCTCTCACATTTCTCTGACAAGGATAATTTCACCTATATTTATTGTCAAGCTATTCATCTGATGGATTTATTTTTTTTTTACAGATGCGTACCTAGAGATTTTAGGGAATACATCAAAGAGTGCTGTGGGGGAGGGTCGTACACTGTCCCTTTAACAAGTGTTTTGGCAGCAGGCTACATGCTTTGCCTCTGCATCTACTCTGATCTGCTCCAAGGTTAAAAAAAATAAGGTATATGTGATCCACTGCGCACTTCCTTGAGAAAGCATGGTTTTCTCACAGTCAGTGAAACCTACGTGCCCCTTGACTGTGTAAACAGCAGTGAGTTGGCTACTGAGAAAATCAAGAGAGACAACTAGTGACACTCCACTGTCTCTGGAGAGCGGATTAGCATCCGGCCTCAAATAGTCTGATCAGAGCATCTTCTTCTAGACCATAAGCACTGCAGGGCTCTCTCTCTCTCTCTCTCTCCTGCCCCTGGCCTCAAGGGGTTTTGCACAGCATTAGATACTAGCAAGTGATCTTTAATGAAGGGACCAGCGTTAAGGTGTATAAACATTCCCCTCCTTTGGAGAAAACATATTTGAGGCTTAGTCAACAGTGATCAATGGTAGGAAAAGTCATCGAACAAAACTCAGAATCAAAGTGAAACCCAGGACACCTAGGCTGCACTGCTCCCAGCTAAAACAAAGTACTGTGAGATGCACAGATCTGGCAGTGCACCTCAGTGGTGGTGGGCTGCTCAGCCTGTACAAGGCCCTAGGTTCCGTGAAAATCAATCAATCAATCAATCAATAAGCAAATATAAATGCAGACTAAAGCATTTGTGATGTTAGGTTACTATACACACACACACACACACAGTCACACACACACACACATGCATGAACACACCGAGACACATACAAAGAGACACAAGTCGTGCATATTTCAGATCATAACCCAATTAAAAATGGACATGAACAAAATATATCTGTTGTAGTAAAAAATTATAGAGTATTTGAAATATTAAGATAGTTCTAAAACAAATTGATAGTAATTGTTTGAAAATGTCTCTTGGTGAAGAAAATAGATTTTAAATCAAATTTTGAGGAAGGAAGCCATGTGTGGTAGCACACACCTTTAATCCTACCACTCAGGAGACAGAGCCAGACAGATCTCATCTATGAGTTGGAGGCCAGCCTGGTCTACAGAGCAAGTTCCAGGACAGTCAGGGCTACACAGAGAAAAAGTGTTCAATGAAACAGAATCGACTGTTTTGAAGAAGGAAAGGGACATCATGTAGAAAATGGTTTTTGATTATTTTTTTTAAAAGCTACGTGTGTGTGTGTGTGTTAGATCCCCTAAAGCTAGAGTAGAGGTGGTTCTGATCTACCCCATGTTGGGGGTCTGAGAGTCAAAGTCTGGCTGTCAGTAAGAGTGGCCAAGTGCTCTTAACTGCTGAGCATTTTCTCCCGCCCCATGGAAAATACTTTCTCTTGAATGCATGGAACAAAGAAACACTTAAACAAGAAAACATGATATAGTACATGTGCCAGTGTTCTAGGAGTGCGTTAAACATAACGCATGGGCTCATTCCTGTCAATAATAACCTGGGGCCCTTCCAGGAGGGAGGCTGGCTCAGATAATGACTTCCTAAAGTCAAATTATCGTACTTGCCCATACAGGCC
The DNA here is from genome assembly GCF_978045245.1 of Mus caroli. NCBI lineage: Eukaryota > Metazoa > Chordata > Mammalia > Rodentia > Muridae > Mus > Mus caroli. The sequence continues at coordinate 10,955,926 of NW_028227258.1, read as the reverse complement.
TTCTTAGTCATTGTTCACGGCAAAACCACCTGTGCGCGCGCTCTTGAGGAAGTCGTAATAAGTAGACTGTGTGACTGCATCTTAGGGAAATAACACTTATAATTTTGCCCTACCTGAACAGTGGAAGGGTAATTGTGATAGCTTAGCTGGGGTTCCCTCTAAAGCCACAGGTTCTGACTACACCTTAGGGGAAATAGAGAAACAAGCCAATCAATATGCTATGAGGACAAAGAACAACACCGACCTCCAGTTCCCACAGTCCTCCGCGCAGGAGGGGCTTGCATCAAGACTACAGTCCTTTAGGCCGGTGGACCTTGCTTAACCTGAAGCAGAAATGACTGAATGTTAACTAAACGAAGGACACTTTACACATTTTGAACTCGAGTGGGTGCTGTTATAATTTGGAAATCAGAAACGTGTGCACAAATCTTTTCACTGTCAAGTACAGTCAAAAGCCCAGCCTCTGTAGACATGGGAGCAGTTTTCTGAAAAATAGGAAAGTGGTTGTTTAAAGTGGTGTAAAAATCCAAGGAGGCCCCACTTCACGCTACCATAGAATTCTTCAACCACATTGTCTGCATTCTGTGGATCTTCCACCTAGAAATGTTTGGGGACCACAGAGGCAGGCAATTGCTCCAGCCTGTGCCGATCAACAGTAGTGGCTTCCTAGGATCTCAGGATTAAAGCGCATACGGGCAGATGTGGCACCCATAGGTGGCTCTGTGCTAGATGCTCACTGAAGTGAAAGGTGAATCCCATCGGCCATTTCGGAAGGTTTTCTCTTCATGTGTCCTTCCACAGCTTGGAGGTAAATCCACACAACAGATGCCCAGCGTGGCCTTTTAAATGCTGGGTTTTGTTTGTTTGTTTAAGGACACAACATTTCTGTGTCTTTTAAAAGCAAATCCTAAATAAGACTAGGAAGGTTAACTCCAGAAATTAAATGAGGAAGAGAAAATGGCTTAGCTTACCCTATAACAGAGTTTTACTACAATAAAATCAAACAGAGAAAATACAGAAATAATAATCATGAAATACAAAGGAAAGCAGAGGGGACCTGGACACATCATGAGATCACTAGTTAAAATGAATAATTTTGCTACTGTAGTTCTTTCTGTTTGTGTTAGAGGGTGTCTCATGCAGCACAGGCTAGCCACGGGTTCACCATGGAGCTGAGGATGGCCTGGAACTTGCGATCCCCCAGACTCCCAGTTAAGGGCCCACACTACCATACCAGGTGTATGCAGTGTTAGGAATGCACGCTCTGGCTTTGAGCGAGCTAGCCAAGCCTTCTACCACCCGAGAGTGTCCCTAGCTCCAGTTTCATCATTTTGCCTCCTATAGAAGGCGCAGATAATAATGGAGTCTCTTTTACAAACAAAAACCAAAAAACTGAAAATGCCTGAAATGCAGCATTGTAAAAGGCAGTTCTGTTTTGTTTTGTTGCTTTTTCAATTTTTTTGTGGGTGGGGGATTATTCTGTAAAAAAGCAGCTACTAAAATTTCCACATATAGATGCCTGGTAAAATATAACCACAAAGAGGGGTCTTATATTTAGAACAAAAACATGAAAGATTTTTGTTTTGTTTTGTTTTGTTTTTAAAACTGCTCCTGTGGAAGCAAAAAATGCCTGGCATAGGCAATAAATAAATAAATAAATAAATAAATAAATAGCACAGAAAAATCTTAGCATTAGAATTAAACCCTTGATTATACCATAAATAATTTCAGAAAATAGAAATGAGTGAAAGATTATTTAAATTATACATTCCTCTGATCTCTGAATCCCTGGCACACAGTAGGAAGCCCTTTCTGTCTCTCTTCAGTCCACCAGTGTCTAACAAATGCAGGCTTTGTGACATGGCCTTTTGAGGAGGTTACTATTTTTGCATGTCTTTGAAGCTAGCCCCATGTCAGTGATGGGCTTTTGGCTGCACTTTAACAATCACAATCCTTCCTTGCCATCAGGGTATTTTGGACTTGAGACAGAAGAGAGAAAGCCATGCTTAAGAAAACATGGACCTGACTCACTTTCTCTAGAGAACTTGAAACAGGAGCACAAGCAGGTTATGAAGGGCTATAAAGACCAGAGTTGGACTAAAGCAGAGACAGTAGGAAAAGCCATAGGCACCCAGAAGGAGACGGAGTAGGGCAAGGACCAGAGAAGGACTGAGATACAGAAGATACGGAAGATAGAGAGCAACCGTTCTGGAGAGGCCTCACCAGAAAGCATCCTCATCCATGACCTGGTTAGTGCACAAGTAAGAGTTCCCACCTTCATCTCTCTGATTCGGAGATTTTGCTTTGGTTTTTGTAGTGTGTGTGTGTGTGTGTGTGTGTGTGTGTGTGTGTGTGTGTGTGTATGTGTGTGTATGTGTGTGTGTATGTGTGTGTGTGTGCATGTGTGTGTGTGTGTGCTTTATGGGGGCAGCATGAGGTTCTGGGATAAACCCTAGAGTCGTGAGCTCCACCTCTAGCCTCCCAAGTGCTTGCATAGTAATTTGAAGGTTTGCTTAAGTACCAGACGATAAACTTAGGACACAGAGTGAAGGTAAGGCTTTGCTGAAGGAAGAAAAGAGTTACATGTGGAGGAAAAGAATAGCTACGTTTCTCTTTTAGGGCTCTCTATTTGGGAATTTGCTAAAATGTAAATTCATAAGAATATGTATGTATGTATGTATGTATGTATGTATGTATATTAGGGATTGAACCCAGGGGCCTCAGGTTAGATGGGAGCTCTATCATAGGGTCCTGAAACAGGGTCTGACTTAGTTGCAGGCAGGCTGTGAACTAACTCTGCAGCCTAAGGAGGTGTGAGCCTCCTTCCTCAGCACCCTCTGGCTGTTCTGGCTCAGGACACAATGATGAGATAAAAGATGGCCAGTAACTTCTCTAGGTCGCATGGATTTTCATAGACTGGAGTCTGATTCCAAGCATGGAAGTAGATTTTGGTTAGCCAAAAATGTAAAGTTCTGAGACATTCAGCCAAAATTCAAAGCTATGAGTTTCTTAGTGTACAGAAATTGTTTTTTGCCCACATATGCATGATTTGACACAACTTGTATCCAAGAGGAATAGGTTAAAATAAATCTGTAATGAGATACTACCCTGACTCCAGCGCTAAAGGTAAATCAAGAGTCGGCGAGTTGATGAAGATTTTAAAGAATGAGTTCACCTCATGCTTGCCTCCCTGAAATTTGAAGGGGAACGCATCAATACGCACTCAAGAAAGACTTATGGAATGTATCCCAGATGTCAGATACTGTTCTGGGCTCTGATATTCAGCAGTAAATAAAATCCCTGCCAGATCACTCAGGGATTCCCATGCCCGTTAACAGAAGAGGTGTCCTTTCCAGGTGTTTATTGTATCCTTGCATTAAGCAGGTTGTTCTTGAAGAACACGTTGACAGAAGAAGTTACTAAGGAGTCACTGCAGTGGGTCTCCCTCGAAGGAAAAGCACAGCAGAGGAAAGGGAGTGTACCTCAGTGTTCCCACAGGTACTTGGCATGGGAGAGGCCCTGGATTCAATTCCGAGAACCAAAATCCCATTGCCAGAAGAACTTAGTATTAGTGACAACAGACACATTGACCAAAACCCAAGTTAGTTATCTCTGTATGTTGGCATTTAAGATAACCTTTCTTTTTTCACATTTGTCTATGGTTGCTTGTTTGATTTCTAAAGACAGGGTCTCATATAACCCTTGCTGTCCTCAAACTCACTATGAAGTTCTGTAGCCAGGGATGACCCAAGAAAAGCACCATGGCAGCATTATCATTGTACATATTTGATGCTAACAGGGCCCACAAGATCATTATTATTATTTTGTCTTCAGCTGAATTCATTACCATGGCAGGATTATCATTGTACATATTTGATGCTAAGAGGGCCCACAAGATCATTATTATTTTGTCTTCAGCTGAATTCATTGTAGCAAAAATGCATTAACTTAAATTTGGTCTCATATATGGTGTTTTAAGGTTATGGATATTAGGGTTAGGGTTAGGGTTAGGGTAAGAGTTTTTCTTTGAAAAGTACAGGCTGGGCATGGGGCTTAGTGAGGCGTTAAAGGGCATCTATAATGCTGGCACTCAGGAGGCAGAGCTTAGAAGTTAGAGCCTAGGCTACTTAGTGGGAGCCACTGTTAGTCTGGCATACATAGGGAGACCTTCCCCCATACCCTCCACAAGAGTGTTTGCAGATAAACATGACTCAGTAAAGGCAGTAGATGCCTAACAGAACCTTAGAGTGGCATATCATACACACCCAGTTATCTGTCCACACAGTCCCTTCTGCATCCATTTTATCTAAGGAATAACAAGACAACAGAAAAATTGGATGTTACATGATGCGAACCGTACCGCAGGAAGTTCAAGCATCCCTTCAAATGCTGTTAGCATCTCCAGGTTGGAGGATTTAGATGAGTGTGTGTTATGTTTATTGGTTTTGAGCATCTATACATCCCTTGGTTGGAAAAGTAGCATTGACTTCCCCTGAACCATTCCCCAGGCTATGAATTCAGTGTGTTTTCTCTAAAACTCAAACTCTAGAACTGTACATGCAATCATGTATATTTAACTCAAATTTAAATGACCTGAAATATATGTTTTCTTAGCTATATTGGGCACATTTCGAGCACCAGCAACACTAGATGTCGAGCAGCTACAGTACTGGGTGACTCAAGTTACAGATAACGGTCCTCACTGCAGAAGGTTCTCTTGAACCAAACTGTGGAGCTCCAGCGAAACTCAGAGGTTCCTACAGAGATGACTGTTACAGGAAAGACTTGCAACTCAGTTCAGATCAGCAAGAACCAGACCTGTGGCTTTGGAAAGGGGAGGGAGAGATGGTCTCAAGGCTGTTGAGACCATAGACAACAGAGGCAGCCGTAGGACTGCATCCTCCTTAGCCGACATCACCTGAGTGCCGCATGGAGTAGGGAGACTCTCGGCTGCAATGACTAAAACTTATAACCGTAAGATACAAGAGCTTGCACTATTTCTCCTTGCTAAGGATAACGTGGGTCAGTTCTGTGGTTCTAATGTACAGATGGGGGAATACTGACAGAAATTAACATGCATGAATCAAAAAGAAATTTGATGACCTGTCTTTGATACCACCTGTTTTTGTGTCTCTTCTGTTTTTCTGACTCGGTTTTTTTTAGTCAAATTTTGATTGATGTTCAACGGTCGGCTGAGAGGGATTCATATGACAGATGGCTTCTTAAATTCTTGAACTGATTTATACTTCTATTCATAGGTAAAGATTGGAGCACGTTTCCCCCACTTCCACTGGGCATTTCAGTTCGCTAGGTTTCCCTTATTGGTGTTAAAGTGCCTTTTGGTAAAGTCTACTTTTATGATTGCACTAAACATGCAGAATTGAGTAGAAGTCATTAATTTATTTATATTTCTGGAAAACATACCTAGGCTTTCAGGAATGCTAAGTAAGGGTTTTGTTCAGCTATATTCATTGTCTTTTTGGATTTGGAAAGGGTTTCATCAAGTTGCTAAAGTTGGCTTTGAACTTACTGTCGAGCCTTCATAAGCCTTGAACTTGGGATCCTCCTGACTTGGCCGTATGGCTAGCTGGAACTACAGTTTTGTATTCATTTGTTCAGATTAGACTAGTACAATTTATGACGTTACCTAAAGACATTTAAACATAGCTAAAATTGCAGAATATCATATTTAATCCCCACTCCCCGCTTTTCCACTTGTATCTACTATGAACTATTTTGATGGTCAGGGAAACACTTAAATGATTTAGCGTGAATGGCTGGACCAAATGTAAAGAGCCAGCTTGCTGGGATTAAATAAATCCTGCTTTCATTTTGGTGAAGGCCCATCCAACAACATTTTCCAAGCATTTGTCAAGCAGCAAGGAGAACCACAGGCCCTAAGCTGAATTCTCCGCTTTCACTCGGATGGTCTCAGAGGCAATGCTGTCTGCATAGGCCGTCAGGATATTTCCGTAACAAAGCACAGTTGACAAAAAGGGAAATGCCAAGAAAATAGATTTGTTTCTGCAGATGGCAGGAGACGGGATGGGGTACCTGGACACGTTTCATGACACAGTTCACAACATCCCATCCTCTCTGCTGTTCAGCCTTTCATAGGCCAGAAGGTAGAAGATTGCCTTTTTGCAGGAGACTCCCTCAGGAATCAGTTCGAGATGTTCAAACACACTCGGAGTCAGCGTGCTGACAATGATCAGGAAAAAAAGATGAACCCCACAAGCATCTGGGTTGTGTACAAAGAGCCATCACGTCTCAGACTCAGGAGTGATATATGACCCACCTGGAAAAGCGCATTTAACTTGGATAAGCTCGATTCCAGAAGTACAGGGTCCGTTGGAGAGAGTTAAGAGAAAACTGTTTTGAATGATGAGGTGACCGGGGAGGTGAGGTTGGGAAAGGGCTTGGGAGGAAAGATTAAAGCAACTGACTGAGGAACTTTTAAGATTTGACATGATAAGAGCCAACAAATATTTGAGCGCAGCAAATACCAAAGAGACATTATTTGGAGTGCTACAAACCATAGAAAGAAAGCAACCCTACAAATACTAACAATCTGCCAATGTAAGGGGAGGAGAGGAGAATTAATTAATTAATTAATCTAGTAACTCTGGAATATTCTCTTGAGAATTTAAGATGCTTCAATTCACATCCTATTTGTTACAAAATACAAAGAAAGCCCTGGGTGTTGGAGGAAAGATGATTATAAGGGATGGGTGGTGGATTATGTTACGAGAGACGTTCCCTTCTGCTTTGTATTTCTATAAATCTATTAAATAGGAAACATTCATTTATGTTGAACCTTGCAGTACAGTGAGGTTTAAAGCAAACTTTGGAAGAAACCATTATTTCACAGTGTGCCCTTGGATCCCTGACTGTCACAGGGGAGAAGTCAGTTTTTAATCTGCAGTTTTCCAAAAACAATTCAATTAAAAATAATAGTAAAAAAAATCCTGCCCATAAGGGTTAATAGCTACAGAGGTGTCCAACTGATATTCAATCGCAGAACCTCAAATGCTCTTTTCATTAAGCCTCTGGTGTCAGGTTTTTTTTTCCCTAGCTAAACCAAGATAATTGTTTTGGGGCTAATTTCTGAGGCTATTTAATAACACCTCCTGCTAGACTTTCCATGTAAACTCAGCAAGTAGATGCATCCAGAGTAATAGAAAAATGTGTGTGCTCATTTTATAGCTCAAATTCATACTTTCCTTTACAAAAGAGAGTTTGCTGTTGGAAAGTGGCAGCTGCCACCCTGACTACGCTAGGGAAGATTGGATTAGGAGGCCAGCTGACGATGCAGGAAAGGCTCACTCTCCGGCAGGATCTGTATGTAAATTCCATCGGTTCATATTTCTGTAGATAATGAAATGGATACAAAACACTTGACTTTTTTTTTTTCAGTCAGCAAAATAGTGAACAGGGCACCCAAAAGACGCTGTAATGCACATTGACACTGGGTCACTCATATAAACAGGCTTTGTGGCTTCTTGTCTTCTTTCTTTTATTTAGGTTTTTCTTTTCTTTTTTTCTTTTTAAATACTGTGTTTTGATGGCTTATGGCTCCACAGGTCGTGACTAAAGTGTAAACACAGACGGCAATCGTGGTCATCACACTTTGAGCTTTGTTAAGGGGCAACCTTTGCATTAGGTTTCCTTAAGAAAAACATTACTCACAGGGCAGTGGTGTCACACTCCTTTAATCCCAGCACTCGGGAGGCGGAGGCAGGCTGATTTCTGGGCCAGCCTGGTCTACAGAGTGAGTTCCAGAACAGCCAGGGCTACACAGAGAAACCCGGTCTCAAGAAAAACAAAACAAAACCAGAAAAAACAATACCCATCCTTTGGAAGAACAGCTATTCTTTCATCTCGAAGGAGAAGCAACGGACATCCCCCAACCTCTTGGCAGGGCCAGGAGGGTATGTATGCTTTCGTAATCAACTAACCACAACATTAAAATTATGTAGATTGACCTGTGATTATTCTTTTGTGTAATTTGTGATGACATGTAAGGGTAAAAGTATGTTTTTGAAAAGCTGGCCTCTAGAGAACATATGTTTTCAGGTCTGCAAATCCCCCTTTCTCGGCAATAGTCAATGACTATAACAGAAACAGTCAGGGAAAATGCTCTGTGGGGCAGCATAGAAAATGCATCCTTCTCGTTCGGCTACTGTCATCTCAGCTTCATATATTGTCCTGTGAAATTCCCATTTGTGTCGATGGAGAATCCAGGCACTGGGAAGAGGAAACCCAAGACTCTCACAACAGTGACAGAAATCTCCAAGCGAAGCAGGAATGTGAACCGAGTGTGCGTTTTAAACCTGAGGCATTGTGGCGATCCATTATCCGGCGAGCGCAGCTGAACCTCAGGGCTGCGTGCTCGTGTGTTCCTGGGGATGACTAACACACGTGGGATATTCCCTTTGGTATGTTTAATAATTTTAGTCAAAATAGGGAGCATACCTACAGTTCACCTCATGCCAAATCAAACAAGATTAGTCACATGACTCATGTCTCGCTGATAGATGAATTCTGACGGGGAAATGTCAAAGCATGAAGCATGGCTTTTGATTTGCAGTTAGTCTGCAGGGAGCCACGGCCTGGCTCTCTCCAAAGGAGAATAACCCTGGCTAGGGGTTCCCTGGAAACTTCTACAAAAAATTCATACATAACCGGTCCCCAGCTGTCATTTAAAAGGTCTCTTCTTTTGGAGTATCCAAACAGTCAAGTGTCCTCAGATTGGCCATTTCAGCCTTCCCTTTGGGAAGTCGTGATAACTCAGAGTAACAACCGGAAATGGAAGTAGAAAAATGACAAGGATGAATTGGGGGTGGGGGAGGGCAAGGAGCAATGGGTGAGCAGGAGGGTGGGAAGCAAGGCCCACACTTATTGTAAGAACACTAAGGCTTCCATAGACCTCTATCATCACCTGCAAGTCATATCTGGTATAGGGTTAGCCCTGTGAGGGAACTCATTGTCCCTGTTTCAAGGGGAAGACTTAGGACCTTGTGTGTGTTTGACTCTGTGTGTGTGTGTGTGTGTGTGTGTGTGTGTGTGTGTGTGTGTGTGTGTAGAGGTTGATACCTAATACCTTTCTCAGTAGATGTCTACCTTATCTTTTTCGAGACAGGATTTTTCACTGAAACTGAAGCTCTAGACTGGCTGACCAGTTGACTCATGAATCCTAGACTCTTCTGTCTCTGCCTGCTTCCAGAAGAGGGGTGACAGGTGTACACTGTGCCTGTCTTCTATATGGGGTGCTGAGGATGGAACTCACAGCCTCAGGGTCTTCTGGTAAGAACCATTGCTCTGCCCTAGTTTTTTAAAAAAATCAAATGCTATGTTATGAAGTTGAACTTGAATCCACATCCAGCATCCTTGATGACTTCAGACATGGCCCTTCTCACTCTTGCTCCTTAACACCACAAAATGATGAACTTTATCATGTACATATGATACACACACACACACATCACACACACATCACACACACACACATTACACACACATCACACACACACAAACATCACACACACACACACACACACACACACACACACACACACACTCCTCCTCCTCAGCAGATACTGTAGTAATTCACAGACTTTCAGGAGAAGAGTCTCCTTTTAAAATGCCCATCCAAGTGAAAAGATTCTATAAGCATGATTTTTAAATATTCAAAGATGATGCTAAGGAAAGAGAAGGTTGGCCAGTGAGATGGTTTATGGACCTTGCTGCTGAGCCTGATGGCCTGAGTTGGATCCCAGGACCCACATGGGGAAAAGAAAGAACTGACTCTGATGCCCACACATGAGCTCACATTCATACACTCACACACACACTCAACACACTCATACACAAACACTTGCATGCTCATACACACACTCACATACTCACACATACACATGCATACACATACACACTCACACACACATGCTTATATACACACCTACTCACACACTCACACTCACACATTCACACATACACTCTCACACTCATACATGCACTTACACACTCACACATATACACTCACCCACACTCACATACTCACATACATAGAACCTCAACACACACTCACCCCCCCACACACACTCATACATTCATACACTCACATACACACTCAACACACTCATACACACATGCACACTCAATACACTCACAAACATTCACATGTTCATACACACTCACACACTCACATACACACACTCACATACACTGACACACTCATTACACACTCAATCACACACACATACACACACGCTCATACACTCAAACACAGAAAGTAAATGAAAAACATCAAAAGAAAATAAAGGTTGTAAGATTCACATGTACAAACAAAGTTTTCATAGTAATAAAGAATACTGTCTGGGCTGGAGTCTGTCTTGTTTGTATCTAATGTCTGCTCAGGCACTCAGTATACACATCTGCACTAAAAGCATCCAGTAGATCTAACAGACACCTTTAATCCTCAGGAGACAGAAGTAGGCAGATCTCTATGATTTGATCTATGGGCCTGGTCTACAGAGCAAGGTCCAGGCCAGCTAGGACTACATACTGAGATCTGGTTTTGAAAAACAAGGAGGAAGAGGAGGAGGAGGAGGAGGAGGAGGAGGAGGAGCAGGAGCAGGAGCAGGAGCAGGAGCAGGAGCAGGAGGAGGAGCAGGAGCAGGAGCAGGAGCAGGAGCAGGAGCAGGAGCAGGAGAAGGAGAAGGAGAAGAAGAAGAAGAAGAAGAAGAAGAAGAAGAAGAAGAAGAAGAAGAAGAAGAAGAAGAAGAAGAAGGATAACAACAAGAATCAAAAACAGAAAAAAGAAAAGCCTATCTTTTTTTAAAACAAATGTGATTTTTTTTTCTCTGTGTGTTTGTTTGTTCGTTTGTTTGCTTGCTTGCTTACTTGCTTGTTTTTTGAATGGCCTATTTGGCCAAATGTTTATAGCGCTTATTTCACAGAAGAAAAATTAAATAATGGTTTTACTACATTAACTTATTTTAGAAAATAAGCCTGGTCAGAAGCAAGGAAAGCAAGAAGTCCTAAAAATTAAAAAAAATAATAATGCCACAGCTACGGTAGGCTATGTGTAAATCCACTGCAGAGGGACAGAGAGCAAAACAGAACACAGAGAGAGACTAAGAGACGCAGGTTAAAAACTGGGAGAAGTCTCGCATCAAAGAAAAACAAACAAAAGACATTACAAGCTTTTCTTTTATTGGCAAGAAACGAAGAGTTAGAATATATTGAAACAGAAGCACCTGTAAAAGAAGAAAGCAAGCAAGCCCAAACCTGCATGTGCAGGGAGGTGGAGTCGGTACCTGTCACAATTATGTAAAAGTGTCTCTAGCTAATACAACAGCATTCTTTTCAAAATACTCAAGCATACAGGAGATTTCTCAGAATTTCTACTGTGAATCAGTAAGTTTTGTGTCACATTCATTAATTTTTAATAAAGAATGAGTCTCCTAAACCCTCGTTATTCTCTTTTAGACTTTTGTGTGAGAATCCTGTTTCACTGTGCATAAAAATATCCCAACATGATGCTGAGTGTTTAATCTTAGCTTTCCATTTCGAGGAAAACTTGGATATTTCTTGGGTATTAAACATACGTAAGGGCATTCTCCCTTCCATGAACTTTGCTTAATTTAAAATGACCAGCCACGAGAGAGACAGAGAGAAAAGGAGGTGTGCGGGAGAGGGGGGAGCACAGACACACACAGAGACAGAGACAGAAAGAGACACAGACAGACAGACAGACACACGCACGCATGCACGCACACACACACACACACACACAGAGAGAGAGAGAGAGAGAGAGAGAGAGAGAGAGAGAGAGAGAGAGAGAGAGAGAAGCACATGCAGACACGTGTGTGGCCATGCTCGTGGGCCAGAGTCAAGCTTAGGTGCCTTCCTTCATCTCTCTATCTTAGCCCTGGGGCAGCTCCCTCACTGAACCTTTAGCCCATGCATTCACCTGGGCTGGGTGGCTACTGTCTTTCCTGGGTCTGTACTGTCAACTCTGAAGTACAGGTGGAAGTGTCAGCATCAGCTTGTTTTAGAGGCTGGGACTTTGAGCTCAAGTCCTCATGTGTGGGCAGCTGACATTTCACCCACTGAACCATTTCTCCAGATGCCTGTCTGGTCAGTGTGTCCAAGCAACACGGTGGTGATGGTGGTGGTGGTGGTGGTGGTGGTGGTGTGTGTGTGTGTATGTGTTCATTTATTATTTAGAAGTTTGAGGGCACTTAGTAATGTTTGCCTAATAATAAGATAGCCATTTGTTCCAGGTTATCTGGCACAATCTAGTTTATGTCTCTTGCTCTGGCATTACTAGTAGTAGTATCTGTTTTCACTGTTAAAGGTATCTAAGTTTAACCAAGAAATTATATACTTACATCGACCTACCTACCCTTAAGGAGCTCTGAGAGGCAGGGATCTAAAGTGACAAACCCTGTAGAATTTCCCCATATTCCATCATTCAACTTACTGTGAAGCTATAGGCAATTACCTGTCTACTCTGAGACCAATTTTGCCATCAGGAGCATATGGTTAATAATAGCTCATGGAGCTGTTGAGATAACAGTGTTATATCTGGGTAGGCACACAAATGGGGCTCCCATGATTACCCTGGAAGATTGATGGGCATTTACTCAAGGTGATGGATTTTTGCTTAGTGATCAGCATTTTGGGAGGTACTAAGAAAGCACCCATTAGTCGCATCCATCCCTATCACCACCACCCTACTATGCACCAAAGGAGACTGGTCATAAACATTAGAGATGATCCACTTTCTCCCTCTTGGTTCACACTTACACTGCTAGGGGATTTGTATCTGTGGGAGATACTTAGGTGTTTGCCTGGTACCCACAGCAGGAGATGGAGATGCTTAGGTGTTTGCCTGTACCCATAGCAGGAATTATGATCATTTTCTTGTCACTTCAGAGGACTTTGTTTTACCGAGAGGACAGCATTTGGCTCTGTATGTGTGAGTTTACTTGCTATAAGAATGAACGACTTAGAACATCGTAAAAGTCTTCTAAGTGTACAGCATGCATTTCTACAGTTGGACACTCTGGGAAGAACCCAGACCCTTCTGTCATGTGAGGAAGTTTCCTTGAAGTCCCCATCTTCAAGTGATTTCCTCCATCTAATTGCCCATCTGTTTCTACTTTGATTTTTTTAAATATTTAAGAATTTATTAGTATGTGTCTTACTGTTTCAGCTAGTGAGCTCCCAAGATGTGTCTCACCTGGTGGCATACGTCTGCCTGTTGTACTGCACACACCCTAGTGTGAGAAAGACTGGGGCTTGTCAGCCACACCTAGACATTTCAGAAGTAATGCTTCACTCTATTTACATTGTAGCTTTGAGCATGCACTGTATGTGTGTGTGTGTGTGTGTGTGTGTGCCAGTGTGTGCATCTGTGTATGTCTGTGAGTGTGGAAGCTAGAGGACAACCTTGGGTGTCATTTTAATGCTATCCACATTTTTAAAGGGTCACAGGGTTTGGAGCTCACAAGCAAGCTAGGATGGCCTGGGGCCACCAAGCCCCAGGGATATGTGCGTCTCCACTGCCCCAGAACTGGGACCACACACACACACACACACACACACACACACACACACACATATATATATATTCTACACCTCATAGGTGACACCCGCCTGCCTTCCTCCATCAGAATGTCTGTGGAACACATTATGGACCCTCCCTCGCTGGTCCAGGTTTTCTCTTCCAAATTCCCACCCTTGCTTGACTTTGAGGGGGTGTGGTTTATTAATGGCCTCCCCTGACTGGGCATGCATGGTTTGGAGTCCATTTCCCTCAGGAACTATGTACGTGAGTTCTACTTAGACTTTAGAAAAAGCCTTAGCAATATGGTGTCAAGGTGGCAATCCCAGGTCCAGGGTCTGCACAGCCTAACTCTGTTAGTCCAGCTCTTCATCTTGGTGTTCTTCACTGTCCACAATCCTGGATATACATGTATCCAGGCATAATAATCTCCAGGAAGCGCAGTGGCCACAGATGCAGTACAGCCATGTATAGCTTGCCTAGGGTATACGAAGCCCTGGTTCAAACCCCGGTCTTACTACCATCCAAAATCACACCGACAACACAAATATTTAAACATCTATAATCCCATCACTCAGGAGCTGAGGCAGGAGGATTGTTGTGAGTTGCTGGCTAGCCTAGGCTACATAGGTGGGTTGCAGACTTTGTGTAAGTCGGGTCTCCCTCCTAAGAGTGCTCTGAGGAGGCCATATCATCTCGGTCACTACACTCACAGAAAACTAATGATACATCTCATCCCGTATTCTTTCTCTTCCTTCAGCCTGGAATTTCTAGAATAGGTTTTCACTGACAAGGCAGGAGACAGACCCCTGGGTATCTATCCATTTGTACTGGATATGGAAAGGTTTGATGTACAAAGCCACTAGAATCCCAGCAACATTAAGGCAATGGCACCTAGCACATCACAGTATTAAAGTCAGCATTTGCCCAACTCCCTCCTAATCACAAGAAATTAAAACAAAACAAAACCACTGATTTCCATTAGGAATACCTTTTAAGAATGATGAAAACTATTATAAAATCCAAATCCCTGAAGACATATCATTAACGTTACTTATGACAAAAGGAAAATGCATCCAAAATGTAGTTCAGCATCTAAGAAAGATGACGCAGGAGCAAAGAGAGCCATCTATGGAAATGTACAGACCTGAGTTCAAATCCCAACATCGAAGTCAAACCGAAGAGCATGATTACACATTTTAATGATCCCAGTACAGGGAGCAGGGACAGGCAACTCCTGGAGCTTTGTAGCCAGCCTAGCTACAAGCTTTAGCTTCAGAGAGAGACAAGAGTTCACCCTCACAGTCATGGGCATGCGTTCCATACGCACACACATACATATATATGCAGTTCAATTCTAGCAGAAGTCTGTCTTTCTAAAATCATTTGTGAACTGTTAGTGTCAGGGGCTGAACTAGATGTTCCTCCCGTGGATGCCATTTCTACTTCAGGAGCAGCTGACAGCCACACTATGGTGAACTTGCTTTGCAGAGGTATTCTGCAGCAAACGAATAAACAAGCCAGTCCCTGCAAGGAAGACACCCAAGGAGAGATATTGCCAATGGTAAGACGTAAACATCCGGATAAAAATCATAACCTAGTGGAAGATGAATCTGTCATCTGTGAGCTTGATCCTTTCCCACATCCTAGAGATGGGGTCTGGTGATACACTCAGTGCCGATGCGATGCTCGGATACACTCAGTGCCGATGCGATGCTCGGATACACTCAGTGCCGATGCGATGCTCGGATACACTCAGTGCCGATGCGATGCTCGGATACACTCAGTGCCGATGCGATGCTCGGATACACTCAGTGCCGATGCGATGCTCACAGGTGTTTCTTGCTAGATGTGCAAATACGGTGGCATTTACACACGATCTGTGTGTCAATGAAACTCTATTTTCCAAATGAGCAATTCGTGATGTCTCAGAAACTTGCATATAATCTATGGGGAAATATTCATTTCAAATGTAAGATTTATCAAAGCATTTTACGACAAACAAGTTTTAACGACTTTTTTTCTGTGTGTGAATGTGAACATATGTGAGTGTGAGCACATACATGTGTGCATGTTTGGAGTCTTTGGAGAAGAGGGCGTCGGATCTCCTAGGGATGGAGTTCTAGGTAGCTGTGAGTCCCCGAGGTTGCTGGGAACTGAACTCTAATCCTCTGCCAGAGCTGCAAGTGCTTTCAATGGCTGCATCATCTCCATGGCCCTAACAACATTGTTGTAAAACTTAACATGGTTTCAAACCCCATCTGCAATGGAATGGCCCTACTACAGAAGGTTCATTACTGAACGGAGAATTATGTTTCCTTGAAAGGGCCATTAGAATACTCTTTCCTTTCCTAGCTATTTGTGGACAGCTCCTTCCTCTTTCCGTATGGAACACAGCGCTGCACTACGGCAGATTGGCCTAGAAGGGGAAAGGAGAACGTAGCTCCCTCAACTCAAGCCTCAAACATATTCACAAAATATTTAAACAGCATCTCTTCTATAGCTAATTTTCTATCTTACAAATGTCCTCGTTTTTCTATTTTTAAAAATGTGGCTTATGGGGATAGCAAGATAGACCAGCAGATAAAGGCCTTTGCCACCTGAAAGGCAAGCTTAACAACCTGAATTTGATCCCAAGAACTCAAGGGAAGCTCCAGGGAGAGAGATGACTCTACAAGGTGGTCCTCTGACCTCTAAGTGCGTGCAAAGGAGTGCACATAATAACAATATACTAAATTACATTTTATAGTTCTAAAGATTTATTTATTTATTTTATGCATATGAGTACACTGTAGCGTACAGATGATTATGAGCCATGATGTGCTTTCTGGGATTTGAACTCAAGACCTTTGGAAGAGCAGTCAGTGCTCTTAACCACTGAGCCATCTCATCAGCCCTAAATTACATTTTATAGTGTGTCACATAATATGGGTTTGTTATGACTCTTTTTTGTTGACTTAGCAAAGGCTCATGTGTGAACAATAGTAATAAATTAAAATTTATAATGTATCATAGGGAATGGGCTGATTGTGACTCTTTCAGTTGAATTAGTAATTATGTATTTAATTTTTTCAGTTATAATTTCCAATGTGATCAATACTTAAGGATATAACTCCCATAAAAGCATGCTTCTGGGTTCCTCGATACTTTTTTAATCTGTGAGAGAGGGTCTCCTCTAGTCCAGGCTAGCCTCTTACTAGCTAGATAGTTGAGAGGGTCTCCTGTAGTCCAGGCTAGCCTCTTACTAGCTGGGTAGTTGGAAATGACCTTACTCTCCTGATCTTGTTGTTCTTGTCTTCTGGGTGTTGGGGTGACAGCCACACACCAGAGCACACCTAGTGTATGAAGCACTGGTGCTCATGCCTGCTGGGTAAGCACTCACTATAACTCCAGGCCCCTCCATAACCACAGATAATAGAGAAGGGACGACGTTTGATCACCTCTGCATCAGAAGGGACCGCCTTCTGTCTGTCTATCCAAGATGCCTGGTTCTCCTGAGTTGCTTCTCAGATGTTTCTTTAGCAATGAGTAGGGAATGAGAAGCAGGAATTTTATAGAGTCCCTGAAGAATCTGATACAGTAGCAGAAAATATCTTGATATAAAATAAACTGTGTATCAATTAAGATGCAACGTTAAAAAAAAAAAGAAAGAAAAGAAAAAGTTCCTGGTGCTATTTCTGCTTCGTGATGCCTGACTGTAAAACAGACAAGGGATGCTTGACCATGACTCTTTAACTAACTATCCACTAGTATCCACGGAGAAAAACTGCTAGTTACAAGATGAGTTAGCTATCGGTGTACAGAGGGAACAGAGAACCGGTTTCTCTTCAGACCTCTGTTGTCACAGTCACATCTTTAAGCTTACTTATTTAAGTATCAATTTATAAATCTGACAATGTCTTCAAGAAAGGGTAATTCCAGGACCGTCTCTAGATTTTTTTTTTTAAAGCTGGGCCTGATGAGCCCAGCCTGTCACCCTGGCTGGGTTAGGAAGCTGACACGGGAATATCAAAAGTTTATAGTCTGCTTAGACCATGGATTAGTTCAAGGTCAGCCTGGGTAACAAACTGAGAACTGAGAAGCCACCGTGCACATAGGAGGTGCTGGCCTCGGGTGCTGCAAAAAAGAAAACAAAGGAGGGCTTGTCTGGCTTTCCACTTTGCAGTCCTTGGGATAAAATCCAGGGTCTCAAGTATGCTCGGCAAACTTCGTACACTCCACCACCAGCTTCTTGACTATGTTTAAACACTGTACTATGGTTATGATGTAAGGAATTTCAGTGCCTAGTCAGTCCAGTTCCCTAGAGCAACGTCTTGAGTTCCTCTTAGCCTCAGAGGGAGAAGGAGAGGGAACAGTAGGGTACTGAGGTGCTGGAGTAGAGAAACTGAGTTCTGAGTCGCCTAACTCACCTCCCAACTCTCATAGAAACAAGAAGCACGTGAACTGTGCTCTGTCTTCTAACTTAAACCCCATGGTGTTTTCTTCTTTCCTTCGATAGTACCACTGTGCATCCTGCAAACCAAGCTAACTTCCGGCAGGAGACTAGCTGGTGGTGACTATGTGAAGGTACATATGTGGCCAGGGACAGTGGAATAGATCCAGCGCATCTTTTAGTCCCACTGAATTGAGGGGATAACAAGTCTTATCCTACCAGGCAAGGCTCACCTTTGATTTGTGCTTTCTTAACAGGATTTAACAATTGTGGAGAATATAAATACTTACCTCTTCCCATTGATAGGCTTTACATTAAATGAAATTTAGTTTGGAGACAGAAAAACAAAGAAACAAACCAACAATGAAAAAAGCCTACAAGCACACAACACCCTGCATGCTCCAGTTACACTGTGAGACTGGATTCTGGTGAGAAACCTCCAAGGCCTTCCCATGGGGTAGCTAGCTGTTCACTTCCCTGTCCTCTTGAAGAACCACAAGTGTGTCTACTGAGACCGGATCCTGGTATTCTGCAAGGCCAGGGAACTATTATTATTATTATTATTATTATATAACTATTATTATTATTATTATTATTTAATAATAATTTCAATCTCTGGCTCTCAGAGTTTGCACAGGCCCAACCCCTACCCTCAGCCTCTGCAAAACTATTTAAGTCAAATTCAGAAATAAAATGAGGCCATAGGATAGACATCTAAGGGGTGTATTCCAGTTTTTATGATTCAAAATATTAAGCAGTGCCCCCCGCCAAGTTACAGTCCAGTGTATAATTTAAATGCAAACAACAGCATATGTAAATTTCCTCTGTTCTAAAGCACCAAGGAGAATAAGCATGTGCTAAAGTGTTTCTGCCCACGTCACTCTCTGTCCCTTAAGCAATCAGCACTTTTGCAGATGTGCGCAAGAGCGTCAGGAGCACTCCTGCCTCCTCCACCAGACAGTCATGCTGTTCTGGCGGTACACACACACAGAATGGAAACAAAATTGCTTTAAATGATCAAAATACACAAAGGCACTTTTCTCCCCCCCCCCCCGAGTGATTGGAAATAACCCTGACAAATGCTTGCCTTTGGTAAATTATGAGCCAGCCAAGTTACGTTTGCATAAATATAATGAAAAACATTTTTTTAAAAAAAAATTTAGTGAGCATATAAAGCAAGTCACTCCCTTGATGATGAATTTCTGTGACCGAGAAACCAACAACCATGCGGGGCAACTTCATGAAGATGCCTCCCTGCCTGTGTGTTTAGCAGGTGAAGGAGGGGGAGAACAGGGAGAGAGGGGGGGGAAGAGAGAGGGAGAGGGAGAGAGAGAGAAGGGGAGAGGAGGACATAGACAATGGGGGGAGAGGAGAGAAGGAAGAGAGGAGATTATATATACATTATAAACACAAACAGAATCGCACAGCACTGTATAAATGTCAGGAAGTCTTAACAAGTAAAGAGATCGAGAATGAGCCTAGACTCAGGGAAGAAGAACACAAAGGCTGTGCGAAGCCACGCTGTCGACGTGGCACGCAGATCATTCATATTCCTCAGACATCCCTCTCTGATCACCGAGATTACCTAGCACATAAACACATAATTATATTCTCCTCCAACCATCTAGACACCATACCTCAGCTGCGCATGTAAGCAAGCCTCGGTGTCTAGGTGAAGC
Source organism: Mus caroli (assembly GCF_978045245.1). Lineage (NCBI taxonomy): Eukaryota > Metazoa > Chordata > Mammalia > Rodentia > Muridae > Mus > Mus caroli. Next base: position 10,936,239 of record NW_028227258.1, on the reverse strand, counting down.
CAATTTGTGTGTGGTTAATAAAAATGTATTTGAATAGGGAGAAAATAATTTCCTTCTCCCAGGTAATATGGTGCGATTTGCTACCTGGCCGCTGTGAACACACAGAGTGTCAAATATGTGAATGCCAAAGGAAACAGATATGACTCTTAAGAATTCTGTAGCCTTCGGAGTGAGTGGGGCCGGAGAGAAAGGGAAGGGGTCGGGGGAGGAAAAAAAAGAATTCTGTAGCCTTTCACAGTAGCCAGGACTGGGGGACACACCTTGATACAAAAAGGATATGTCCAAAGCCTTTCCCAAACAGGCTAGTCATGTGACACAGGAATTTGTGCTAAGGGCTATGTCAAAGACAGGCCCCCCTCCTAAAAGATAAAGTGGATCAGGAACAATGGGTGGAGTGCAGGTAACTTTCTTAGGGGAAAATTCTCCTGATTCCAAAGCATGAATAGGAGGAAGTGCTTGCCTGCCATTCAGGGCCTGACTCATGGATCATCATCTACTCTTTCCCATTATCCGCCACCCACCTTCAGTTGGTAGAGGAAGTGTGAGGCGGGGGGGGGGGGGGGGAACCAGGACAGCCAGCCTCTGGGTGGATACATGGGGTGGAGAGCAAGTAGATTGATCCTGCCTCCCTCCGAGAATACCTACGCTCTCCTAGTCCTGTCTCTGTGAGTGAGCTCCCAGAAAGCACACTGGCTGCTCCAGTTTCAGGTTTCCCAGGGAGTAGAGATGACAGGCAAGCCCGAAGAGCAGCATCTGCCTTCTCTTCCCATGAAAGAAACTTGCCTTTGCTGACTGTCTCCCGAAAGTCACAGTGACTAAGCCATTATGACATCCCAGTCTGTGCCTCCTGCTTGCCCGCTGATCAGGCCCTCCTGGAAACTGCCCGGGCCTTGCCCTTTTCCCTCACTGGACATTCCGGGTTTCCTTTGAAGCTATAAGCACAATGCCACCCTCCCACCTCCTCCCAGTCTCTACGCCTGGGATCTAAGTTGGTTCTCTACCTCGGCAGAGAGAGAACTACTTGTCTACTCTTTGGGTCACTGACCTGGAAATGGGTTTTGAACAGTATCCAGCTTTTTCTTTAAAAAGATAGGTACTAGCACAGCCCCCAAAGAATGATGTCCAAAGTGAGCTATGTTCTCTCCCGTGTTTGCACTCCCTCGTCTCTCCTTTATTTTATTTTTATGTTTAGTCGCAGTCTTACTTTGTTGCTCGGCCTGGCCTAGAATTTGATGTGTAGATCAGGGTGGCCTTGAACTCAGAGAGACCTTCCTGCCTCAACTTCCTTTCATGCCTCGACTTTCCACTCCAGGATGGAGCAAAAGAAGTGAACCGTTAACATCACCTTCTTTCCAATTTTTAAAATATGTTATCTCCAAGTTTTAAAAGCTTAAAGTCAGATGTGACCACTTCCCTGACTCTTTCAACACTCATTGGTAAATCACAAATCCCTTCCTCTTCTGGGGGGATTTCAACCCCTCTGTGCCTCCTCTTCAGCTTCCTCTCTCAATAACCTCTCCAATACTCTGTAGGACTTCTCTTCATCCAAAGAGATCCACAGATTGCTGCCAGTAAAAGCCTTGTGAAAGGCAGTTTTGGTTTGTGTTTATTTGTATTTTCATAGTTAAATGCATTTTCTCCAGACATGTGCTTTGCCAATGCCTTGCTTTCCCTATGGAAGAAACGTCTTTTCTGTTAACGTCTCACTGTTTCCGCTTGGTGTCTTTGCACAGAGTGTTGGGGTCCAAGAGGTTTTCCCTTCCCATAGAGAAAATGACACACAAGAAAGGCCTGACATCTTTACCTTCAAATCCCGGAGAACCTGACAGCTCCCCACCAAACTGATGTTCAAGAGTCTTTGAGTTTTAGATTAGAGTGATTATTTTGTTTAAAGATCTTTAACATTTCCCCCATTGACTACAAGGTACATACTCCTTTTCCAGGTAAACAGAGCCCTGAGTTTTAGAATCTGGAAAAGGTTTGGAAGAGGAGCCCACACACGAAGACCCGAAGACCGGTAGGGAGTTGGGGGGAGATAAAAAGAAGCAGCAGTAGTTTCTGGGGGGTCTTGGTCCAGAGTTAAAATCCTAGCACTTGAGAAGTGGAAATAGGGGGGATAGGCATTCAAGCTCAGCTGAGGATGCTTATCAAGCTGGAGGCCAACCTGGGGTACATAAGACCTTGCAAGAAGAAGCCAGTAGTATACCAGCAGCACTCTGATGCCATTTTTCTCCTCTGTTCTTTCGATTACCAGATACAATCATCCACTCAAACAGCATTCTCTCCCTCAGTCTCATAAGAGTCTGTGCCCCGGTTATGCCATGTTGAAGCCTGTCACACCCAGAGGATGCCCTGGGCCCACTGGCATACATTTAAATGAATGTTGTCCTCCACTCCTATCTTTAGACAGCCAAACCGGAACAGCTAGTAGTAGCTACGCTTCTGAATGCCCGTACGTATTCTAAACGTTAATGGTCATCCCAGGCAAGTAGAGCAGAAGTCAGGGCCGGAGAGCCTGCTCTCCTTATCAGTGGTATATGGGTGTTTTCCGCAGTTTTTTCTAGCCTAGGGGTGTCCTGTTCATAGCGTCACACCTTGGGGGCTCTGAGTCAACAGAAATCTGGGAAGGAGGAAGGCATGCTACCGAAGGAAGAGCGGTACCAGACTTCCTGTATGGTTCTGTAAGTTCACTCAGTTCCTGCAGCAAAGCCAGAGGTGACCAGGAGGAAGGCCAGCAGGTAGTAGGGTTTTCCTAAGACAAACCCTATGTCCCTTGCTTCATATATAGATCCCCTGCCTACAATCCAGGCCTTGTAGTTGACAAGAGGAATAACTGATAAAACCTTTTTTGTGCACCGGAAGTAGAGAAGCTGAGGTAGTGGAGGAGGCATGCACTCGCTAATGGCGAATTCTATCTCAGTTCTCACCTTACTGTGGCAGAAGGGAAGCTCTGAGAGGAACTTTCCATTTCTTCTTCTTCCCACCCAGTTTCATTTGGAAAGATTGTAAATTGCAGTGTCTTCTCTTCTGTAGGAAGCTAGAGTCCTTTTAATGACTGTGTGATGTCCACCTTCCCTCGATTCTCAGGAGGTGACTTCGCCGATGTCCTCAATAAGATCAAAGGCATCCTTAAAACTCTCTTCACCCCCATCTCAGGCTGTCTCTGTGACCCTGTCTAGGCCCCTCTCTTGGCATGATGAGAACAAGACAAGCTACTTTGTAGCTATCTTGGCTCACTGAACTCAAGTTCAGCCCCGTTAGTGATTCACCTCCCTGCTAATTGCTCTTGAATTGGTGGATATTTTGTCTCCTTAAAATGAAGTCGCATTGTCTTGTTGTTGTTGTTAGCCAAAGTTGGTAGTACAGGTTTGTACTGTTTCTAGGGGATTAAAAGGATTGCAGGTTCAAGGCCAGCCTAGGCCTGGCAATTTAATGAGAGCCTGACTCAAAAGAAAAGAGAAGAGAAGAGAAGAGAAGAGAAGAGAAGAGAAGAGAAGAGAAGAGAAGAGAAGAGAAGAGAAGAGGACTGTCAACTTACATAAAATGTCCTTACAAGCCCTGATAATGAAAACACAAAACTAGGGTATGGGAAAGCCGTTCTGCAGACACATAGATAGCACTTGCTGTGCAAGGTTGAGGATGGGAGTTCAAATCCTGATCTTGAGCATTCCTGTGAAATGCCGGGTAGGTGCAGTGGTTGCCCACGACCACTCAGAAGTCAGAGCTGGAGACTCCTGGAACAAGCTCACTAGCTTGACTTGGTGGAATTGATAAGCCCTGCCTCAATAAATAAAATGAAGAGTGACTAAGAAAGACACCCAAGGTCAACTTAGGGCTTCTCCATACATGTGCAAACAAAAGCATGCATATCCACACAACATGTGTGTCCACATGCATGTGAACATGCATATACATGTACATACACACCACCTGTGAACACACCAAAACTCTCATAAAATATGTAAGTAAATAGTAAAAGTAACGGAGGCTGGAGAGATGGCTCAGCAGTTAAGAGCAGTGGTTTCTCTTCCAGAGGTCCCTGAGTTCAATTCCCAGCAAGCACATGGTGGCTCATGACCATCTGTAATGAAATCTGATCCTCTCTTCTGATGCACATGAAAACAAAGCACTCATATCCATAAAATAAATAAATGAAATAAAGCTTAAAAAGTAAAAAATAACAAGAACAATAAATTAAAATCCAGTTGCAGGGTTTTTTTTTAACACACATATTCTATTAATTACCCTGGATCCACATATATTTTTGCTTTGTGTTCATGGATGTCTGATCATGATGGACTCAAGATGTTTAAACTCAGGGCATTAGCAGCTCACAGTTCTGGAAAACCTGTATTTCAGATTCTGCCCGCCACAAGTCTAGGCTAATGGGAAGAGCCGCACATCAATCTATAGGCTGTGCCTATTTTTGTTTCCCATGGGCTTTTTGGGAATGGTATTTAAAACTTTCTCTTCAGTATATTTCCCATAAGGCTTTTGGGCTTTTCTAATGGATTACTTCATATGCTCTTCATAATTTACCTCAAACCTTAATATGGGGGCATCTCCTTCTGTCTTAGACAAGAACAGAGCTAAGTGATTGTCAGAAAATAAGTCAGTCTACCAGGGGGCTCTTGAGAGCTGTTTTATGGAAGGTCACGGACTCTTTTGTGTAAAGTGGACTTCTGGGGTAGGAATGCTAACAGTGTTTCCCGAGGAAACCTAGCTGAGTCTCTTCTAAAACAGAAGCACTGACGCAGGGGCTGGGTCGTTGTTGTTTATCCCTTGTGCTGTGGAGTGTGTGTGTGGCACAGAAGGAGCATCATAACCATTTGCAGACACGTTGGCAAGGAAACTGTGGCAGTGTGGGGAGACCTGTGGACCTTTAGCACGCACACCGGAGCGGTGTTTCCCCATACCGTTTTCTGAAGGAAGTATCATATACCCTTGGGGTTGTAATTTAGATAGATTGTCCCTGTAGGGTGTTTTCGAGATGCTGAGGAATGCGCTTGTATCTGATCTCCGTTAAGATCCGGAGAGCAGAGTGGAGACTCTGGAATTAAATACTTGCACAAGGAAGTGAGCCAGGTTTTGGCCTGAAGCCTCTGGACCTGGCTGAGGCTGGCCACAGAGACCAGATTCTGAGACAAGGGGGCAGTTCAGCTGTGATCAGCAGACTTGCTTCTCCTGGAGTTTAGTTATACATTTATACTTGAATTTAATTATAAAGATACACCTGAACGTCACTTCACCATTTGCGAAGCATGATCAGGTCGGACAGTCCTGTGAAATGCTGAGTACAAGCTCCGCAAAGCCCGCGTAAGCGGTCTGAATCCGGCAGTGGATAAATCAGGATCGCGGTGACATTTACTGTTTCCGCCTCTGTTTTTGAAAATCCCCAAACATCCTTTTTTAATCGAGAAGAAAACAAGGTATGTCACTGATGAAAGCGGCACACGTATTTTCGTGCTTATTATTTACAGAAAGAGGAAACATCTGAACTCTGTTTGCGAACGACAGTGTGATGGGAGCGAGCCTGCGGGCGGTGTGCAATCCCTGTCTGCTTGCCAGCTCTGCTTAGTCCCAGCGTATTAATGAACAAGTGCAAGTATTTGAAGAATCAGCATTTCCGCGTTTGCATGCAAACTCTCATGCTGGGTAATTATACACAGAGCTGGCACTCAAATTAATTAAAGCTGATTTCTCTGTGACTGCAAACTGGTCCTATTCTCTGCGCCCCCCATCCCCCTGCACTCCCTCCTGCTTCATCCTCCTATGAAGTCATCTCTCTACACTCAATGTGACACTTCTGTCTCTGGTAGTCTCAAGAACGGTAATGTTTGACAATTGTGAAGTCGGCAATAGTTTGGAGAGCGGCTGACAATGGCTGGGTGGTATTATGCTTCCCCCAAACCCTTTATGGTATAAAGATAAAGAACAGCTTCTAAGCATTTGCTTTGTAATTATCTGAAATAATAACATAGACAAATTATATATATTGTTCCAGTGGGTTCCCTCCCTTCTTGAATGACTCCACCCACTTGATTAGAGCTTACAAACAATTCATCAAAGTTAAAATTTTCGTTTATCTAATGTTAACAAACAATTAGTCTTGATGGGCTCAGTCTTAATTTTGAAAAGACTATATAACAAATGGTGTTTTCCTTCCAGAGCTCTGGCCCAGGCCATTCAAGATCGGGGAGATTATGAGAGAGAAAGCAGCGATGACTGCTAGATTTGATTAAGATGTTCTGAGTCCTCATCAAACAGAACAGAATTGAAACGGAGACTCTTATTTGCCAAAGAGATCCCTGGACATTAACTCCTAGGACAGAAGGCTTTCCTAGGCTCTTCTGCAATCAAGCCATCTCCTCTAGTTTCTTGCTTCCTCCGAAGGAACTATTTCTGCCACAATTCTTTTGAAAAGACATCCTCAGAGCAATTAAGATATCATTATGATTCTCATTCATAAATTTAAATCTCTGGATGTGGGTAGCTACCAAAAATCCTCCGATAGGGCCCCTGGAGAGGAGCCATTTTGACAAGTCTCCTTGAAATCACTCCCTACCACTCAGGCCTCCCCCTTCTCTCCTCTTCCTCCCCCTCCCCTTCTTCCTTTCCCTCCCCCCTCCTCCTCTCCAAACTCCTCCCCCCCTCCTCCTCCTCCTCCTTTCTCTTCATCGAATTAACCAGAAATGGCACAGACAGCTCCTGCCAAGGCTGGCTGTCTCTTTGGTAGAGAAAGCAGCACACAGTTCTGGCCGTCCAGTTCAGGCTGCTTACTACACAGCCACGTTTATCCTAGTAATCGACATTTAAAAGGCAAGGTATAGGAGGAAATTTAACGTGTCAGTAAACTCCAAACAAGAACTGAACAAGCCTTACCTTGTCAGAAGTCCTCGATCCACACAACACCACTTATTACCTCCTTTCAATTTGAGGCAAGTGGTCCAAGAGAAGGAGACGTAAGCCTTCTTCTCAGAAGAGGCTTCTGGCCAGAGCAGCCACAACACCACTACTGGGATCCTCCGAAGCCTGCCCTTCTGGCCCGTCATGAATTTCCTACGCAGACAGGTGTCATATTGGCATGAATTTCATTGCCAAGTACATTTTAAGAGGTGGGCGTGGCTGTCATCCTGTAGCCGGTCCCACTAGTCTTTAAACTCCCTTAACCCTCTCTGCTTTTAATATTTCGCACAGGCACCCGGTGACTTCATAAGTACCCACGCACAGGGCTCAACTCACTGAGGTGTGGGAACAGTATCGAGTTAAGTAGCGCAGTCATTGTCGTACACAATGCTCGTTGCTACTGGCAAATACCTATTTGCTGAATCAGGATTGGGCTGCGGGGAGCCGGACTGGGCAGTTCGATGGCTTTCTGTTTGTTTCCTTTTTACAAACCATCCTCTTCTAATTAACCAGTTAGCAAAAAGAGATTCTTCTTTTGATATTTATTCTTTAACACGAAGGCTTTCATCATAAAGGATTACTCCATTTCAATCTTTCTTTTTAATTACAGCAAACATTTACAAAACAAAAGACAGAGTCCCACCACCACCCCCCAATAATTGCAATTAAGTGCTTGCTTATCTTGTTCATTTTGCTCTTAAATTATCTGATGGCAAATCAAACATATGTGTCAGCTAGGATTCAAACATATTCAGTTATAATATTCATTTTTAAGAGGAAAAAGTATCCCATAAACTTCTTGAAGATCAGTAACTTTCTCTAATTCCTCCTTTTCTCCCCCCCCCCCACCCCCATACAACTTGCATAATAGATGGGGATATTAAAAATGATTTTTATATACGTATCTGTCTTATAGACATTTATAGAAGCAGAATTTTGGATATGTCACAACCATACACATTATCTGTTAATATATCATGATAAAAATAATGTTTAGAAAATGAGCATCTCAGTGAACATGAAGGCCTGGCACTACATATGATTTGAACTGTTATGTCAACGGACTCAGGGCTGAGATTGCAATGTACTCAAACCTCTTAATTCCTGTAAGCAAACTTGCAATTTTAAAAGTTATTTAATCTCAAATATCCAAGTGTCAACCGATACTCTCTGAAAGTATGGATTTCTTGTATCATACCATAGTCTTTGCTTCAAGCTGCCCTCTATCCATCTCAAAATTGACAGATAAGGATGCTCAGTTGATAGCTGCAAACAAACTTTTACAGGTATGTTGATGATTACATAAGTGGAAATTGTATGAGGTTCACATGAACTAACCTGCAACCTTCTGTTGCTGCCCTCTGTGTATTGGAGTGATAAGCTATGCACATAGGTGCACATGGGAATTGTTTCCTAAGTAAAGGAAATCCAGATAACTTTAAGAGAACACATAATTAGCTCTTAGATTACTCATTCTTGTTTTATTTAATATACATATATATTAAATACACATGTATGTATATACATCATATGCATATGCACATACATTTACATGTACACATATAGTGAGTGTAGGGGGAGTGAGTGTGTGCATGTGGGTGTGGGTGTTATATGTGTGCAGGTACCTATAGAGGCTGGAAGAAGGTATCAGATATGGAGATGGAGTTATAGTCAGTTGAGAGCTGCCTGATGTGGGTGCTGGGAGCTGAACTCCAGTCCTATACAAGAGCAACAGACTGAGGGAATCCCTGAACCATCTCTCCAGCCTGCACTCTTGTTTTAAATAAAGCTCTTCATTAGTTTTAACCATTCCATTTCTGAATAATCTATTCTTTAGTATGAGTGGGTCTGTTATTTTTTTTTTCTTTCAGGAAAGCTTCATAGGATAAATTTAATCCCTATTCCACATGAAAGTTATTCAACTATTTGAAAATGGCTATCATTTTTCCCAAAGTCGTCTTTTCTCCAGATGGAACATTCCTTTAATCATTATAATATGATATGGCTTTTAAGGCCTATCATCATGTTGGATGGATTCCAGTTTGTCCGTGTCTCTCCTAAATGTGGCAGTCAGAACTGAATGTATTACTTGAAATGTGGTCTAATTATGCAAAATACAAGCGTCCTGCAGTTGCTCAGGCCTCTATTTCAAGTCATTTATAGAGGCAGGAAATGCATGCTGCAAAGGGGGGTGGTATCCTGATCATATTCTTCGTTCCTGAACTTGAACTAAAATGCCTGTCTTTTTTTTTTCAGACAGAACTCTGTTTAATCAAATCTTTCATGTCTTGTTCTTGTTGGAATTAATATTTTGAGTGGAAAAAATGAGTTGTATGCCTATCCACACTAGAGTTCGTCTTTGGTGCTGGTATATTGTTCTAATCATTTATGATATATTTTTTGATGCCTGACTTGGCTAACCAATGTGTCTGCTACCATATTTTACTGGGCATTGTTAAAAGGCATCTGGGTGGTTCTGGTGGGTCAGACATCATGTTGTTCACTGATGATACCAAGTGCAAGAAGATGAGGGTTTATCCAGAAAGAGCTTTGCACACAGCAAGGGGCCTGCTGGCATAACTGTAATAACTTAGATGCTGTCTTCTTAATGAAAACACTCTAATTCTGCTTCTAGGTGTGCCTATATTGATCAAATGGCTTCCCCGAGTCCAGTTCCACACTCTCCTGGAAAGGAGATGAGATGGGTTACCTTAAGGTTGTTTAGTTCTGAATAGAGCAATGTTCATTTGCAATAGCCAGAGCTGTGTTTTCAAAACGCTCTATTTGACTTTATGTATTCTGCGTAAACTTTCTTAGAGAATGATGTGAAACTCAGACTCTACCTTGCATTCTTCCTAAATCCAGCTCAGCATTAACTGAGTCTGCCCGACCGTCCTGTTTCCTTTGATTCCACGGACATACTGGGCAGAGCTGCTCATCTGAAATAACTTTCTAGGGAAGGCGCTAGAACTTACTGATATTTATTCATTTCTGCTTCTTGAGGTTCGCTTAATGTAAAGGCATTTATTGGGAGGAAAGTAAAAAATAGAATTTGTTCTGAAAACAAAAACACAAACAAACAACTCAAAGATACTCCTTAAAATATCTACCAGGCAGTTGGGTATCAGGGGTGGGGAACATACAGTGATGTTTTGTAAGGAAGAAGTCAGAAAGCATTTCAAAGTCACAGCCTCAATTGGTTGATGCTTGGCTAACATGCATGACACCCCGGGTTTGAGCCTCAGCAGCTTCTGTAGTCCCAGACTCCGGAGGCAGAAGGAATTAGAAACTGAATATCACTTAAATGAGCTGGAGGTTAGCCTGGGCTACATAAAATCCTATTTGAAAGTGAAAATAAAATAAACAATTGCAACTCACAAATCTAAAGTACATTTGAAAATAAAAGCCTATGGTGGCGCTATCTGTTCTCCTTGGCACAGCGCTGTTTCGCTAATTCACCGCAGCTGGAAGACCATGCTCACTCAAGAACTGAAGTCCAAATTCCCAGCAGTTGCTTGCAGAGGGGCAATTAGGGGAGCTGGTCTGGTCTGGTCTGGTCTGGTCTGGTTTCATCATCCAAGATGAGGGAGAAGAAAACGAAAGGGGAGGCTTAAATAGTGCAAGGCCCGTTGTGCCTGAGAGTTCTTTTTGTTTTAATTATCTAAGTTTTCATTAGTAAGTGCTTTGAAATATATGATCTTGTTGTTGAGGTAGCTGTTTCAAGTTTAAAAGATTAGTAGTTTGTTTTCTACTATATTTAACTGTAATATTGCTAAGAGCTAACCTTTTATACGTGTGTGTCAGAGACTGCAGTGCTAAACATTTTCCAGTTTCTTTTTTAACACTAATTTCAACTAAAAAATGAGGAAAGCTAGGCAAAAAGAAATTAAGCAACATGTCCACTTCACACTGTTATTCAACGAGGGAGCCGGGATTGAAATCCAGGTAGCGTGTAGACTATACACCCCTATTCATTTACAACCGCTCGATGCTTTTTAATGCACACCTTATATTTCTTAACTGATCTTCTATGATCTATACTCTTATGAGAGAGAGACTCATCTTCCTAATTTATTTTATAGAGTTAGAAATTCTTAATGCCTTATCTAAATTGAGTATAAAATGTGTAAGATTTTTTGTTAGGCTTCTGCTCAAGGCAGTCAACTTGATTTCATCAGACAGCCATGTGTGCCATCTCCTCTGCATCCCTGTATAGATGCTCATCTGTGCCCACAACAAACACTGCACCTATTTGTTTACACGTCTCCTTATCACTAAGCCTTAAAACACTACAAGCCCTGAAGGACATTTGTGGAATGAATCGATAACTGGGGCCAGTTCTTATCATTTCTTTATCATTTTTTGACATATAATTTTCCCTGCCAGGTACCAATTTGTCTCCCGCTGGGGTGAGGCAGAATGCTGCCTTCTTGAGACTGAATTAATGTTCTCCCTGTTTACTGAACTAAAGAAAGCAAAGAAACGTAGAGTCATAAACTCTCTGTTCAAGCAAGGATTCTCCCTCTCCCTCTCCCTCTCCCTCTCCCTCTCCCTCTCCCTCTCCCTCTCCCTCTCCCTCTCCCTCTCCCTCTCCCTCTCCCTCTCCCTCTCCCTCTCCCTCTCCCTCTCCCTCTCCCTCTCCCTCTCCCTCTCCCTCTCCCTCTCCCTCTCCCTCTCCCTCTCCCTCTCCCTCTCCCTCTCCCTCTCCCTCTCCCTCTCCCTCTCCCTCTCCCTCTCCCTCTCCCTCTCCCTCTCCCTCTCCCTCTCTCTCTGTGTGTCTGTGATGACAGGCTCTCATGTAGCCTGGCTGGAGTTGAACTCCCTATGCATACAAGGGTGACCTTGAGCTCTTGGTCCTCCTACCTCTGCTTCCAGAGTCCTAGGACTACGAATGTGCACCGATTTGCCCAGTTTTACAGTGCTGTGGACTGAATATAGGGCTTCCTCCGAGCTATGTAACCACTCAGCTGAGAAGGGTCTCCACCCTACAAGGAACATTTTTGAAAACTAATGAGTTTAGCAACCTGAATCTACAATCCTTCTATTGGTTGCCCTAACTTTTCCTCATTGCCTAGGATAGATTCTCAAATCTCCCTTGTTAGGTAATTTGTCCTTTAGTTTAAACAGGCGAAAAAGCCACAGGGTTGCTGCTCGGACACAACCTGAGTGACAAATCAGCCAAGTGCAGGCCAGTGTATTAACAGATTCTTGCTATTCCTTTCTTACGTCACTCATTATTCAATAAAGGACATGGAACAGGTAGGAAACTGAAGACAGACTACAAGGACGAAGCAGAGGACCAGGCACATCACAAGCAGCAATCAAGACTAAGGTTATTCAGGAGAGAGAAGTGGGAGGCATTCTGGGGACCATCACCCATCACACTAGGATGCGAAGGCCGCTGAGCCTTTGGACACTAGCCACATCCAGTGCAACAATGGAATGCTGGACAGGGGAAATGATGTGCTAGCCCAGTTTGCTTTGGTGTGAGCACTTCGTGGTAAAAACAAACAAACAAAACAACAACAACAAAAAACAGATTTTAGGCTTCCCTCCTCAGGGGATGAATGGCCTTATAAAAATCCTCTTACACCAGATGTTCAGATACAGAAGACCTAAAAAGGCCAAGTGAGTTCGAATAACTGATAGGAGTCCGGGCCCTGGCATCGGGGTTCTGGTGCTGATAGACATGGGGTATCTGGGCTTGAATCTGCCCCATGCAGTTGCCATTTTCAGCTTTCATGTACCCAAGTTTTTATGGTATAATTTTTAATTTTTTTCTATTTAATTAACATTTTGTTAAGTATGGTAGTAAAAAAGTTACTTGTGACGACTCTACAGCCCTTGATTTAACTTTTTAGCCAATCAGAATGCTGGAGTACGCTTTTGTAATTTACTGAAAAGATAAACTTGATTTAACTTTTTAGCCAATCAGAATGCTGGAGTGCGCTTTTGTAATTTACTGAAAAGATAAACATAGAAAGTTGCAGTGGTAAGACAATGTATAAATCAATCCTGTTATCATTAACACCATCAATTTTCATTCATCCAACAAGCTTTGTCTGCCTTGCCCTGTGTTGCCCTTTTTTATTCTTTGATCCTACAATGATCTGAAAACCAGCAGAGCATACAATAACCTGTTCTTCAAGAAACTGTCCCAACATCACTGGGTAAAGACTGGTTGGCAATTCTGCTTCTCCACAAAATTCAATCTATTTGAGTAATTGGGTCTTTGCTTGGCAGTAAGATGAATATAAGCGCTTTCAAAATACATTATTTAATTTGGTTTTAAATATACTTATATATGTAAGGCTGAGGGAAAGTGGCTTGAAAATACGAAAGCCACCTTGCCCCCATCTAAGAAACTCTTATTAACTGAAAGCCTTAAAAATAAAAGAGTAGACATTATCCAAGTATGTTGGTATGTACAGTCAAAATAGTCTTTATTTTTAAATTATTGTTTCTTTTCTCCAGCGTCAAGATTCTCATGCACTTACAGGAATTAACTAATTCCTTGTTAAGCCTTATTCAGTCTCTGTGCTGAACAAACTCAACAGAACTGAGCCCAGGGAACGCTCGGAACACCTGAATGGCTGCTGGAACGAAGTATAACGACCAGATAAGCCCGTGGCAGCCTTAGAACTGACCTGACTTGCTTTCCTTGAGAGCCAGGAAACAGGATTTACCTCTGTCTGTCTCCCATGAGGTTGGTGTGACCCTGCCAAATGGCGACCTCACAGGTTCTGCACCTGGGCCAGTGTGGGTGGACAGGGCTGCAGGGTTTTCACAGAAAGTGCTCAGACTCGCCACAGCTTGTGAACTCTTCAGAGAGCAAGCATTTCACAAGAATCTCATGACTGTTGCCCCACTGCTGATCAGAACTTACTTCTTCAGGAGCAGCTTTCTAACAACCAGCTCTCATCTAAGCGCTTCTGAGAGGACTTCTGTCATTTCATCAGCTGTGGCAGAGGCTTCCGTGGTGGGCCACGCAATGAGGCTTTAGATTAAACAGCTCTCTCCAGGGTTGCCCTCTGAATGCATCGAGCAGCAAAACTGAAGTGAGTCACGTGCTTCCTGACACATTTTACTGTAAATCTTAAGGAATCTAGCAAGAAAAGTAGGCTTGTCTAAGAAAAGAGAGCAGGAAAAATGTACAGGGAAGAGGAAAATCTAGAAAGAAGAAACCAGGTTGCCAGTTCTGTGCTTTTTAACCGAGAATACTAAAGAAAACAGCACCACCTCAAACAAACAAAGCCATAAGCCTATAACCGTGTGTGTGCTTGGTGGTGAGGAGTGGGTGCATGGTGGCATTTACACTGTAGATGAGGCTTCAAGCAAACAAGACTGGGAACATCGGAAATGGTAGAAGGGATGGCTTCGGTTACCCATAGTGTGGACTGAAGCCAGAAAGAATGAAAGTAATTTGCTCCTGTTGTCAAAAATGCCCCCTTTTCTTTATCTCTCAGCCCTGTGACTAAGCTGGAGGAAAGGACCCTTGTTAAGGAGGAATGGAAGAAATGAAGAAATTAAGGTTGCAGGCTACTGGGAAGTGGTTTTGTCGGAAGGTTGGGTCTTATCACATTTTAAAGACTTCCAAGGGGATTACCATCAAGAAAGTTTCATAATCTCAATCTGATATGTGATGGACTATCATCTGTGAGATTAGATCACTCAAACATTCGAATTTAGCCCAGCCTTCACACACACCAGTTTCCCCCTGCCCTGTTCTGAGCTTTTCCCTCACCCCACCCTAAAGCCATCACTAAAAGCCTATTCAGCCACCCCAGCCCCCATGACATGCATGGGGGTGGCATGTGGCAGGAGGACAAACAAGGTGGGATGGAGTGTGACCTTTGTCCCACTGGCCAAATGTCACCACTCCTTGTTTTCTATCCTTTCCTTTCTATCTCAAGATGAGTTCGGATGAGCGGTTTTGAAAAATTACAGTCTCACAGAAGATCTTCTCCATTTACAAACAGACTAGAGGGTTGATTAGAGTTTCTCTCCATAGATACATGTCTTCCGCAAAGCCATGGAAGGTCTGGAGAAGACAGCAGTGTGTTATATTATTTCTAAAAGCCGGAAGTACTTTACATTAACTGGTGCTTAACAAATCTATGTTGACTAAGAGAACAGTGCTCAGAAACAATCGTTTAGAAAAGCATTCTTTTAGATGGTCGCTTAACATAGCTCCAGGTCAGCAGCTGGGAAAAGAGTTGTGAAATAAACCCAGAGGAGCCTGGGCAGGCAAAAGTGCAAACTCTTCAATGCTAACTCACTGCGAGAGGAAGGCAGAGGTTACAATGTAACTGAGGCCAGGAGCTCACTCTGACCACTGCGCTAAAGTTATACTGGCAAGCGGAAGCTGTGGTTGTTAGCAGGAGTAACAGACTTTCTTTTGGGAGTGGGGGATCCCAGGAATGTTCTTCACCCTTCCCTGAGAAAAAGAGACGTTCATTCCGACTTGCAAGATTTACATCTCAGGCAAACCGACATCCCAGGTTAAGAAACTTCAAGATGACGCCTTTGAATGGTGACCTTCAAAGTGCAAAAGAGGCCATTCAAGGAGAGGTTTCTGTTCAGGTTCGGAACAATAGACTCTATCCAGCACACTTAGAAATTCCATCCATTCCACTGGGCTGAATTGAAAGAAAGCTAGCTGCATGGGGTGCCACCCCCTCTCTAGGAAGGTTACAGGAGATTCAACAACACCCCACAGAACAGAAGAAGAATCACACAGCTGGCTTATGGTCCTACCCTCAGCTCTGGCAGCTAGAGAGAGGCACAGAGTAGGTTCACAACACACCTTAAAGACTGTAAAAAGGATGGGGCTTGTGCTTTGAAACTTCAACCACTTGCAAAACTACATTCAAAGAGATATTGCTGTTAATAACAATAATCTGCTTCTTCAAAATGCTTGATCCTCACATCTCAAATGTGAGCCCTGTCATTCCCTGAGACCCGGAGGTGGGAGCAGTTCTTGCTTGTGAGGGACTGTTCTTCCTTTCAGCGGTTTGTTTTGTTTTGTTTTAATTTTCTTCTGTATTTGTGTACAGTGTGTGTGCCCATGCCCATTCAGGTCAAGGGGAAGACCGGGGATTGGCTCTCTCACACTGAGCCCAGAGCTCTGTGTTTTTGGATAGCCTGGGAACCAGCCAGCCTCAGCAATCCTCCTGCCTCTGCTTCTCTAACGTCACTCCCCCAAGCCCAAGGGCTTGGTTCCAGGCTCATGCTTTCTCTCACCCTTGTGTGGGTGCTGCCTGTCTGAATTCAGCTCCAAGGCTCTGCCTGGCTCGTGTTTGCTTGTTTGTTTGTTTGAGAGTCTCACTATGTAGCCCTGGCTGACCTAGATCTCAGTCTGTAGACCAGGCTGGCCTCGAACACAGAGACTCTTGCCTCCCTCTGCCTCCTGAGTGCTAGGATTAAATACCCATGGTATCATACTAAGCATGAGGCAGGGTTCTGGAGTCACCAACTTGCCTACTAAAGCAGTCAGACCTCTTCCCCACTGAGCATTCTTCCTGCTCCTTTATGTCTTTTCTCTTTCCCTGGTAACAGCTTCCTCTAATAGTTTCCTTATTGCAATGGCAGAAAGAAATGTATATATATATATATATATATATATATATATGTGTGTGTGTGTGTGTGTGTGTGTGTGTGTGTGTATATATATATATATATATATATATATATATTCTTACTGAGCCAACCAGAATCTGAACTGTTGCTTTTTAAAACGCTTTTGTAGCCAAACAGATGTATTTCTAAATTTTGCTTGCGTTCATTCACTGGCTTCTAAGCTATATTTAGGATCCATGGCTCATTCTCTTATCATTTTCGATTTCATTGCCTTTGTTTTACATTGGAGGAATCAGAGGTCAAATGTAATCCAGGCTGTTCTGTTAAAAAAAAAAAAGCTAAAATCAGATAGAAACTGTATGATTAGCAGTATGAATCATCTGTTTTCTAAAACCAGGAATGTAAACAAGTGCTCTGTGGAGCCCCACCTGCCTGGCTGCTGTTGTGGGGGCTGTGTGTATCTGGAGGAAAACAATCCCTCCTTCTCAAGGCTGAACTAAAATTAGGCTCCACCTGCAAGATGTTAAGGAAACGTACACAGCTGCATTCCGGAAACAAGTTACTCAGATTGCTTTTGGAACGCTCTGTGTCAATGCAAACTTGTTAGCTCTTTGCCTAATTCCCAAAGTGTAGTATTAATTTTAATGGTGATTATTAGCACAATAACTGACTGATAAGTAATCTTAAAATAGATCCAATATTATCAGATTTGAAATATACTGTGTTTTTTTAATCCAAACATCCTGCCTAGTTTAACCAGTCACTCGCCAATGATGCTCTCCTGCCTCTCTCTCTCTCTCTCTCTCTCTCTCTCTCTCTCTCTCTCTCTCTCTCTCCCTCCCTCCCTCCCTCCCTCTCTCTCTCTCTCTCTCTCTCTCTCTCTCTCTCTCTCTCTCTCTCCTCTCTCTCTCTCTCTCTCCCCCTCCCTCTCTCTCTCTCTCTCTCTCTCTCTCTCTCTCTCTCTCTGCATTTACATACTCATCCAGGGTCAGGGGACCATGGGAAGTCACTAGAACAAGGCCCAGACAGTTCTGCCTTTCCTGGGCTCCTTGAAGGGACGAACGGGCAGCTTGTGTTCTCCTTGCCCTTGTGCCTTTC
Organism: Mus caroli; assembly: GCF_978045245.1. Lineage (NCBI taxonomy): Eukaryota > Metazoa > Chordata > Mammalia > Rodentia > Muridae > Mus > Mus caroli. The sequence continues at coordinate 10,918,656 of NW_028227258.1, read as the reverse complement.
TGTGGGTTCCGGAGCTTTCCTTCAAACCCAAGATTCAGATAGAAACCAAATCCCATCAGGCTTGGGGCCAGCTTTTTCTGCAGATTTCAGATAGGGAGGCAGCCTGTGAATTCTTGCCAGAGAAGGCGAGTTCACTTTCTACGGAGGACAAGCCATCCCAGCTCTACTCCGGAGGTCAAAATGTCCATCCTTGCCCCCGCCCTCCTAGACTGCACTTCAGCACTTGCCCCTTCACAGGGAACGGTAAGAGTTTAATTATTTACTAAAATTTCTGTGTTAAAAAATTCAAGCAGTTGAGCTGTGGAGAAAGCTCAGTGGATAAGGTGCTGGGCGCAGGAGGAGAGGAACCACATTAGAAATCGGGGAAGGGGGTGAGGGCACACAATCCCGGGTCCAGGAAGGTGGAGACAACTAGAACCAGAGGCTCAGCTTACTTTTCCAGTTCCAGGCTGGACCCTGTCCCAATAAACAAAGTGGAGGGGCACCTAGGGAGTCATCCTCTGGTGTGTGAACCCCCACAACCACAGCCACCACCATGAACCTCGCGCATACACACATGCACACACACACACACACTCAAAATAGACTTTAAATTTCAAGAAGGGTGTAACTGGAGGAAGGAGAATCTCCAATTCGTATAAATCCAGTCTCACAAAACCACCCATAAACCTTCTTTATCATTTTCTTTATTGCATCCTCTTTCCTCTTGAAGGGAGCAGGACACAGTGGCAGTGCTTTCGATTTGATCTGCTCCCATTGTCACCTGTGTCGTTGTATAGACTCTTAGCGTGGTTTTTTTAAATTAATTAATTAATTAATTTTTTTAATACCTGCCTCTTTCTAAAAGCTCTCGGAGACTCTTTAAAATCAACTAGAAGTCAAATAGTCTCAATTAGGTCCCGAGCGGCAAATTCAGTCTCTGTTAGAGATTAAACAATGGGGAAAAAAGCGAGGCTAACGAGAAGGCTGCTTTTCATTACCCTATCTGATTTCATTAGCCTAATTCACGCTTATTAATTATCGGTCTGATGAAATCATCAATGCAGGCAAGCCAGGCTCATGACGGCTACATTTGGGAAATAGTCTTTCTCAGGCCCTTCCTATAAGTGCTGAGATAATATGTCGGTTTTAGTTCCCCTTTAGGCAAGCTGTCCGACCCTGTAACTCCATCTGCACCACCTAGGAAACCAGCATATCCTTGGCACAAACGGGGTTTCCCACATAGACCTACTTTGCATTGTCAACAGTGAGAGAGAAAAAGAGCTGTGAGTTTTCATTCCTAGAGAGTGAACTCCTGTGAGTTTCGACAATGTGGGTCATTATAGACTGGCTGCCCCCTGAGATTGGGCAATTCTCGCTCGCTCGCGTTCTAACAAAGGGCTGCAGATCTGGCAGGGGTGGGAGTGGACTGGGCCACTCAGATAAGTTTCATTCACTGTCGGAGCCCAGGGGAACAGCACTTGGAGGCAGCACCACGGCAGCTCCTGGTGTAACTTTACACGATTTTTCCCCCTTTAAGTCGCTACTGATCCCTTGGGTTTCCATGTGTGGAGGAGGGGTAGCGTCAGAGAAAGGCCGTGTGAAAATGACTGACAGCCTGCTTATAAATAAGATCATATAGACTAGCTCGGAGTATGAAAAGACAGACGAGCCTTCGAAGGTTCCCAGGAACCGTAGGACAAGGCTCCCAGTGTGATTTTTATTTTTAATTTTATTGTTTGGGCTGTGTCTAATGACAGCAAACAATTTACTCTCCAGGTTCAAATTTGGTTTTTAGCATGTTTCTTGTTTACATAATTACTAGTGAACGTTGCTTGTTTAAACTTGAACTTCTCTTTCTGAAACAAGTCTTATTCTTTCTAAGAGTCCTGAGGGCAATCAGGAAAAGCAAGAAACCTTGGGTATCAGAGGATGCCTAAGCATGCAGTGTGTCCTGACTGAGTTCCCTAAACAACGTGAAGGAGAATGGTGGAGAGTGTTGTCTTTTAATTCTCAGGACTAGTCTTTGAGGTCTTGTTTCATTTTTCCAGGTCTTGGGGGCAGAAGCTAGGGGCATTCCTATTCTAGGAGCATGTATGTCCGTTCTATGTAAGCGCTCAGCCACCGTGTTATACTCTCATCCTTTCTTACAGGCGCATTTTAAAGACCGAAACAGGCTTACTTAGCACCTTACAGAGAGACAACAGTCAGTGAAGTAGCAGATGAGCCACCAGTCTTTGTTACACTTTTGAGACCCGGCCTCCCTAAGCATCAGGCTGGTTTTGAACTTGAGCCTGTCTGTACCCTAGGCAGGTTTTGAACTTGTGATTCTAGGAATCCGGGTTTCCAGATAACTAGAACTGCATTCCTGCCCAGCTCTGCTGTTCCCTATCAAAAGTGAGGAAACTGAGGCTGAGAAATGGTCAAGCTCTTCTTGGGACTCGGATCCACGATGTCCTTTATCTCCCTACCAACCTGGGAAGCCGGAGGCCTCCTGTCCAGCAAGGACAACACAGACCCACATGGCCAGTCCAACCTCCACATCCCTCGGGGTCTTCATTATTGCCAGTCCATCTTTCATCTCATTCCTTACGACTCTGGAAATTGGCCTGACCTCTTACCCTCTCCCTTTTATGAAAACACTAACTCTTCTCACACCTCCCTTTGCCATACATGCCATCCTGTCCGCCCGCCGGCCCCTCCTTGGGTTTTTCCGCCTCTCTAAGCCCTCCTACAAACAGCCATTTGGAAGCAATTTCCAGGTCTGCCTCCTTCCTTGTGCATCTGTCTGTGGTAATTTAGAGGTTAGGGACTGTGTGTTTTCTCCTTGTCATGTTTATGCCTCACACTCTCTGGGTACCTAATAAATGCTGAATAATAGCAGCTCTATGATAGTGCAGAACCAGAAACACAGGGTCTTATATTTGGTATCTCATCACCAGCAAAGCTCATTTATTCATGGTCAGCCCCAGGCTAGGCACACACCGGACTTCATTAGCAGAGCCCGGAACCTACCTTTGCATACCAGCTTTTCTCTCTTATTTTCTTAACAGAACCAAAACAAAACAAAACAAGGCTACCATGGACCTTCCCTTCTCGTTATATTCTCAGCATCCTAAAGTCAGAGGTAAACAAGACACAGAGCCTCTTGAATGAGAAGTCAGAGTCAATGCCAAAGCTGTACGAAAGAGTCAGTTTATTGCTGTGCGTTCCTGTCCTTGGCCTTCCTTTTTGATAGCATGCCAAAAACAAAAAGGGAAAACAAAACAAGACAAGAAAAAGCAAGGAATTGAATGACCTAAAATTTTTATGGTTTATAAATAACAAAATACCTGTGTGTTTGTACTATGTCTAAACTAGCAGAGGAAATAGATTATTAAGCTTGAATATTTGGGTCAAAATGCATTTGCTTGTTAAATCAATGCAATTGACTCAAGGGAGCTTTAGAGTTGGCCCAGGAAATACTGCTCTTACTAAGGACCTGAGTTTGTCTCCCAGCACACAACCTCCTGTAACTCCAGCACCAGGCTTAACCAGGCTAGATACCTCTAGCTTCTTTGGACATCACCAGTCATATTTCAGTACTCCCTCCTTATGCATACACACAATTGAAAATAAAAAAATCACCTTTAATATAGAGATGTAAACTAGCAATGGTTGTTTCTGCTTTCCAGACTTCCTTTAATGTACTTCAATTCTGTTTCTTTCACTCACCAGTGTAGAAAGAAACTGCACACACACACACACACACACACACACACCATGAAAATAAAAATCCACTTGTAAATTGGGATATGTTAATCTAGGAGCTGATTTTGTTGTTGTTGCTGTTTGTAATAGTTAATTCAGTAAATACTTACCAAATACTACAACGTTTTTGGCCTTATGCTAAACATGGGAGGGTGCTTGTTCAGTGCAGAGACAGAGATATGCACAAGTAATTGATGAAATATGGTATGATATAAGGTATATAATTACAAATCCTACAGGAAGACAAATTCTTCTATGTGTCTGAGAAGACTACATATAAGAAGTAACATTTCAGCTATGTCATGGAAATGAATGCTTGTTCTCTGTCTGAGGTGGGAAGTGTCTCCTATAAGGATGAAGAAGAGTGAGCTCAGAGACAGATGGTAGAGCTTCAGTAGCTAGGTCAAGAATAGTGAGTTCCTTACTTAGAGGGTGTGGTGAGGAGAGCAAAAGCCAGCTCTGAATCCCCTGACGACCAAGTCCTCCAGATATCCCTTTAAGAAGATTACATTGTGTTTTATGGCCATTGGGGAAAATTGTAAGCAGCAAGACAGCATGACTGACTATGTTTATTCCCAGGAAAGATTTCAACATTTAAGAAATGGGTTAGGAATAGTGCAGTCTGTGGGTAAGAGAGAAGTAAGCAGCCGTCATCCTAGTCAAGGGGGGGGTGGCAATGCAGGGCTTGATTTAGGTGATATAAAGGAGGACTGAAGAAAGACAGGAGTGAGAAGCATGGAGGGCAGACAGGCATGGTGGCTGGGCTCTTAGGGGAAAGGAAACCAAGAAGTCGGCTTCATCCCAAACAGCTCAGGAGCTGTACTGGGAAATTGCTTCATATTAATTAACTCAACTCTCACAATAACATTGTGACACAAACCATACGTGCTGTTTTCTTAGGTTCAAGAAACTGCAGATGTTGCTGAGTGTCACAAGAGCATGGGAGTGGGTTTGAACCCTGGTACCATGGTCAGAAGAGCTGTGGTCAACACACATTGCCAGAGTTTCCAGGTAAGAGTCAAGAAGTCTCATGTCTAAGATCATAGTAAATCCTGAATGTTACTGTTATAACAAGTGAAATTCCCTTCATTCTGCATGAAATGCCCTTTCTGTCTAAAACTCTGTTAGAGCTGGTAAGATGCCTGGCCAGAAAACAAACACAAAGAAAGTAAAACACAACCTACAGGAAGCAGACGCTTCTGTCTCGCTCTTTTTCTTTAAGGAGTGAAATCTTCGTCAAAAAGAAATCTTTGCTGTGACAGAGTGTTCTAGAGATGAGCCTAGTATGTGCATAGAATAATGTTAGTTTTCAAATAGCTAATCATCTTTGTTTCAGCTCATTGGCAATTTGACTTTCAGTTTTTCAATATGACTGATTGGAAATACTTAGGAGGCTATATTATCAAATAAAAATAGGTCTAAGATTAGCTGAGCAGAAGTTTCCCCCCCCCCCCCCTGACTGGTGCAGAAGGCTCCTATTTCACAAGCAGTCATTAAACAGGGGGCGGGGCGTTTTCTTTGTATGGCGCAGGCCACCAGATTTCTCCTGCTGACTCTGCTTGCCCTTCAGCTCTTCCTGTCACTTCACTTCAGGGTCTCTTGCATTTGTGGAGACTTGGGAAGGCATTGGTTTGCATGAGCGTACAGCCCTGGCCTGAGATTCACGAAAGAATCCAGGATGAAAAAAAAAGAAGAAAAAGAAAAGAAAGGATATAGCCTCCAGCGCTCTCTCCTTTCTTCTCTTTTTATTTTACTTTTTCCTATGAAACATCTTCCTGCAAGGATCTTCTATATACAGTGGAGGATGCTTTTGATATGTAGATCAAGCAAAATGGTAAATACATGGCCCTGCCTTTCAAGGCTTCCTTATTCTACAATGTGCCTCTGGTGGTAGCGTCTGATTTTTCATGAGGGTTTGTACTGTTAACTCGCTATCTTCCATTGCCCCTTACCACAAAAATTCCTTCCTGAAACCTACATGCAGCATTTAATCCGCCAAGCTGCAGCTCATTTTTCCTCTCCTTCCTTCTGGAAGATTGGGTGACTAAGTCTTTGCTTTGATTTTCTCCCTGACTTTGAGGGTTCTCCCTTGCCTAATTGCTACAGTCTGTTGTCTCTCTTTTTTGCCTAGGAATAAACAAAAACAGAAACAACTGAAGGCACACAGAACTCTCTCACTCTCGTGTAACCATCACAGGGGGAGTCTGGCCCTCTGGGTCCGGATCTTTCCACCCCACCGTGGGACCTCAGTTTCAGGACAGTCTGTACTGTACGGCAAGTGCTCCGTTTGGCAGAGTCTACAGCTCTGCTGTAGGCGACACCATGAGTCCCGTGGCTTCAGACTGAAGAGCAGGGTCCCTCGAGATCATTCTCAAGATCATTTGACCCCTGAGTCCCACCACTGTTTTCTAGACCTGCATTTTTCAGTGTCCAGATTGAGGTGGGTAATGGCTGGGTAGCTGTGAGCAACCCTGTTAGGGCCAGTTAGAGCCGCTTTGGCCTGAGGGTAGATGATTTCATGTTATCCATTTCTCTTGATCCAATATGGCAAGGTCTGTGTTTCCTCTGATGCTTTGGGACCTATTGATAATGTTCTAAACACAGAGAAAATGGGAAAATGCCCATTAAAGAAAGGAAAGGCAGAAAAGTAAACATAGAACTGTTGTCTTTTTTTTTTTTTTTTTTTTTTGCAAGTGTTAAAACTCGAAGAGGAAAATGGCATCTTTTAATGTTACCTGTGCTTTTCTGTCTTGGTCTTCCATAGTATCTCACAATGGAGAGAAAGATTTGAAAGTAACCATTAAATATGTTTTAACTTCATATTACTTTGAGTAACATAGTACTAAAGAAACAAGAATACAATTTTAAATAAGAACAGAAGTATATTAACATGCTAACAATGTGAATTCTATGAACTGGACCTTAACATATAGTTTTAGTTTGTCTTTCACAGCAAGAAAGCTAAGTCCTACATGAAATCTTACAAACCAAGAAAAAAAAATGAAATTTACATGTTTTTCTGTATGGAGGAGAGATTCTCGGGCAAATATATTAGGTGTGTTTGTTTTGTTAAGAGTGTGTGGACAAGGCCAGCCTGGTCTACAGAGTGAGTTCCAGGACAGCCAGCGCTACACAGAGAAACCCTGTCTCGAAAAACCAAAAAAAAACCCAAAAAACAACCAACACTACCACCACCACCAACAAAAGAGTGTGCGTACAATTAAAACTCGAAGCATAGTTAGGATTCTGTCAATCTTATAAAAACCAGTTACATAACTCGCTTACTAAAAGAAATACAGTGGCCACTCACTCCGTAGAACCTTGTGCTTTAACCTTGGATGCCTCCGATGGCTACATGAAGAACATGGGGCAGAAACCTCTCCACCAAGCACTCAGGAGACACAGGCATGGGGATCTCTGTGAATCTGGTCTGCAGACACAGCTGGCGCCACACTGTGGTACCTCGTCTGGAAACTTACATGGACACCCTAAGAGTACCACACGCCACTGTTACATAAGCTTAGACTCTTTGGAGAAAATAAATTCAAGGCAGTATGTCTTGTTTAGATTTCTTTTTTAATTGAGAGGTAGAGATCTCTCTCTCTCTGTGTCTCTCTGTGTCTGTCTCTCTGTCTCGGTTTCTGTCTCTCAGTCTCTGTCTCTCCGTATGTGTGTGTGAGTATATGAGAGTATGCATGTGCACATGTGGTTATACATGCCAAGGCATGCTTTTGGAGATGTGGGGACAATTGTTATCAAATCAGTTCTCTCCTTCATCTGTATGTAAGTGATGTGGGAAGTGATAAATGATATGATGCGGATATCAAATTCAGTTGCCAGGTTCACAGCTGCCTTTACTTACTGATCCCATCTCACTGACACAATATGTGCTTGCTGTTCCCCCTTGATTACGTCTCCAGGATCACCTGTTGAACGTTTGATGACACACACATGGGTTCTACTGTTCTTAGAAGACCGAGAGAGCGATTCTGACTCGAGGGTTAGCTACGAGCATCCTGGAAGAGAAGGAATTTAACTGAGCCTGAAAATATAACCAGGAGTTTGAAATGTAGGAAAGACTGAAGACAAATATTTGTCACTGTGAGATCACATGGGAAGCTGTGAGCAGTGATGCCTGTCTGGAGACTGGGGTCGGGCAGGGGCAATTGTGAGTTCAAGGACAACCTGGGAGTATAGCAAGCTTGACTGAGCCAGCTTGGACTACAGAAGGAGACACTGCACAGAACGAAGTGGACAAATTTTCATTAAAAAGTAGGGGTACACTCACTGGAGTATGGTCACAGTCCCAGGGGCCAGCCCCTTATAGAAATTCCAGTCCTTTCCCACCTGCACCCCTCAGAAGCCACCGATTGTGGAAAGCGGTACTTCAGCATCCTTGTCACACGTTTTAAGGGATTTCTTCAGTAGCTTTCTATCTAGGCTGTTACCTTTTGGGGGTTGGGGGTAGGAATGGTAGGAGTTGTCACAGAAACCTTCCGTGTCTCTCTTTCTCATCTCTTGAATCTGCAGTCATCAATACCATGGCAAAAACAGCCTTCTTGCCCTTTACAGGACTTACACATGGTTTCTGGAGCCAGCATGGACCATGGACCGCCACAAGGTCTCTAGTGGCAGGCAGCACATGCCCTGGACCTCAGCTTAAAGGAGAAGAAAGTTGGCATATGCAGCCAAGAAGGAAAGTTGAAACGATGAATAGTCTTTGCTTCAGTGCCAGAATTAAGATATGTTTCCTTCTGATTGTGTAAGATAAATAAGGTTGAAAGCTGGAACACCGACAAAGTCAGTTTATTCAATGAAGCAAATAAATGTGCAAATAAATAAATAAATAAATAAGGGTCTCAGTCCAGTGTGCTCTTTTCCCCGAAGCTGGACGAAGCCAGTTCAGTCCCCACTGCTGAATCCTATGGGTGGCCCAGCAGTGCAGTGCGGAGCCATAAACCCTGTAATCGCTTCTTGCATGTTTTTAGACAATCCTAGTTCACTTTGATTGTGACTAACAAGAAAATGGCCGTTTCACTTACGATCTGTAAATTCTCCAGGGGAAACTTCATCCAAAGCACAGGAGGGCATTTCACATTTTATTTTTAAAATGTAGAATGATACCATTGGCAAATATATTTACCCTTAAAACATTAGTCAGTTTTCCATGATGTAATCTTGGTTCAATGTCCACCGGTTTTTAATTGCCATTTCCCACAAGTCTGAGCTGCTTTAAAAAAGCATATATTTTAGATTACATCTCATCTAGGTTCAATGAAAAATGGTAACATTTCCTCCCCGCAGTTTTCAAAATGGCTTTGAGCTGTGTCGCCAGAGGCACCACCGTCCTTTATGTGGCTGAATTTTGCTGGGCTACAAGGAAAAATACTCATTACAGCAAAGAAGATACTGAGTAAAATTTCTCGAAGCCAAGTGTTTTCGAGCTAGCAAAGATGTCCTTAAATATGTATCAGTTCCTATCAGAGGACACAGTTAGCCTGAGTTAGAAGGATACAGGCTGGAGCTGCCATCCAAGAGAGAGCAACCCGTGAGAGCTTGTTGAAAGCAGAGAATGATTTAGAGAGGGAAATTTCCGAGATGACAGCTGTTTAAATCTAATCAAAAACTCTTTTCTACACCAGGAGACAGTTAGTCTTCCATTTGCTCTAATATGTATCTTAGGAATCTGTAGGGTTTTAGAAGGCTGCCGGAAGCTCCGCAAGCAACACTTGAGAGCCCAGTTTAAAGATAAGAGCTGATGCTAGCCCCGCCAGCAGATAAGAGTGGAGGCAGAGTGGGTACGAAAGGTTGGGCATAGTCTGACACAAGATTCTAAAGAATACATCTAAAAACATAGCTTTTAAACTCAGACTGCTGTAAAATGCAAATTATTTGATTTTAATTTGAATTACTATTATTATTATTATTATTATTAATTTTTGAGACAGAGTCTCCATGATTTACCCCTGCCAGGCCTAGAACTGGGAACGTATTCCAGCCTGGCCTCAAGTTCACAGAATTCTTGCTGTCTCTGCCTCCCAGATGCCGGGGTTTAAAGGGACAGAACAGCAAGCCTGGCTTGTGATTTTGTTTTAAACACAGGTTATTTAAATCTCCATATCACACACACACACACAGACACACACACATACACACAGACACACACACAGACACGCACACACAGACACACACACAGACACACACAGACACACACACAGAGACACACACACAGACACACACAGACACACACACACACAGACACACACACACAGACACACACACACAGACACACACACGTACACACAGACACACACAGACATACACACCCCCCCACACACAGACACACACACACAGACACACACACACAGACACACACACGTACACACAGACACACACAGACATACATACCCCCACACACACAGACACACACATGCACACACATACACACCCACAGACACACAGACACACACACATACACACCCACAGACACACACAGACACACAGGTGATTATTACTGCACTTATTGATCTTGCCACTCAAAGCATCGTCTATACGCCCTTATAGAGACAGTTAACACTTCAGCTCACAGGGCATCGTGGTACACACTTTAATCCCAGCACTCTGGAGGCAGAGGCAGGAGGATAGCTGTGAGTTAGAGGTCAACCTGGACTACATAATGAGTTCTAGGACAGGCTGAGCTACATAGTAAGACCCTGTCTTGAAAAAAAATCTTGAAAAAAATATTCAGAAGCTCAGCCACTACCATCTCCCCAAACCTGGATTCTATCTGATCCCTGTGCGACTGTGGTACACGTTAAGTTTTAAGACACATGGATTTAAAGGATGCACAGCTCTCTCCTTTAAACGTGTGCACCTTCAGTTTAAAACCATTCTGAGCTGCACCAGTCCCTAAGGCAGCACTGCTTAATGAGGGACTGAGGCAAGAACAGTTCCTGTTTAAACGTCCCGCTGGCCATTTCCCGGGCTAGCTGGGGTTTCTTTCCAGAGCTGGCCCTGATGATGTGACTGAATGGAAAAGGCAACATACAGAATGGAACACAAGGTTGTAGGAGGTTAGTGTTGGCCCTAATCTAGAGCCTCTAGTGGGACTCTTGCCCAGACCTTGTAATGCTATGAAGTGTGGTGGATTAAAACCAACCTGTAGCTACAATGCTTATGTTTTCGTGAAGTCATTTTGTTACTGTATATTTCTCCCATCTCTCTTCCTGTTGCCCCTGGCTGGCTAGATGTAGATGCTGGCCCAGTTCCCCTGTCCTTTGTCACCTGGTTTCTCTGTCCCCACTCACACAGGAGAGTTCTCTCTGTCTCCTCTCACTCGGGAGAGAGTTTTCTCCTTCAACTCCCATTCCTCAGTGCTTCTGGGCTCTGTGCCAGAGTCTGACAGTGACACAGGGCAGTTCGCGTCCCTACATACACAGGTAGAGCTCCTACCACGACAGTCTGTGTTCTCTAATCAGACTGTGAAGAGGGAACAATCTAGAACTGGAAGTTTTCCTCAAGGTAAGTCAGCACCAATGATTCCAGGCACAGAAGAGCACACCTCTAATGAACAAGAAAACACACGGGGCATTTAGAACCCAGTCCCTCTATGCCCTGGGAAAAGAGGAAGGTGACAGTGAGCTTAGTACAGATCAATCCCTGGGAAGTATTTGGACGTTCTTTAAAGGAGTGATAGTCAGCCATCCATTTATTAAAAGATCTTTTAAACCTCCCGTTTCCTCTAGTTTGAAGACTCTAGAAATAAACAAAATCTCTTAATGTCACACATTATTTTAGGCTGTTTCCCTGGACCCAGGCTAATTCTCCTCTTATCTCTAGTGAATTGGGAAGTCTTCCTAACCTAGCACAGGTGTCTGGGCTGTTTGAAACACTCCAAGCATCCTGCATGCCTTCTTTACAGTCAGTATAATTAAGGATTTGGATAATCACATGTTTTGTGTTTATCTCTCCAGCTATAAGCATTAAGAGAATAGGGCCATGTCCCATTAGGAGGCAGAAGCAGCAAGCGTGCTTACTGGATGAATGAACACTTAGTCATGTAAGTATACACTCCAAAAGTCTTATAAAAAGCAGAGCCACCCAAATGAGCATGAATCCCATACATTTTCTCTCTAGATGTGATTTGGGTGGACTCTTTTGTCTGTTTTTCCCAAATTCCAAAAACAAAATCAAACCTTACAAGTAGTGAAAGGCAGGGCAGGGGAGACAGATAGGAAAGGGAAGAACAACAGTGGTGATTTGATTGGCAGTTTCCTGGTACAAGATGATAGGAAACAACCAATGAAATAACTCAAGTACCCAAGCAAGGCGGAGCCCTCACCAGAGCCGATGCTCCCGAGAACAATGTGGGATTCCCACGGTTAACGCCAGTAATTATAAATCTCAGCTGAGACAGGTCTGAATGGGCAGCTTATGAGAAATGTTTGGCGGACGTTCCATGAGAAATAGGTTGTCTAAAACTGAGTCTGTGGTGGCAATGGTGTGCTTCACCAATTAGGAAGCATGTTTTAAGACTTCACCTGGCTTGATTTCTCTTACATACAGGAAGGGGACATGGCAGAAACACCAAGAACGCTTGGTGTAAACGGCCACTTCATTCCATAAAAAAGCTAAGCAATTGCTACCAACATGCATGACCACTGAACACCGCCATTAATGTAGAGATTTGATTTTAAAAGATTATTTTTTTGGAGGAGAACCATTTGGTTAAACTTCCCAAAAGGTTTTTAGCCTAATTTTTTCAATATTGATTTATAACACGTTAGATATTGTATTTAAATAAAATGGTCTACATATTCCAGCAGCACCAGAGAGTTGCCTCAGAGGGTCAAGGCTGTGCACCAACCCTGAGGACCTGAGTTCAGTTCCCGGATCTCACGTGGTAGAAGAAAGGAACAGACTCAAAAGTTGTACTGTTACCTCCACATGGGCACCACTGCCCGCGGCATCTCCCTCCCCATGCAGAATAAATGATTAGATGTAAGAAAAAGTAAACCCTATAGCAGTGGCTCATAAATAATATAGAGCAGGCCTTATAGACATTCAATAGGTGCTCATCTTTATTATTTATCATATTTTAAGAGTAGATATGTGCTGGACATTAACTTATAATTTTACATTCAATATGCCTTTGTATTGCTACAGTGTTCTTTCCTTAATGATGGACTTCACAAAAAGCAAAAAAACCAAAACCAATAACAATAACAACAACAACAAAAACCCACACTTACTTTAAAGAACAGAAAGAATGCGAAGCTTAGCATAAATTTCAAATGTGCTAGTATCTAGAGGCTTTTTTTAAATTGAAATAAAGAATAATAGCAACCAGTTAAAAAAGAGTAACATATGTCAGAGGTGACACGGACTTGGTGACAGATGAAAGACAGTTGCAAGGAAGTGCTCCACTTGATAGCCACTGTGGCACAGCTGTGTGACACTGTCTCTGCATAAACTGTTCTGTTGAAGGTTCCTTCTACAAGAGATTAAAGTTAAGTATATGCAGGAAGAGAATTGGAGGACTAATGGTCAACGCCAGGGCATGAAGGGAAAGATTTCCAGAAAAAATAAAAGGTGTGACAAGCACTTTGTCTAATGATTGTACTTTAAAAATAAACCCAAACTATAGTGTCAATTATTCTCATGATGTGTGCGAGAGGTCACACTAAATACTTCCTCTCTGGTTTTCCACCCAGACAGAGACAGGTTTTGCCTGTGAGATTTCCAACCTGGTGATCACAACAAAGCCCACTCTTTGTTGCCCTTACAGTGTCTCTTGGTCTCAACAGGTCATCAAAGGCTCGGGTTAGCCAATCACTTCTTGGTAATGTTATAAAGAAGCAGAAGTCTCTGCATTCTGACGTCACTCAGACAGGAGTGGTGGCCTCCTTCTTTCACATGGCTTCCACATTTCCTTCTCCGATCCCTTTTTTGGAGGACTTGTTCCATCTACAAGGCTACACTATACTAGATGCCTCTTAAAACGCTAATGCTGTAATTAGGGGAGTGTTGTTCAACCCGCCAGCACTTGTCCCTGTTTACAAAGTTATAATGAGATGCCTGACCATCAAACCCACGAGTGGAGAATAATGCCCTAAGCCTCAGGGTGAACCAAGGATTGGTTAGACTTTCTAAACACTGCTTGGACACTCACAGGGACCAGTGTGCCAGCTTTAAGCAGTGTTAGAAGTTCACTCATCACAGAACCATCTACATGACTGTGTTTCCATCAGGCAACTGGGGGAAGAGAAATTCTTTAATAGCTGGCCCAGAAGAAGCACTTGGTCCAGAGATGCCCGTGGACAGCTAAATGATAAAGAAAGATAAGAAATAAAACAGAGACAGAGAGTTTTATCCTCACGGATATGTTCTTATATCTTGTCAAAAAGCATCAAGGTTCCGTTGCCTTTCGCAATCCCCTTCTTTTAACTACTTTTTAAAAAACTGGAGAGAAGAGCTGCCAAGGGGCCCGTGGTACGTCGTAGCCCATGGAAACTACTTCCTTAGAGCTAACAGAGCCTTCCTTACAAACACCTGTGTCACCATCACAGTCTTCTGGCATCTCCTCTCTGTCATCTAGGCGACGCATGGAGCATCCTACTGTTTCTGAAGTGCACGTTAGTGGGTTGTCGTGACGTGCAGTAGCTGCCTTGCCTGGAGAGTCTGTTTCGAAATTGATTTAAAAGGATACATTACATTTTAGCCAGGCATGCATGTCACTAGGCCCGAGTGCTTATCGGTTTGATTGTTTAGGGAGGGTTTCCCACAGCCTTACTTAGTGACACCATTATCTTCTGGGAGACATTATCTTCTAACAGCAAGGGAAGACGGGACCAAACTCAGAGGACCATCAGTAGATCTTCCCTTTTGGTTCTGTTGACTTGGCTTTTATGAGTCAGAAAGGCAGAAAGATGGCAACGTGGAACCACCCACAGTGTCCTGGAGGTGATTGACCGGAACTCAGTTCTCTGCAGGCTCCTGAAAAAGTCAGTCATAGCCATGACAAGCTAGAAAAGGAAGGTGCCTTGGCCATCACTCTGCAAAGGCTCAACTGCATTGCTGCTAATACTAGAGGCTCCTGGATGTATGTAATCTTTCATTCGGAGATTTGTGTCTCACATGGAGACACAGTAGGAAACACAGAGGGTGTGCTTCTAACATGAATACTGATTCTGTTGTCCAAACTAAGAGCAGTAGATACTATACCTCTGCCTGGCTCATATTCATAGTATATCTCCGGGATTAAGTTCAGTAATGGCTACAATATAGCAGCTCAAATACCTATAAAATAAATAAATAGAGCCTCGAATTTACTCAGATTAAATCCATTTCAGGCTGAAGTCCCAGTCTGATACATATAATTAACAGATTAGATGAACTTAATCAAAGACATAATATTGACAGATACTCTGAGACCAGAGGGTGTCAAGAGAGGAGATAATGTTGTCCTGTCGTTCAGGGGCTAACAGAAAAGCTGTTTCTGAAACTGTCTCAGTGCTCTGTGCCCTCGTGTCATTTCTCAGACTGAGGAGACAGTACAGCTCTTTTTCCTACTCTCTGGTAAGCAAGGCAATCAATGAGACATTTCTTGAATCCATGCCTGGTTAGGGAAACTCTTGAGAATTGAAAGAATTTGATTCACAAAAAAGGTTTAGCAGCATTCACGGAACGCGTGTTCTAATTACTACATGCTGTTTGTGGAAAAAGCAGCGCTGATTATTTCAGAGGGAAGCGCGCCAGCACTACCACAAGCAGAATGAAATGGGGATTGTAGGCTTCTAGGCTGAGACTTAAAAGAATCCCTCCCTAGGATGGTTAAACACACACGGAGATTTGAAAGTGTACAAGGATTATGAAAACACGAGGACATACTATTTATTAAAATCTGGGATGGGTTTTAGTGTCCTATGTTTTAAAAATCTAAGATACCATAAAGGTATAAGGTAAAGCTGTCTGTTCATTTTTATTTTTACATTATAAATACCGTGTGCCCGAATCTATGTACATAGTGCGTATATATAATCATGCTTGCAAGTGAGTGTGCATGTGCATGCCTGCATGTGTGTGTGTGTGTTTAGATAGATTGTGTATGTGTGACACCAGATACTATCCTTCATCATCATCTGGCTTAAGACATTGACACTGAATCTCTGATTGAGCGTGGATGGGGCTGGCTGTGTTTTGAATAAATTGACTGAGCTGAAAGTTGCAGGAATCTGCCTGTCTTAGCTTCCTCCCTCTCTGATGAGGGTTTACAGGGCATCCAGGCTTCTTCCTGAGTTCACATGCAAATTAGGTCCAACGAGGTCATCACACTTACACAGTAAGACTCTTGACTATTGAAATGCCATCTCCCCAGCCCTGATAAATATTTCTTCAGGAATTGGCTATATAGCTGTTTGGTGAGCTTTGTATAAAATACAAAGATTTCCCAGACATAAACAACATGGAAACAGAAGTTACAAAAGAAAATGCTAAGTCAAAAGCAAAATGAACATCAAGATGCAGAATTTCCTTTTGCGGCTGGGATGCTTTAAGCCAGCAATAAAATTACAGAGCAGCAGGAAAGCAGTTTTCCCATGATCCTTCTTGCTTTGTAAACACAGGATAACATAAAGCAAGATAGGCACCCTTCCTTCTCCCTCAAGAGTCTAAACCATACTGAACAACTGTTACTGTATTTATTTACCATCATTGAAGGACATATTCTACAAAGCATGTGAAGACTATGGACGTTAGGATCTGATTCGTGCTTCTACCCTTGACTTTAATGATTAGTATGGGCAGCAAATGTCTGCAGCACACAAATGGAGATGTCGTAACCGGAACAAATGGCCCAAGGCCACCACCTGCTCAGGCCCTTTTGCAAGAGCCCAGTCCTAATTTCAACCAAACAACAGAGTCACATGTATCACTTAGTTGAAAAACTGGATGAGGAACTATTGGCAGATGGCGCGCAAGTAATCTTGCCCCTTCTTTACTAATGTGCTGAACTAAACTGTATCCACAGTACTGTCTCGCCTGTACTCTATCATAGTGAAATCGTATGCTGCATCATTCAGTAATCAAAATCATATTCAGAGTATGAGAGGATAGACAGCCAGGAGGGTTAGAGATTAGAGAGGGCACACATTGTTCTCAACTCTCTGAACAGAGTTTGGAAAACACACAGGCAGCCGTACAAATGATTGCCTGAACGCAGTGCTTTTCAAGTGTGTGGGGAGGATATTATTAATTACATCAAACAATTGGTATAAACTGGGACTGTCCCTAGCAAATTGGATTGTATAATAAACCTATGAACAAGCAGCCATAACTGTATAGTTTCAGATGAGCTAATCTCTGAAATGAGTCCACAAAATGGTGACATTAGTTGGCACACACAGGCTTCATAAGATAACAGTTTTAAAAACAGTACATATTTTTGTAGTTTCTTATTTGTAATTTATAAATTCATGGGTACCATGTGAACACAGGTGCCCACAGAGGCTAGTGGGCATCTGATTGCCTAGACCTTGAGTTACAGGCAGGCAGGCAGTTGTGTCTGCTTGATATAGATGCAGAGAAGTGGACTTGGGTCCTCTGCAAGAACTGCGCATACTATTAACATGTGAGCCCATCTCTCCAGTCCTGAAATGTTTTTAAAATTCTTGCTTGATTCCTGCCTACCTTTGAAAATGGTGGATGTGACTGAAAACATCTTGCCTGTTTACCATGGTCTCTGTGGCTTAAAATTTTAAATATGTTTGAGATACTTTCCCTAAGGAATGGTTTGTGGAGTCTTCACCTTCATTGTCCTAGGAGGTTTTAATATCTAAGCCTGTTATTAGAATACAATTTCCTAGTCCAGAAAGAAAAAAGTACTACTAAGTAAGCAAGATCTCCAAGGCTAGAGGGCCAAGGGCCTGGAGTACTGTGTGGCTTTCTTGACCTCCCTCCCTTCAGCCTATTTTGGCATTCCCATTGCTTCAAAAGCAGTCGTATCACTTGACGATTTCATGTTAGCTTCTTAGAGACACAATGAGGAGAAATGGGATGTTTTGGAAATTCCATACACACCTAATATATGGAAGTCTTTTATTTTTCAATCTGTTGCACTAAAGAAGCAACAGAGGTGTTCTTGAGATCTGGAGGTGGGGATAGATCAGCGCATTGGCTAAAGGGTTGGCTCCATGGCTCCATGGGTGAAAACACTTGCTTCTGGCTGTGACAACCCGAGTCATATCATTTGGACCTTTAAGTAGAAAGACAGAACGGATTCCTCAAAGTTTTCTTCCCATCTTCAAAGGTATATCATGCATGGTACGTATATGCATACCATAGACTATGTAGACCTATACCTGAGTGCACACACACTAAATAAATAAAATATGTATTAAAATAATGTAATGTGAAATATTTAAATGGAGGAAAACTTTAATTTTTAACTGGAAACCTCATTTATAATGTATTAATAGCTTCGGCAGGCCTTCCTACAACCCCATAACTTCACCTTGAACTCTGCCTGTAATAGTAAATCATTACTCCGTGTTTATCTCCTTCTCTTACTAGAACTGCACGCCTTCCAAGGTTCAACCACATTTTATCCATTATTAAATCATAGAGTGTTTGATCCAAAGTAGACTCCAAAATGATCTTTGATCAAATTAATATTGATCACAAATTTAGAGAGTTTTCTCTGTTTGGCCATTAATATTCCTCATTTGATCACCACCAGAGTTTATTTTCTTTTGAGCTTTCTGTTTGACATTTTTTCCAAGTCCCACCCACCCCTCCTCCCAGTTCCACTAAAATCTAGAAAGTCAGCCCATAGGAAGGCCTGGAAACTCTATGTGTTATCCTCACAAGACATCTTTCTTCGGCAACTCAGGAAACGCCAGTTTAGAACTTCAAGTTGTATGTGGCTCTGTGCAAGGCGTCTTCTTCCTTGCAAAGGTATTGATGTTAGTGAGGGGACAGCAGTAATAAAGGTAAGGTTACGGGTTTTATTAGCTTGACACAGAGAAAACCTACTGCCGTGTCAAAGACTGTGCCTGCACCCTCAGTGAGTTGTCTTAGGTCACGGAGTGTAGAGATTACTCAGAACAGGATCATTAACTGTTGGAAAAACAAACAACTCTGAGAGAGATGTAATATACAAGAGCCAAGGCAGTTTAACTTTTACAATGCTGACACAAACCAGGTCTACCAAAGGAGACACACTTAAAACCTGCATTTTTGTCCCGTTCCCTTAGACCTGGGAGTCTTCCTTCTACAATGGGCTGAATTAGCAGGAAAGATCAATTCTAACTGCTAGAGACTGTATCTAATTCATTGCTGGAACCTCCACTTGGTAACCAACTCTTAGAAGTGTAGCTATGCGGCTGGAGAGATGGCTCGATGGATATGCAAGCTTGAGTTGGATCAGCAACCTTTAAGGCTTGAAGTGCCTGTAACCCTGGGGGTGGGGCAGAGAAAGGGCGGAGTCTGTGGAACTCATTTGCCTGCTAGCCTGGCCAATGGATGAGCTCCTGGTTCGACAAAATAAGATTGAGAGTGATCTAAACAGACACATGGCATCTATCTCTGGTCTGCATGTATGCGTGCTTATATGTACATACACTTATAGTCACATGTATATATATATATATATACATATATATATATATGCATACATCACACACACATACACAGGGGGAAGGGAGAGAGAAGGAGGGAGAGGGAGAACACAGTCCATCTGAATTTTTTTTGTGGTGATTATGGCAACCATCAGAAAGTGACTTAGTATGCTCTAGGGCATTCGAGACCATGCTACGAGACAGACATAAGAACTGGCAAGATTGAGTGAGCTCAGACCCCAGGAATCTCAGAGATTTGATGTAGGTAGGAGTAGAGCCACTCCCTGTCTGTGTACCTGTCCTGGAACATGTAACTCTGACACCCCACTGAGGACTATGGGCACTGAGTCATGTAGCATTAAGACCTGGAGGTCTTCTCCACACTAATGAGGTATCTAGATAGCTCTGAGCATTTTGTTTCCTGAGTACTCCTTCCTACAGAAGGTATTTAATCCTCCCAGGTCACCCCGAATAAAACGTATGCACTTATGTCCACCATCAGAAAACAAAACAAAACAAAACAAACAAACAAAACCCCTGTATGTACAAGCAAAGGATTGCCTCAAAGAGATGCTTCATTAAGGATTGCCACAAGGAAGGCCTTCAACTAAAGAGCTACTCCTGAGGAAGGCTTTCTCCTCTCCAGCCCCTCTGGTATTCTCAGCACTCATTCCCAGTCAGCCCTTGTTCCTCTAGTCCCAGGCTCTGCCTCCTCTACTGCCTGGCATTGACTGCTCGGGGGATAGGGTGAACCTCAGACTCTAGTTCCTGACTTCTAGCGGTATGGGCGGGTACAGGTTGGGTACCCAGATAGAAGACCGGGAACCACAGCATTCGTCCGAGATCCTGCTCTTCCTCTTCAGGTCCAGCAAAGGTGAAGGAAGAGACAGTGGACGCCCCCTCCCATCCTAAACCCCTGTTTTGGACCTTGCTCTGAGGAAAGGTTGGTTGCAGTATGCAACTGATACTTTACTAAGCCAGCACAACCCCCAACTTCAATCTAAACATTTGTTCTTAAACATAGATAACTGTAGATGTCATCTGCCATCAAGGAAACGTCTCTGCAACAGAAAGAAACCACTGTGGAAAACCCTAACTGATGAAAATGTAGAATTGTGGGGTCCACTCCAATATCAAATGGTCAGTGCTGAAAACAGACAGTTTGTACTGTGTATTTAGAAACACACACACACACACATACACACACACACACACACACACTCAGTACCACCACCATCAAGAACAACAATTAAAGTTAAAGGGACCATTGGTTTGAAAGAGAGCATAAGAAGAAGCAGGGGAGAGGTTGGAGGTAGGAAAGGAATTAATAAAATTATAGCCCTGGCCGTCCTGAAACTCACTCTGTAGACCAGGCTGGCCTCAAACTCAGAAATCCACCTGCCTCTGCCTCCTGAGTCCTGGAATTAAAGGCGTGCACCACCACGCCCGGCTGGCTTTTGTTTTAAAGACATGTTTTCTTAAACAAGAGCCACACATTATTAGACGTGACACTCTGCTTTTTCTGATAAGTACGATTTCCCAGCGCACTGGTTAATACCCAAAAGGAGCCATTGAGGAGTACGTTTTACACATTCTCATATGATAAATTCGGTTTCAGGGCATGCAATCAGAAAGCAGAGAATCAGTGTGACCCACTGACAGGTAAGGGAGGTAAACTGTGATGCCATTTACAAGCCACACGGTCCTCAGGAAGTGGTACTTAGGAGGAGACGTTTGGTGATACGGTGGGTACTCTGCATAGACCTGCACATCCTGTGGTCCAGGTTTTAAGTCAGCATCCTTACTATGAAGACTGACAATAACCAGTTATCTTGGCTGGGTTCTCGTGTGAGAACAGAATCTAGCTTTTATCAGGAGAGGGCAACTGCTACCAAATCCCTACATAATCATTCTTTTCTGAGTTCATTTTTCATTTCCATTGCTTTTATCAGAGGCTATATTGGGGATAAGTGAAACAAAGGATCATTGTTGAATTCTCAAAAATGTCACCAGAGGGACCTCAGGGTCCTGCAGGCTCTGCTGGCAAAGTTTCTGCTATGCAATCATGAGGGCTCGAGTTTGGACCCCCAGAAATCATATGAAAGCCCTGTGTAGTGGTATAAATTATAGTCCCAGTGCAGGTGCTAGGGACAGAGACCTCACTAACCAACAGCCTGGCAAAATCAGTAACCTTCAGGTGCAGAGAGAGTGTCCTTAAAAATAAGGTAAAAGGTGATGGAACAAAACACCCAAAGTCAAACTGGCCTGACTAAATATGTTCACATACACATATCCCAAATACATGTGGACATACACACTGCATGTGTGTGGACACACAAAATGCTAGGATGCATTGATACCATGAACTGCATATCAGCAGAGAAATTTAAAGGCATTATTTTATACAGCAACAGATAATAAGACATGGATAAATACCAAAGACTAGACTCTATGGTCTGTAGTCACACTGAGTAAGAGTGTCCCTGTCAGCAGCCTCTCTCAGGACTCAACGTGCCTCTTCACTTGCTGTCACTTCTGCTTCTGTGCATTGTGAGCAGCTGAACTATCCTAGAAGCAGTAACATAAGGACCAAATAATCAGCCAAGTAAGAACCAATCTATTATTGAAAATAATGTCGTAACACGGCTACAGAAGATGCAATGATTATTATAGGTTTTATTTAACCTTGCGGTTTTGAAGCATTAAATATTTTGGGGATATCCCATGATTTTTTGGTCTTATTCATAAGACATTTTTTCCCACATTACCTAAGAAAGTACTGAAACAGAGATATCCCATTGTGGTTACCTATGAACGCATGCAGAATGTATGTGAGATTTTCCTATAGGCAATATTTTCCCTGGTCGCACACACACACACAGACTTCCTTAAACTGACTCAGCTCTGGCAGACGTGAGAGCTGGGAGCCTGGTGCCCAGAGATGAGTGAGCGGAAGTGGAGCGTCTCAGACAGTGCTGTAGCTGGACAGGTCCATTAGATTATCATATGCCCTAAGCCTCAGTGTGTTTGAGCTGCTATAACAAAATGCCTTAGACTGTGCAGCTTATAAGCTTATAAACAACAGCCATTTATTTTTCATAGTAGTTGAGATTGGGAAATCCAAGATGAAAGTGCTGACAGGCTTGGTGTCTGAGGAAGATTCACGCTGCTCTTTAGAGACATGTGCTTCCTGTGTCCTCGTACAGACAGAGGAACAAACAAACTCGTGTGGCTCTTTTATAAAGGCAATAATGCCTTCTTGAGGGCCTTACTCTCTGACTTAATTGCCTTCTCAAAGGTAATGGTCACATGGGGGACTGGGTTTCGACCTACAAGTTCTTCAGGGCCACAAACTCTCAAACCACAGCCCTGTGCAATAAAACCAGGCTGGGTCCCTGGTTTATGTTAGAACTCCCTCCCTAATAAACATGTGTAACTCTCTGAACAGTTTAAAATTACATAGGCTGAGTGGCCCAGATACCAGCAGGCTGCTTTGCAATCCCTGTGGCAGAAGAGGATTCAGGGGTTAGGATGCCTAGAGCTCGTTCAAAATGTTGTAATAGATCCTGCTATACAGTGGAAACACTGGCTAACGATGGCTGAAAGCCAGACATCAGGTCCACAGTGGGTTATCCTACTCGTAGTGTTTAGAGGTACAACGGTGCCTCTTAGTACAGGAGTCAGAAAGACCCAGTAACTTGCCAGATAACACAGCTCGTGAGAAGCAGACAGGCATCTGAACTTCAGCCCATCCGAATTTAGAATCTGAGCCACATGATAGGATCTTGACTTCTGTCACCCATTGTCTGTGTGAACATAGACTTCCTGTGTTCGGAGAGGTAGCCGTCTATGTTTATATCTTTAAAATGTAGAGAATGCCTGTGTCGGGGAATGGACAGAATTGATCAAATCTTTGAGACAGGATAATTTAAATGCCGAATATTGCATCCTTCCTCCATAGACCTGCCTCAGATAAGTAGCTGCTCAGCCCTGCCTGAGCTAGATATTCAAGACAGAAGATTTCCCTTCCCACCAGATACTGGAGACCTAGTGAAAGAGAGACAATTGTCACTTACTGTGGGAATGCATTTTGACCTTTTTCTCAATGTGTAAAAGAAATGAAAAGGGCATACTCTGTTTGAAGGGCTGTGGGTGTGTGTAAAGACAAGGGTCCACCCACTCAGCCTCTCCCAGTTGTGTCCTGCTGCCAGGAGTCACCTTCTCTGAGCTCTGAAAACAGTCTGGGCCATCTCAGGTGGGGGTGGGGGAACTTCCACACGGTATCTTGATTCCTGCAGTAGATGCAGATATGAGCACAAGAGGTGGCCCACGTATGACAAGAGGCACCAAGGACATGTCCATTCAGGCAGAAGCAGATGACAGTTACCCTTTCATGGAAGAAGAGAAGAAAAGGTCAAGACTGGGGTCACGTAGAAGGCGGCCTTTTACCTCCCTGAGAATTTCAGGCAGCTGAGATCACTGCTGAGGAGGACGGAGAGGAATGAACTGTTTTCAGAGGCGAGGTGAGACATAAGAAAGGAAGGAAAAGAGGAAAGATGAGGAGGCACTTGGGGCAACCGTGGGTAGCCAGCCTGGACTCTAATTTGGAGTCCAGGGGAACGGAAAATAGGAGAGACGAGCCTGGAAACCAGACACAGTGAAGGTCTCCTCCAACAAGCAAGGGCTGTGTACTCAGACCTGTGGGTTGAATTCTTGGTTGGCCACTCATCAGCTCTGGGAACAGGGACACCTGATGTAACCTCAGAGCCTGTGTCCCTTGCTTGGAAATGGCAAGGGTAAGAATGATAATTCAAAATAAGGAAACGAGCAGAGATGCATTTATTGAGCAACCACAGATGTTAAGAGACGGATGCAGGAGAGGCGGACAGACCCACCTGCTGAGTCACTTGTCACACAGTTGATAAGATAGGGATTGGAAGGAATCCAGACTTTCTGGTTCTAGAGCCTCCCTCATTATCACATGGCTACCCCAGAGTGTGTTGAGAATCAAATAACACCTATCACCTGCCTCACCCTAAGTCAGGCACAGAGGAAGGTCACAGTTGAATTAATACTAGCACAGAAAAGGAGGGGGAAGGGGAAGGAGCTGTGAGCGAACCTTGAAAGTCTTCCATACGTAGAAGCTCTGACATTTGTAGTTAGTTCACTGGGACACGTGAGGTTACAACAGGCCTGAGGTCTGGTCAGAGCTGGGACTTAAGAAAGATTCATCTGTTAACAAGGCTCAGCTTAAAAGGACCGGTAGTGAGTGATGACCAATTAGACTTTTACTGCAGTAGTCATTAAATGAACCCCAGAACGCAAAGTGGGGGTGGAGAAGTAAAGAGGCAAACAGATGTGAAGGCTTCATCCAGCTCGCTGTGGACAGTGAAACCAGCAGACAGATATAAAGGCTTCATCCAGCTGGCTGTGGACAGTGAAGCCAGTAGATGAGAGGTAAAGGCCTCTGTCCAGCTCGCCGTGGACAGTGAAGCCAGCAGACAGATATAAAGGCTTCATCCAGCTGGCTGTGGACAGTGAAGCCAGCACATGAGTCAAGGTTTGAGGCTGGGTGAGTGGGAACACAGCTGATGTCATTAATGTTACTCCAAAAACCAAGGAAAGAAGCTGGACCTTGAGGGGACAGAGGGCGATTGCACGATTACAGGCTGAGTTTAAGGTAAGGACATGTCACTCAGGTGGAAACATTTAGCAGATGGTTAGTTTAACAGAGAGAAAACACGCTCTGTGATAAATATATCTCTCCCCCAGAACAGCTTTACTGAGTATTTTGAGTCTCCTGACACATATTAACAAATTCTTTGCACACACTTCCCTCCCAATGTTACAAATGAAATGCTTCAATAATTATGAATTAAAAGTAACTCCCCTTTTCACCCCAATGTTCTGGGAGGTGTTTGGTATCTCCTGTGATAGGTTACTTCCCATTTTGGACACTGTGGCTGTAACCTCTGTTCCTTTTCTGTGTGAGGAAGCTATGTGTTTGAAACAAAAAGATTGTCTTATGGCTCCACGAGCAAACGGATTTTCCTCTTTGTCACACCTCTTGATAGAGTACTAACAAAAGGGGAGGGGGTGTCTGGACGACTTGCTATTCTATAAACTTTCACCAATAAGCAAAAAGCTCTCCACATAAGGTTTTGATGTAGCACTGTTAGCAAAGATGACGGCAACCAAAATGCTCAAAAGTGGAAAAAACTCAGAATGCTTGCTTTTCTGTGCAAGGACTCAAAATAATCCTTGATGCACCAGATGAGGTGGAGGGATCTTTAAGATACACTAGATTAAAAAGGGAAACCAGTTGTGAGACGGGCATCTTGATGAAGAGTATCTTATTGGCAGTGAAGTGGGCTGGGGGGTGCTAAGCAGACAATGGCCTGCTGTCTAAGCATGACTTGAGTTCGAATCTCCAGTATTTACATAAAGCTTGCATAGTAGCAGCACTTGTGCTTTTGTTTCCGGTGGCAGGGACAGGAAGATCCCCAGACTCTTAAAGGCCAGCTAGCCTGTCACATGCAGCAGAAAACAACAAAGGAATCCTGCTTCAAACAAGCTAGACACCCAGAATCTACTCCCAAGGTTGCCCCCGACTACCACATGTGTATACCTGCACTCTTATGCACTCTCATGCATATACATGTATGCACACACATGCACACACTCACATGTGCACACACTTATATACACACATACACACAAACATTTTTAATCTTAAATACATACATACGTACATACACGTTCATTCACCCATCCATCTTTACATTTGACATTGAGTTGGACTGAGTAAGCCTCTAACAGAATCATCCAGCTAAGTCTCCTCACACTATTAATTTCTAGTAGTTACAGAGAACGGAGAAAAGCATTGGACAACACCAAGCGAAAACAGTCAATAAAACCCAGACTGAAGTATCTACTCAAGACAAGTAATTCATTGTCATTAACAAATTTGCAATAGAGAAAGTCCTGGATGGAAACGATGACGTGAAGAAACAAGACAACAGCAAAACCAACCTCTATTGCCCACCGGTGCCTGCAGAGTGACAGGGAAGAAGGAGAACGTGGTGTTGGAAGGAAAATAATGAGACCCACGGGTCAAGAGCACATCAGGATGAAAACTAAGTTGTTTATGGTTATTAGTGAAGTCCTATGTATGAGATGAAATATTGTACTATAATTACATAGTTTATATACTTTTCAGTTGTCTACAAAGTCTGCTGTTATCCACAGGTATCCAATGATGGTGTGCTATGAAATGGAAGCAAGAATGGGTTTTCATTTTTATTGTGTTCTATATGATTCTATCCTTTTACAATAATGTGACCATCTGGGGCAGTGATGGCGCACGCCTTTAATCCCAGCACTTGGGAGGCAGAGGCAGGCAGATTTCTGAGTTTGAGGCCAGCGCTACACAGAGAAACCCTGTCTTGAAGAAGCCAAAAAAAATCACCTATTACTTCTGGAATTAAATGTAACATTAAAAGGGAAACGGAAAAATAGCAAGCCAGTGTGCACAGAGTGATTTGGTCATTTCTGTTCAAGGCTGGAGATAAAACAGACATTGTTTACTGGTGCTTATATTGTAAATGTGAGGACCTGAGTTCGGGTTGCCATGGCCCATAAAACACTGGGTGCAGAGATGGATGCCTATAATCTCTGAGTCTCTGGGAAAATGGAAGTTAACGACAGCAGAATCCTGGGAAATTTGCAGACAAGCTATCTTTACTGTATCCAGAGACAAATAACAAGAGGCTCTTCTCTGACTTCTTCACATAAGCCATTGCATGTTGCCTGACCTACACATGAATGTACATACAAGCATACACATCACACACAGAGACCTCCTCCCAAAATGCTTAATAACCAAGAAATGGACTTCCATGGATTTTTGGATTGGAAATGCAGAATTATAAAAATAGGCTTAATTTGGAGAACTGGGAGCCCTGAATCAACATTTGGACTGGGTTTGTTTAGCTGGTTTCTTGTTGGATCCCCAAATATCAAAGATACTTTTTTATTATCTGATACTACCTCTGATTCACAGGTCTGTGCGTTTGCCAGGTACAGGAAACTTAGGAGAGACTGAGATGAGAATCTCAGGTTAATGACAGGGATGCACTGCGATTTTCAAACAGATGCCAAAACACAGTGACACATATGTAAGGATTACATACACTCATATGTAAGGAAACTCCTGTTCCAAAGGATAACTGGACTCTCAAGAAAGGCAAACTGCATCCTCGGAAAACCAGTATTGTCCTGGCATTCTTAATGCTACATGTTTGCTTTAGATCTTTTTTTTTTCTCCACAGAATAACATCTTTATTGCATTATTTTGTATATGTTTGCAGTGAATCTCGCTTAGGAAAATACTGCTCTATGCAAGGGTCCCACTTGGTCTGTGGGTAGAAATGTATGAATCCGTTTTGCAAAGCTCTGCGATGCATCTTTGGTCTTGGAGCCATTTGCAACAGATTCCTGATTTGCTATGCAGATCCTAATGGAGATGATTGGAGCTGTAATGGTTTGATTTTCTTTTCCTTCTTTCTTGTAGGTAGTAATGAACTCTAAAATGAAATGAAGAAAGCGAGGGGAGGGGGGAAGCCACAGTGCACATCTTTGCTCTCCACGATCAACAATTTCCAAGCTATTTAGCAAATATAGGACAGCTGCTTTATTGAGCTAAAAAAAAAAAAAAAAACTGACTAGAAAATGTACTGGTAGCACTTTGGACTCTATTCTGATCTCCCTTACACTCCACACAGCTTGGATTTTTCTGTAATTTTAATGAAAATGTGGCGCCCCCCCCCGACCCCCACTCATTTAAATCATGCACTGTCAGTGTTTTCTGCTTTGCAACTGAAGCACTTCTTGGGACACACGCCAGGTAGGAGATGGGAGGGGGAACCTGAAAATAGAATGCAGAGGTGGGGGCGGGAAACTGGACAAATACCCGGGAAATGGCCCAGATGATAAAGAGGGATTAAGGTGGCCTTAGTGGGTCTAACTGGTGCTCAACCGGATTCGTAACAGGGGAAGGAGTACAACCCTGAAGCCTGTTGAGCGTTGAGAAGTTGAAAAGGATTTTAGACAGTTTATACTTATTTCTACTTAGCTCGTTCAGGTTTTCAATGAACAAAGCCTATCTCCACCGTGCCATCTTTGTGCGCTAAGCTTATTAATAAGTATTTGTAAGAGCTTGAGTTAAGAACCAGAAGAGGGAGGGGAGCAAGGGGGCGTGGTGGAGGGGGAGAGAGGAAGAGGGACCAGAGAGGAGAGAGAATATGGTAAACCCTGCTCTTTTGTAGAATTCATATGTACGTGTTATACTTTGAGAGAAGTGGTTTGTGTATTCTCGTAAAGGAAGCACACTATATTCTCATCACCAGGGGCATCCATACAGATGTGACATAACTTTTAAATGGGGGCTGGGATGTAGTTCAGTTGGTAGGATGCTTGACAGGACTCGGAAGACAGATGTGGATTCCATCCACAGCACCTCGATCTATTGGGTGTGATGGAGGCACATGCCTGTAATCCCGGAAGTAGCCACTGCTCACTGTCACCTTAGCCCTACATCATGCTGCCTTCTCTCTGTTTCTCAGCCAACACCTGGCTTTTCCGACCAGGTGCTTTTCTATTAGGTCTCTCTGGTTGAGAAAGAGGCTCTGCGTTTTGACGTGGGTTTGACTCAGAGCTCCTTATCACGACCTCGGGCTAAATGACTTAATGCTTCTGAGTCTGTTTTCTGTAAAACGGAGATCTTGATAAACCTCCCTGGGGGGCTGTGGCAAGGAGTCAATAATACACAACTTACGTGTCCCGGCTCAGAAAGAGTTAATGGGTTTTAAAAATAGAACTCTTGAAAAATGAAGGAAAAAAATCCTTCCAGTTTATTATGCAGTAAGTTAACAAGATAAGTCTGAAGACAAAAAAAAAAAAAAAAAAAATGGAAATGAAACACTTAGTTGGGACTAGTGTGGGGAATAAGGAATGCCCAGGGAAGGCTAAGGCCTCTAGACCAAAAATAACTTTGCACACACTAAGAGATTTCCTGCAGGATAAGTTAGCAGATCTCTCGAAATGTAAACCCTTGGGGGGTAAGAGAAGCAAGGTGATCCTGTTTCTGGGTGACTCACTCAGCTGCAAATTCTATCTAACCTGAGATCTCCACAGTGAGAAGCTGGAAAGGAATTCCTTAGTTCACTTTGAGACAGAGTGGTTTCTGAATGAGAGAGACCTTAAATGCCTTTGAATTGGCCCATGGAGATCCCAGAGCCCCAGGAAAAGGAGAACATTCCAGAAGAGGGGGAGGGGTCTGTGGAACAAGAGGCCGGTCCAAGACAAACTTCCTGAGTTCTGCAGCTTAGGTTGGCTCACTAGCTTCCCGTTGTCGATAAAAATGGGGCTGATGCCAGAGTTGGAGTCTGGTCTGGACAAACCCTGCCATGTGGCCCAGACCCTGTGTGGTCCAAGGGACGACCCAGCAGGGAGAGTCAATAGCCCAGGGAGTGTGGGGATGGCTTCTTTGGTGAAGCCTGCTTGCATTCCTAACAGAATTATGGCTTTGTTTTCATTTTGAGACAGGGTCTCATGTAACTTAGGCTGACCTCTGACTCTATATGTAGCTTTGAACTGCTGATCAACCTGCCAGAGTTTTGACTACAGGCATGCACCACCATGCCTGGTTTATGCTGGGAGATCAACCCTGGAGGGCTTCTGGTATCCTAGGCAAATACTCTTCCAATTGCTATCCATCCCTAGTCAAACTTGCTGTTGTAAAGTTTAGGGTTTTTTTCCCCCAAAGACTTTCAAGCAGTGGTGCCTAGGAATATCTGCTTCTCGTTACGACCCATTTAGTAATGGGGTGGATAGAATGAAAATTTAGGATTCCAGAAGTGTTCAATGGGAGCTGTGTCCTGGGAGGTTTGCAGCCCCCACCTCCATCTCCCACATTACCATGGCCAGTCTCTCCTTCAAGCAGGATGAGAAATTTCATTTTTTTTGTCATTAATTCTTTCGTCCCCTATCTCTGTCGAGTGCAATCCCTTGTTGGTACACCACATTTTAACTATAATTATCCAGGACCTCTGGACATGGTATAATTATCCACAAAATCTGGACATGGTCTTGAGTCCAGTGTTCTCAGAGAAAGGTGTACCTTTTCTCTGTCTTGCTGCAGTAAACACAAAGGATTTATACAGCATTGGGTTCGGCCATGTCCTCTCAATGTTCAAGGAGGAGCTAGGGCTGAGAATGAGACAGGCAGAGAACTTGAAGGCCTTGGGCTTGGAGTCCTATTTGACTTTCATCTGTGACCCTTGTCTGTCTTTCCTTTTCTGGATCAATAGTGTAAAGGTGTTGCCTTCTTGGGTATCTGTCTCTAATACTTCAAATTTGCGTGGTCCTCTTTTCCCCGATGTAGAGGTGATTCTAAGTTCAGTGTTCAATTAGAGGCTCCTTGGTTCTGATCTCATTACAGCTCACGGGATAGAACAAGCATTTGTTCTCCAATCCCTGTCTTTCAGGCTGTGTTTAAAAGCAGAAATCCCTAAGTAGTATCTTATCAAGGGCTCCAATCACACCTCCCTTTTGGTTTCTTTGCATCCAGCCACCCACTGACCCACACTGGAACAGGAGGAAGTTACATGAAAAGGGAGCAGGCATAAAGTTAAGTCAAAGCTGAACTGCAGATCAGTGGTTGCAATTTTACCCCAAAGCAAGGCTGTGCTCGTGGAAGGACTAAGATTTATTGGTTGCAACACATGAAGATGTAAAGTGCACAGTTATCGCTTTTCCCCAGAATGTGTCCTGGCACCAGCCTGGGGGAACTGCATGGAATAGCAAGTTCGGGCTGTCATCCTGCGATAAGTCAGAGTTCTAAGGCAATGCCCCATCATGCTGTCTTGTTGGAGTGAACCCTGGACTAGTATTCATTATGACTAATTTGATTATGATGGTTTAGACGCTTTCATGTTTAAATGAGGCAGACTCTCATGGCATTCTAAAGTTTGCATTCAAATAGAAGGGAAACTCAAATTGCTTAAAAAATGTAATTTAGTTTTATTTGCATGCTTGTATTTTATTTATATGCTTGTATGCATGTATGTGCAGATGTGTTCATACACACACACACACACACACACTCACACACACACACACACACACACACACACACACACACACGGGGGCTGTGGAGACCAGAAGAGGGCATCATATCTCCCAGAGCTTTTGAGTTAGGGGTGGTTGTAAGCATCCAGGTTAGGAACTAGAATCACAACTTATATCCTTTGCAAGATCAGCAAGTTTTCTTCATGGCTAAATCATCTTTCCAGTCCCTAATTACATTAATTTTAAATGCACTTATTTTGCTCTTCCTATTCTTGATATACTGTAAAATAATGAAATTATTATATGCTGAAAAGGATGTGGAGTTTTAGAATAAAAAGATTTTATCTGAGCCTTTTGGAATATGCTGGCATTTCTTTATGATGCTCAGTTATTTATTGTTTATCATCTTCATCATCATCATCATCATCACCATCACCACCATTGACAAGGTTGGATATAGCCCAAACTGGCCTTAAATCACTGTTCGTAACTGGGTTTGATCTTGCCACCTTTACTTCCTGTGTGCTGGATCCCAGGTCTGTGTCATCCATCACCCTTGTTTTATATGCAGCTGAAGGTCAGACCTAGGGCTTCACACATGGTAGACAAACACTGAACTGTATCCCATTTCTATTTGCTCAATTGAGTTGCTACTTTCTTTTCTTACATCTTTGGGAGGTAAATTCAAGTGTCTGGCTTGTCTGTGTACTGAAATAATACTTTATTAGCAGATTTCCTTAACAACTATAACCTCCATTTAAGAGTTGACAAAACTACTTCCATACATGGATCTACATTTTGTTCTCAGCCCCCTCTGGAAACTGGTAATGCCATTTTAACTCCATATAACAGATAAGAAAATTGAGGCCCAGTGAAGGTGTGGAGACATAGACTGCATCAGACATCAGCAAACTGGATATTAGGCTCAAAGACCATCCCCATGACAATTCCCCAATGAGAAAACCCAGGAAGTGCCCTCTCGGGCTATGCACAGAATGTCTGAGTGACCTTATGGGCTCAGAGGAGGAGAGGGCTGGTCTGTGAGCATGCAGCTGTGCCTCTGTGGTGTCCAGTCTCTAGGAATACATGCTGCAGTGGGAGTCTAGCGTTCACCTCCCCTGCTTCTGGAACTCACTGCCTTTCAGAGCAGGTTGGGCTGCATTGCCATCTGAAAGCTGCTGGTTCTGAGATGCTCTGAGCAACATAAACAAGTGCTTTTATTTTTAAAGAGAGGGCCATATGTAGTCAAGCTAGCCTTAAACTCACTATACAGCTAGGGATGACCTCCAGTTTAAGATCCTGCCCCCGACTCCTCACTGCTGGGCTTGGAGGCACACAGCATTCCACTCAGTTATATGGTTATGTTCCTTGCTAGTGACTGGCCCAAGATTTCACTCATGTTAGAGAAGCACTCTATCACCTGACCTACATCCTCAAACCTGGAATAATGTGAGTACCCCTTACATTAACTTGTTTATTGACTTTTTAAAAATATAACCAATCATTCTTTAGATGTATAAATCTCTTACTAGCAGATGGGTCTCATGTCACAGTAACTTTGGAGAATGAACTGGCCTTATATTAAAATTAAATTCCATTAGTATTTAAAGAAAGAAACCTAAGTATATGACTAAAGAGAGACATGCTAGGTGCCCAATGCATAGCTTACCTTAGTGGGGGAAATATATAGAAAGGGGAGACATATTAAGGCAATCCCACAGGAAGAGTACCTTCCCCGAATAATATTCATATCAAGTCAGTTAGAGAAAACAGAGGCAATCAGGACTGAATTAGAAAGAAAGCTAGTACCTCCTGTGAGGTTTCTACAGTGACATTTTCAGGCTGCAGCAGCATCTAAGCCATTAAGAGTTCTTACTGCTTCTGCAGAGGACCCAGGTTCTGTTCCCATCATTCACATATGGCACCTCCCAGCTGCTTGGAACTCTAACTCCAGGGAATTTGATGTTCTCTTCTGGCTGCCATGGGGACTGCATGAGCATGCTTCCCACACAGACAAGCACATATCCATCCATCCACACAAACAAAAAATCAATTAAAAATTAAAGAAGACCATGGAGCTGGAAAACTAGCTCCACCGTCAAGAGTCGCGCTGTCCAAACCAGTAGCCAACATCAAAGTAAATGGAGAGAAGCTGGAAGCAATCCCACTAAAATCAGGGACTAGACAAGGTTGCCCACTCTCTCCCTACCTATTCAACATTGTACTTGAAGTCCTAGCCAGAGCAATTAGACAACAAAAGGAGATCAAGGGGATACAAATCGGAAAAGAAGAAGTCAAAATATCGCTTTTTGCAGATGATAGGATAGTATACATAAGTGACCCTAAAATTTCCACCAGAGAACTCCTAAGCCTGATAAATAGCTTCGGTGAAGTAGCTGGATATAAAATTAACTCAAGCAAGTCAATGGCCTTTCTGTACACAAAGGATAAACAGGCAGAGAAGGAAATTAGGGAAACAACACCCTTCTCAAAAGTCACAAACAATATAAAATACCTTGGCGTGACTCTAACTAAGGAAGTGAAAGATCTGTATGACAAGAACTTCAAGTCCCTGAAGAAAGAAATTAAAGAAGATCTCAGAAGATGGAAAGACCTCCCATGCTCATGGATTGGCAGGATCAACATTGTAAAAATGGCTATCATACCAAAAGCAATCTACAGATTCAATGCAATCCCCATCAAAATTCCAACTCAATTCTTCAACGAATTAGAAATGGCAATCTGCAAATTCATCTGGAACAACAAAAAACCTAGGATAGCAAAAACTCTTCTCAAGGATAAAGGAACCTCTGGTGGAATCACCATGCCTGACCTAAAGCTGTACTACAGAGCAAGTGTGATAAAAACTGCATGGTACTGGTATAACGACAGACAAGTAGACCAATGGAACAGAATTGAAGACCCTGAGATCAACCCACATACCTATGGTCACTTGATCTTTGACAAGGGAGCAAAAACCATCCAGTGGAAAAAAGACAGCATTTTCAACAAATGGTGCTGGCACAACTGGCGGTTATCATGTAGAAGAATGCGAATTGATCCATTCCTATCTCCTTGTACCAAGGTCAAATCTAAGTGGATTAAGGAACTCCACATAAAACCAGAGACACTGAAACTTATAGAGGAGAAAGTAGGGAAAAGCCTCGAAGATATGGGTACAGGGGAAAAATTCCTGAATAGAACAGCAAAGGCTTGTGCTGTAAGATAGAGAATCGATAAATGGGACCTCATAAAGTTGCAAAGCTTCTGCAAGGCAAAAGACTCCGTCAATAAGACAAAAAGACCACCAACAGATTGGGAAAGGATCTTCACCTATCCTAAATCAGATAGGGGACTAATATCCAATATATATAAAGAACTCAAGAAGGTGGACTCCAGAAAATCAAATAACCCCGTTAAAAAATGAGGCTCAGAACTGAACAAAGAATTCTCACCTGAGGAATACCGAATGGCAGAGAAGCACCTGAAAAAATGTTCAACATCCTTAATCATCAGGGAAATGCAACTCAAAACAACCCTGAGATTCCACCTCACACCAGTCAGAATGGCTAAGATCAAAAATTCAGGTGACAGCAGATGCTGGCGAGGATGTGGAGAAAGAGGAACACTCCTTCATTGTTGGTGGGATTGCAAGCTGGTACAACCACTCTGGAAATCAGTTTGGCAGTTCCTCAGAAAATTGGACATAATACTACCAGAGGATCCAACAATACCTCTCCTGGGCATATATCCAGAAGATGTTCCAACCAGTAAGAAGGACACATGCTCCACTATGTTCATAACAGCCTTATTTATAATAGCCAGAAGCTGGAAAGAACCCAGATGCCCCTCAACAGAGGAATGGATACAAAAAATGTGGTACATTTACACAATGGAGTACTACTCAGCTATTAAAAGGAATGAATTTATGAAATTCCTAGGCAAATGGATGGATCTGGAGGGCATCATCCTGAGTGAGGTAACATATTCACAAAGGAACTCACACAATATGTACTCACTGATAAGTGGATATTAGCCCAAAAACTTAGGATACCCAAGATATAAGATACAATTTGTTAAACGCATGAAACTCAAGAAGAACGAAGACCTAAGTGTGGACACTGTGCCCCTTCTTGGAATTGGGAACAAAACACCCATGGAAAGAGTTACAGAGATAAAGTTTGGAGCTGTGAAGAAAGGATGGACCATCTAAAGACTGCCATATCCAGGGATCCATCCCATAATCAGCTTCCAAACGCTGACACCATTGCTTACACTAGGAAGATTTTGCTGAAAGGACCCAGATATAGCTGTCTCTTGTGAGACAATGCCGGGGCCTAGCAAACACAGAAGTGGATGCTCACAGTCACCTATTGGATGGATCACAGGGCCCCCAATGGAAGAGCTAGAGAAAGTACCCAAGGAGCTAAAGGGAACTGCAACCCCATAGGTGGATCATTATTATGAACTAACCAGTACCCCAGAGCTCTTGACTCTAGCTGCATTTGTGTCAAAAGATGGCCTAGTCGGCCATCACTGGAAAGAGAGGCCCATTGGACTTGCCAACTTTATATGCCCCAGTACAGGGGAATGCCAGGGCCAAGGGGTGGGGGTGGGTGGGTGGGGGACTGGGGCGGGGAGTGTATTGGGGACTTTTTGGATAGCATTGGAAATGTAATTGAGGAAAATACCTAATTAAAAAAAAACAGATTAGGAGGAAAAAAAAAAAAAGAGTCGCGCTGTTCTTGCATAGGACAGGCTCCATTCCTGCTGTCACCTGGTGGCTCACAGCCATCCATACATTCAGTTCCATGAGGTCTGATGCCTTCTGCTGACTGTTGCGGGCACCAGCCATGCACATAGTTCACATAAATATAACCAGGTAAAACATTCATGCACACACACACACACACATACACACATACACATACACACATACACACACATATACACACACATACACTCACACACATACACACACACACACCCCAAATCTATAAAAGTAAGCTAAAATATTCAAAAATTAAACAACAACAACAACCAAACAGTGCTTTGGGGCTGTAAATGTAGCATTAAGGTAAAGATCTCAACTAAAATGCATACAGCCTTGGATTTATTCTCTACCCTCTCCCCCCAATATACAAACACACCTTTATGGCCTGTTATAGACTTATAAATGTATATACAAGTACAAAAGTGTCTAGACAAATTCTAGCAGACACATGCAGAGTGGGTACCACTGATGGCCCGTCTCTCTGGGAGTGCTGGTCACCACTGGAAACTTTAGAACTGTGATGTTGAATGTTTTATAGGAATGCATTCATGTATTCAGAAAGAGAGAGAAAAGGCTGCCCAGTGGCCCAGCAGGTAAAGATGAGCATCTTCGCCAGTCTGGAAGCCATAATTCTATCTCTGGGTCCGTGAAAGGGAAACGGTGAGAACAGACCCCACGTGTGCAGCATGGAACGTGCTCCCGCCATGGACATCACACGCTGACGAAAACAAAGATGTTTAAAAGGAAAGTAGCCATTTTCTAAGCATCCTGGAAACCAAAGTCAGCAGACACGAGCATAAGAGGAGTAAATAGCCTTTGGCGTCTCTGCCGCTTCGTTTTCTTTTACCTTTGTATTTTGGAGGCCACCCTAGAATCCGCTTCCGGTGCTCTTGTCTCGGCCTCATGGGTGCAGAGATTACAGGGATGCAGGATTTTATTTGTTACTTGTGAACAGATTTTAATGTCCGGAGCAAACTTTGAGTGACAGCAAACAGCAGAATCAACAGAGTCCCTGTCTGCCCCGCCCTCCTAGCTCACACATGTGGCTTCCGGCTATCGACAGCCTGCGTGAGTGCAATGTACTTGCTACAACTGTTGAACCTCGATACACATTGTCACTCAGTCCACAATCTACATCAAGGGCACACTCAAAGCTGTTTGAGTTCGGACCAATGAATAACCATACACACACACACACACACACACACACACACACACACACACACAGTAGAGTGTCTTTTCATGTGGCCATTTGCCACCTGCAGAGCTTTCTTAGTGAGGAGTCTAAATTTTAACCTACTTTTTGATGAAGTGGTTTTGGTCTGTGCACTTTAAGCATTCTGTGTTTGTCAGCTTCCAATTATTGTGACAAAATGTCTGAGGGAAGTGTTTTAAAGAGTTTAAAGAGGAGCAAAGACCTCTCGGTCCTTAGTATTTCTTCTAGACTCTGCCCAACAGTTACCTAGCATAGCCAGGTATGAGCCTGGATTGCTATAACAGGATTCTCTCTCTCTCTCTCTCTCTCTCTCTCTCTCTCTCTCTCTCTCTCTCTCTCTCTCTCTCTCTCTCTCTCTCTCCCTCCCTCCCTTCTTCCCTCCCTCCCCCTCCCTCCCTCTCCCCTCCTTTGTCCCCTCTCTTTCTCTACTCCCTTCATATCCCCATCCTCATGCCCTAAATAAACTTCATTTTATATAAGACCAGTCATATGGCTAGTACCTGGGTAGGGGTAGGATGGCTCAGCATGGGCCCTCTAAGGCACCCCTTTCTGCCACATCTTCCTGACACATTACAAAATGTATCAATGGATTCAAAGGTTGCAGTCCACATTCATTAATGTCAGGATATTTTGAGGCAGGTCATCAT
This sequence comes from Mus caroli, assembly GCF_978045245.1. Lineage (NCBI taxonomy): Eukaryota > Metazoa > Chordata > Mammalia > Rodentia > Muridae > Mus > Mus caroli. The sequence continues at coordinate 10,880,547 of NW_028227258.1, read as the reverse complement.
GGTGGCTGGGCTGGTTGAGGATTCTGCTCACTTCATGGTAGGCAGGAGTCACAGACAGAGAATGAAGAAAGGACCAGAGACAGAAAAACTCTTCCTCCTCACTAGCCCTGAGAACTGCTTCCTAGAGGGGGCACTTCGTCTGAGCCCCACTTCTGTGTGGCCTATGAAGCTATAGCATTACGCTTGATTAATCTGCTGATAAGAGAAGTCCTGATTCGGATACCTCTTGCTGGTCTCTGATGTCTGGACACTGCTGTACTGGGGACCAAGGATACAACACATGAGCCATTAGAGGACACTCCCGATTAGTATCTAACAGATGTTGTATTTGACCAGCATCTGCTGCAGAACAGAAGCATCTAACTGTAATCAGATCTGGCGTATTAATCCTTTACTCTATAGATTATACCTCTCTCTTTTGTGCTGCATTAAAAATAAAATCACCAAACTCTTGTGCTATCAAGTTTTCTCTTAAATTATTTTTTGAAAGTTTTCTACTGTCCACGTAGCTCTGTCATCACTTGAGAGTACTGTAGGATCTGCCCGTAGAACCTGTGTGTCACTGTTTTGGGTTGTCTCATTGGTTTTGCATGAGGATGCTCAATTATCCCAGCACTATTTGTTAAAAGACTATGTGCCTCACCTCTGTCAGGGATCTGTTAAGTTATGTGGGTCTCTCTTTGGGCATTCTTTTTGATACCACTGATAGATTTACCTGCTTTTATTGTTTGTTTGTTTTTATTAAAACCACATGGTTTTGATTAGTTTTCTGTCATCTTAAAGTCAGACAGTCCCGGTTCTCCATCTCTGCTCCTGTCTCTGGTTCTTATATTGGTTACTGTTCTGTCTTTGTACTTCCCCCTCCCTTGTTTATCTCTGTGCAGCAACAAGGCTTTGGGATTCTTGTCACCATGCACAGCGTTAGCTAAAGCTTTAAAATTAGTTATTCTTCATTAAGGCATGGAAGCCCTTTTTTAAATTCACAGTTAAATTATTTTTAGTGTTAAGTTCTATTGAATGCTTTTTATACATCAGTGGATATGATTGCATGATTTTTTCCTCTAGCGTGTGTGATATATTATACTAATTGATTCTTGAATGATGAATGGGCCTGAGGACCTAGGGTACATCCCACTTGGTTCTGTATACAACACTTTTTATAGATTGTAGAATTCTACTTGCTGTTTAGTTTAGTTTAGTTTGTTTGCTTTTGTTTTGTTTTGTTTTGTTTTGTTTTGTTTTGTTTTGTTTTGTTTTTCATGACAGGGTTTCTCCAGAGAGCATTGGCTGCCCTGAAACTTACTTTGTAGACCAGGCTGGCCTCTTACTCATGGAGATCTGCTTGCATCTGCCTCTGTCTCCCAAGTGCTAGGACTGAAGGTGTGCACCATCATGCCCAACTTACTAATGTTTTATTGAGATTTTCATATCTACACTCATGGTAGATAGTGGTTGAGGATTTACATATCTATACTCATGACAGATACCAGCCTATGGCTCTGTCTCCCTTTCAGTCCCCTCTACCTCTTCCTCCTCCTGCTCCTCTTGCTCCTATTTCTCCTCTCTCCCCTCCCCTTTCTCCTCCTTTTCAATGTTACTTTGTGGAAAAGGCTGTTTTAAGAACAGAATGTGTACTGTGGTTCAGGTATTCCTTACTTCCTGGGCAAAACGCCTTAATGCAGCGTTAGAAGACTGAGGCCTCTTCTCCAGGTTGTTCCCACATAGGACAGATCACAGATCATTGACCACAATTGCACAATAATTACCAAGTCATGAGACATATACAAGGAATCATGACTGAAGCAATTCTGTTATACTAACTTTTCAGCAATCGTGTTTTAAAACTTTTGAAGATAAAATGCAAAGGGAAAGGTAAGGTTCCGAAGGTAGCACAGTGCAGAACACTCCGATGAAGAAAGATGAGATGTAAGAACGTGAGTCACAGTGGTGGGCTCATTTTATAGGCAATGAAAATCTAGAGAGTTTGGACTCTGAAGTGACTTGTGTGAAGACTCCCAGGAGGGGACAGGGACATCTCCAGACTGTACTCAAAGTAATAGAAAGTAACCATGAACCTATGTGATCAGAGATGAGTGAGGTAGGAGATATGCAGGCTTGTCTCCTGGTTTGAGTCTGAAACAACTCCTGAAAGCTCAAGTTGGCGACACTGCTGTGATCACCATAGAATCTGTAGGGGTTAGGACCTAGCTGGAAGAGGAAGGTCTCTTGGGATGGGTCCTTAGCATAATAATATCTCTGATTCTTTGTGTTCACGCTTTCTGTTTCCTGGCTTGGATATTAGTGGGGAATCTGCTGGAAGCTTCAGCCACCAAAGGATGTGAGCTACTCTGCTCTGTTTTTCTCACCGTGAGAGACAGAGATCCCCTTAAACTGTGAGTCCAAACAAGTCTTTGTCCCTTAAATTGCTCTGTCAGAGGGAAGAAAAGCAACTAACACATGGCTAACGTTTAGTTTACTGTAGCGCACATTGTTCTGTACCTTTCTTTTATTAAAACTTTATCTCCCAGTTAGTATTTCTCAATAGAATTGCCATATGTTCAGTACTGTAATTATGCAGCCCTGGGTTTTAGCTGTCTCTCTGGGAAAATGAAAAAAAAAAAAAAGAGAGAGAGAGAGAGAGAGAGAAAGAGGAGCGTATGTGAGGATTAAAAGATTTAGACTTTTTAAAACTTAGAACGTTATATACTTATGTCTCAAAATTGATTTTCCAGTGACTATCTAGGCAATATCCTGGTGAATATGTGATTATATATATATATATATATATATATATATATGCTGAACCAGGTAAGCAAACTATATACCCACTGAGTATCCTACATGCTTACTTATAAGTTAACACGCTAACAATTAGAATCAGATATGCCTATGATTCTTTTCTTAAATTCTGCCCCAGAAAGGAAGGTCCATATATGGACTATAGAACTTATTCAAGCAGAAATTATCCATAGTTTCAAATTTTCCATTCAATTATTGAAAAATTATTATTGTTTTTAAGAAAAATATAATAAATAAGCATTTTATGAATAATAAGAAGAAACTATAACTAGATTTCCTATAGCATCCTTATCACTTTCTCACTCCAGTGGAAATGTCAGCAAAGGAGGCTTAGTGTCCGTGGGAGTTCTGATTCGTTACTGTAGCTTCTTCTCATGCGTTGCATACAGAAAAAAGCCCTGAGAATCAGAAACACAGCTCTGGATCATTTTCTGTGACTCGCTAGATGTGGGTGAACCCAGGCCTAATTATGTTATGTTTTGATATGCTCTTCAGAAACGGAAGATGATAAGGCAGGAGTGTTTGGTGGGCACCGGTCATCCCAGCACTGTGGAGGTAGAAATAGGAGGACTGTGGGTTCAAGGCCACCCTCAGCTACAATGCTAATTCGAAGCCATTCTGGGCTACATGAAACCCTGGGGGCTGGGGCAATGGCTCCATGAGCAAGGATGCTCGTGATTCCCGAGGACCTGAAGTCTGTTCCCAGAACCCATGTCACACAGCTCACAAGAGATGTTACTCCAGCTCCAGGAGATCCAGCACCTGACCGCTGTGGGTACGAGTGCAAATGTGACATACTTCCACACAGACTCACACACGTGCATATAATACTAATAAATAAGTGACATTTTAAAAGCCAGACAAATGTGGCTCAGTGGGGAAGGGTGTGTGGTAGTTTGAATATGCGTGGTCCTTGAGAAATGGCACTGTTAGGAGGTGTGGCCTTGTTGGAATAGCCATGGCCTTGTTGGAGGAAGTGTGTCACTGTGTAGGGGGGCTCTGAGGGGCTCCTAGTCCTGAAGCTCTGCCCAGTATGGAGCGGGAACCTTCTCTTGGCTGCCTGTGGAATCCAGTCTCCTGATGCCTTTGGATGAAGATGTAGAACTCAGCTCCTCCAGCACCATGCCCGCCTGAATGCTGTCATGATTCCCACCATGATGAAAATAGGCTGAACCTCTGAGACTCTAAGCCAGCCCTGATTAAATGTTCCTTTTTGTAAGAGTTAGCTTGGCCATGGTGTCTTTTCACAGCAATAAAACTAAGACAGAGTGTTTGTTAATAAGCCGAGGACCCACATGGTGGAGAAGCAGAGTTGAGAATTGAAACTTATCCTCTGACTTCCAAATTAACAAGTAAGTAAATAGGTAAATAATAAATACATGTGCCTAAAATGGTTTTACAAAGCAAAACAGGAAAACAAATAAAACGGAACAGCAGATTATAATTCTTGCCTTTCAGGGTTCTGTTTCATTGATAGCGAAAGAAATAACCATGGAGCAACTTCATAGGTAAGCAGAAGTCCCCAGCGTGGTGTCAGCCCCATTGTGTGCTCAGGGTTGGAATGCCTCCCCTCTGTCTACCAGCAGTGTGCTGTTAGGCTATTCGTTTTCTAAACACCAAAAAAAAAAAAAAATTACAACAGGTTTAAGAAAATGTAGGATGCACAGTAGAAGTCTTAGAGGCGTTTATTCTGTGTTTTCTAGCTCTTATTTGAGCACAGATTTCCTTTAGTCTCCAGAGAACATAAATTAATGGTTCTAGCGAACTCAGTTTGGGGGGAAAACTGGGCCAGGAAATGGGGAAGTATGGGTAATGGCTTTAAAGCTCCTGAGAACAGGGGAAAACTTAGGAAAAAAATTAGGGACAGTTTTTGTAGCCATCCATTCCCATAAGGATTCCCTTCCTTTTCCAATTAGAGGCTGGGTCCCTCAGAGGAAGGCTTGCGACTTTCCCATCAAAGTACCCCTAAAGCAAGGGACAGTGAGCAAGGATTTTATCAAGAAAGCCCACAAGAATTTCCCATGTTGCTCCAAAACACATCTGTTTGTTTAAAGACAACAATAAAAAAATGTTTAATTATTAAAAAGTAAATGATATGTATAACATGTGTCTGAACTCCTGGGCATGCGCATACAAACTTTTTATTTCTGGTCAAATTTACGTTTCTGAAAGATGTGCTACTTAGGAAAGTATGTGTGTGTGTGTGTGTGTGTGTGTGTGTGTGTGTGCGCGCACGCGCATGGGGGAGAGAGGGAGAACGAGAAAGCACACACACACACACACACACTACAGCACATGTATGGATGTCAGCTTACGATGTCAGGAGTTGTTTTCCTCCAACATTAGATCCTGGGATTGAACCTCGGCCATCAGGTTCACTGGGCAAAACTCTTGCTCAGTGAGACCTCTCATCAGCCCAGGATGTACTTCTTTCATTTGATATTTATAGAGCATATGAAGACAATTCCCTAGTGTAGTGTCAGACAGCCACGAGACAAGTACATGTATTAAGGCCTTAGGTCAGTCAGCCGACACATGTTAACTGCCCATATTCATCTAGGGACTGCTTTGTGGACTGGGCAAAAGGGGAGAGAGAATATTTGCCTTTAAGAATTCTTATTATCTTTTATTTTATGGATGTGAATATGAAGAGGAGAGAAGATGTACAGTCAATCAACTTATGGACTTGTAGCTCAGTTTCAGCACTGGGGACGTGTGAGAACGGTGGGACAGAGATGAATACTTGAACTGAAGCATCAGGGAGACTCTAGAAATGGGCCATTCTGGTTGAAATTTAATGTTACAGGGTGATTGTGTGTGTGTATATGTGTGTGTGTGTCTCTGTGTATGTGTCTGTGTGTGTAGTTCAAAATTTGTGAATTGAAATCTTAAGACTCAAAGTCATGGTATAGTTCAGGGGTTCCCATGAACTATTTCAGTGTTCTTAGAGAAATAGATCAAAGAGCTTCCTGCATGATTGTTGCCACGTGAGAACTCTACCTGAAGGTTCCATGTTTGGAGCAGGCATAGGGCTCTTGCTAGACACCAGACCTGCACTGTGATTCCTGCCCATCTAGCCTCCAGGATTATGAGAAATAAATATGTGTGTTTGTAAGTGTCCTAGTCTGTGATGTTGGGTGATGGAGACAGATATGAACGGTGCCTCACCATGTCACAGAGATAGATATTCCTGAGACAAGGGCAGAGAATCTATGAGAACACAAGGAAGAGATGGGCCCTGGCCCAGGCTTTCGTGCCTTTGCTCATAACAGACTTAGTGTGGGGCCTGATGTATGGTTTATTTTAGAAAGTCATTCCAGAAGCACCAAGAAATGAGGTCAAAGAAGTCAATGAAGGATGCACTGTTGAAGGTTAATGCTGTGCACGCCAGGGCCTATTTTCCCTGGGTAACACTCCTTTGTGAAAGCAATTGGAAGTGACTTCAAGAACATTCCATCAGCAGGCTAAGCAACTGGGTTGGGAACCTGTCTCCTCCACATTAACACTAATCCCTTATGTTGTTCCCCATGCCTCTTCAGGTTACAGCCAGGGCAGTCAGGCCAAGGCATGAGGAAAGCCATGGTCATGCAAATATAAGAAAAGACACGGGTGCCAAATGAGGAACCTGCCATGTGCAGACACGTCCCCAGTCCCTTCATTTCTGAATATCAGCCCTTTCTTCGTTTCTCACCGAATAGAACTGAAAAAAAAATCACTGAGGAAGGGAGATTTCAATTTACCAGTTTATTTTATAGTCCTTTTAACTTTTAATTAATTAATTTATCATGTGTTCATTTTTGTTTGAGACAGTGTCACACTCTTACTCTAGTCTGAGCTTGCCTAGAACTTACTGTGCAGCTCATGGTGACCTCGAGCTCACTGGATCCTGTTACCTCAACCTCCAGGCATTTATTGTCTTGAGACCCCATGTGCAACACTTAATTTATTTCTAAACACACACACACACACACGCACACACACACACTCACATACACACACACACCACATCTTTGATGTATACCATGTGCTTGTTCTACATAGAATTAGTCCAAGTGCCTACATAAACCTCCTCACAAGGAGGAGGAATTGGTGGTCTTAAGTGGAGAAATGATCTGGCATGGTTAAGCTCTGCAAAGATCATCATGGGTCACCTTACAGATGACAGCCTGCTGGGAAACAAGACACTAGAAAACAAATTTGTTGCTCTGAGCAAGAGAAAGCAGTTGATTGGGTTAGCTCTGGTTCCCCCCAGCACACAGTGGTACAAAGGTCATAGCAGTGGATGTGATAAAAGAGGGTGACTGATGGGACATTTTGGAGGTAGAGGCGACAGAGTGACACAATAAATTGGTTTTTAGATGGAGTACAGTCTATAATGTCAACTCAATCTTACCTAGAACAACGTTTAGAATGAACTCAGTGTTTATTCTAGAACAACTGGATGGAAAGTGGTTCTGTTCACTAAACAAAGATGTGTAGATTTGGCAGAAACGCCAGGACTGTCATTTGACTGGGTTTAAAATGGCCTTCAGATATTCAAGTGGGATGTGCAGAGTGATCTGATGGGTCTATTTAAAGAAAGATTGTCATGACTATATCTAAGAGATGACAAACAAGAAATCTACAAACATGTAGCCTACACAAAACTCTCTTTTTTCAATATTGCAACTATAGAGTTCATGATGCTATTTTTTGCCTAAGCACTAAATGTTTCGAAAGGCATTGAGAAGGATATGGGCTGAAAAACTTCAGTGGCTATATATCCTTTCAAGTCTCAGGCAGATTAGCAAGTGAAAGGTTATGCAAAAACTGTCAGATAGATTTTGATATGAAAAAAAATATATACCCACTTCAGTCCTTTTAACACTGTGTGCCGAAAATTTCCCAAAGACTTTCCTTCGCCTTAGGATGAAAAGACATGTCTAACATGGCAGGTGGAATTTAGTCCCTGCCCACCTTGACACGCCCCAGAAGCCTCGTTGTTCACTCTTCTCAGTCACAAGGGCCTCTCTTTGCTCTCCCTTAGAAACTCCAAGTCACCCACACAGAGCCTTTCCCACTATTTCTTCACTTTCTGGAATTTTCTTCTCTTCATAATTTATTTTATCATCACTTGGACTCAGCTGATACTTATTTGCTTGTTATTTGTCTCTCATGCAGGATTAAAAACATCAATGTCCTGGGGCATTTACTTGGTCTTTTCTGTTTAGTTCTGTATTGCTGGGTTCTAGAATATTACCTGATATTTAAGAAATGCTTGGAAAGGGCTTGGATGAATATACCAATGCTTGACTCATTTTTGATTTATATGACTCGCAATAAGTATTTCATGGACAGGCAAAACATGCTAGGATGGGAAGCGACAGAGCCAAGAATGTCACTGCTCGTGTTCAAAGGCCCAAGGAGAGAAGTAGAGTCAATATCAAGGACATCTTTTCAAAGAGCATGTGTAGTCATGGAGGGGAAGGACTCCGGTGTATGACACGGTAGGTGGGCTTGCAAAGTGACAACGACAATTATTATAACAACGATGATAGTCTGCAGGCATCAAGACTTGGGTTTAATAAAGGAGGAAAGTGAGCAATGTGAGTATCAAAATTAGAGTGTAGACCAACGTTCTTAATCTCTACTGTACATCAGAATCTAGCAGGGAATGTTTAAAATGGAAACTGGGGTCTGCAGCCCTATAGGAAGAACAACAATATGACCTGGCCAGTACCCCTCAGAGCTGTGTCTCTAGTTGCATATGTAGCGGAGGATTTCCTAGTCGGCCATCAATAGGAGGAGAGTCCCTTGGTCTTGTGAAGATCATATGCCCCAGTACAGGGGAATGCCAGGGCCAGGAAGCCGGAGTGGGTGGGTTGGGGAGCAGAGCAGGGGGGGTATAGGGGGCTTTGGGGATACCATTTGAAATGTAAAAGAAGAAAATATCTAAATATATATATATATATATATATATATATAAACAAAAACAAAAAAAACCGAAAACTCTTCAAGGTCAGTTTGTGCCTCGTAGACACAAAATCAAAATATCCTAGGACAAGACCCAGGTATCATTGAGTAATTCCAAGATTTGGACAATTCAATTTTGTTTATTTATTTTATTGTTTATTTATTTGTCTCTGTGTATGTCTCACACACACACACACACACACACACACACACACACACACACACATACACACACACACACGCTATGTTACATGCATGGCATGGTATGCCCATGAAGGTCAAAGGACAACGCAAAGACGTAGGTCTTCTCCTTCCATTGTGTGGATCTTAGGGACCAAACTCAAGGTGTCAGCCTTGGAGGCAAGGGCCATTGACAGCTGAAACATTACACTCGCCCAATTCTGAAAAACTGAGAGTCAAAGTACTCAGTTTTGTGGTTTAAAAATATGGTGCCTAGCCGGGCGGCTCAGGACTAGTCGGTCAATCTGTTAGACATGCAGAATTGAATCAACAGCTCGAAGGCAGCCTACTGAATCAATATCTACACTTGAACAAGATCCAGGGGATTTGCATGCATTTTACAATCTAAGACATGCTAATACAGACCACAAGGGCACAGCTGGGCTGGAGAGAAGGGCATTTGTTTTCAACATCCAGAGATGTGTCAGAGAACAGTAAATCTACTGTGATCTCTGACTCTGATGCCGATTAGGTCCAGAGACAGGAATGAGGATGGCGGGAGGGGCTGTGGAAATGGACACCATGGCTCTGGTTCTAGTGGGAGGACAGTTACTGAAACAGAGGCACAGACATCATTTAAATGTCATATGTGGCCACTTGTAGGAGACCTAATTGGAAGGGTGAGAAGCTCTCAACTGTATGTTATCCCAGACAGTGATGAAACAGGTGGGTGATGTAATTAAACCTGTATTTTGGGCTCGTATTGGCAGAGTCGAAATTCTCAATAGGCTCTTAAAGAAGGCACAGGGGAAATGCTTTATCTGCTCTGAAAATGGTTCCAGGGACCCAAGTAAAAAGTCTTGGAACAGTGGTAGACACCTGTTATTCTAACACCCCATGGTAAGCAGGGAGGCAGAGACAGCAGAGTCAGCCCAAAGCTCACAGGGCATCTGCCCTGGAGTACACAGCAGGGCAGGAACAAGAGAGGCCCTGCTCAGACAGACAGACGGTGAGAAACAAGTCCCAAAACATGTCCTCCACCCGCAGATATGCCCCAGCACATGTATACCTCTGCTCACACACATGCTTACATAAATATCTTTTTAAACAATAATAATGTGAAGATAGTGTAAAAGTGGGAATAAGTGGCATTTTTCTTGATTCTTCAAAATGAACGTATCCAGATCCACAAGTCTCTGGTATCAGCTCATATGGCCTTTTATATTATTCACCGGAATATTTAAAACATCTAAGATTAAGCGAACACATAGAAGCAAGGAGATTGGACAGTGCCTTTCTTGTTTAGCTTGGCTAAGATTCTGTCAAATTATTTTCTTTAGAAATATAAATTTTATTTCCATACCAATAGCAAAACTGACTTCTTTTGCCACTTCATATAATTATTTTTTACAATTATGAATTTGAGAGTTGTGAAGCACTTACTTATTGTAAAGTCCTGGTGTATTTGAAAGTTCCTTTCAGCTGCCAATCACATTTAATGCATATGTCTCTCGTGCATGCCACCTCCTGTGAGATGGGTGTGCAGGGTTCTCTGTGAAAAGGTAAGAATCTGGCAAAGCTGCCCAGAGAGAAACTTGAAGCCCAAGGTGTATGATTAAGAACAGAAATGGTCTCTTTTCCTATTTAGAAGGTATTCTACCCAGGCATTCTAAGTTTTGAAAATTACAGCTGAGCTGCTAATATGTAAATTTTAAATGAATGAGGTAGAGTCAGGCACTGAGCTTAGTTCCTCTCCCTCTCCCCCTCCTCCTCTCCCCTCCCCCTCCCTCCCTCTCCCTCCCTGTCTCTCTCTCTCCCTGTCTCTCTCTCCCTCCCTCCCTCTCTCTCCCTCCCTCCCTCCCTCTCCCTCCCTCCTTCTCTCTCTCTCCCTCCCTCCTTCTCTCTCTCCCTCCCTCCCTCTCTCTCCTCTCTCTCTCTCTCCCTCCCTCCCTCCCTCCCTCTCTCCCTCCCTGTGTCTAGCATTGCCTATGGCAGATATGGGGGAGGATGAGGAGTCAGATTCTAAACCCTCAGCTCTGTTTTACTTCCTTTCCTCCGCTTGCCCATCTCTCCTTGTAGATGTGACCCAACAAACATTCAGTGTGTCATCTGCATGGTAACCTCACGCTGGGGGCTAGGAATATGGTTCAGCACATCAAGTACCTGCTACACAAATGTGAAGACCTGAGTTTGAATCCCTAATATTGACTTAAAAGACAGGCATTATCACACATGTCTTAACCCCTGTGTTGGGGGCAGACAAAGGAGGATCTCTGAGCCCTCTGGCCTGACAATCCAGCCAATAGGTAGGCTCTGGGTTTAGGAAGAAACCTGTACACAAGGTTAGGTAAGTGAATACTCTGAGCCACCCAAGGTCAACCTCAGACTTCCTTATGTGTGTGCTCAGGTGAGGGCACCGCCATACACCTGCATATGCACATGTGCATACTTACACACATGCACAGACACACACATGCATGCACACACAAGCACAGATATAAGATCTTTTTATCAAGTCTACTTCTACTAAAGTATGCTAATGGCATTTTTCAGGTATGCATTATTATGTTGGCATATGTACATATGTATGCATATGAATGTCTATGTGTAACAAACTTCTAAAAATATTCATTCTATCCAGCAGTAGGAAGCATGCTTTATATTGTGACCCAAACATATTCATTTATGTGTATGTATTTATTTAACCAAAAAATATTTATCTATTAGCTGTTCTATTCCAAGGCTTCCTTTGTTCTATTTGATACAGAAAGAGAAATAGATGTGGTATTTATATTCTTAACATAAACTTTAACTTTACCTAACAGTGTTACATAGCCTAATACATTCTATTCCAATCTAATATTTCCATTTTTTCAATAATCTATTCTCTTCCCTTTTCCAGAGAAATACTGCTATGACCCACTAAATTGATTTCACAATGTGCTTCAGGGTACCAACCATTAGTTTGAAAATATTGCCTTAGATAGTGTCAGATCTGATTTTTTAAGTTATGGGGATATGTTTGTTAATCCCTGTAGACATTTAATATGATATATGTAATACCAAGAAGAAATGCAGAGTTGGGCTCTGTGTGTGGGCAGTATTTTTCTTCCTTGAAGCTTATATGAGTCACCCTTTATGTTTATTACCAATTATTTTCAAAATATCCTTAATGTCTTTTTCAACCAGAAGTCAATAAATGAAGGTTTGACCCTAGGTCTAAGCTGTCAAAGTCTTAAGAGAAATGTGTGAACTTGTGGTCTCTCTTGCATGATAAATTCTACTGTTAGATCTACTGTCTCTACCTGGGAGACATAAGGCTAGCTTCCTTCCTGAACTCTCTAATGAGTTTTGCAAGTGATATATAGCCTGTGATATAGTTTCTATCTCTAAGTTATATATATATAATATATATATGTATGTGTGTGTATGTGTATATGTAAATATATATCTTTCAGCCTTAGCTAAGAGACATCATGGTATTTCTTTGAGATTTGGTAAGCAGTGTACCATTATCCTCTCCACCTAAAGCTGTGTTGTCTGTGTTGTCAGACCTGAGGTTCTGGCTCATGGCACTATTTGATTGGCAAGGATTGATTGAAGTGCTGGATGAAGGAAGCAGGAATTCCCTTCAACTTGTCTGGGCTAGAAACTGATTCTATGGAGGCAATAGCAGACATACAGTCTTGTGACGAGTCCAGGTTCTTGCTTATGTCTATAAAATGGGATGATATAGAAATATATAGCATATACGATTACATGGATAGTTACATAGATAGTAACAGCAGTTACTCTATAAGCATAATAAATGTTTATATCAATTAGTATCAACCAAGAGGGGGCACCTAGTTAGCATAAGACCAGTCATAAAACCATTAGAAAATAATATGTTAGCAAATCCTTCCTTTTTCTGTCCCTCTCTCTTTCCTTCCTTCCTTCCTTCCTTCCTTCCTTCCTTCCTTCCTTCCTTCCTTCCTTCCTTCCTTCCTTCCTCCCTCCCTCCCTCCCTCCCTCCCTCCCTCCCTCTTTCCTTTCCTTTCCTTTCCTTCCCTTCCCTTTCCTTTCCTTCCCTTCCCTTCCCTTCCCTTCCCTTCCCTTCCCTTCCCTTCCCTTCCCTTCCCTTCCCTTCCCTTCCCTTCCCTTCCCTTCCCTTCCCTTCCCTTCCCTTCCCTTCCCTTCCCTTCCCTTCCCTTCCCTTCCCTTCCCTTCCCTTCCCTTCCCTTCCCTTCCCTTCCCTTCCCTTCTTCCCTTCCCTTTCCTTCCTTCTTCCTCCTTTGAAGACAATACCTTACACCACCTAAGCAAGCCTAAGGTCTGGAAGTTGCTATGTAGCCATGGATGACTTTGAACGTCTCTTCCCACTGCCTTTCCTCCCAAGTGCTGGTGTTGTAGGCATCTCTGCCATCTTCAGTTCTTGCTTTTATTCACTTGATTTTCAACATTTTAATGTGTGGATTCACTTATTTATTATCACTTACTTATCCCTTATGCATATGAGTGTTGTCCCTGCATGTATATCTCTTTATTTCTTGTCTGCTTGGTGTCTGCTGAGGCAAGCAAAGGCCATTGGATCCCATAGAACTGGAGTTCTAGATAGTTGTGGGATATAATAACAGAACTGAGGCCCTCTAGAAGAGCAACAAGTATTCTTAACTGCTGGACCACCTCTCCAGCTCCATTATTTTTTGTTTATTTTTTTGTTGTTGTTTCTTTGAGATAGGATCTCATTAAGTAGCCCAGACTGATCTCAAACTCACAGTGCAGCTTAGGCTGGCCTTGAGGCTATAGGTTTTCTTGCCTAAGCCCCCAGAATCCTGTGATTATAGATGTGCACCGTCAGCCTTGGTTAGTTATTCATAGCTGATTGTTTACACTTCCAAGCTTTTAGGAGTTCACATGCAGAGGTGCTGTTATGTCCTCTCATTACCGTATTCATAATTCCACTGCAGGAGACACTCTCAGTATATTTGCTTCACCTCAGTTACTTTCTATGGCAATGTCAGCCCCAGTGGATAGTTGTAGCCCCCCAGTTGGGGCTTCTTGTTTCCTCGGCTGTAGATATCAATGGTGCTGAGTGGTTTTAGAAGTCCTTAACATATTAAGATATTTGAAAATATGTCTGATGTACATCCTGAAGACAATGATGTAGGGGAAACTCCAGAAACTCTGTATTCGTGGGGTCCAATATCATCACGGGACAAGAAGACAAACCATTAGTGGTAGTTTTCAATGGGACAATGATGGCTATCTACAACTTAGTGTTGAACAAAATCATAGCTGTGGGCTAGAGCCAGGCTGTGAACCTATTATGTTGAGCTAAGCCAAGGGAATTTGTGACAGTCTTGACAACAGTATCTATACTTGTTGAGCCCTGTCACATAGGCAACTCTCAGGACATGACAGGACATGATCAAAATTAGGGATCTAAACTGTAGCTGAGTTGTTTCTGGAGTCTCTCATAACTCCACATTCTGAATCCCTTTCACTACAACAAGGTTGAACTTGCACTTCTCCGTGAGTTCCCCCTCTGTCTGTCTGTGGTGAAGAAGAGTCCGTTCACTTCTCTGTCCATTTCCATTCAGAACGAGACAGATGAACTTGGCACAGGTTGATTCGTCTTTGGAGCCTTGGAGTTTTCTCGAGGAAAATGGATGTGTTCATTGTTCCTGCTAATAAGGTTGTTTTAGGCGTCCATAAAATAGTGAGCATAAAGTGCTCCATGGAATTGCAGGACACAGCAAACTTTCAGTAATTGATGGATATTATTATCACTATTATACCTAACGATTTCCTGACCTACCTCAGTGCCCACCCCAGGCCTGAGAAGCCCAACTCAATAGAGGCCCGCCTTTCTTGGATGCACACAAGAGGTGGTACAAAGCAGTTACTCTGGCGTAGGGAACCTTTAATAAAGTGTCTACAGAGCAGATTATGGGGAAAGAGAAAGTCATTAAGGGCACCAAGCTGGTTGGATAAATTGGATACATATACTGAGTGCTTTTTTAACAGTCATGTGCTTTTATTCTTAGATGTGCTTTGGAAATATGCTTTTTAGTTTGCATGACTTCTGAACCCATTACCCATTTCTAGAATAATAATAATAACAATAATAATAATAATAAGAGTAACAGCTAACATTTACTGAAAATCACTAAGGGTACCGAAACCTTTGAAGTAGGCTGTGCATCTGGCTTGGTATCATGGCAATGGTTAAAGTATTGAAGCAAAGAGAGCGGAGCTCTCCCCTCCCCTTGTTTTTAACTCAGCTCTCTCCACCTACCTGCCACCGCAGCCCTTCACCATTCCGCTGCTCACGGATGTGTAAGTCATCATTAAGTGTGTAACTGCCAATTTTCTCTTCCTACTGGTAAAGTATAGGTACCGATGCTTTCATTCACACATCAGCAAATATTTATAAACGCTTGCTCTGAGGTACTGGTCGAAGGATTCAGGTAGAACATTCCCACGTGGATCACGTAGTCTAGTAACTTAGAGAGTCCCTGTGTCCTCTCCCACCACCAATCAGGGTCTTTTAGCTAAGTACTCACTTGTGCCAGACTTTACATGTTTTGTTGTTGTTTTAATTTTTTTTTACATTTCTCTCTCTCTCTCTCTTTGTCTGCCCCTCCACATAACACACACACACACACACACACAAACACACTGTGTGTGTATATACATGTATATGCACACATGCCTTGGTATAGGTATGACTGTGCAAGGACAATATGCAGAAATAGGTTTTCTCCTTTCACCATGTGGGTTTCATGGATCCAGTTCATGTCATCAGGCTTGATGGACGTGGTCCTTAGTTGCTGAGCCATCTGGCCAGCCCACTTGTCCTGTTTCATAGTTGCTCACTAAAGCAATAATTCTCTGTAGTAAGTCTAACTTGGTCTTGAGTGCTGCTTGCTGTCTTTGGTAGTTGGCAGCTGAAGTGTAGACGGGGTGGAATCCTGCAGGCAAGTTCATTGGCGCTCCCACTGATGGAGTTTGTAATAGTGTTTGGTCTCTGTGTTTTAAGTCTCATATTCTCAAAGCTTAAAAGGATTTCTGATTGTTTAGGGGGTGTGCCATTTTGGATAGTTAACTGTGTCAGAGTAGACAAAAGACAGCTGAGATTGCCACCAGCTAGCCACTCTTCAAAGCCAAATAAAAGAATGAAATTCTTTGGTGACAGCTTTTAAACAAAAAACTTTTATCTACATAGACTCCACAGCTCAGTGTATACAAGTGGGGATGCTCTTTCTAAATAAGATTTCCTTTAAAGATGGCTTTATGGTTTGAATGTGAAATGTTCCTCCAAAGCTCATGTGCTTGAACAGTTAGTCCACCACGTGTAGTACTGTTGTGGGAAGTCTGGGAACCTTGGAATTGAGTGCTAGCTACAGAAGGGAAGAGCTGGACTTAAGGTTAAAGATAGTCTATCTATTTCTGGTTCTGCCTTGAGTTATCGGGTTCCTTATTTTGCCATGATGTGAGAAGACTCAGCTGCAAGCTCCTATCACTGCAGATGGTTTCCTTAACAGACTGGGGCCCCCTGAACAATGAGCCCATATAAATCCTCCCTTAAGCGGCTTCAGACACAGGAGCAAGGAAAGGACATCGGTGTATGACAGCCGTCAAGAGGCTCGGGCAGCTGGATGAGCTGGCATTTGAGTGCAGACCTGTCTACGTTGGTGGTTATGTGCTTCACTTTCTAGGTAAAAACACTCCAAGGAATGCGACTATAATATAAAGAAAAGGTACAGTGTCAGTCTGTTCTTGAAGCACATTGGGAATGTCTCCTCTGAAAGGGTAAGACAGCCCACGAATTGGCTTTTTCTAAAGAATGAAATGAAGCTCAACTCCCAGGAAGTCGATTTGACAGCTCTGCAGTTTGTTTCCCTGGGTGAAATATTTCCACTGATGGCTGCTCCATTCCGTTCCGTCAGGCCTAGGGGACAGTGACAGGAGACTGAGAGGATAGCATGTTTACCATGATGATGTCCTAGTCACTAACCCTACGAGGAAACACCTACTAACTTTCTCAGTCATGCTGGAGACTGTTTAACTATTTTCATAATTAAAATGTATTTTTATAAACAGGGGCAATGAAATTAAGTAGAGGAAGGGAAGGAGGAAGGAGAGGGAGAGCCAGAGTGAAGAAATTAAATGGACATCTGGGAGTGTGAAAATGTTCTGTATCAACCACTAATCTTTCTACCCTCTTTGTTATCACTAGTCTGTCTTGCCTCATTCAGGACTATATTACAGCGGATGGTGTTTGAGTATGTGGGTGTGTGGCAGGGTCTTATTTGGTCTACTCTGGTCTCAAACTTGAGCTTGCTATGTAACTACACATAACCTTGAACATCTGATGTGCCTTCCAAGTGCTGAGATAAGAGACATCTACCACCATTTCTGTCTTAAGTAGTGCTAGGGAATGTGCATCGCAGGCAAGTTCTTGACCAACTGAATGACACTTCAGCCCTGAGTCATCTTTTCCTTTTTACCCTCTCTTGTCTGTTTCTTTATTCTTTAAAGGATGTCAAAGTTGTGTTTTGTGTCACAGTGTAAAGATGACTAGTATATTATAGAGAAAAAAAATGTCTTAAACTACCCCAAAACATGAGATATTGTAATGACATTATTTCCAAAGATGCTTCTTAGCTTCCCAGAATCTAGCTGAACTGGGAAGATAGAGTAATATATTCATGATAGATACAGAACAATAGTGTTCAAAAGGAATACCCCAACTGTCTAATTCAGTCTCTCCTATTGTATGACATTAGATCTACCGGCTTAGAGGCATTAAATAGCTTTTGAGAGTGTCTTAGTTAGGACTTTATTGCTGGGAAGAGACACCATGACCATGACAACTCATAAAGGACAACATTTCACTGGGGATGGCTTACAGTTTCAGAGGTTCATCATGGTGGGAAGCATGGCAGCATGCAGGCAGACATGGAGCTGGAAGAGCCAAAAGGGTCTACATCTTGATGCGAAGGCAGCAGAAAGAGAACTGTCTCAACACTAGATGTAGCTTGTAGCTTGAACATATAGATGAGACCCCAAAGCCTGTCCCCGCAGTGACACACTTCTTTCAACAAGGCCACACTTCCTAATAGTGCCACTCCCCATGGGCCGACCATTATAGCACATGAGTCTATGGGGGCCAAACGATTCAAACCACCACAGAGAGCCACCCAGGTTTTTTTGATAAGGATTTCAGAGTTTTCCTATCACTTATTTGTGTCCTGGCTTCCTCTGAACTAAACTTCAATAACATTGTTTTCTCCTAATTTCTCTGCTAAAACGGGGCATGCCTAATCTGTGATCAGTGTGTCTACCACTCTTACAACCTTTATAATGAGATAGCTCTGTTAGTTCCCCAGGTTTGCCAAAACAGATGCTACAACTGGAAATTCATTCTCTTGAAGTTCTGGGGAGGAGGCACAGAGCAATAAGAACAACAGAGCAAGCACATGCTACATGTGCTGGCAGGAACAGCTAAGGGCTCTCATCTCAAGCAGCAAGCAGAAAGTAGAGAGAGGAAAATAGGAATGGTATGTGGCTTTCGAGACCACAAAAACCAGTCTCCGGCAACACACTTCCTCCATCTAAACCACACCACACAGTCCTATGCAAACGGTGCCACAACTAGGAGCAAGCGTTCAAGTGACTACGCATGTGGGGACATTTCATCCCAACCCTCACACCTATGCTGTCTGTTCTTACACAGATTCCTCTGTGTGCCCACGGAAGGAGTCACATTCTCCGTCTGCCTGCCATCACTCTGTTGTTACTAACTTAGCTCTGGTTGAAGCCTTCAGTCCAAAGTTACCCTCATTGACTCTTACGTCAACCCGAAATAGTTCCTGCCTATGTGAAGCGTAATCAAAGGCAAAGCACCAGATCAGTGTTACACCTGCAGAAATGAAGAACTTCGGTTCCTTGTCAGACCCATGTCTGGCTCCGAAGGGCATGGCGTGCCATTGGTGGTGTGAAGGCATACACACTAGATCAGTGCAACTGGACAGTGGGAAGTCGCCATTTCTTATAGCTCCGTTTTGGGAATGGCTTATTTCCTACAACAATACTTATTTGATCTGAAAGAAGGAGGTAAAATCTATTTATACATATGTTCATTCTGCTATGTGTGTAGTGTGTGTGTGCATGTGTGTAATGTGTATGTTTAGTGTGTGTGTAGTGTGTGTGTGTGTGTGTGTGTGTGCGTGCGTGTAAGATATTGGCATCAGGTATCTTCCTTGATTGTTTTTCATCTTAATGTTTTATTTTTTATATTTATTTTATATATGTGAGTACACTCTCCCTCTCTTCAGACACACTAGAAGGGGCCATCAGATCCCATTACAGGTGGTTGTGAGCCATCATGTGGTTGCTGGGAATTGAACTGAGAACTTCTGGAAGAGCAGTCTCTTAACTGCTGAGCCATCTCTCCAGCCCCCTTTTCGTATGAATATTTAAAACAGGGTTTCTAACTGAAAGTGAAGCTTGTCAATTTGAATAGATTAGGAGGCCAATGAGCTCCAGGGATCTATCTCTCTCTCTCTCTCTCTCTCTCTCTCTCTCTCTCTCTCTCTCTCTCTCTCTCTCTCTCTCTCTCTCTCTCCCTCTCTCTCCCACCCCCACCTCCCAGCTGCAGTTAGAGATAAACACTTGGCGTTTATGTGGACTGCTGTGGATCCAAGCTCAGGCCTTCTTGGTTACATGACAGGTACTTTTTTTTTTTTTTTAAAGATTGATTGATTGATTTTATGTGAGTACATCGCTGTCTTTAGACACACCAGGACAGGGCATCAGATCCCATTACAGATGGTTGTGAGCCACCATGTGATTGCTGAGAATTGAACTGAGGACCTCTGGGAGAGCAGTCAGTGCTCTTAATCACTGAGCCTTCTCTCCAGCCCACAAGACAGGTACTTACCTATCAGAGAGATCTTCCTGGCCTCTTTCTTTCTAGGTTAATCTCTAGTCTCCTACTAGAAACAGGATTTGAGAGGGGAAATGGCAATGGAGTAGGGAGGGTTTGTCTTAAGGTATAATCAGTCATAGTTGCAAGTCACAGAGTCAAAAATATAAATGTGCAATAAATTAGAGTTAGGAAGAGAGGAGGGAGTAGGCGAGTGAACAGAGCCGTAGTTATGAACTAGATTGCAACCTGACTTGGTCCTTTCATTAGATCAGGCTAAAGTAAGATTATTAACTCTCTTTTGCGACAGCAGAATAAAACAATCACATACCCAGAAGACACACAGAGACATCTGTTTTACACAGCTCTATAAATTAAGAACCTAGACTCACAAGGCTGTGATCTGACCATCAACTAGGCTACCAGATAGAACAGAGTTAGAATTCTCTCTATACTCTAAGACAGACTACGCTCCACACCAGGATCTGGACAACTCCGATCCAACCTGGCATGCTGATTACCACACAGATCCACGTCCCTGGAGCAGACTTGAAAGACTAGTCTGTGGCAGATCAGGAAGATGAGCCTTGTCTGCTCCTTCCCTGGGCCATCTTGGATGAAGCTATTGTCACCATGAAGGAAAGACACACGTGAAATGCTCCCGCCTCACTGCTGGGAGGATTCTGGTGAAGGACTTGAGAGTGCAGCCCTGGCTTCCACTGTTTGTGTCATTGTTCCACGCTGGTTCTGATACAGCTCTCACCAGGAAGGCCTTTCCTGGTCACGTGTTCACACACTCTGCTGTCCCGATTGCCCCAGTGAAGGGCAGTTCCACCTCTCCCTGAACTTATATATTTAAACACCTAGTTAGAAGTGCTACCAGATGAATCAGAGAGTTTGCGTCTAATCTCTCTTTCATAGTTTTGGATCTTTCTGTTCAATGATCCATTCAATACAACTTGCCTTATTTGAGGGGAGAGCAGTTATATCAACATAAAGCAGGACTGGGTGTCTTGTGGGTGCGTTTTTAGTTTCATCAGTTACTTGAACAGAACAACAACAAAATGCTCACTTCTGTAAAGACAGTAATGCTGGGATTCAAAGGTCAGTGTATTCCAGTGGAATGCTCCTGTGCTCTAATACCCATGAACACGCTACTTACATCTTCCCCTTTTTTCCACTCAAACAAAATTGTGATGTAAGTGCACCCTATGCATGTGGAAGGCAAAGACAACACTGGATCCTCTAGAACCTGAGTTAGAGATGGTTGTGAGCTCCTGCGTGCTAGGAGTTGAACTTGGGTTTTCTAGAAGAGCAACCATTACTGTTAGCACTGAGCCCTGTCTTCAGCCCTTGTAGTAATGTTCTTTACAGTGATTGTTTTACCTGACCTCAATCTAAGGAACACAGTCCATGGAAACATGTAAATCATATATGGTTTATGTTTTAATTCTTCTTTTTGTTAAGTTTTTATTTGGTGTGTGTGTGTGTGTGTATGCAGGTCAGAGGACAACTTTCAGGCATGAGTTTTCTCTTTCTGCTCTTTGGGTCACAAGGGTAGAATTCAGCTTGTTCAGGTTTATGAACAAGATCTTTTACCTGCAGAGCCGTCTCTCCAGCATGAGTTTCCAGTTTATCAATTCTGTATGAAAGCACACAATACTGAATTAAAGCATTTTTGCTCACACACTACTTAAGGTTGCCTCCTCATCCACTAACAATGATCACACACCTTTTGGGGAGTGCAAAATCTTTTTCAGACCGTGGTCTTCTGAGTCCTGACTAAGGATATGACAGTGGGCACGGTGGCCACTGACGTGTACTGAGTACTCTGTAACCCCATCACGTGCTTTCACAGAGAACTCATGCAACCTGCTAAAATCCTGGACCTGGTTAGCAAGGGCAGGGTTTTAACTCAGACACCCTGGCTCCACTCTGCTCCTTAATTACTTCATACCTTGCTTCTTGGGTTTAATTTGGGATTATAAAGATTAAAAGAAAAATAAATCGCCTCACACACATAGCTCACACTCTATCTAGTGCCAGGTCTAATGTATAGAAACAGCTCAATACAATTTAACGATTGTTCTAGAAGCTAGGTTGGTGTATTGTGGGTGACCCTTTTGTAGCCATCACAAAATGGTCTTTCAAAGTCAGGCTAGACCTGAGGCTTCTCACCTGAAGGATACCTGACAGCCTTGCTGTTGGGAAACAGCAGTACATCTGACTTGAGGAACTTTACAGGATACCTCACAGTGACCCCGGTGAAAGTTTGCAGGTCGTGAAGGCCAATTAGTTGCTATGGTGTCAATGAGTGCAAATTGCTGTAGGTTGTTGGTGAACAGGGAAATCTCTGCTGGGTCAGCGCCCAGGGCAATGAGGTACTAAAGCCTCTGCAGGGAGCTAGAAGGCAGAAAACTTAAAACCACAACTGTGTGGGGGGCAGTGGAGGTCTATGCATAAACGGGTTGGGTACTTCCTGTTTCTCCAGCCTGTGTGTGTAAGTTAGGGTGTTAATCTCAGCCTCTACCTTTCTGCGTGGCCCAAATTAATTTCATTTTAGGAGTGGTTTTCTTTGTAGGTATAGAATCAAGGCCTAGAACACAGACTTGCTTATACAGTGCAACTTTTGCTTATCAGGACAACTTTGGGATGTCACTAACACTCCTTTTCATTTTAAAGTCCTTCCTATTAGAGATAACAGAAATGAAGACAGCAAATAACACTCTGTGTGAAACATGGAAAACATTTGCTCAACATTTAAGGAGGAGGAAGAGGGGGGGGAGGAGGAGGAGGAGGAGGAGGAGGAGGAGGAGAAGGAGAGAAAGAAGAAGAAGAAGAAGAAGAAGAAGAAGAAGAAGAAGAAGAAGAAGAAGAAGAAGAAGAAGAAGAAGAAGAAGAAGAAGAAGAAGAAGGAGAAAATTCACAATGCTAAATTGAATCTAGACATCACTAGAATACAGTGATGGTTCCACTAATGGTTAAATAAAATTCTTCAAATTAATGATTCACCTGCTGCCACAATAGACATAGTTCACTGAGATAATTAAAATTATTTTTCACTTTGTTAATAATGTAAAGTGTCACTGCTGAGGATGATTGTCACGGGTGTCTGCAGAGAACATCGAACAGAGCGGAGCACCTTGTCTTTGAAAAAAAACATAGCTGTATCCCACAATTGCAGAATGTTTTATTCATACGGTGTTTATGTCTGGATATGTCCAAGCTATTTGCTAGGTGAACAGTCACACTTGATAGATCCAGGAGGGAATTTCTTGGTACAATGAGCAAAAAGAGCTATTTTGTTCTTGTACTCCAACCTCAAACCAAGAAAAGAAAGAAAAAAAAGCTGTCATAAAAATATGGTCACCTTTCTGTCTTTAAAACCGCACTAGTGCCTGGGGAAGATTCTCAGAATGAAAAAAAAAATAGGTGACATTACCCCGGAAACTTTCTGTTCTTCACTTTGTAATAGTCTTATTTAGACAGTGCTCTCTGGGTGGATTGGAAACTGCTGTTAGAGATGGCTGGGGAAGCAGGGGCCGCAAACCCACAGAGCCATTACATATCACCATGACCTGGGTCCTCTACTAAAACTTTACTGTTTAGCTCTGTTCCTCACTGCTTTGACAAGTACCACAATCCAAACTACCTATGATAAAGATAAATCCCTTCTCCCTACTTAATGATCTCTTGCTTTCCCGACGCAGAGAAGGTGAGGATACGCTCTCTATAATTGGAAAGGGGAAGGGCAACATAAGCTTTTACAATAAAGCTTTTTGTTATGTAGCTGAAAAGTTTCCGCCATTGAAAATAAAAGGGGCTATAATCAAACGGAAGGTGTATCTCTAACCAGGGTGCTGCCCTGAGTGCTGATCCTTCCTCATTCAAGGGCAATGTTGGGTCGCCATCAGTAATAAGAGCGGCTAGAATCTTTCTGTTGTTCATTTAGTTCCAATGACCCCTGGAAAGGGCTACTTACTGAAGTGTGTTTGTTTGTGGAGGTAATTCCATGGGGAATATTTTCGATTCTGCTACAGAAATGGTGCTTATGATAGGGAAGGAAAGCAGCCTTCAAAGAAACACAGAGATCACTTGCAAAGTGTGCTACCTTTCTGGGACAAATGGGCCTGAAAGGGAAAACGTTCTCTGCGTGGCTCGCACATCTCCCAGCGATGACATCATTGCAAAGTCACGGTTGCTCACATCCCAGATGGAGAGCAAGCCCTCCAAAACCAAACAGGAAATGAGAAACTATTACCGACAGCTCTGCTGGCAGAGTGGGAATCTGCAATGAATAACTCAAGGGGAGGATACACTTGAGTGGCCATGCCTTCCATTTTCCCAAGGGTCATAGCATCTGTTGTTCCAGACACTTGCCCATGGAAACCAGCACACGAGCTCTCAAAACGGGCATGGGGTATTAATGGGTAGACAGCCTTGGGTGGAAAATGACTGGTCACCAGTACAGAACACTGGATTAGCAACTTCACAGAGGAGAATTTGAGGAAAATGGTCTTGAGGGACTATCAGGTTTTTGTTTTTTTGTTTTTTTTTTTAATGCTTTTAAAAATCTCTGGAGACACTGAGCCCAAATAACTTACCAATGACCAGAAATTGCCTGACATGACAAAATTCTGGCTAGAACAGGAATCAGAGGTTTAGCTCTGCCTCTTGTTGATTGCTACCTAGAAGGCTTATCTGGAATCTGTGTTAGATGCCGAGTGAAGGGGAAAGGAGTGGGCTTCCTGTCTGATTCTCCTTTTCTGGACTCCTAAAATTCAGCTTTAAAAGTTGTCGTTAGGAGCTGGAGAGAGGCCGCTGTCTGTACAGAGTTACCTGTGGTAACTTAGAAGGTTGTGCACTGGGGAGGATGGCCTTTAAGCACTCTTCGAGGTTTCAAGATAACTCACTTAGAAAGCTGTGATACCACTCAGTAGGGCTGACTCCATTTCAGATCTTGATTCTATGTCAGAGAAGGACAGAATGAGATCATGTGTATAGTGGGACAAGGCAGAAAGATTTTTAGCTATCTGCCTTGAAGCCTTCAGTCAGCTATAATCAAGTGACTACAAGAACCCTCTCTGAGAGGCCATTTTTAGGTTTGGGAGAGAAAAGGCTGATCTGTCCTCAATTTGACAGGGTTTGGAATCACCTAGGAGACATACCCCTTAGAGTGTCTATTAAGAACTTTTCTATAAAAGTTGGGGGAGAGGAAACACTCCCTGTATATCAGTGACATCACACCCTGGCCTGGAGTCCTGGGGGAGACAGAATTTAGGAGAAAGCAAGCCGAGTACAGCACTCATCTCTCTTTGCTTCCTGACAGATTCGATGTAACCCATCACAAGCTCCTGTCACCATGCCCTCTGTGCAGCGACTGTCTCCTCATATAGAGATCCAGAAGAGAGCTTCCCTTCCCTTCCCTTCCCTTCCCTCCCCTCCCCTCCCCTCCCCTCCCCTCCCCTCCCCTCCCCTCCCCTCCCTTCCCCTCCCCTCCCCTCCCCTCCCCTCCCCTCCCCTCCCCTCCCCTCCCCTCCCCTCCCCTCCCCTCCCCTCCCCTCCCCTCCCCTCCCCTCTCTTCCCTCCCCTCCCCTCCCTTCCCCTCCCCTCCCCTCCCCTCCCCTCCCCTCCCCTCCCCTCCCCTCTCTTCCCTCCCCTCCCCTCCCCTTCCCTTCCCTGAGTTGCTTTTGTCAGACATTTTGTTACCACAGCAAGAAAAGTAACAAGTGCAGCATACCCTAGATTCCTTCTTCATCTTCCATCTGCCCAGCTACATTTTAGCATCCTTTAGACATTGTTAGCCATTCTTCATTGTAAGTTTCAGACTATCCAACACTTAGATGGTGCTATCATCTGAATGTGTTTCCTAAATTTTACCTGTGGTGAACTTAATTTTCAATCCAGTTGTGTTGTAGAAAGGGGTCTTCAAGAACTTATGCAGTCACAGGGCTTTGTCCCTGCAGGGGAATTACTATCATGGCCATGTCCAAGTCCATTGAGTAAAGGAGGGTATTTAGCAGCAGATCCTAAAACAGCCACTTCCATTCCAAGATTCTTCCCAAGTCAAGAGCACAGTGAAAGTTGCCAGCCATCAGATATGGGGATAAAAGCATCTCTAGGCCCACTGATTTCCTTTGGAGCATTGTGGGAACGGGGGCAACTATTGTCACTTGGAAGGTATTCCGTCTCTTGCCTGCCTGGTGAGGTGTCCGTGCCTCGGAATGCTGGTCAATAAGGACAAAGCAAGCTGAGTTCATCATGCACTGCCTCTCTGAGCTCACCCCTAAAGCTGCTTTTTGTGCACTGTTAACCTGTGGGCAAGTGAGTATATGCGGGAGTCAAAGGCTTCCTGTCTCAGAGCTGGCTGGAGCAGCTGCTTCACCCCTAACTGAGAGGCACCTGGAGATTGGTTCCACTCACCCAGCCTCGGATGCTGTGGTGTAGTGCACAGCCTGGGAAGTCTCTGAACAGCCAGTGGCTGTGACAGACAGGAGCTCCCTGTCTAGTCTGATGCCTCTTCACATTCAACCTGGCTCCTTAGATTACCTTCCCTGATGGCTACGCTATTGGTGAGTCTCACAAGCCCTATCTTACTCTCCTAGTGCACTCTAACTGGGAGCAGTCCAGCACAGGACTGGCTGTGTTATTAAAGCCTTGTTACTCAGGAGGCTGAGGCAGGGGATTGAGAGTTTGAGGCCAGCCTGGGCAGCGTAGTGAGACTGTCTCAGGACAGGTTCAGCTTTTGAATCTGTATTCTCCTTTGATTCTGTATTCTTCTTTCTTCCCTTCCCGCCTCTTTCCCTTCCTCTCCTCCCTTTCTCCCTTTCTCCTTTCTGCCCAATCACTATATCTATGATGGAGGGGGTATGTGTGACATTTTAAGCCTTTATTTGAGCATGTTGATTGGCAAGTGCCTGCTCAAGTGACAACATGTCCATTTGGGCCTCATCTATTTTTATTTGTGGTAGACTAAGTCTGGAAAGGAAGGTAAAGCTGACAGAACCAAGCTAGAGGGCCTAGATCTTGTCCAGTTACTGAGAAAACATTGCTCTGTCCATTTATTTCCTTCACAAATATGGACTAGGGAGAGGAAAGACGTTGCAAGGAGTTTAGAGATATTCTGCCAATAACAATCAGCACGTTGAACTAGCAGAAGTGTTTAGGGAGGCAGTGCCAGAGGCAGACATGGTTCTGGTTTTATTTAGCACATTTAATAATGATCTGGAAAGGGGGAAACACATTAAAATCACAGATTATCCTAAATTGACAGGTGGTGTAAACACAAATGAGGGCAAACAAAAGGATATAAAGAATTTAGAATAGAAATGAGATTCCGTCAGGAAAAAAAAAAAAAAGCAGAGAGAGAGTGTGCTCTTATATCTGTGTGAGTATCCTAAATCAGCAATGGAAATTGTTGGAAGACTTGTTTAGCTCAGAAAGCATTCCTAGGCTTTGCCCAGTTTTATCAGTGCTAACTCTGCCCCCTAACAGTCATAGCTATTTTTATTCAGCCAGATAAAACTGATTATTCCCAACATGTCAAAACACAAATCTGGTCTTGCCATTCCTCTGCTCGAAGGGTTTTCTTCCAGACTAAGGCTAAGCTCACAGGTCCTGAAAGAAAACTCCCTCCTCTCCTTCCTTAACCGTTGCAATCTGATATGTCCCTCTGCTCCGAGTATTTGCAAATTCCTAACTGCACCATGCCTTCTTATCTCCAAAGGACCTTCAGCACTCAGTTCTGGCCCCACTTCCTTCCTAGACTCTGTGAAAAACCGCTGTGCATCTCGGAGTTCACTGTGGTCCTGTCTTTGACACTGCACCTATTAGACTTGTGAACAATGACAGTGTGAGTGTTTATTTGTTGAGCAAATAACTATGTTCCAGGCTCTCCCTGTGTGAGGCCTTTTACATTCATTATCTTTGTAACCGTCACAGAGCTCTTAGCATGATGCACTAATGATCTCCATGAGAAGGAGATACAGAGCCTGTGTTAAGCTCAACAGCCTGTGCATGATTGAGCAGCTGATGCCTGAAGATTATGCTATTGTTGGAATTCATTTCCTTGTCTCCATCCTGAGCTGGGCACATGCCTTGAGGACAGGGAAATTGTATGACTGTCTAGTATCTAGAGTTCCTTGCATGGTACACACAGCTTTATGACAACATCAACAAAGATAATTAATACTTTTGGGGGGGTGGTCAAGACAGGGTTTCTTTTTGTATTCCTGTCTGTCCTCTGTTCACTCTGTACACCAGGCTGGCCTCGAACTCAGAGATCCGCCTGCCTCTGCCTCCCAAGTGCTGAGATTAAAGGCATGCGCCAGCATGCCCGGCAGATAATTAATACTTAATGTGTGCTAATCATGCATCTTTAGTAGCCATCCAAGCAGGTGTGAGGTGATAGCTCATTGTGGCTTTGATTTGCATTTCTCCAATGAGTAGACATTAGTCATTTGTACACCTTGTTTTGGAGAAATGCCTGTTTAAGTTCTGAGCTGATTTTGAAGTTGAATTCTTAGTCTATGTGTGCGTGCATATGTGTGTGTGTGTGTCACTGTTGATTGGCCTCATGCTTCTGCATAGGTCATTTGGCAAAGTGCCCTGAGAGAAAGTAAGTTTGCACCGTTAGATTTCCAGCGCAGTACTTGGGAGAGACCAGTTGGATGGAGCGCATTGGCTCCCTGGCTCTTACTGAAGCCATCTGCTTTGTCTGAGCCACTCTCTTCCTCTGAGGCAATTGCTCCACAAATTCTTGTGTTAGCAGCACAGTCATCTTTAGTTTCTCTTATTCTAAGAGTTGGCATCTCTTATCATGATTTTTACTGCTATTATCTATCAAGGTAGAGGGGATTAGCAAAGTCCAGACCCAGGACATTGCCTGTGAGACACAATGTGTTTTGTTTGGGTAGGATTTGAATGTGTCTCTCACGGGGCACTATGTTGGGAAGCTGGCTCTTCTATGGTGCTGTTGGAAAGCGGTAGGCCTGCTGGTGGCTTCTACCTGCATTTCCTCTCATGCTCTGTCTTGCTATGAGATTATTTGCCATTAAGACCACACAAGAATCTGAGTCAACAGGCCTGCCTTTAATTATATTTCCAGCCTTCTAAACCATGAATCAAGCAAACCACTTTTTTATCTATAAATTAAGCAGCCTCGGGCATTTTGTGATAATCACAAAAGATACTTTTACACATAAGGGAGGTCATGCTAATCTGGATTAGGAAGAAGTCTTTCAACGTAGCTGTGCTATGGGGCCACTTCTCAATATATTCACTTTCTCACCTACACACTGGCTCTTTGCCTGTAGACCCCAGATTAACTACATCACCATCACCAGGGGGGTGTCAAAT
Source organism: Mus caroli (assembly GCF_978045245.1). Taxonomy (NCBI): domain Eukaryota; kingdom Metazoa; phylum Chordata; class Mammalia; order Rodentia; family Muridae; genus Mus; species Mus caroli. Next base: position 10,851,344 of record NW_028227258.1, on the reverse strand, counting down.
AAATTTCAGTTTCTGTATCTCAGTCACAAAGATTCAACTACATCCTTTTGTGATAAAGTTAAGAAATAGTGTTTAAGTAAAGCAGTAGATGGTTTTTTCATGTGCCACTGGACTAAGCGATGTTTAGCTAGGAAATGATGTGACTTATTACCTTGGCAGGCTGCTTAGAAGCTTAGGGGAATGTGTTTTGTTAAAATTGATAATTCACAGATAATCAGGCCTGTAAGATGCAAGATTTGTGTGTAATGGGCTAGGTGAGTGGGCTATGTGTTTATTACATTCACAAATGAGGCTTGTGTTATTAGGAATGTTTTATAGCAAAAAGTAATACCTACATTATTTAACAGCTTTAACAGTTCAAAACTTCCCCCCGACACTGTTTTATTTCATGTTCACTGGAGTAATTTCTTTTTACAAATGAGAGAATGAAGACTTCCACATAGTAACCAAAGTAATTAAAAATCTTAGTGTAAACCAGGAGCAGAGGCCCACTTTGAGCCAGTATCTTCTCAATCTAACCCCACAGTGAGTTCCATTCAACAACCGTGGGCATGTAGCCTCTTAATATTTATTACTGCCTTGCTTAAACTCAGAAATGCCTAGGAGAGACCCCATCTGTGTGTGTCTTTCTGGAGAGACAACCGAAGAGCAAAAAGAGGTCACTGTGAACCTGAGTGGCTCATGCCACAGGCCGGAGTATTGGCCTGAGTCAGAAGATCAGGAGTGCTCTCAGTACAGTCTTCTGGACAGCAGATGTGGCACAGCCAGCCTCCCCGTTCTTCTACCATCAGATATTGTCTACCATGATGGGTTTTATCCGCAGGCTATGCATTTGGCTTCAGTTGTCTTTCTTACAGTCCCAGGAGCAGGGACGACTATTCAGGGCCTCTGGTTACTATGGAAAGACAGTGACATTTCATTTCCATAAAGTTCTAGGATCTTAAAGTTAGCAGTGTAGGACCCTTGAGTGGCAAGCCACTGAAAGATGTGGACAGCATAAGGCTTTGCTGAGCCTCTAGCAATTTCTATAAGCCCTGAACATTTCACCAGGTATTTTTATATATAAAGTCACATATTTATTAGTTATTAACCATTAGATTAAATTATGTGTTACATATTTAGTCAAATTGCCTGCTCTGTATTCCTTATAAACGGGAAGGTACTCATTGGAAATAGTAACACAAAACCTAAAACAAAACAAAACAAAACAAAAAACACATAAAAGGTATAATCGTTTTATTTTCTAGTGCTCATATTTAGAATGTGTCAAAATTACATCTTTTCTAATTACTAAACTTACAAGTTAAAATATTCAACTTTGTTTTTTTAAATATTTTTACATTTAATTGATTAATTATTGGGTGTTTATTTATTTACAATTGGATATTTTGTTTATTTATATTTCAAATGTTATCTCCTTTTCCAGTTTCCCCTCTGCAAATGCCCTATCCAACCCCTCTTACCCTACTTCTATGAGGGTGCTCCCAACCCATCCACCCACTCCTGCCTCACCGCCCTTAGCATTCTTCTACTCTGGACAATCAAGCCTTCATAGGACCAAGGACCTCCCCTCCCATTGATGCCAGATAAGGCCCCTCAGCTCCTTCAGGCCTTTCCCTAACTTCTCCATTGGGGTCCCTGTGCACAGTCCCTTGTTTGGCTGCAAGCATCAGCATCTGTATTGGTCAGGATCTGGCAGAGTCTCTCAGGGGACTTCTATATCAGGCTTCTGTCAGCAAGTACTTCTTGGCATCAGCATAGTGTCTTGGTTTGGTGTTTGCATGTGGGATGGATCCCAGGTGGGGCAGTCTCTGGATGGCTTTTCCTTCAGTCTCTGCTCCACTCAATTCACTAGGTTTTAAAGAAGAAACTAGCTTGAACTGGTTTAGAAGTGTATCTTAGAGTAGGTCTAAGTCTGTATGTTGAAGATCTCCATTTAGATTATTCATCAGTTCCCCGGCCGCTTTCTCAAAGAATGGCTTCCTTCCTGCTTTAGTAGATGATATCACAGTCTAGCTGCTGAACCCCTAAACCAAGCCTTGGTCCTTTCTGTAATTCTGCATTTAATTGCTTTCTATCACTAAGACCTATTGACCATCTGTCCAAAAATATCCCTACCTTTCCGATATCTCTCCACCACACCTAATTCTACCCTGAATTAGAAAAATCAGCTTTCTATGTAATCTGTAGTCCCTCCCACGTGATCTCTCTGGTTCTTTTCTGGCTCTGCAATCCTTTCTCCTTGCCCGGCAGAGGTTACAAAGATGGGAAGTCTTTGTTCTTTTGCTCATGGCTCTGCAAGGGATTCCAGCTTTGATTTGGAATCAGAGCCAACCAAATCCAAGCCTCAATGTAGCCTTTGAGCCCCTGGGTTCTCACAGTTCATCAGAGTCTATTTCCTCCTTCTGTTGGGTATGTTTGTGTTAGTAGAATTGCACTTGTGTTGGTCCCCTGCCTGCAGCAAGCTCCTCTTCCATCGGCTGTGTTATTTTTCCTTTTCCTGCTGCTTATTCCCCTACACTGTTAGGAGTGAGTGGCCTCTTCCTTCAGGTATTGCCTTGTCTGTCATGAGGTGTCCCTATACCCCTCTGAGAAATCTGAAATAACCCTGCCACTAGCCTGTTTTCTTTATAGACTCCAGAGAGGCCTTAGTCTATTCATGGGAACTATATCAGACTAGCTCTTATGACATAAGGCTGGGTTCGATGGTGATGCAGCCTGCATTTCAATGGTGGCTTTACTCCCCTTGAGGGTGTGGGAAGCTGTTGGATGACACTAAAGGTCCAAAGCCCGGTGGAAGCTACCTCAAGCACAGTTTTTATCTCTGATGAAGATGCTTCACTAATTAGCGTAGTGAATGTGAGAAGTGGACATTTATTGGTGGAATCAGCACCTTGCTAATTAGCACTATGAACTGATGAATGCTAGAGATGGGCTGTCAATAGAAATGTAGAGGGGGAGGAGCAGAGCTGTAGGCCCTCCAACATGGCATGACAAAGGTGAAGAGAGGAAACCTTTTCATCCAAACCTGAACAGAAAAGGGCATCTTTTTGTACGATTATTCGTGTTGTTTTGTTGTTTGTTTTGAAGATAGCGATTCTCCGGGTATCTCTGGCTATCCTGAAACTCACTACTACGTAGACCACACTGGTCTCAGGCTCAAACTTACAGAGATCCCAATGCGTCCGCTTCCCACATGCTGAAATTAAACGCATGCACCGCCATGCCCAGCAGGACAGAACAGAGTCCACTGGCTTATACAGCATTTTCTCCCTCTTTGTGTGTGTGTGTGTGTGTGTGCACAGGAGTGTGAGGCCTGGACTGGATGTCAGGGATATCTCATGATCACTCTTCCATATTATTTTTTGAGGCATGGTCTGGTCTCTCCATCAAAGCCAAAGCTCACCAATATGGCTAGTCTCTCTACCAGCTTGCTCTGGGGAGCTCCTTTCTATGAACCTCCTTACCCATCCGGCATTTCCATGCTTACTCATGAACCAAGCGCTTTATCCCTTCATCCAGCTCCCCAGCCCTAAAACACTTGGGTTTGTCTGTGGCTGGCTACGAGGGCTGCACAGTCTCCTACTCAATTATTGTCTCTGCAGTCTTGAATGAAGCTGGTGCTGGAAGCGCATACTAAAGGGATAGAAAGAGCCACACCTCCGTCAGAGAACAGGTTTCACCAGCAGTCTCCCGTGTAATAGCTGATTATATTTTACTTCATTTCATGAAGTCTGTATGTGAGAGATGAGGGTGAGCCGTGCCTTCATTTATAACCTTACAGCAAAGGTGTAGGGAGGAAACCCAACTCGGGACTTGTTAACAACCTTCTGAAGAGACACATACACGTCAATAGAGCTTAGGTTTCTTCCTACAAGCATGAGTGAATGAAGTCACTTGTATATTTTCTACTTATTTAGTATTGCTTACTACCTGCCTTTTAACCAGAACCTGGGGCCTGAAAGGCAATGGAAGACTTAACAGAGTCGTGCTTTTCAGAGCCGCCTGTCTTAGAACACTGACCCTGAGAGATACTGTGAAGAAAAATACAGTGATGAAATGATATGTATTAAGGGTTAAATGAGACACAGCCCTGTCTTTTGTAAATATGTACAATGTACATGAGCATCTTAAAGACTTTGAGAGGTGACTGAGGGAACATCACAAAGGCACACACACAGAGAGACAGACAGACTGAAACACACAGATAGAGACACACAGACACAGAGAGACAGACAGACAGACGGACAGACAGACAGACACACACACACACACACACACACACAGCAGGGGAAGGTTTACCTTCTTTTAACAAGAATTTCCCAAAGTTATTTGAATGAGCACGGAACGATTTTTTTTTTAACATGTGCTACCACAGCCTAGAAAGACTTTGGGGGTGGGATGGAGTGTGAGTGACAGATGTGGATAGGAAGTTGGCAATGCAAACAGCCAGCTTTGATTATCCGGAGGAGGTAGTCTGGTGTGAAAGACCCACCCCACCCTGCCCCCGTCCTCTTCCACTGTGCCTCCTACATACAGAACGTCTGTAGCATGGCTATGAAGAGGCCAAGAAGCATCCCTTGGGCTATTCTTACCTTCTGACCTACCTTTTACAGAGAGACAGGAAGAGTCATGTTCAGGAAGCAAGAGGACTGGGAGATCCTAGGTCCACTCCGGCACTGATAATCAGATATGACCATGCTACTTGGTGTAGCAGAAAAAACTGACCACTCAAGAGTTGCAGCGAAGGGAAACTCATTTCCAACACCTTTTAAGGATCAGCCTGTCCTCTTCTCCTGGAGAGTTACCACAAAGGTTTTTCACCTTAGTGAGGCTCCTGAGCTCTGGCCTTGAGAATAAACTCCAGGGACGCAGAGTAGGGAGAAGAAACAGGACTTCTGATGGGCTTTTGTCTCTCCCCTCCATGACACCCCAGTGAAGACATCACATTCATTTGCATTTCTAAACTCAGGAAAGGCCTAAGGAAGTTGGCTATTTTCTTTCTCTTACTGACTTGTTTAACTAGACATTAAACTATGCCATAAAGTTTGGCAAGTACATTCAAGAGAGAATCCTGAAATATGACCTCCCAGGCACATACAATTATTGAGGTGAACTCTTGCACAACAGAGGGCTATCGGAATACGCGTGAAAGGGAGGGAAGGATGGAAACGGAGAGAGCTTTCTCTCCTGCTCTGATAGTCCATGAACTCTTCTTTCAACTTGGGATGCTTTGTGCTCCCTTCTATACTCACTATTAGTGAGTACGGAATAGTTGATCACTATTCATCCTCCCATTTACAGTTGAGATGGTGTTTACTTTGGTAAGCCTCCTCTGAGCCCTGGGTCTAGTGTATTAGGAAATATATCTAGGTGAACCCTATGGCTTCCATGGGCATGCTTGCATCATTACTTATCGGCTATGTGCTACTAGATTATAAAGTCTATTGTGGTCCATGATCATAATGATATATGTAAGTCCCAGGAGCCTGATACATTGGCTGCTGGAATATAGAGGCTTAATGTGCATCTCTATTTTAGTTAGTTGATGCCTGGGGTCTGGGTTTTACTTAGAGCATCCTTGATATCCTGCGCTGTATTTGGGGAAACTCACATCAGCATAACTCTTATATATACATACTAAACCTCACAGTCACTAGGAGAATGTGGGATTAGTGGCCCCAACGTAAATAAACCAGAGGCCCACAAAATGTTACAGATTACGGAAGTTAGACAGAAGGGCATTAAGACACATACTTTTTAAAGAAATTCTTGGGTTCTGCAAATTCCTAGCAGTGACCCCTGTTGGCAGAGCAGGACTTTGGGTTATAAAGTCAGTCGGATGATCAAGAGGCACCATTGTTTAGAAGGCTTGATTTGTCAGTATGTACAATTGTTTGCTCTGAGGTTTCCTTGTCATATGATTGCAGTGGCCAAGAACTGCATGTGAAAACCACAGACCAGTATACAAATAAATGAAAAGACCTAAGTTATAAACACACATGAGCACATGCATCCAAAGTGGCTTCTCTTGAGACATTTATTTGCGTGTCTGTTTGTACAGCTATGTAACATGAAGAATATAGTATATACATATGAGTGTATGTTTGTTAGAGGTAAGGATGAAAGAAAAGAGAAAAGATTGTGGGAAGAAAAATGAAGAAAATAAAGACATAAGAAGAGAAAGAACAAATCAAATGTATAGCCAAATTCTTGGTACTTGGTATAAATAAACCAAGTTTTAAAAACAAATACATTTAATCCATAGAAACTAAACCTAACTATGTGCACAATGATTCTTTCTTAGTCCCCCATTGAATTCACTGGCTTATGTATATATACACAGTTTCTGTGATCTTTGCTGTTCACTAAATAGTTAGCTAAAACAATGTGCTGGTTACCAAAGTTTGGTTGTTCATTGCACACAGATCAAATGAAATGGAAGAGTTCAGAAGCTTTGGAGCAAATGAGTTGCTTGCTACATAGCAAGTAAAGCCCTACGTCTAGGCACTGCATGGGGGAGCTGACAGAGCTTTGAAAGCCAAGTCTCAGAATTCTCCATTTGAGTTCTGCATAAACTATCTTCACTTTATTCTAAAAAAAAAAAGCCACTTGAGTAGTTGGAGAGGTACAAAGAGGGAATGGCAAGACAGGGGCATTCATGACAAGTGATATGTTGTGATGCTTAAAGTGAGGTGGAGGAAGAAACTCTGCAGTACTTGTTTCAAACAGTGGCAAATGGTGCTTTTCTTCTGTCAATGTGTTTGCATGTGACCATTAAAGAAAGGGGTTGGGTTACATGGAGCCTCTTGCAGACCTTACAGAATTTCTGTCATCAGATTTCTCTTGTTTTATTTCCTTCCACTTAACAGCCCAGAGCGGATTTTTTTTTTTCAAATATGTATGGGGTCTCAAATGGAAAACATTTTGGTAATTTGCATGGGCTTTTCTCAAGACTGTAAAATCTGGTCATTGTAGACACTAGAGACAGACTGTCGGCTTGGAAATGAGGGACAAAAATGATTGGTGTAAATCAGTTTCTGAGGTGTCATGTTTCTGCGGAGGCAATCCAAATCTGTGTGGTGTCCTTTTTTTCCCTAAAAATGGAATGTGCGATGCCAATCTACAAGCTCCAAGTTCAGTAAGAAACCTCATCTCAAGAATCAAGATGGAGAGAGTAGAGGAGGCCACCTGCTGCTGATTCCTTTCGTCCACACACATTCACACACATACACAAAAATAACAATTTTAAAATAAATCCAACAGTGATGATGGTGGACCTACAGAAAAATCACAGATCTCTTCTTGGGCCACACAGGATGTTCAAAGCTCTATCCATCCTCCTGTCGTCTACAGGAAGGAAGTAGACCTGATGAAAAAGGCCCTGGGTTGTTATATTACTTTTTTTTTTTTTTTTCGAGACAGGGTTTCTCTGTATAGCCCTGGCTGTCCTGGAACTCACTTTGTAGACCAGGCTGGCCTCGAACTCAGAAATCCGCCTGCCTCTGCCTCCCGAGTGCTGGGATTAAAGGCGTGCGCCACCACGCCCGGTTGTTATATTACTTGAGGAACTTCATCTGGCCCTTTTTCCTCTTAGCAACTTTGGAATGCCTCCTAGATTCCTTGCTCTCCACAAATCCTGGACCTCCATTGGCTATTGTAATTAATATTGTAATCATGACTGCAAGATGTAACTGTCTTGTGTTGGGACCATCCCCCCTTCTTGAGCAATGGAGTTTGTCAGTGGGAGCACAACAATCACACACAGGAGAGTTTTGTCTTTTCTTGACTTCACAAACAGCAAGCACATTTAGGATTCAGGCTTGTCATTAAACAGTGCCCAATCGTCACAGACAGGGTGGATGCAAAGGTGTCTGTAGCCCAGGGAAACGGCTGTTATATTGACCTTGGCTGGAAGAGTCTGTAATTCTGGAGAATTACTGCTTCTATGCTGTCCTCTTCTGTGACTTGAAATCACACCCGTAGGCTATGTAACAAGGTGGTTTGAACATTCAGTATGAAGAGCAAAGACCAATGTTTCAGCGTCATCCTTAAAAGCTCCCATGTTGGAGTTTGAAATGAGATTATATACAAAAGGCACATTATTGAAATTGACTGAAAGACGGTCAGTCAAGCACACCACATTTCTATTGCCTACGATTTTACAAGTCAAAGACAAGCGGGCAAGCACACCACATCTTTCTCCGGAAACATGCATGACTCGTGAATACTTTGATAGTCAGCCTCCTGTAGTTTGACTTCTAGATGGGTTTCTTTTTCAACATTTTTCTACTCCTTTCTGTGGTGAAGAATGTCAAGCCCCCCAATCAATGCCAGCCATGCTTGGCTCTGCTGTCCCTTGATGTGCTATCTTCCCTGTGTGCTTGGAAAGACACAGGCCCGTTCCCTTCATCATAATGAGACTGGCTCGGTTGGACAAACATAGGTAGTTCTCAGTTTAGAACTGGAGGTCTTCTGTCACTGCCAACACACCACAGCACCTCACTTCTTAGCACTTGTTTAGGAAGCTCGGCAGCGGGAGAGAGTTGCAACCGTGGTCCCTTTTCTCTGACACTTCTGCGGGGCATCCTTCATTTCTTTGCTTTCCCCAGGAATGCATTCACCATCCTGCTTATCTGCAGGCTCTGCCCAAACTTGAGAATTTCAAGGGGTCTCGCCCTCAACTCCATGGGGGCTGCACATCTTGCTGCCTGAGAAATTTGACCTGGAGACATATGCTTCTCTATTAGAGTTCAAGAACCAGAGGCCTAAACTCATTCAATAATGGTGTTTAGACTTAAGAAGTGAGGCCCCTGGACTTGTGGGAAGGGAGGCCTTTCCTTTGATAGAGTAATCTTGCTCTTTTTCTTCTCTTGGACGTGATGAGATATGAGGAGGGAGTATTTTAAAACACTCCGTTCATTCTTGTTCCTGTGGCAGCTGATTCTCCAATCCCTTTGATAGCACACTTTACTAGGCGATGCTCCACTGTGGAATTACTCTGGGTGTTTGTGGTTGACTAATGTTGAGGGCTGACCATACAGATTGGGTACAGTTTAAGAAAACTTGTACAAGTAGCTATTGCTGATTCTGTCTCCCTTTGGCCCCAGGATGCTATCCTCTGATCAGCCTACAGAATGACATGGCTTTCATCTTAAGACTTACCACATTGCAATGCATGCTAATTACTGAAGGCACCACCCTGACATATACCCCATCTTTAAAAAGATCTAGACCTTGAACCTGAATACTTAAGGGCAGTAGAGTTTTGAAGGGGAAATGACCCAGGGGATAGGAGAGTAAGTTGGGTAATTTAGGTTATAAGAGACCATGAGAAGGCCGTGATAGTGCACACCTTTAGTTCCAGCTCTCAGGAAGCAGAGGCAGGTGGATCTCTATGAGTTCCAGACAAGTCTGGCTTACAGAGTGAGTTTCAGGACAGTCAAGGCTATGTAGAGAGAGACCCTGTCTCAGAAAACAAAACCAAGAAGACAACATGTTAGGTTAGATCTGGGGAAAGAAACCAAGCGTAGGTCGGACAGAGGGAGGTGTTTTCTTACAACATTAAAACAGGTAGAAAAAGCTACTGAATGCTGGAGCAAGTGAGCTGCACATTCTAGCATGAGAGCACTATCCTAGTGTGCAGGAGACCTGGACTAGGGCCCCCACTCCTCTAAAACAAAGGAATCACAGCAGGGCAGAACTTCAAGTATTGATTTTTCTTCTTTCTGCTCATAGGTGGACCCTTTACCATCAAGTGCCAACAGACTGTTCTCAGCATTCCTCAGTTTACCTCCAGTGATGGCTGCATATTTCATCCTGCTGTTTTCTATTATGTGAGGCATTCCTTTTAATCTTGCTATTGACGTGTTTGTTTTAAAGTAAAATAAAAACAATGAAGTCAGGGTGGTTACCGTGAAGTCTGAGGAGAGGTGGGTCTTTGAACAGAGCTCTCCAGGCTTCCGGCAGGAAGTGCCTGGTTGCTGTGGCTGTCTCTTACATTGCACAGCTGGCTGAGCCAAGTTATCTCCCTAGCACTCTTCATAGTCTCTCTCCCAAGCTGTCTGTCTTCCTGTTCTCTTTCTGCCTCTTTTTCTTCATAGATGTCTTTTCTAGCCGCCAACCTGTTTGAGCGGCGATTCTCAACTTGTGGGTCACATAACAGATATTCTGCATATCCGATATTTATATTAAGATTTATAACTAGCAAAATTACAGTTAGGAAGTAGCAACAAAAGTAATTTTATGCTTGGGAGTCACTACAACCAGAGGAACTGTACAAATGGGGGTACAGCATCAGCAAGGTTAAGAGCTGCTGGGTCAGCTCGTGCTTTCTCTTCCAATGGGAAATATAGGCAAGCGATAAACAAACAAACAAACAAACAAAACCAAAGGAAAAAAACTGTTTCCGTAATATGAGAGGGTCATTACTATCATAATTTATGGGCAATGGAAAAACATTAAAGGGATCTATGAAGGATGTTATTACCCAGAAAGGAACTGACTATGTTTACAGATGTACCTAGAATATGTTGAGGCTTTCCTGATGCTGATTTCTGAATTTGTTAGGTAAGGAAAGATGACCTGGAAATCCGACTCCCTGCTTCCTCCTCCTGAGAACAGGGATTCCAGGTGTTCGTCACCACACAGGGGTCAGTTTTAAACTTCGCTTTCCCTTTTGTTGTCTCCTAGCAAGTCTGAGTAGCCCTGGGACAGAAATAAAATAGCCTCCGTGGGACTTTTCCTCCCACAAGGACTTGGGGCTGTGTGTGGATGTGCTAACAGCGTTCTAAGTGCCTTCCAACCCTTCTGTTGAATTCTCTCTGTGGCATGCAATTCCTGAGGGGTACACACCAAATTGATAAGCCCAGTGCTAAAGTAAACTGTCCTATCCAGTCCCCAGAGCCTCTGACTCGAGTGTCAAAATCCAATTGTGCTCCAGGAGCATGGCTGTCCCGGAGAAGCAAAGAAACCCTTGAATGCCCTATTGACAGCACAAGCAAATGAAAAGACTCAACCAAGTTAATCTTCTCACATTATAACAACATCTCCTATAAATTATTAAAGCCCACACAATTTATTACTCATGTGTGTGGGGGGGGGCAGCTGAATCATGAGCTGTGCTGCTTAATGATTTATTTTTTGTTCTTCGATGTGCTGAGGTTTATAAATCACCGGGTTCTGCTCTGCACTGCACCAGAGAAAAGCGTTCGCCTGTCAACCACCGATGGTCATCTATACTGGGGCTTGGTAGAACCTCATATTTTAGCTTCTATCAGCAGCCTCTTTCTCTGTTTGAGGTGGCTGTCCCTGTTCATTACTATAGTGTTTAAGCATGGCTGGAATCACTATGATTTAAGCTGTTAGATGGTAGAGCTAAGGCGTTTCAGAAATAAATATTAACCTCATTATTTAGGCAGGGTGGCAGACAGACTTCTTGTATTCTGTCACAAACCTTCCAAGTAAATAAAAATTTACTTAGCAATCCCACGCTTTAAAGTCTGGTCTGCCAGCTTAACCAAGAGCTATCCTGACTACATTTCACGATTTAAAGCAAACATATATATCTATGTCTCTTCACTCTGAGGGCCTTGTTTTTAACTCCGATGCTACCATTGACTTGAGCTAGTCAGTTAGCTTTCAGAAACACATTTCCTTATATATTCCTGGACCATGATGCATTGGATAATATCTGAGTTGTTCTCCAGATCTAAGATTCTGAAACGATGAGACATAAGGGCATCTTAGGCAGCAATGAGTGCCCATGGTGGGGAGAGAGCAGAGATCCGCCTGGCCTGCTCTGTCTCTGCTGTCTTCTACTTTCAAGAGACCTGGGGTCCTCCGTAGACCAATCTGTCCACCTTGTCTGAGCTGGCCAGGAGAGCAGCGGAGAGGTTTCAAAGGGAAATAAATCATACTTATGAAGGGAGAACAGAGATGGGTTAGAACCATGGAGACTCTTCTAGAAATGGTATACAAATGTGAAGACTCTGGAACCTTCTGTGAGGTTGGCTTACAATTCAAGGTGGCCATTTAGTCTGAGGGTCTGTGAGTATGTCTGCATGTACCTGCAAGGACCCTTCCATCTCAGTACATTGCTGTCCCAGCTGGCATTCCCCTTGAGAATAAATGCTCATTTGAGCTGTAGAGCGGCCACTTGCATGTCTGATTCTGAAAATAGTGTCATGTTAGATCACCATCCTAGAGTTAACAGAAAAATAAACACTCAAGCACAAACCAAGAAGGCATGTAAATACAAGTTGTTTTAATACAGTTTCTCTTGTAAAGGCAATTTGATACACATACTTCTTGGGAATTAAAATAATAGACATCAATAATGCATGGACTACACATTTAATTTGCTTCCCAGAAATAAACAAACAAAGTGTAAGTTTCCTTTGGAGCCTCCGAACTTGAAGAACATAGCTCGACCTTTAAAAATTACTTCATTTTGTTTAGTGCATAATTAACTACATGGATGAATAAATGTATTCATTAAACTTATTTTACATTTAGCATGTGTGTGTATGCATGTGGGCATACGTGTGTTTGTGTGCATGTGTACATGTGTGTGCTCTGCTGCGGCACAAGTGTAGAGGCTGCATGTCAACATGAAGGGTTTTCTTCTCCCCTTTTACCACATGGGTGCTGGGAATAGAAGTCAGTAGTCGGGCTTGTCCCTAAGTGCCTTTGCCCACTAGATCATGGGGTTGTGTTTGATAAATACATTAGTAATTGAATCTTTAAGTATCACAGGAGTAGAATTCTGTTTTGTTTTTGCACATAGATACCGATATACTTTTAAGCACATTGCTTATGAATGACCCTCCGTTTACTCATCTGAGAAGTGGAGACAGCAATCTTTAGCTGCTTTACAAGGCTGACACATAGCTAAAATGTGTTTAAACTGGCGAAGACACATGGAAAAATAAATTGTAATGTTGCTTTGAATTATATGACTGACTAAATTTTCTGTTTTTCTTTCAACAAGAAAGGTGGGATCTCACTTGGCCACTGTAAAGTTCCTTAGGTAACATTTCCACACTCATGGCTTCCTCTTGACTGCAGGATAGAGGAGGCCGGAGGCGGAGTACGGTGAAGAGGTCTGTCCTTTTACATTTTGCCTGCAGGCAACTCTACCTGGTTATAGAAATCTGAGAACACAGAGGTCTTGGCTTTCCGGTTGGGTTATATTCACTAATGGGCTTCACCTACAGGTCAGAAGCTTGTGTGTGCTGTCAGATGGACTGATGTGCCAAGGACTCACTACAAATAGCAAACTACGTTTCCTAAGTAAGTATCCTAATCCTCAAATGTTAGGTTTGGTGAAAATGGATGGAGCACACTTGGCAAAGTTACATTCAGGCACTGGCTGCCCAAGACATTTGTATAGTCAGACACTGAACTTATTGTAGACATCGTGTGATGATGCCCCAGTGCAGAGCAAAGGCTTCAGCAGCTTTTGATAGCATGGAAGGTCCACTTGGCTGATTAGACTGAATCACTGAACCTTATGCTGCCCTATATATACAATGGCAGACATAAGCACCCTCCTAAGAGGGGAGGCGTTTAGATGAGATCTTTAAGGCTTGGGTATTGTGTCTCATGAATGCACATGAAAGCCAGGAAGCATAAGTAGCCATTCATTCTGTCAACAACATTAATTGAAAACTCAGGGGTGCATAAAGCCGCACTTGGGTTTATTGAGTGAGCCACAAGAATCCCTTCACATCTGTGTGCAAATACTTCACAACTGGGAAATTGGGGGTGATCCCTAGGGGATGTGAAAAGGCTGGTAAGTGGTGACACACACGTCTACTGCGAATTCCACCTACCATTTGCCAGACCACGTATGTGCCATAATTTTCTGTCACACACATCTTTAAAGGTATTGTGGCCCTTGTAAATACTACATTTATTCCAGTGTCTTGAGCAAACTGTTTCCCACTGTCCTGCAAACTCCGCTGGAAGCGGGTAGAGTGTTAGACTACGCACTGCTGAAAGGTTCACGTGGGGATTGTTCTTTGTGTTCTGAAAAAGCCAGAGGCTTTGAAGAGACTTATTACTCGCAGGGGGCGCAACTCTCACTCAAGTATTGCCTGAGTTTCCAGAGACTTTTTCTTATGGTTGCTGTGTCACATCAGTACACTTTGAGTAGAAAGGCCGTCAACACATGTACTCTCTCAGAGCCACATGCCCGAAGGTTCTGACCTCTTTCCTGAGCAGGGTGGGGTGGGTCTGGAGGGTAAACCTTGCTGAGTTCAGTTAAGTCCTCTGTTCTGCCCCACCATGCTGGTCCTTCCTTCTGAGCCTCGGAACCACCTGCTGTAACAGCCAGAATAAGGACGGCTGATTTCTGCCTCTAGGATTCTGCTGACTATGCAAAGAAAGTGACCAAGTGTTGCTGCTGCAAAGTTACCTCTGTTAGCAGACTTCAGAGAAAGATGGCTAAGGAGACTGGAGATAAAGTGTCCAGCATTTTTGCTCTGGCTTAATATGTAACTAAACCTGGCTGGTTTAATCCTTAGCAGAAAGCAGGAAGAAGGAATAGGAAGAAGAGGAGAACAAGGAGGAGAGGGGAAGGAGAAGCAGAGGAGGAGGAGGGGAGGGCAAGGAAGGGGAGGAGGAGGGGAAGGAAGAGGAGAAGGAGAGATCTTGAAGATGAGAAATTAATTTTCTTCATATATAATTCTATATCCCCCCTCCCCGTTTTGTTTTCTGAGACAAGATTTCTCAATGGTAACTTGTCTGCCTTGGAACTTCCACTATAGACCTGGCTGGCCCCCAACTCAAGATAACCTGCCTTTGTTTTTCAAGTGCTAGGATTAGAGGCGTGCACCACCAGCACCCTAGCATATCTTCCATCAGTGTGTCCTGGGAACAGCTCAAAACGACTTAAGTCCTTGTCCTAGAGCAAGCTCCGGGGAACCCCAGTCAGCGCTCTAACTCTTCTCTTGTGCAAAATGAACCCCGCAGGGCCTGCTGTGACATCTACATAGTTGTTATGAGAATCAAATCAGGCACCTGATTTGATTTGATTTGATTTGATATAGGCACTTTGAAAGTAGGGAGAGTCAGTGAACTCTCATATTTGAACCAAGATGATTGCTGTCCCATTGTGTGCTTCAAACTTTAATTCACTCATCTAAAATATTTGTCAATAATATTGTTTATCAGTGAGGTAAAGAGAAAAAAATATCAGAACATGAGTAATGAAAGATAAGACACTCTTGAGAATCAGAAGCCCAGGATGAAGAGATGTGCCTGCTTACACCACTCAACCCCCACACCCCTTCCCCACAGGACAGTTGTCAAAGGTCAGGATGGGAGCCTGGCTTTTCCTCACGGTCACCTGCTTGCTGAGGAAGCCTGATCTCCCAGCTTTCTTTGTATGGAAGGTACATTTTCATTAAGTTTGAAATTCACAGGGAGCAACTATGCTTACATCTTTCCTAGAATTCTTTTAAAAGTGAATCCCGTTATTTAAACATTCAGAAATGTAAGTCAAAGCCACACAGACAGAAAAGGGACAGGCAGAGGGAAGGCTTTTTAAGAAGCAGCAGTTGAGGACTGGGGAGAAAACTTAGGAGGGAAAGTGATTGTGAGTCCCAGGATCTGAGTTCGATCCTGTTTTAAAAATCCTGGCCTGGTAAGGTGTGCTTACAGCCACAGTGATGGAGATGCGGAGACAGGCACAGCTGCTGGGCCTCGCTGGCCACGGGGCAGGTTCTGAGGTAATCAACAACCCGATTACAGTTTCATTTCCATCTCACCGTGTTTTAGGTGAACAGCCAGAGGAGCAAGGCTAAAGGTTGACTTCTGACCTCCGTATGCACACACCCACGCCCAGGCCCTGTCTCACAGGCAAAGCTGCCATCGAACACTGAAGTGCCTGCTCATCACTCCAGGCAAACTCAGGGCAGAGAACAAAGACCCTGAATCCTGTGGGTTACCTCTCAAATTTCAACAAAACTGTGTCAGAATGGTTTTATCAACATAAATGTTGCCCCACCACCAAAAGCACAACAGAGAGAGAGAGAGAGAGAGAGAGAGAGAGAAAGACAGAGAGAGAGAGAGACAGACAGACAGACAGACAGACAGGCTGAGTTGTTGCCTGCTTTGCGCTCCTGTAACAAGATACTAGCAGGCCTTGTATAGGAATCAGATCCTTTTGAGAAGATGGTCTGTTTTGCCCCTTCTCTTATCCTTCAGTGCCTTTCCACTTCCTGCCAGGAGGTGATGTCTTAAGAAGGGCTCACAAGATTACTGGCACCTGGATCCTGGACTTCCCTCCTTGCGAACTGCCTACCCCAGAGGACTCAAACAGACAAAGGACTGAGTTTGCCGATATGTTTAAACGGCCCAAAGAGATAAAGGTGGATGCCAAGGTAATATCTTCCTGCCACAAGCTCATGTCATTTCATCTTGCCAACTAAATGAGTTTATGAACTGACTGGAGAGACAAGGATATCGCCTCAGCCTTGCTGCCCCGTGAGTGTGTTAGGTATCAATTGGCTGTGTCCACAGTTGCACCAGTACTGGATCTACCAGAGCGTGTGACTCACTCCCATGTGGAAACAATGACCTCCCAGTACTGTTCATGATTTCAGAGAGATTTCCCAATTACTCAGAGCAGACACTATTGCACAAAATAAGGTTACCCTTTCAGTCACAACTTAGGTGTCACAATCTTGAGAGACTTGAGAGAGGGTATACCAGTCACACGGGTCACAATCTTGCAGCTCTTACTGGGAGTTTACAGTTAAGAAACACCTACTAAATGTATCTCCATGACAACTCTTGCTGATCTTCATTTAGGCATTCATTGACCTGCCTTGGGACCCTCAGTTGCATATCTCAGTGTTAAGCTGGCCAGGAGGTCATATTTTCCTGCTCCCATGATACTTAGGACTACCAGTACCCCACTGGGGATGCCGTGCCACAGGGATATGTCTTTCCCTGTGTGAGACATCTGAGTGAGGTGTCTCTCACCTGTCCTAGACTGTGAGCTCCCTGAAGGCAGGGACTGCCATTTGACATGTTTATTCTTCGCATCTTTCACAGGCCCAGACGTTTGGTCCATGTTCCATAAAGCTTTGCTGATCAAGTCAAATAGTTACAATACATCGTGTTTATATTACATACTTCTGCTGGTTCATATGACAAATTGTTACTTATTTTTAGTACGATTTTATTTTCATTTTGTTTTAGTTATTTGAGAACCATTTTGCATGTATGCTTTTGTGGAGGTGTATATGTGGCTGGTCTGTGTGTACGCGTTTGTAAATATGTTTGTGTGGAGGCCAGAGGTTGGTGCTCTGTACATTGTATTTTGAGGCTGGGTCTCTCACTGAACTTGAGGCTAACCCTATGGAGCCTTCTGTTTATGTCACTCCAGTGCCTGGCGTTGTAGGTTGTAGATGATGGATGGGGGGTTGGCCTCAGGTCCTCAGTGTGTGAGGCAGGCACATGATGCCAGCAACTGAGCCACCTTCCACATCCAAGAAGGATTTATGGTGCAGAAGGGTCATGATCACACTTGGGTTAACAGTACCTGAATCCTTCGAAGTCATTGTCTCCTGAAAGCTGCCTGTCACTGGATTGCTTGTAAAAATGTCTTTCCAAACAAAACAGAACCAACCAACAAAACCCCAAATTTCCTAATGTATTTGCTTTTCACAATCCCAAGGGAAACCCATGTAATGGGTGAGAGCCACTGCTAACTGATGTCTGCCAGTTCCTGCCAACTCATGAAGTGTTCAAGTGAATCCACTGACTTGAAATAGAAAAGGGAGTCAAATAAATGTATTTCTTTAAAAAAAAACCCACTGCTGAAAAGTTCTGTAATATAATCTAAAATAAATATACCAACTTAACTTTCACATATAAAGAAAAAGAGACAATTGGGTTTTAAAAACCATCAGCAGAACAAATATTTATGGAGTAGAGTGACAACCCGACTTATTGAAAGCTTTGACACATACTGTCTCAGTTAAGGTTTGATGGCACTCCACCCATGATTCTTCAGGGGACTACCCAAGAGTTTCCTTTACTGTTTTCAGCAGAGAATTAGGTTATGACCCCTTGCCAGATGTTTCCCTCGTCACATAATCGTGATGACTCTTCCGAGTCTCCCATTGCTCAATTCCTATTTCAGTGTTTATGGAGCAATGATTTATAAAGGAGAAGAAGAGTGGAAGCCAGGCAGTTGATAGGCACCAGCCATATTTCATATAAATCCAACGTAGAAAATTAAGTGTTATGATATATTAGATTTAAGTGTTATTATATATTCAAAGGTAGGAGCTAAGGTGATGACGCCATTGGTAAAATTCCTGCAGTAGAAACACGAAGACCTGAAATCAGATCCTTGCACCCATGTGGGAAGCCAGACATGGAGACAAGTGTCTATGATGCCAGTAGTGACGTCAGAGACAGGAGGAATGCTAGAGCTCATTGAATCAATATGGAGCTCCAGCTTAGGTGAGAGACCCCTTTCTCCAACTATACGGTGAGAGCAACAGAGAAGAGAGCTGATTGTTCCTTGTGGCCTCTACATGCACACATATGTACATACGTGCATATCAACCCTACCTGCCCATGTATGTACACATGGAAACAAGACCACAAGCATGCACCACACACAGTGTAAATTTTAAGGTATATTTACAAATCGAATAACTGCAAACTGACAATCTTTTCTAGCAGTGGATGTAAACACAGAGCCAACATGACTCATCATGAGTCTGTACAGAAATCGTTGCACAACTGCATATGGAAACTTGTACCATCATCTCCTAACTCTCGGAAGGTTCCAGATTATCGTTAGATGACAAACACCACAAGATTAAGGCATAAATTTCCCTTATGAAAATTGAGGAGCCAATAATAAAGCTTATGCATACTTTTTGCTTTATGTCTAGAAAAGAGACCTGGAACTTTGTCCTAGCTCCTTGTATTTTCTAAAACACTAAGGAACAGAATTGACAGTTCATAACAAAAATTACAGATGCACTGGAAAAGCTACACTTCATTACAATAGATGCTAGTGATCCACAATAAATAAAATACCAACAACAATAACTAAGCTGGCCCTCACTAAATATCTACTTTTCACCAAGGACATATGCAAATCCTCCAGTAAGGGTTTGACTTTTAGATCTTATGATTACAGTGTGCGTGTAGCACAATGATGGTTCTCATTATGCCTTTTTTTCCTGCTGTGGCCTCATGAACTATGAGTATTGATCATTTTATTTTTATAGCTGAGACAGTGAAGGAACATAGACGTCTCTGTCACTTGAAGAGGTTCACACTATCAGTAAGGGATACAGTGGAGTGGAGCTTGTGCGTGTGTATATGTGTGTATGCATAGCTGTGTGTGTGTGTGTGTGTGTCTGTGTGTGTCTGTGTGTGTCTGTGTGTGTCTCTGTGTGTGTGTCTCTGTGTGTGTGTGTGTCTGTGTGTGTCTATGTGTGTGTGTGAGTGTATGTGCACATATGTGTTTGAGGACTTATTACACGTCCATTGCTTAGAAAAGATTGAAAATGCTTTCATGCAATGAACACAGGTTTAATTTGGGTACAAGCATTACCATGGGAGGAAAAGGGAAGGATGCAGACCCAAGCTATTAAGAGACTAACAGCCCACAGCTGTCCCCTCTTTTGAGCAGAGAGGCTGGATTGTGTGGGACGTTCTCCAACCCAGGCAGCAGGCTGGCAATGGTTTGCTAGAGCAAGGGCATAACATTCCTCCTTCCCTCACCCCGCTGCCCTACTGCAGGGAAGTATAATTTAGCTTTGTTGACTGAGGTCCCAGGGCTTCTGCAAAGCATCTTTGCTTAGCTTCCTTTCCCAGCCTTGCCCCTTGCCTTTCCTCTTCTGAGTGCTGCCTCAATCGGCCACTTCTCTAAAAACCCATTCCTTAGGCTTTCCTTTGAGTGAACTGGAACCAAGATGGATGGCAGCAGCACTGCTCCTAGGAAGCAGAGGTGGTGGTTCTGGAGGTGTTAGCAATGAGGTACAGGCACCGGTGGGAGTCTCCATATTGATAGTATTGCTAATGACTGGCATGTGATAGCAGTGCGACTGTCAAAACCAGAGGGCAGCAGACTGTGCTATGCAGGCTCAATTCAACTCCTTATTTCAAATTGTGTGTGTGTGTGTGTATTAGAACACAATTTTTAAATGTATTTTCAGACAGAATTCAGGACTGAAGACAGAGCCTCAAGTTTTATTGGCTACTGTTTTACAGAGAATATAAAATGACTCCTGGCTAACCCCACTCCCTGTAGTTACTGGGTTCTGATCCAAGTAGGAAGATGTGATCCATGGCAGATGTGGTTTTCCTGGCTTTGATATCTATAGAGACAATAGAACTGTAGATTGATTGGTTCTTGCTAAATTATTGAAGTGTTGAAGACCTAGCATGAGAAGTTCTGCTATTTACCCCTGTCCTGTGCATGTGAGTATCACATTGTCCAGCTTAAAACCACCAATACTCATTGGCTCCATGTTCCTCTGGTTCAGGACTCCAGCAAAACCTTAGTCAGCTGCTTTGCTCTGGAGTCTCTTGGTCAGGTGCCCTCTAAGGCTACATACAGTCTTAGCCCCTGAGATGAGAATGGTGTTTTTCTCTTGTTTGTGTGGTGATGTTTAAGTGACTACACTTGATTGATTCCATTCCAGGAATCAAAGGATGGAAACAGGAAAAATTCCCCTGATGCCACATCCAGTGGCCATCTCTCCAGCTCTAGTTTGATGAGTCTAGAAGTCCTAGTTTCCAAACGTTCCTCTCTGGAAGCTCCTCGCTTGGCTGTTGCCAGAATAACTTGAGCGGCTCCTGCCAGTAGATGACTGACCTGAAGTGTTTCTACTGGCAGAGTAATTGAACTGATTACCAGGGTGAGGCAGAAGTGCTGCCACATGTCACTCGGAGGTGGGGTGGGTTGGGCTCTATCTTGGTGTCGCTGTGCCTTGGTTAACTGGAAGAAGCAATCTGCAATCAGTTGGGCTCAGATGCTCAGACTCCTAGGAAGGAAAATATGGCAATCTACCAGGTTCTGCAGATATACCAGTTCATCTTCAGGTTAACTTGACTGGGGTTGTTGTAATCGGAAAGACACACGTCTGGGATGTGTCCAGGAGGATGTTTAAGAAATCTTTCACTGAGGAAGAAAGTATCATTCTAAACATGGGGACCATTCTTTGGACTGCATAGGAGGCATCCCCAGTGTTTCTGCTTGCTGCTTGCCCACCCAGACCTGCTAGCTGCCTTAGACTCCAGTTGCCATGGCAACAGTTGCTGAAGCCGCTTTGCATGCCTTCTTAGCCAGGATGAAATATAACCTCAAGCTGTGAGCCAAAAGAAACTTACCTGTCCATCTCTAAGGTGCCTTTGTCAGGGATTTTGTCACAACAACGGGAACAGTAATTATTACAAAGACATAGAAATGGACGTTTAGAGGGATCAGGCGCCAAAGATGCATAAGGTTTGACCTCTTTGGACAAACTGCCAGAGAGGAAGCAACAGTTTACTCTGCTTGGTCCTATCTCAGACCTTTTAACCCAGGGTGTGAGATTAACCAGGAGTTAGAAGCAGCTATGTCTAGATATGTAGGAAGCAGGTGGACCCAGGCAGCTCATGAGGTAGTGCTGGCCCAGGGAGGTGGCTTGTTCCAACTCCTAGCTGGTGCTGCAAACTTCTCAATGATGTGCCAAGCCTCCTGAGAATTATCCTTCAAAGTAAGAGGAGTCAGACATGGCAGACAGTTTCTGATATACTACTTTTGCAGACAGCCAGATTTCAGCTTGCACCACATTCTCCCTCTCTTCTTTTCCAGTCCTTTCTGCTCCTTTTCAGAAAGCATTCTCTAGACATGTGACACCTAGAAGAATCTCAGGGTCTGGACTTCCTTCTAAAGTCTCTCACTGAGGCACTGCTTTCTGCTATTAATTATACCAGGCCATGTTTTGTCTGCCAGTGTCTCTGACCCACACCTGATAGCTTGCGTGTGAAGCGTTGTGTGCATTCAGTTTGCCAACTGGGTTTGTATTTGGCCTCTAACACCTTTCTTAAATGTATTGACGTAGCAAAGGCTTGCACTCATTTTCATTACTCTGTTGTTATTGTTGATCTTCTTCTTCTTCTTCGTCTTTGTCTTCGTCTTCTTCGTCTTCTTCATCTTCTTCGTCTTCCTCTTCCTCCTCCTCCCTCCGTCATTGTTGTCGTCGTCGTCGTCCTCCTCCTCCTCCTCCTCCTCCTACTCCTCCTCCTCCTCCTCCTACTCCACCTCCTCCTCCTCCTTATTCTATTGTCCTGGACTCACTTTGTAGACTGGGCTAGCCTCAAACTCACAGAGATTCACCTGCCTCTCCTTCCCTCTCCTATTGCTGGGATTAAAGACGTGTGTCACCAAGCACCGGCTTCATTTACACTTAAGATCACTGTAACCAATGGAGGTTACTCTATTCTTGCCACTGTCTAAGATATCCTGTGTCCTGATGCCAGCTATTTGTCTTAAACCAACAAACAACACATAGTTCTTAGCATATAACTCCTCTGATTAAACATCCTGGTGGTTTTCCATTGCTTCCTAGATGAAGGTCCATGCACACAGCATACAGTGCACTGCTTATTGGATTGCGATTTAAGGTGAAATTATTTCATAATTTTCCTCTTACCACATAGCCGATGGACAAGCTGTTTATGTCCTGGGTAATAAACGCGATGACATGAGTCACATTGCTCCTGCCTGGTGAAGGTCTCTAAGCGCTCTTACTTACACATAACTTATTGATCACTTTTTTTTTTCTGTGAAACTGTTATTTACCAGCCCAGCACTTTCCCAACTCTAGACAGAATTAAAGCCTCCTCTCTGGATTTCATAGCATTTGGGAGAAGACACCTGTCATATTTTCATTACTGTTTATCAACATGTCTTTCTTGCCTACATGACTCAGATGTCACAAAAGCCAAATGACACCTCACTGATCGCCCACTACCTATCAGGTGGCTTCTCACAACACCGCAAATGCTGTATACAAAAGTTTTGAGAGTGAGACTTCACAGCCCAGCCATTGGTCACCTGTACCCTTATTCCTGCCTTCTGTCATTTTCCTTTCCCTTGTTGGAGGTTTTGAAATGGAAGAATCATTAGACAACTTGTAGAATCTGTTGTTCTTGGGACGGGCCACACCTATGGGCCACACCCATGGTCCAGGCTTATGTAACTGCTTCCGGTATGTTCACACTAATGCTCTCAGTGCTCTGCAACACACAGAGGCAAAGAAATATACTTACAAATGTCGTCCCCAGGAGATATTTAGCTAGGTGACACACTTGAAGCCATTCTTTTCAGCTCTCCTTGGGGGAAGGGGGGAGGGGTTGCAGGAAGTGGTAGGAAAGAGAGAAAGAGCTAGTGTACAAATGTATAAAAATTCTGTCCATGTTATAACTTCTTCACGCTGCTATTTGGATGCTGTTTGGCTGGTCCTTGATTCTGATTCCTCTTGCTCAGTGTTTCTCCAGCCACACCTCTGGGTTTGCATATCAGATACCTTTTGTATCATCTACTTATATCATGATTCACAATATTAACAAAATTACAGTTATGAAGTAGCAAAAATAACAATGTCACGGTTGGGGGTCACCACAACATGAGGAACTGTACTAAAGGGTCGTAGCATTAGGAAGGCTGAGAACCACTGCTCTATACTTACCTATAAGCAGGACACAAATCTTTGAAATTTTTCAACTTTTCTTCAAAGAAAAACAAATCCCTTAAAAAAATATTTTAATGCCGAATTGTGGAACTAACATCATAAAGTCTAAATAAATGCACATGAGAAAGTCTTCAATATATTATTAGAAAATGCATTTGTGATCTGGGGTTTAACCAGGAGGTAAAAAAGGTAATGAGTGTTTCCACATTAAAGGAGAGCTATTGCTTAATGTAGCATAAAACCTGGCTATGAGACTCTGACCTGATCATATTAATTTTTATCCCCTGAAATCACATTCTCAGCCTTAGCTCTTCTATCCCTCTGTGACTTCAAAGGAAGAGGGGAAGGCACACAACAGGACGGGTCCAGTTCACCTCTGTTTGGAAACGGGCAAAAGGCTATAGACACATCTTCTTTTTATGCATTGCACTCTACAGAAAAACCCTGCCAGGCTAATGCATATATATATATATATATATATATATATATATATATATATATTATACTAGCATTGGAAAAATTGGAAGCAAGATGTTAAAATTAATCCAGAGTGGTATAAAACTATGGAATCATATTTATTATCTATGGCATTAGCTGATGGAATAAGAAGGTAAATCAATTTAGAAGTGTAACTTTAGTGTTGATGATAGCCTGACCCGTCTTGTTCTTGTACCGGTTTATATGACGGTGTTCCATACAAAGAACAGAGTTCTCATTTGTCTGCTAAAGCACACATTGATTATTTTTAACTCAAGTTTGAAATCGGGAGTTGTTATACTGAAGACCAAAGGACTGAAATAACCTAACCAGGTAATTAAAAGACTGGTCATCCATGAGGTACTAGCTTGGAGCCACCATTGAACACCTCTGTCCTGACTCAGAAGGAAAAGACAATATTGTAATCCCTAGTCACCTCTGAAAGTGACATCAGGAAATGTTCTCTCAGCGTCGGCTATTGGTCAAGACGGACATGGGATTAGACAAAGCAAGGAAGGAGCAAGGGCTGATGGGTTGAAAGTTTGAACCAAAGACCTTACCCCCTTCCTGCTGTCATACATAATATTTCCTGTTGCTCAGCTACATACATATTGTATGATCTCCCGAAAGGAAACACACACAAAGCCTCATCTTACAGGCTAAGTCTCCAGGCCTTTCCTTTCCCTGGAGCGTTAGTTTCAGTGGAAATGTCTCAGCACAACTCAATATTCACTGAAAGTCACAGCAACAAGGATAAGGTTTCCCCAGCAGATCCAGCTCCAGAAAGCTGTCCAATTAAACAACGTGAATGAGTCAGGCCCTGGAGAACTTAGGAAGCAAGTGGATCTCTATGAGTTCAAGGGCAGCCTGCTTTCAGGGTGAGTTCCAGACCAGTCATGGCTTCATGACTCACAATGTGATGTGAAAGTTAAGTAAGCCAAAAAAAAAAAAAAAAAAAAAAAAAAAACCACCACCACCACCACAACAACAAAATGATATTTCCCCTGACAGAAGTCAAACTAGCCTAGAGGATGTATAGTTTAGCAACCAATACAAGAAAGAGTATCACCAATACAAGAAAAAGATACCAGTTTTGTTGAAGCTACGTCTACTCTGAAATTCAGAAAGCTGCTAAGAAGCATACACTTATTGTCATCATTCCTAAAGGAGTTGGAATGACAAAGAACTTTTAAAGTTAGTTGACTTATTTAGTGAGCCCTCAGTGTTCACTGGCTTCCATATTTGTCTAATTCTTAACATTCATTTCCAGCACCCCAACAACACAGAGAAAGAAATTGGAACGCCGACTTTTTGGCTGGGGAATGCTGGTTTTCAAGAGAGGATTTTTCTATGGAGCCCTGTCTGTCACAGAACTCACTCTATAGACCAGGCTGGCCTCAAACTGAGAGATCCACCTGCCTCTGTCTCCCCAGTCAGTGCTGGACTAAAGGCGTGCACCACCACCACCTGACAAGGGTAGGGTTTCTAAGAGGTGAGTCCTACACACCGACAGCATCACCCTCCCAAGGTTAACCTGCAGCTCAGGAGCCAGCTTGCCTCTGGTCCCGGCCTCACAGCTCTATAGCCGACTGTACCGTACCGTGTTGAAATTTGTATGACAGGCAGTTTAAGCACTTTTGTTTAGTTAAATGCAAGAGCATCATTTTAAAAGAAAAGCTCTATTGCCAAAAAATATAAACAGCCTGAACTTTGATTAATATAAATATTTTAGAACCAGAACATTGTGTTACATCTTACAGAAACAGTTCTGAGGGGGCTGCTGGGAAAGCAGAAGCACTTTTGAACACGAGATGAACTCGACACAATACAGCTGCAGAGCAGAATTTTAAGTAAATATGAATTGTTTGTCTTTTCAAGAGGACCGTGGACTTTGCTTGAAAGGGGCTATTTTGAGCGCTTCATGTTTCATTAGTAAAAATGAAAGTTTTCTTTTATAGATTTATTTCCGAGGCAGCCAATTTAAATTTCAAAGTCCTCTAATTAAAAAAGATGCCATTAAAATGATTTCCCCTGCCAAGTTTAGGGTTATTTACTAATAAGCTGCTGGACAAGAGATGTGTGAAGTGAATAGATGAGAAACATTGACGGGGAACCTTGGAAGGGCGAAGTTAGTTTATTAAGTCCTCGTTTGTCGCAAATGGCCCCGCTGCACACAGAAAAGCAATCCTTCTACCTTAGAAGATTAATTCTGAAGGAGGTGCTCTGGGGTCAAAGAACACAGAGCGTGTGCCTAATCTCGAAGAAATCAGGCTATTTCTCACAGCAATTAAGCCAGGGCCTGAGTCTCACCCGTGGTGTATTTAAACACAGGATACAATTAAGCCCCGAAGTATTAATATCTTTGCTTTGCAAAATTGCCCAGGAAATAGATTTTGCCCTCTCTCAAATGAACAGCCAGTCAAATTAAGGGAATAACTCCTCGATTCATAGCCAAGTTGCTTGAAATAAGAGTGTCACATTCTTTTCTAATTGCAAATGACTCGTAGACTTTAGGAGAGTTTTCTCTTCTTTTTTAAAAAGAACCTTGCAATAGTCCGAGTGTTGTGAGCTTTCCAGCTCCTTTTATCTAAATAGTGGATCTCAGTCCCTTTTTTAAAAAAATGTATTGTTTTCACACTGTAATTAAATAGACAAGTCATTGTGTGTTAAAAATCAACTCATTATAAAAAATCTGAGGACTTATAATTTGCTACCCAGACAATATTCTAACTAAGGAGCTTAGCAGCGGATGTGTACAGGGGGAAGGAATGTAACTCATAAGCAATCAAACGATCAGAAGGTTTTTCTTAGAGTAATTTCTTCATATACTTATCTCCAGCAATGAGCTAATGCTCTAGAGAAAATTATTACAGCTTTAAAACATTGCCTCACAAAGACAAAATAAAAGGCTAAATATAAAACAACTAAACAGCTTTTATTTGTTGTAATCATATCCCTAAGGCAAAAAATTTTAATAGCACATGAGTTGTGTTAAATAAAGTACTGCTTTCATTCAGTTCTTATAAAAAAAATAGCCCTTCTAGAATTAAAAGATTTCTGCCCCTTTTCCAATTTTTTTTTGTTCTTTCTCTTTTGTCTATATATCAGATTAACTTTTCATTTCATTGCCAAATCAAATTCTCTTTGTCTTTTTTTTTTCAGGGGAGGGTAGGGTGGGAAGTTGGTCTTGGACTGGGAAAAGATAAATCAATAGCTTTTGTTTATATAGCTGAATCAATAATGTCTTCTTTTCATATAGGACTTGGTAACAAGACCATTTTGTTTCATAGTTTCAGGAACTCAAGAAGAAACATGTAGCCAAGGATTCACAGACATCCTTATAGAATAATAGCCCTGAGGGAGTGGGGCAAATAGGGTGTGTGCAGTATGTGTGTGTGTGCGCGCGTGCGCGCGCGTGTGCAAGTGTGTGTTATATTCTGACACGCTCTTGTGTGCACTTGCTGTTATTTTTAGCAACTGAGAAGAGAGGTAAAGCGTGCAGGTCAAGGGTCTTTGGACCCACGGTACGAGAAGTTTAGGCTGTATGTGTTGTATGTGTGGTGTGTGGTGTGTGTGTGTGGTGTGTCTGTTGTAATGCGTGGGAGTATGCAGCTGGGTGAACCTGAGCATGAACACAGAAGCCACAGATGTCTTCTGCTATGGCTCTGCACCCTATTCCTTTGAGACAGGTTGTCTCACTGAATTGGAAGTTTGCTGTTTTGGCCAGACTGCCTTACCAAAAATCTCCCAGGATCTCCCTGCTTCTTTTCCCTTTAATGTTGACATTACCTCCCTCACACAACCATAGTTAGCTCTTTTTTTTTTTTTTTTTTTTTGGTTTTTCGAGACAGGGTTTCTCTGTATAGCCCTGGCTGTCCTGGAACTCACTTTGTAGACCAGGCTGGCCTCGAACTCAGAAATCCGCCTGCCTCTGTCTCCCAAGTGCTGGGATTAAAGGCGTGCGCCAATATTTTCTTAAGTGTTGGCTATAGAAGTTTGAACTAAGAATCTTATATCTGCACAGCAAATCATCACCCACTGAGATATCTCCCTAATCTGAGCATGGGCTCTTTGGAAATGTATGGTGAGCTATACAAGAATGTGTGGAAACTTGAATCAAACAAAGCAATGTTCTTATAGGACCAATGATTTTAATATACTTCTTGCTGACATCACTGGCAACTTGGTCTGTTCTGTAACCTTTAAAAGTGCAGCATATCCCAAAATGAGTTACTTATTAAACAAATGTTCTTTTTCTAGTGCAGCTGACCTTTAAACAATTATTTCTCGGAACCCACAACAAAGAGAAATTCACCTGCCACCTTTACACTTTTGATGCGCTACCGTGAGTGGATCCCCAACCTTTTCATAACCTGGAAGAAACCTGATACACAACATGGGATTACAAAATGCTAATGAGCACTTTTTCCTTTAAGGGGAAGTCTTACTACTCTGTTAGCATGCTGGGATGTGCAGAAGCTATGCAAAAGGGTAGAAGTAAGCTGTTATTGCCATCAACCTGCAACAATTTTAGATACCACAACTCTAGAGTGCTGGGATAGTAGTCATTTAGCCACTAAGGGTTGTTTCTGCAGGTTTTCCCCTATAGCTTGTAAAGTGTGTAGCTGTGGGTCCCTTTAGGTGTGGGTATGTGTGATAATGGGTGGATAGGGTGTGGTTTTAAAGTTGCATTTAATTGAGAAAGTAGTGTTGTCACATTTGGGAACCTACTCAGTGTTTGTAGATAATCTGAGGTGAACCTCTACCCGCTTAACCTGGAGACTCATCATCTGTATAAAAGGAAGAGTTTTTGTGATATTACATACATATACATACATGTGTGTGTGTGTGTCTGTGTGTCTTGGTTATTCTTAATTAAATGGAGATAGTAAAAGTAAGCTTTATTCAGGAATCAAACCAATCTAGCACATATTTAGAAGCTATGCATTTGTAAGAACTGTGTTTCCCCACATCCCATTGCTCTGTTCGTTGGCAGATAACCTAGTTTATACTTCCGTAGAGTTGAGGAATCTAACAGAAAGTTCATTAGCCTAAATATTTTCACTCAGAGAAAAGTGAAATTCTATTTTTGAAAAATCCCATGAAAAACAGTTTTACCTGCAAACCCAGTAACATGCTAAGAGTCCACACTTCACACATACGGACTTATAAACTCAAGGCACAGATATCCACCTATGTTCAAGAATAAAAATTTCTTTCTTGCAAAATCTAAGCCTAAAAGAGATAGCTGGATGATAATAGATAGACAAATAGCTAGATAAATGGTAGATAGATAGACAGACAGACAGACAGACAGACAGACAGACAGACAGATGGAGAGACGATAGAGGATGATAGATAGATAATAGATGAATGGACGTGTTGGTTCAAAGGTAATGGGCTTACAAATGTTAAGTCCTATTTCTTTAAACAACAATCCCTCTCCTTTCTCACTTATAAAATATGTCTACTTGAATGAATTACAAAGGTATCTGAGAATTCTTTTAAATAATGAAAACATAGTATTTTTAAATAACTTCCACAGAAGTTTTTTTGGGACTCTAATGTGATAATATTTTCTTTTTTTTTTATTATTTTTTATTTTTTTTTTAGGTTTTTCGAGACAGGGTTTCTCTGTATAGCCCTGGCTGTCCTGGCACTCACTTTGTAGACCAGGCTGGCCTCGAACTCAGAAATCCGCCTGCCTCTGCCTCCCAAGTGCTGGGATTAAAGGCGTGCGCCACCACGCCCGGCTAATATTTTCTAAATCATAAGGGCAGGGCAGCTAAAGGCTCCTAGGAAAAAAAAAAAAACAAAATTAACATCCTTTTGGGGAAAAAATGAGCTCCAAAAGAAAAAAAAATAGCAATATATCTTGTTTGCCTTCTACAATTTAATTTACAAAATGGCAAATCGGTTATTTTATTGACATGTTACCACAGAGAAAAACAGTCAGACCTAAGACTAAAGGAGCTTATTACCAAGACTTCCAGAGTCTTATTCATTAATTTGGTTGGCTGCTGACAAACAGAAGAAAATCAACAGCTCTGGATAAAATAATCATCCGGGGCTTCGATGTCTGTAAACGATTTAAATTCCTGACATTGAATATTTATAGTGAGCCATGAGCCTTTGACAGTCACCATATTTCAGCCGGCTCTCGGCTCCCAACACAGACACAAACCCAGAGGTTTCCTGATGTATCTTCAGCCCCTTGCCTCTCTTGGTCATTTGGTCTGTCTCACTGTGAGATAAGGGACACCCGGAGTGTTACTGACAGTCTCCCAAGACCTCACTCCCTGCCTGGTGGCCCTCCCTCCCCAGAACTATAGTTCAGATGCATGAGGCCCTCTGCCCTTTCGGCTGCAGCCCTGTGGGA
The DNA here is from genome assembly GCF_978045245.1 of Mus caroli. NCBI lineage: Eukaryota > Metazoa > Chordata > Mammalia > Rodentia > Muridae > Mus > Mus caroli. The sequence continues at coordinate 10,820,765 of NW_028227258.1, read as the reverse complement.
TAGTTCTCCTTCTCCTACACTTATCACCGAGATCACAAATCAGCCTTGGCTTCCATCCTCAGGCTTCAAGAGCCTACTCTGCCATGAGCAGAGACAGCATTTCGGCCGCAGATGTGACCGGTTAACTATACAAGCAAAGAGGGGAAATCCACGTAACAATACTTCATTCAGCAAGGGAATCTGCAGCGGATTACAGTTTCTCTCTGCTTAAGTCTGGTCTTAATTTACTGCTTTTATTCAGTTTTCAACCACAAACGAGCCCCTTATGAGGCATTCACTAGGCAGAATTGACAACTCTTTTTATCTACTTGAAAAATATTTTTGGATAATAATTTATGGTTACAAAATATTTTAAGCAGTTTGAACACTTATCATGCTTTCAATGCTTAACCGTGCAGTATCCTCTGTTAAAAAAATAATAATGGACTGCCAGACAATCTGGTCATGTTACACACAGCATTTATAACAACGGAGTGATTTGGCCACATAGAAACACAAATTAAAAAAAAAAAAGAACTCCACGTATTTCATGGAGAATGTCTTTCCTAGGCTCTTAAATTGCATCTCAGGAGGACATCAGAGTCCAGAATGGTATATACAGGCTCCGAATGTGGGAAAAATAATTTTGGCAAGTATTGTATTTTACTTATGGGTTAATGTTTAAAATAACATATTTTCGAATACCCTTCAGAAGAGAAAAAAAAGCTGTCTCTCTGTGGACACGAAGGACAGTTCATGTTCTGTTTGTACTTTATACAGGAACCTGGAGGGCAGAGACTAATTTAGACTGTTTGTTTGTTTGTTTGTTTACATAGTCAAATGTTTTCCTGTACTTAGTTCTGATTTAATGCTGTCAGGTAAACTGTGCCTGTTAGGATGGGAGTGGGCCTTTCTGAAGACTGAGTGCCAGTCACTAGGACGAAACTGAGAACTACTCCTCACCACAGGTTCAAAATGCTACCTGTGTGTAATAAATGACAAATGCCAGGGTCAGGCTTGTTTCTGCAGAACGTCCTGGTTTTGCCACCCAATGATCTGAGACTACAACGGACCCTAGTGAATGACAAGGAAGAAGGAAAGCTTTGTGTAAGCAAAGACCAGGATGCAGTACAGTTGCGTTCTTTGAGATAGAATTATTGCTTTTTTTTTTTAAATGGCTTTTGATCTTTAAACCATGGGTACAGGAAGCTCTGCGAGTTTTTTCTCGACAGAATTTGAGTATTCCAGACTCCTTTCCTCAATTTCTTTCTTAATTTTTATCATCAGAAAGTGGTTATGCATAATAAAAGTTTCACTGTGACATTTTCATACACGGATATGAGGCATTTTTATCAAAATCACCTCCTGTTACCCATGCTTGCTCCTCTCCTTACCTAGCTGATCCCTTTACTTCTCCTGTTAGCTCTCTTTCTAGTCTGATGGCTAGTGTGTGTGTGTGTGTGTGTGTGTCCCAATGATTTTCATTAATGTGGGTGGGTGGGGGGTGTTTATAAGAACCTTGGTATGCTGGCAGTGGCTATAGCCCTGAAGAAACTGCCAGACTCCTTGATGGGAAGGGACTCTACCTACTATGAAAGGAGCCTTCATGGGCAGATACTCACTGACGTTAGACAGTCATTTGGTTCCCTCATCAGCCTACATGCCATCTTAAGCTAAGTATTGAAGAAAGTACATTTGGCCTCAAAAGGAAAAGACATGGCTTTCACAAGAAAGAGCTAGACAGCATTCTCTACAGATCTCTTCACGTTTCATATGTAAATCATATTTAAAAATCAAATTATGCATGTGTTACAAGGGGGAAAACTATGTAAATGTGCAGTAGGAAAATAAAGAACTGTATCATTTTGGTTAGTTATGTGTCTATTCCCTCTTTGTAGGCTACAGTTCTGTTCGATTTCCATCATAAAAACAGGTAGGGCTTGTTGACTGTTTGTTATTCCTGTTGGTTTGAAATCCTGTTGGAAAGGGTTCTGAAGATTATTCTTGTCCTTGTAGAAGGCGTCACCGCCTGCCTTCCCCTGTGGAGAGAATGCATCGCCTCCATGATGCGTTCACAGTAGTATAAAAGATAAGGTTTGAAAGGCCATAACCTAGTCCACAGCAACACGGAATGGAATGACGCTTACTCTAGTCCCTAAATAATTTATGGTAAAATTGTTTCATTAACAATGCGATAACCTCATTCTGCTATTCAACACAAGCTTATTAAAGCATAGACAAGAGTGACTTTAGTAACTGGTGAAGGAGGTTTGGGATATGACAATTCCAGTGAGCTAGCTCTGTCATCAGGCAAATGTCAGCTCTCATCAGCAGCCATGTGTCAAAGGTAACACACAGAGAGGTGATTACCTTTTTATAGCAGATTCCAGGTACCAAAATTCTGTCTTGTTTTCTTTCTCTCCCCACCAAGGACTATGTGTAAAGTGTGGGAGGGGGAGGAGGGAGGGAGAGAGTGAGGAAGGAAGGGAGACACACACACACACACACAGTCAGAGAGAGAGAGAGAGAGAGAGAGAGAGAGAGAGAGAGAATGAGAGGTACCAATTTAACAGCAAACGTCCTCATTATATACCTATCACAAAGTAATCCAGGTTTAAAAAGGTGTCTTCTTAGTCACTGTATAACTTCAAGATTCTAATGGTCTTAAAAATATACCAGCCCTTATCATTTATTTCCTGATAGGAAATTGAGAGCTCAGTTTGGGGTCCGTGGGAAGCAGGTGATTCAATGTGACTTGAAAAAAGAAAACTTGATAAGAAATTATCAATCCACCTCGACACTCTCCTATTGGTTTGTACACTTTACTAAACTTTTTAAAATCCAGATTTATTAAAAGAAACATTAAATGAAATATACAAGGAAATCTTTCTGTAGCACACGTCTTAGAGTGAAGCACCCACACGGTGGGGTGGGAATAGCTGGGTATTTAAATAACTTAAAAATAAAAGGGCAACAGGCTGAACAGAAGCAACTAAGAGACTCCACCCCCATCCCAGGGCCTCAAAGATGTGGGAAAAGGAAAGATCTGAAATGGAAATACAGAGGCAGGAGGATTTCTGAGTTCGAGGCCAGCCTGGTCTACAAAGTTGAGTTCTAGGACAGCCAGGGCTTTACAGAGAAACCCTGTCTCAAAAAACCAAAACCAAAAAAAAAAAAAAAAAAAAAAGACACACAACTATTAAAAAGCAAAGAAATGGAAATGGAAACACATTAACACGGGGCGGGGGATGGGGGTGGGGGGAGGGGACAGTGTGTGACAGTGTGTGACAGTGTGTGACAGTGGGCTTGGGAAATGAAAATCTCCTTCTGTAGTGCGGGGTTGCAGAGGTTTAAATTTAAAAGTGGAGTCAATTTAAAGGTACCACTGAGTTGCAGAACAGAGACCATCTAGCTGGTTTCCTCTAGTCAGTACCATCAAGGAGCCTAACCAAACAGTAGAAGAGAATGGGCCCAAAAGCCATGCCGTCTGATAGCACGGTATAGCTCAAGACCCGTGTTGGATGAACACAGATTTAAGGTTCCCACCGTCCAGCAGTTTAAGAGTATTCTAATGGATGGTGGTGGCGCACATCTTCGATCCCAGCATTCAAGAAGCAGAAGCAGGTAGATTTCTGAGTTCAAGGCTAGCCATAAAAACCCTGTCTCAAAAAGCAGAACAAAACACAAACAAACAAACAAAAACAAAAGAGCAGTCATCTCAGTGGCTAGTGGGACTGGGCACAGACACACATACAGCATCGAATGCAAGGATTATGACTTCTCTAAACCAGGAGAGGTCCGTATCTCTGGCAACCAGGGGGTACATACAGGGCCTGGATGGAGTTCCAAAAGTTTGAGGACAATGAACAGGACTAGTCACAGAATCAGAAAGCTAGCCCTTAAAGTGGAAGAGAGTCCCGGAAGGCCATGCAAGTGAAGACACTTCAAGGAGTACTCCATATAGGAAAGTGATATCCTTGTCAGAAGTGGCAAGTCTGAGGATCAAGTCTAAGCCAAGATGGGGACAGGGACTTTTATCTTTCTATTTCTTAGAGAGGAAGAATTGGAGGCTAAAGAGACACTTGGTGATATAAAAAGTTACTTGATTTATCAACTAGGAGTGATAACTGCTTACACACACACACAGACACACAGACATACACACACACACACACACACACACGCACACATGCACATGCCTCAATTAATTGCTTGGTAAACACATATCCTTCACCCAAATTATTGGGTTAATGAGCAACACTGACACCGTTTGCCAGAGCCCCAAGCTGCTGAGCATGTGTTCAGGTGCTGAGTGGAAGCACCTGAAATGTGGGCGAGAACAATTACACATTCCGTCAACATTTTTTGGCACCTAGCAGAGGCAGGAGCAGATTGAATCTGCTACACACCCCGTCAGTAACCCGGATAAGGACTGCATACCATCGTCTCAATGGAGGTCGCCTGCAATTTGCTTATTGCCAAGTAACCCAATTTTAGAATAGCACAAATTTTAATTATATGTTTCATTTAACTGGCACCTGTCCTTGGAGGCTGTCATTAAAATTCTAACAAGCTATGATGTGGGAACTATTATTATGTATGATTTATAGAGAGTCAAAAATAAATAAGGAGGGAAAGAAAGAAAGAAAGAAAGAAGAAGAAGAAGGCAGGCAGGCAGGTTGGGAAGGTTAGTATGTGAAGACTGGTGGATGTAAATGCCTGGGAGTCCCCTAGTCAGACACACCACATCAGCTCTCTAGAAAGCTCTGGGAAAGATATGTGGATCCTCGGACTTATAGTGCTTCCATGTGATTTTGCTCAAGTCCCACCTTGTCCATGTTGTGAGTGGAACGCTCTTCCTCAGCAACATGGTCTCCTAAATACCTTGACATTGAGACCAAGCTGGTTTAAAATAAAGGGTGCTGTGTGTGTGTTTGATAAAATGCCTCACGTGGTCTATGCTGAGCTTGAACTCACTATGTGACCCAGCATGGCCTTGAACACCAAGCAATCCTCTGTTTCCACCTTCTAAGTAAATGGACCAGAGCTCAGAGACATCGTAATAAAATTCCCCCAGCAGGCACGCTTAGTTAATGCTGAGATGCCCTGGGTTTTGGGTGCTGGTGGAGGTGAGACACAGTGTGGCTAAGAGCTGAGACACACAGTGTGGCTAAAATCGGATACTTACAAAGCACCTAAGAGCAGAAGTCAGACGGATATGTGCTGGCCCTGGAGCCATGGGATGCCACACCACTCCGTTTAATAAACTTCAATATTTCAATAATGAAGAAGGAAAATCATAATGAGAGATGCATGGAAACGGCTGTGTCGATTTATTGGGGTAAATTAACTCATTTTGTGCTGTAAAATTTGATCATCAACACTGAACCAGAACTTCGTCTGATAATTATTTTATATTTCTATACTTCTATTAGGGATCCTACTGTAGCTACACCTATTTCTCCCAAAAATAGGAACAGGAAAAAAGTCTGTATTTTTTTTTCTAGTCTCTGCCTTTACAAGAAGAAGAAAAAAAAAAAAAGCCTTAGGTTTCTAGGGTAAGTGCCAAATATACTTCCTGTTTAGATCAAATCTAGCTTGAACTGAAATAATTAGCCACTGCTCCTGATTTTAATGGAAATGTAACTTAACTCCTTCCTCACACTAACCCTGCGCTGTCCTGCTGTGAACAGTGATATATATGAAATAATTAGTAGACTACTTCTGCCACAAAAACATGCAAAAGTTGTCCTAAAACAAAAGCAAAACGACAATATAACCCATGACCTTTTAACCTCTCCAGAAAATTAAATAAAAAATATGTGTGTGTGGGGGGGAAATCACATTTTTGAAAAGCCTGTTAGGTTTTGGGAGAAGACTTTACATTCATGTGTATATCCTCAGACAGGGTCGTGACCCTGCTTGAATGACTACAGCTCCTGTAGCTTCTATACCTGCATGGGGGAGGATGCGAAATGATTTTATAATTAGAAAGTCTTAATAGAATTGACAGAAAGAAGAAAACATTCTGGCGCGGAGAATGCGCTGGGCATGAGTGCCCATAAAACCAGAGATATTGAATGCGTTGGCTTTTATTCCTCTACCTGCATAAAAACCGAAACACCTAAAGAGAGCTAAAGATAACACAAAGTGAGCAGCGTGCATGCCTGGACTTAGCAGCAGTAGGTGTGTGCAAAGAGACCGCAAGCCTTATTTGTGCAATAGATACTGGAAGTTGAGGACGAGGAAAATAGCTAATTCTCATTAAAACTTTTTTACCCCTGGCTGAATGGCATAGGCTTTGGGAGTGCTTCAGTGTTCATTTTCATCCCGCCGTTCCCCAAATTTCCTGTTGAATGACATTTTAGAAAGCTGTTGCTATTCGAGGTGTCCCTGGTGCCGGAGAGGTCCCACGATCACTCCAAAGTCTAGTTGCCTCTCCACAGCTCGGCCTGAGAAAATTTCATCCACAGAGCTGATTCAGGGACTTGTTTGGATCTGCTACTGGCAGCATAATACGGGATGAATGAAAAAATAAAGCCCTCGGCAGCTGAATGCCCGTAAAGAGCACTTGGGAACTTCATTGGGTGCCAAATAAAGTAGCTCTGGTGTCAGCTGTGGGAAGCGCATTGTACTGGGCTCGGCAGTCTGTCCCGGGCGCCTATTCATTTCTGGGGAAATTTTCAGGTATTGAATTTTAATCCATGATGCCCAATTATAATTTGGGACCCTTTTACATGAGAGACTGGGCTTCACCCCATATGGCAATTAAGTCAGGACCGCCTAATACACGGTTTTAATTTCCACCAAGCAGGTGCTGCTTCTGGTCAGTAACCAATCTGTGATTTGCCTTCCTTCTGTGGATTATGCAATTTTCGTTTTCATACGCCAGCATCACCCCTTCCTGCCACCATTCAGTGTGCGTTAGGTAGTTTCCTGCCTAATCCTGTAGAGCTTCCCACAGACATCTTTTAAAAGTATTTGTAATTTAAAAAACATTATCTTGTAGGTCCCAGTTTGATCTCTATTGTGCGGTAACTTCTTTTTTTTCAAGTAAATGAATAATGGAAGGTTTATGGTATTATCTGATGCTGGGAATTAGGAAGTGGACTCTTCAGGGGTAATGGCTTTTTACTAATTCAGTTATAGACACCCCCACATTTATTATTAAAAACTTACAACAAAACATGTATATAAAAGTATTCACAAATTCCTTACGTCTTTGAAATAATTATCTTGGGAGATATTTTCTCCAGGGTCCTTTGTTTCTCTGCCTCTGTGCCACCCTCTTCCTGCAACAGTGTCCTTTTTCTCAGATTTCACCTTAGGTTTAGCACACCAAGCCGTGTATCCATTGATAAGCTGTCTGAAGGAATAAAATACTGATGGTTACTTCCTCAAGTCCTCCATGCTTCTGACTGTACAAGTTCTCTGCTCTTCAGGGTCATCTCCCAGCTTCAGATGTACTGTGCCCACATGCTGAAATCTCCCCCTGTTTGTTCCAGGGACTTAAGTTACATTCTTCAACTCAACAGTTACAGTTTCATCAAGACTCTCATGAGCTTCTTCCTCCTATCAGCCCAGTCTCCTTCTAGTCTGACTGTGTGTAGAATCCATGCTCCAGAGACCCACCGACTAGGCACATGGACAGTCAGGCTATGATAGTCATCTTTAAAATTTTTAAAACTACTATCTGGGTTTCTTTAGGGATGCACTATAGAGAACCCATCTGTACTGGCTGGTTCTGTGTGTCAACTTGCCACAAGCTGGAGTTATCACAGAGAAAGGAGCCTCCCTTGAGGAAATGCCTCCATGAGATCCAGCTGTAAGGCATTTTCTCATTTAGTGATTCAGGGCCCATTGTGGGTGGTGCCATCCCTGGACTGACAGTCTTGGATTCTATAAGAGAGCAAGCTGAGCAAGCCATGGGAAGCCTAGCCAGAAAGTAATATCCCTCCATGGCCTCTGTCTGCATCCAGCTCCTGCTTCCTGACCTGCTTGAGTTCCAGTCCTGACTTCTTTTGGTGATGAACAGCAGTGTGGAAGTGTAAACTGAATAAACCCTTTCCTCCCCATCTTACTTCTTGGTCAGAATGTTTGTGCAGGAATAGAAACCCTGACTGAAACACCATCTTACAATACTGCAAACCCAAACCTGAAGGTGTTGAATGTGTAGAAAAACGTTGTGTAATTCAAATCTTGTCTAGAAAGAAATCTTTCCACAGACATGCAGAGAAGGAATAAGCTTTAGGTTGTTTTGAGGAGGACTCATGGAATCCCCGTTGGCATTAGCCCCAGACACACCCAGATCCCCACCCCCTCCCGACCCTTACCTCCCAACCCCTATAAAGCTGAGGCTGACTTTACCCTCCTGATTATCATCTTGCTTTTATGTCTCACATGCTACAGTGAAAGATTTGTGTCACCAAGCCCCATGTCTGCTTGGGTGAGAGAAATTTATTTCCCCTAGCCAAGTGGTGGTTGCACACGTCTTTAATCCCAGTAAAAGGGAGGCAGAAGCAGTCAGATCTATGAGTTCAAGGATATCCTGTTCTACAGAGGGAGTTCCAGGACACTCAGAACTACAGAGAACTACTCTGAGAAACTCTGCCCTGAAAAACAAAACAAAATGAAATAAAGAAAAAGAAAAGAAAAAAGGAAGAAATTTATCTCTCTAAAATGCTTTGTTTAAAATAGTGGGTAGAGAAGGGTCAGGAGGCAGATCCTGGGTGGTGCTGTTGGCCAAAGCTTCTTTGGGGCTGTTGACATTACCATCTCCTTGCTTTGTTTTAATTATAAAATTTATGGTTGCTGCAGTGTGTATTAGTATAGTTCAGCTGAAACCTGCTCTAGTCATAAACTTCCAGTACTGGGGAGGATAGGACTGGGGGGAGGGGAGGGGAAGAGAGAAAGGGAGGGAGGACAGTGAGGAAGGAGAGAGAGAGAGAGAGAGAGAGACAGAGAGAGAGACAGAGAGACAGAGAGAGACAGAGACAGAGAGACAGAGAAAGAGCTGAGCTTAAATTTAAAAAGCTATGAAGACCTAGGGAGGAGGGAAAGGCTGGGGAGGGAATGAGGAGTGCCCCTCTGAGCAAGGGCCCTGTTGCCACCATCAGCTCAGGGCTTCTCATTTCTTGTAGCTCCCAGGAGTGACAGGAGAGACTCCTCCACTATCTGTCAGGTTGGTCTCCATTGTCCCCAGCTCCCGCTCAATTCTTGGGCAAGGTTGAACCTTGGATGGGATCACAGACAAATGTTTCCTCTAAAAGAACAAATGGACCACTTTGGGATTTGAAAGATGCCTAGTTCAAGAACTGTTCAAAGCTGTCCTGTTGTGTCATCCCAAGATATCTCACTTTAAAAGGGTGCTCTGTGGCGACTTGGACACAGGTGAGTAGATTCCAGAGCTTCATACACAGGAGCAATCCCACCTGTGGCAGGTGTCATGATGGAAGGAAGGGGGATCTTTAAGAGAAGGAGTCTAGTAGAAAATGCTTAGTGATTGAAGCCATGACCCTGAAGAGAATGGATGTTAGGCAACATCTCTGTGTCAACCATCTTAAAAACAAAACAAAACAAACAAACAAAAATCTAGCTTTAGGTATTTTATTATAAAATCAGAAATTGAACTGATAAGGGTGTAGCTCTATGGCAGACTGAATACTTGGCAGGCTCAAGGCTCAAGACCCTTGGTTTAATTCACACACACACACACACACACACGCCTGCACACACATGCCTGCACATTGGCTGATATCCTTTTTCTACAACACAATAGATATTACTGGTTAAGCAAATTAAATTATATTTGAAAGCATTCCTCAAAGTGTTCTAAGAAAGGCCCGTGCCTTGCCAAGTTTCAGTTGCTACCTTAAAGCTTCATGTCCTCAGAAAATGCCTTTGTAACCCAAAGAGTATTGGCCTCTGAGTGTGCCATGGCCCCGTTATCATGTTATAAGCACTGAGAAGTTCTTCAGGGAAGGACGAAAAGGTTTAATTCTACAAAATAATTTACGGAGGTATGAGACATCCTCCTTAAAACTCTACTAATAATTTCCATTTATATATGCCTGGAATGTAGCTAGCGAGGAAATGGCTGCCTAGCATGCATGAGGCCTGGGTTCAATCTCTAGCATTAACAAGAAGCATTTTCAAGGTAATAATTATGAAGGAGTGGACTCCAGTAAAAGTATCCATGAATCTGTGGTTGTTGCTTTTGTTTTGAAACATGAAAATATCAGAGGCACAGGGACCTGTCACATTACTAGTCTAGTTACTAGTAATCACATTACTAGTAGTCACATTACTAGTCTACATCTAGTTGGCTGTGAGCTTCATAGCTCCTGATGCTGTGACCTGGCTTTACAGTGCCTCTCTTACTTCCCTGTGTCTCTGTCAGCCTCTGGCACCCTAAGGACATGTCCAGATCTTGGTTGCCAGTGTCTACCTGGATCTTAAACATAATAAAGATCCAGTAAATAGAGGCATATTTGTTTAAATGAGTGATAAACACTGCCGTAGATTTATTTAAGCTGTGGGTCTAACCACATTAGAATGTGGGTTTAAAAAAAAACTCCTTGCCCTCAAAGTAAAAATAACAGAAATAAAAACGAGGAGGACTAAATTGAACTGGTCTTTAATAGGGTTGTCAGAGCCAATAAATTCCTCACCAATTACTCTATTATCTGATGCCTCGTTGCTCCTGTTAGCTGGTCTATTTGAAGTCAATGTTCATTTTGTTCTATAATTTTTCAATTTGTTTTTAAGTCTTTATGTCTTCAATTACCTTCCAATAGCTGTGTCTTACCTGCCATTTATTCTTTGTTGGATGACTTCTTAAAAGCAGCTAACGGTGAGCTTCATCTATCATCAGACACCCTGAAAAGCTTGTTGAAGAATACAAGAAAAGGCAGTGAAGGACTGGGGGTGGGGCAGAGATGTGGTGGTTGAAAGGAGTTTAAATAGATAGGGTTTTGAGTTAGTTTAACACATATTTATTGAATGCTCACCCTGGGCTGGACACTGTATACAAAATCTAGGGCACTCAAGACTAGCCAAATTATGACATATTCATGGAACAGAAAGAAACAAGAATCATCAAAACTCCACCCTCCCCCCAATTTAATTTAAACTCTAGAGTGACTTAGTGCTTCTAAAGTTACAATTTGATGTATACATTCTTTATTTTAGTGTGTGTATGTGTGTATGTGTGTGTGTGTGTATGTGTGTGTGTGTATGTGTGTCTTTTCTATCTTGAACATTTTGCAAAGGTTCCTAGGATTCTGCAGTCAGGACACACAGCATGGTTCTGCCATTTAGAATTAAATGTAATTTTAGTCACTTGGAATCAAGGTAATAACTGATCACAAGTCAAGAAGGTTTCGATGTTGGCTTGGTAAGTTATGGTCTCGAGAGGCACCCTGTTTTCTTTATTCCGTTATCATCATCGTTATCACTGATGTCATTATTTTGGTGCTCAGTATTAATTCCAGGGCTAGTAACTCCTAAGCACACATCTCTCCACCAAGTTCCTGTCTCAGCCCTGCTTTCGTATTGTTGCCAATAAAGTTTTATTTTGACCAGCTGTAAATCTTGTCTTTCCTACAACCTATTACAGGTTTTGTGCCCCAGCGGCAGATTTGAGCAGAACTAAATTGTCTACATAACTGCAACTATTTATCTGGCCATGTGCAAAACTCATATGCTGACTTCTTGTCTAGACAGCCCTTGGTAATTTGTGCTAAGGAGAATGATAATTTAGGTGAGAACAAAATGATTGATAACCAGGGGAAATTTTTAATATCTCCTTCTGGATATGATTTTTGTCCTATATTTGAATATGATGTGAATATTATTCTGGGAATTTTTATCTAATAAAAGTAATATTCTCTGCTCTGAAGGGTATTAAAGATCCGAATCAGTAGAGTGAAGAAGTTCTATGGGACTTGGCGGCAGTGTTCCTTTGTTCCATACCTGAAAGCACAGACGTGAGAAACCAGCATGTCTAACTTTTCTAGTAATGAATTTTATGCTGGGAACATAGAGTTTGCTTAGAATGTAATATATTTCAGCGCTTATCCAATCTGGGTTCCAAACTGGCTCACATGAGCCTGACTTCCTGATGCCTGTGACCTTCTACGGTTTTATCCTACATGGAACATGGTTGACTGTGTAGCCAATAGGTCATAACAGGAATTACAGCAGTGAGTTTTGAAGGCAGAAATATCATCCAAGGAGGTGAAGTGTGCCTTCTATTGTGCTTTGAAGGAGCCAGCTGCTCTGTTCGGGGCGTGGGGGGAGGGTGGGAAACTCAGCAGCTCTTTGGAAAGGCCTACACAGCAAAGACAATGCTTTCTGCCCATAGGTTAGGCATTCCTGAGCCATCCTTCAATGTGCTCAGAACAGTACCATCCTGGAAGTCGGTTTTGTTTTGTTTTTCTATCTTTTGCCCCAGTCCAACACCTGACATGCTGGTGTCAATCTCCTAAGAGACTTTGTGCAGGGACCTCTGGTGAAATCACTCCTCCGTTCCAGCCCCACAGAATCTCTGGAATAGTACTGCAGTGAGAAATGTTAACCATTCACTTTTAGAATAAGTTGTTAACCAGCAGTTGATTGCCAGAGGAGTGGAGTGAGGATGGAGCCGGGAACGGTTCACAGTCTAAGCCTGTGTACTACAGCGCTCAACTCCAGACCAAGCTGCACTGAGCCGTCCTTCTGCCATTGGTTCCATGTGATCACAGGACGAGTCTGTAATTATATGACTTAGTCTCATCGTCTGTAAAAGTGGTAATATAATTATCCCTGTGTCTCGGAATTATCACTTCATTGATATGAGTAAAAAAATCAAACCCTGGTATATAATAACCAGCTAACCAATAATAATAATAATAATAATAATAATAACTGAATTGCCAAAGAGATGGCTCAAGTAAAGGGTAAGGGACTTGTCATCAAGCCTGAACACCTGATTTGAATTCTCAGGACCTACATGATGGAGGGAGAAAGCCAAGTCTCTCTGTCTCTGTCTCTCTCTGTCTGTTTCTGTCTCTGTCTCTGTCTCTGTCTCTCTGTCTCTGTCTCTCTCTCTCTCACACACACACACACACACACACACACCCTACCACCACCACTACACACTAGTTACATTTTTACAGAAGAATTATTCACAGATAATATTAGAAGCGACGTTGAGCTTTGACCTAAGCATTTTCTAGGGTTTTTCTTTCAATCTAGCTGAAGTTATTATAGCAGATGTGAAGAGGACTTTTAACCTATATCCTAAAGTCTATACAGTACAGCAGAACTAACTTGACTATGACAGTTTGCTATCGTTGTCAACGATGGAAGTCAGACCTGGGATGGCAAATGCCATGCTGCCTCTCACACAGAGAATCTAGATTTACAAGGACAAAGACGTGAGCGAGGATTATTTGGGAAGAGAAAATGTCCAATGGGAGGGGCGGCCTGGGGAGCAAGTGAGACAGAGAGGGGGACAGGACCAGAGCCATCCTAAAACTCAACATTTTATACAATTAATGTATTCAAATATTTTTTAAATCAAAAGAAAGAAAGCCACTAACAAAGAAAAGGGGGTACGTCAGTTGGGAAGCGGTGAATTCTACAGCCAGATTCCAAGATGGGCCAAAGACCGACAAGAAGAGGCTGCTGCTACTGAACTGCTTAAAAAGCTTGGTGCTGGGTCTTGAGAGATGGCTCAGCAGTTAAGAGCACTGACTGCTCTTACAGAGGTCCTGAGTTCAATTCCCAGCAACTACACACATACACACATTTGTGTGTGTGTGTGTGTGTGTGTTGTGTGTGTGTGTGTGTGTTGTGTGTGTGTGTGTGTGTGTGTGTGTGTATGGCTTGGTACCTACGATTCCTCAGGAAATCTATACCACTGTCCATGAACCATCCAAGGAGGGAGCAATCTGTGACTTATCTCTGAAGTACAGGCGCTGACCTCAAGCACAACTTATAAAATAAATGAAGCAGTGAATGTGATTTCTGATCTTTTTTTTTTTTTTTTTTTTTTTTTTTGCTAAAGACTCAACCTTCGATATCTTCCTTTTCTTAGCAAAAAATAAAAAGATAAATTGGAAAATAACATGATACTTTGCAGATTGTTTGAGTTATCCAGCCTGCCTTTAATTCAAGGAATTACTGGACAAACCCCGAGTTCATTCAAAAAACACTTCTAAAATCTGCTCAGGATTACCAATATTGTCAGCAAAACCTGTTTCAAATTTATTGCTTTCATCCAGGTTAAATAATAAAAGGGTCCATTTGTCCCACCACGTGTACATACACAATTTCAGCTTTCATCGTTCCTTACACGTTTAATCCAGTGATTTATGCTTTTTAAACTCATATTCGAGGATTCTGTTGAGAAAGTCACCCAGACAGACAGAAGACCTCATGGGATTAATAGGATGTGTGCCAAGTTCAAAGCCGGTGGGGTCCTCCCTGAGCAAGAAAAAAAAAAAAAAAAAACCAACCTAAACATGGTAACCCTTCTATCAGGGTCTAATCATGTTAATGACTTTTGCAAAAGAGAACCGGCTGAGGTCGAAGAGTTCAGAGAGGAGGACCCAGACGTCAGACTTCGACTGCATGGAAGAGAAGGCATTGCTGCTGGAAGCTTATCCTATTCATGTGCGGAAGACACCATTTTCTTGGAGGAAATCTGCCTTCAGTGTGAGTCATTGTACTAATGGCTAAATCGGAAGTTTCAGAACTTTTGATTTTCTTTCTGAAGCTGTTATATTTCACTCAACTCCACCTCTAGCTGAGAAAAAGTGGGGGAAACGATCATGTGAGCTGATTTTAAAACACTGTTCAGTCCTCCAGGGCATTGCTTCAGCGTTGTCAGAGAGTGAGATCCCAGACCGGGAACGAACACTCTGGTTAGCTGTTATAGATGACTCTAAACACTTAAACATGTTTAGTTTACGCCTCACGGAGGTAAAAGATTGGGATATGGAGTGAAAATGTTCTCTCAGCCCCCCCAAGCCAGTATGCTGTTTCAAGGACATGTGAACCTTCTCCCTTCCTTGTTTAAGGACTAAACATCTTCATCAGCTCCATTAAGAGCCTACAGATGACATCTTGCTGAGCACATTTTGCCACATCTCTGAACTCAATCGTTATCTCAAAGGATTTCTGGCTCTCATTAGGTTACAGCATTGTTTAATACCTTGGCCGACTAATGGTTTGTGTTTGTTAAGTTTAAAGGGCTGTTTTAAATTTTAATTATGTGCACATGCCTATGTTTATATGCACATGACTGCCGTTGTCCGTGGCAGCCAATGGAAGAGATGAGAGCTCCTGGGACTGGACTTATAAATAGTTGAGCGTCACCTCTGGTTCCTTGACTTGGGTGCCAGGAACTGAACTTAGGTCCTTTGTACCTCAGGTGCAACTCAGGTCTCTCTCTCTCCCTGCCTCTCTCTCTGTTTGTTTTTGTTGTGTTTGTTTATTTGTCTGTTTTGGAGACAGGGTCTAATTTTGTAGCTTTGGCTATAGGGCAAGGTGTAAACCAGGCTGACCTCAACCCTCCCCCTCCCACCCCGTATGCTTATACCCCACATTGTTAATAATGATGAAACGATTAGCTTAGTTTTATATACTACAGATTTAGGGACTGGGTGGTGGTGGTGCACAACTTTAATCCCAACAGGCAGATCTCTAAATTCAAGGCCAGCCTGGTCTACAGAGAAAGTTCCAGGACAGCCACAGCTACATAGAGATACTCTGTTTTGAAATAAAATAAACAGACAATATTATATACTTAAGAACACTAGTGTGTGTTGCATTTAAAAACACTGGGATGTATTTGTCTGGCTTATAAAAATTCAGCTGCACAAGTGATATTTAATTTAAATTTCCTTGCTTCAAATTTATGATTTATGAAGATAACCAAAATTCTTTCAGACTAGTTGGAAAATGCTTCACATTGAAAAATCTTAAATTATTTTCAGAATATATAGCATGTTACCAGGACATAATTGTCTATTTGTATGAAAAGGAAACTATTTTCTTGATCATGCTTAGAGTAATAGAATGGACAGTTAGAGTTACAAATCAAAACCCAAAACCAACCAAACGAACAAACGGACAAGCAAGCTTTTCTTTTTCTTTCCTTTTCTTTTTTTTTTTTGGGGGGGGGAGGGAGGGGTGCGGGGGAGGATCCTCATAATTGTATAGAGAAGCCCAGTAAAGTCTCCCTGGCAATATTTAATATTCTATAGTTATTTTAAAATTAACGTCTGTGGCTTCTCTGGCAGCTGGATCTCTGACTCCATGCTCTGCTCATCATCTTCATGCTCTGACTCCATGCTCTGCTCCCTTCAGCTTCAGCCCTAGTGTTGTAAGAGTTTAAATGTGGCTTCCACACTGACTCTAGCCTTCCACAGATGTGTGTTCTCGAAATCAACAAACCTGCATGCCTTTTCCTAATTTGCCAGCACATGACTTACTTTGCTAATGCACATTGTAGCTGCTATTCCAGCTACAGATTTTAAATTGTTGTGTTATCTTTTCCTAGTGTCTCCTGTGATTCTGCGTTAGAACATGACTACACACAGCCATTTGGGTTCATATTATTGTTAGTATTTGATTCTTTTTTTTTCTTTTATTTTCTTTTATTAGATATTTTCTTCATTTACATTTCAAATGCTATCCGGAAAGTTCCCTATACTGTCCCCGCCCCCGCCCCCTGCCGCCCTGCTTCCCTACCCATCCACTCCCACTTCTCCATCCTGGTGTTCCCCTGTACTGGGGCATATAAAGTTTGCAAGACCAAGGGGCTTCTCTTCCCAATGATGCTGATTCTTATGAGAAGAACTCATCCCTATTGCTGGTCAGTTGTGGGATTGGCAAAAGTGATCTCAAACCCATAATGGTAAGCAGGACATATCTGGTGAGGCTACTGCTACACCAGTGAAACGCCCGCCGTGACCAAAAACCAAGTTGTGGAGGAAAGGGTTTATTCACCTTATATTTCCACCTTGCTGTTCATCCCCAAAGAAAGTCAGGACAGGCACTCAGAAACAAAGCAGGAACCCAGAAGGGAGAGCTGATGCAGAGGCCATGGAGGGGTGCTACTGACTGGCTTGCTTCCCCTGATTTGGTCAGTCTGCTTTCTTATAGAACCCAGGACTATCAGCCCAGGGATGGCATCACCCACAGTGGCTGTCTGCCCGCTCCCCGCCCCCCCCCCCCACACACACCTCAGACATACATGTGCACCACTGATCAGTAAGAAAATGCCTTATAGCAGGATCTCATAACTGAGGCTCCTTCTTCTCTGATGACTCTAGTTTATGTGTAGCACAAAATCTTGCAGGCATCCAACCTTGTGATACTGAGGCTCCTTCTTCTCTGATGACTCTAGTTTATGTGTAGCACAAAATCTTGCAGGCATCCAACCTTGTGATACTGTGACATGATATCATTGCCTGCAACTTTGTGCTGGAGAACCTTGCAATTGAGTTTATGAGGGACGGGGAGAGAGAGAGACAGAGAGACAGAGCAGGATAGAGAGACAATCTCATACTGTATTCAGGGGTGTGCTGGGGGAAACAGACCGTAGGCAAGGGCACATACTTGCTAGAACATGAGACTGTTTTTCCTTTCATTTCTGTAGTTCCGGGGTCTCACTCTAGACTTTTCCAGACCCAGCTCTCCTGGACCTCTGTGCAGAAGGAGTGGAAAGGTAAGTTTTATTCTCCAGAGGAGACTGTTGTCTCCCAGACCGACAGCCTCTGTCTGCTAACCTAGGCCTAGTCCTGGAAGCTTCTAGCTTCTTTACAATCTCATCTAGGCCTAGAATCTTTGCAGCCTCTGAGACTTGCTGCTGAATAAGCTCACCCTTTCTAGTTCTTTCTGTGCTCTGACTGACTGGTTCAACTCCACTCTTCTGTCTCAAAACTCTTCACCAAGATGTCTGATTCAATCTGGCTTCTCTGTTTCTCTTGAATTGCTCTGCTTGGCCTCAGACTAACTCTGGTAATATGTTGTAAATGTTATAATTCTCTGACTCCTTCTCATTCTCTGGCTTGTTCTGTCTTCACCTGTGACTAACTTGTTCTCTCTCTGTACCCTGTTCTCTGTCACTGCCCCTGTAAAACTGTACACTGCACTGTTCTCACTTAACCAAGTAGCTTCCCTTTCATCTCTGTTCTCACGAAGAGTTGGGTATATCCTATTCTGTCAGATCTTTCTCTGATTTGTCACTTGGTCTGCCAGTCAATTATATATTACTTTCAAAAATGGGTGAAACTTCTCCAAACTAACTTTTCCATCATTGTTTAGGATTAAAAGTATATCCTCGGGGTATGTCTATATTCCAGCCAGAGGGATTAAAGGCGTGTGCTGAGGGCTAAATCAAACCACAACTAGCAACAGGGCTTTTCAGTGAATAAAAGGCTCAGGGTTCACAGTTGTGATCAAATATCCTGCAACAGAAGGAGCCGTGGTAGCCTAACTCCTCCCCAAGATCTGTCTGCACTGTCAATCACATCTCTTTTCCAAGGTACTTCACTGAACACAAATCAAGTTTGAGGCACATCTCCTTTCAATCAATAGACCCTTATAGATTGTTTTAGTCTACCTAAATGACTTCCCAAGAAAATATCTTGCCATCTTGTTTCTAAAGGGAAAACATCAGATTGAGAGTTCTGTCAGGTCATTGAATGGGACAGGTGACTGTGTTCCTCTGGGGCACTGGGGCACCTCAGTTTCGGGCAGTTCTTAGATGGTAAGGCACAGTATTTTCTCTCCAGTCAGACACACACACAACAGGGGCATTGGGACTGGAGTGGCTTTGAATTCAGGCAAATGGCTAAAGGAAGTTCAGGCTGCCAGAGCGTTCTGACACTCCACAAAGGCTGGTCTGCCTCAAAATTTCTGCTATGTGGTCAAGACCGGCCCATGCTAAAACACAGACCTGCCTTGAAGTCCACCCTTAGCAAATCAACTGCAAATGTGGCTACTGATGGCCTCTTCAGTAACAATTCAGCACATTTATCATTCATACCAGAGAGGCCTGTGCTGCAGTAAGAGAGCTGGTGTCTGCTAAGCAGCCACTGCTCACATTTCTTCCTGTTCTGTAGCTGAGGGGAATTCTGGCAAAATTTGTGTTTATATTTTGCATGATGTTGCTAACTCAATATTGTCCACTGTGTCATCGGATTTGATCGTCACAATGGCACTGGGGGAGAACCAGGATGTCCCTGGATTGCCTTCAGGAAACTGACTCAGCTGCAACCATCTGTGTTCAGACAGTGGCAATCTTGAGTTATATTTTTAAATATACTCAGAAGATTCTGGAACCCACCTTCTTTTTATCATATCATATAGGAAAAGTCCTTTCTATCTACTGATTTCCTCTCCTGATATTTGAAATGAATGTTTGGTTTTGGAAGGAAGTGAATTCTGATCCAGGGGATAACTGGATCGTCACAGCTCTTCTCAGCTGCAGACAAAAGTGGGAGGCGGTGTGATCGGACATTCTGTCGGATGTTACTCTCTGCCTGGAATATCAGGGATACTGGGAAGGCCGTTCTCTTTAGAAATTTTGTTAGAACGAGGTGTGAAGATAGATGAGGGTCAGCTGAGTGTCTTGACGACGTCAATGTTCTTTAAGGACACATGGCTACATTTCATGGGTCTGGAATTTGAATCTAGGCTTTAGAACATTTGAGATGATCACTCTATACTCTAACAAAAGTTACATCTTTGCCAGGCGTGGTGGTGCACGCCTTTAATTCCAGCACTTGGGAGGCAGAGGCAGGTTCGAGGCCAGCCTGGTCTACAAAGTGAGTTCCAGGACAGCCAGGGCTACACGAGAAAAACCAAAAAAAAAAAAAAAAAAGTTACATCTTCAGTTCAGAGAACACGTTACTGACTGTGTGCGGTGGCCTCTACAATGGCTCTAAGGCATCTCTATTTGAGGCTACCTTCCTTAACTTGGGTATGGGCTAGATCTAGTAACTTGTCTGTCTGTCTGTCTTTCTTTCTTTCTTTCTTTCTTTCTTTCTTTCTTTCTTTCTTTCTTCCTTCCTTCCTTCCTCTCTCTCTCTCTCTCTCTCTCTCTCTCTCTCTCTCTCTCTCTCTCTCTCTCTTCCTTTTTTTTCCTTTTTTCTTTTCTTTTATATTTGAGACAGAATTTCTCTGTGCAGCTCTGGCTGTCCTGGACCTCACTCTGTAGACTGACCAGGCTACCTTTGAGATCAGAGATTTGCCTGCCTCTGCCTCTTGAGTGCTGGGACTAAGGCTGTATGTCACTACTGTAGGACTTGCGTCTGATGAGCAGAAAATAGCAAAATATGTGGGTGCCACATAGATGAGACTACAGAGACCATGTGGCTTTCTTTCCTGCTTGCGATGGAAGCTTGCTGCAATTCCCAGCTGCTCTGTAGATCAGCAGCTTGTATGGAAATGAGCAGAAAATCTCCATCTCATGACAACATAAAATCTCTGATACAGGCCTGGAGAGATGGCCTAGCGGTTAAGAGCATGGGAATTGAACTCAGGACCTCTGGAAGAGCAGTCATGGTGGCTCACTACCATCTGTAATGGGATCAGATGTACTCTTCTAGTGTGTATCTGAAGACAGCTGCAGTGTACTCATATAAATAAAGATAAATAAATCTTAAAAAAAAAATCTTTAAAACAGTAGATGGCAACCCTTTTGGAAGTCAACCGACCTTTTAACAGGGTTGCCTAAAACCATCTGAAAAGACAGATATTTACATCATGACTCATAACAATAGCAAAACTATAGTTACGAACTAGCAATGAAAATACTTTTATGGTGGAGGGGGTCATCACAGCATGAGGAACGCTTTAAAGGGTCACTGCAATGGGAAGGCTGAGAAGCTCTTCTCCAGTGCTTCAGGAGCTGAGTGTTGCCAGCTTCTGTTTCCCTGAGTTTGGGGAAGGTCCTTCTGATGACCTTGATATAAACCTCAGGTCTGGTTGTCATAGAGATGGCAATTGGATAAGAGCCCAACTCCATGTTCTTTGTTTGGCTGCACCAAAATTCCTGACCTGCAGAAAGAGGTCACTCCGTCTGCAGTGGTTCACTTCAAAACAATATGGAACTTACCCGTTGACCTCACCTATTTTCCCTCACCTTTTCTGGGCTGACTACTGTCTGCACTCAATGTTAGCTGTAGATCTGATGTTAGATAACTATGAAAACAGCATAGTCACTAAGATTATTGCTTTGGCGTTAGGAACATAGGAGCTGCTCCTAGATTTAACCATTTACAAGCTTCAGGGGCGGGATTTAATTTCAGTTACTCGGTTTTCTGCTCTGTGATGGGATCTACAGACATTGACATACCCCATAGGTGTTTGCTTGCTTCTTTGAGCTTTGATGCAATTGATGAAATAAAAGGAAATAAAATAAAAGAAAAAGCAAATCCTTAGGAGGTGTTTGCTATTATAACTTGCGTATTGTGGTCTAATCATAGTTTTAACCTACAAATAAGTGTTTATATAGGAAGAGGAAGTTTGGTGCCATAATTTTTGTATTATCCTGCTTTGAGACCTTGAGCTCAGGCTTATCCATGGAGACTGGAGATAGGTCAAAAGACCTGAATGCTATTTTTCTTCCCTGGTTTCAGTTTCCTTACTTGATGTTAAAACAAAGTTTTTAGCAAGAAAACCCAGTTGCGTTCTTATCTACTTTGTGGGTTTCTAAAAATGTCTATGAAATGATGCCATTACCATCATCCATGTCATAATAAGAAACCCAAACTAAGTGTGTTTTCTCTAGTGCTCGGGCTTCCCTCTTTGATATCTCTTCTTTTTTTCTTAGGTGATGCAAGGCATGTTGGGAATTGGTCTCCAGTGCTGTTGTCCAGGTCCTTGAATCATCAAAGAGCTTGCATGAAAAGAGGAATAAGGGTGGGGGTGTTCAGAAGGTGAGAGTGCTTCAGGAGGAAACCCGGAAGACATGATTTCAATTCCTGGAACTTATGCTAAAATCTGAATCTAATGATCCTTGTCTGCATTACCATTACAGAGACATGGAGACAAAGACAGGAGAACTGGTTGGAAGGTTGCTTGGGCAGTGCACTAGTGAAATAAGAGAGACCCTAACTCAAAGTTCAGATGGAAGGACAGGACTGAATCCCCAAAGTTGACTTCCCTACCTTCCATGTGTGCCCACATTCTCCCCTGACAATAAGTAGGTAAGTTAGTAAGTGAGTGAGAGTAACTGAGTGAGTGAGTGAGTGAGTAACTGAGTGAGTGAGTGAGTGAGTGAGTGAGTTAGTAAGTAAGTCTTAAGCACACAAAGCTAGAATAGCAGGGCACATCTTTAATTTTCAGCATTAGAAAGATGAAGTAGACTAATCTCTGTAAATTCAAGTCTAGTTTGATTTATATAGCAAGTTTCAGAATGGAGTTTCCTAGTGATAACTGTTCTCAGAAAGAAAGAAAGAAAGAAAGAAAGAAAGAAAGAAAGAAAGAAAGAAAGAAAGAAAGAGAAAGAAAGAGAGAGAGAGAAGGGAAGAAAGAAAGGGAAGAGAGGAAGCAAAGAGGAGAGGAGAGGAGAGGAGAGGAGAGGAGAGGAGAGGAGAGGAGAGGAGAGGAGAGGAGAGGAGAGGAGAGGAGAGGAAGGGAGGGGAGGGGAGGGGAGGGGAGGGGAGGGGAGGGGAGGGGAGGGGAGGGGAGGAGAGGAGAGGGGAGGAGAGGAGAGGAGAGGAGAGGAGAGGAGAGGAGAGGAGAGGAGAGGAGAGAGAAAGAAAGACAAGACAAGACAACCCAGAACTAATAATGATCCAAGCCAAACACTGGAATAGGGGCACAGAATAGCAATACAAACCATTCTAAAATAGTTCACAAGACACAAATGTAATGTAATTACATGACAATGACTGATCTGTGATGCTTTAAATGAGAGCCACATTACAATGTTCTTTACTAGGTGTTTCTGGAATTCTATTGAGACATCCTTAGTGATACTGTTAGATATACACATCACTTCACAGCACACATGATGTCCATCTGCTTATGAGCATTTATAAATCAAAATTAAAAAGGCAAGCTTTGCTTTGATAGTAAAAGGATCAAAAATATTTGTTGAATGGGCAAAGGAAGGTTTTCCAAGATTACTGTGTGTGTTTAAAATATCAGAGAAATAATGCTAATAGCTACAGTGATTTTTCTTTAATATTATTTAATGTACAATCCATTAACTCCTTGGATTTAGACACTGAACAAGGCACCGGAAATAGGAAAAGTGAGTCTGTGTATGCCTTACTAACTAGAGAGTAAAAGGGAAAACTACTTGGGAATGGTTACAGAATATTGCTATACAATTTTTCTTTAAACTGATTTTTTTTTTACTTTTTTAAACCATGGAAATTAACTTAGTGGAATGTTAAGAATAATACTGAGAAGTAGCCACAAACAAAGGCTCTGGAAATGGTCTTTTCCAGTTGAGATCATGTAATTGAACATTCCAGGCTGAGGGGAAAGAAAGAAAACAGATTGATTCTCGTTAGAAGAGCTATGAACCTAGACTTGTAGAACTCGGGTTTTCATCTTTAAGGAGGCTAACGTCTCCGTGTTGCTTCTTAGTACATCCAACACACAGGATCTGCCCAGCATCATTTAAGAGTCTTCCTTACAATCAAAATGTGCGTGTGGTAAATAAACGTGCATTGGTCAGTGGGCATCCAGGAAGAGGAATGGCTGCTGTGTTTAACTGAATCACCTTTCTTAGATACCTAAAGGCTTCAAAAAATTTAAATTAATGTATATTCTAACTGTGCACTTCCCCTCAAGGGGCCTTTTTGTATACAATTAGTTTCTCCCTCTACCATGCAGCCCCTATATCCTATATATTATTTATAAAATTGTCCTTTTACTTGCAACCAGAAATGTATATTGATCTTGGTGAAGATTTATCTATGCAGAAACCCTTGTTCTTGTTCCGTAACAATTAAAATGAATGTGTGTGTGTGTTGATTTCTCTAAGAAAGATTTCAGTCACACGGGTTTTTCTCTAAGTGATGTTCATGCATGCATCTAGGGCATTGAACAGAAAGAGAAGAATTTGTGACTGAGCCAGGGAGACAAAAGCAACCAAAAGCTTGCTCTTCTGGGAACCATACCTTCTCTTTTAAAAACACTAGGCTAGGGCAAAGTTATCATCTCGTGCAAATCTACACCCAGAGTGACGTCAGTGTTGGATGAGTATTTTTTTGTTGAATTTAAATACAAGGCAGGGGGAAATTAATTTTAAAATAAACTGTATGATTGAATAATATTGATGGTACAAATTCATTTCTTATGGGTCAAGTATCCTCCTAGGAACGGAAATAAAGTAACCAAAAAAACGGCCCCTGGGGCTTTTATTCTTCGGTAAGGATCACTCTGAGGAAGAAAATGGGAAAATAAATAACAAATACATCATGTTATGTATCAGAAGGGTGAGGTAAACAGAGTGGATGAGCTGCTGGGGTGAGGGTCAGCTTAGCACAGATGGTGTGCGCGTGGGGAGACAAAGTCAGTCCTACTGACCAAGTGACATTTGAGCAGGGATGTGACTGAGATTCAAATTTCCCTACAAATGAGAAAAGGTTGTTGAAGCAGAAGGGAGTTTCAGTGACGTTCTTAGGCTGCTGTGTGGTTCCTTCAAGAGACAGTCAGAAGGCAGCAGGGCTGGAGAAGACAGCCTGGGGGGGAGGGGTCCAAGGAGCTGGGGTCTAGGAACAGAGTGATTGCAGGACACTCAGAAACTTGGAGGCCTTTGGGAAGGCTAAGACCTTGATCCTGACTATTGAATGACTGTTTTGTCCTGATTTGCTCCTGCTCTTCCCCCTGCACCCCCTGCCTCCTCATCTACGTATGCCCTTACCACTTCTACTGTCAAGGATTCACTAGGCACCTACAGAACTGAAGAAGTACATGGTTCTCTGGTTTTAGAGGCATATTTCTGTGGGTCTCATAGTCTCTTTAATTCAAAATTATGTTCTGAATTCCTGATTTGGACAAAACTGTAGATTGAGTCTGCATCTTTACAGGAGGTGCTGCACCCTACACGTTACTGACCGCAGAGCATGCTACTCTAGGCTGCCCCTGAAAGGGAGGCCACACCAAGCATTTCACATGTGCTAACTTGCCTTGTACTCTCAGCAGTCCCAAGCAGACAGTCTGTTGTTTTGCCCTTTAGTGGCAAAGATGAATGAGGGTGGCAAGATAAGTAACACAAATTCCTTTCCTAGACACACAGTCACTGACCCTTGAACTTGGGTATTTTTTGACTCCAGGGTCTGCCCTTTACCATTCACAACACTGACTTCTGTTGTCACAGTCCTTGACAACACTCACACTCTTTGAAATGTTTTTGTCTATTCATTTAGTAATATCCTACTGTATGCTCAGCATTCTCAGGCATTGTGTGGACAGAGCAATTGCTAACCTTAATAGTGTCTTTGTCTGGAGTCAAGAAGTGTGTCTCTTCTTCAAGGTCCTTTATGATGACTTCGGAATGTCATATTTATAGAGCAAGACATGGTTTGGGCTGTTGTTTAGTGATAGAGTGATGGGTTCTGGGTTCAAGATGTGTGATATGATGTAATATGGCAGAGGCAGGAGGAAGGCGAGATACGCAACTGCCATTTTTGGTCAATTCAACTGCAGTAACATACACATTTATCTACAAGTATATATAAGAATACACATGAGAGATACATTTTAGTGGAGCAAGCCATGACTCTAGACCTTGTGTCCTTCAAAAGCACATGACCCAGAAAGCTGTACTGGGGACCTCTGTATACATCACAGAAAAGATACCGCACATTGCTCTCTAGAAATGGAAAGCAAATCCCATCTGGGGAGAAAAGAATGACTTCTTTTCTGTAAGACATTTTGAAGTATTATCATAGCGTAAAATTGAAACCCTCATCAACTGACACAAATCTATTATGTTTAAATGTATTTGCACAGCACTAATACATTTTAGGTTTTGCTCTCCCAGTCCTAGGGGCTGAGGGAGGGAGCTGCAGGTCACCCTCAGGATGGTAGGGGTGTCCCAGTCTGGGGAACTGATCTCCTGTCGTTCCTGCAGGCGCAGATATGACCAAGTCCAAGAACCACACCACACACAATTAGTCCCACAAGTGGCACAGAAATGGCATCAAGAAACCCCAGTCACAAAGATATGAATCTCTTAAGGTGCTGACCCCAAGTTCCTGAGGAACATGCGTTTTGCCAAGAAGCACAACAAGAAAGACCTGAAGAAGATGCAGGCCAAGAATGCAAAGGCAGTGAGTGCAAGGGCAGAGGCCATCCAAGGCCCTTGTGAAGCCTCAGACCGTCAAGCCCAAGATGTCAAAGGGCCCCAGCCGCAAACTCAGCCGCGTGGCTTTCATCACTCACCCCAAGCTTGGGAAGCAGATTCGAAGCTACATGGCCAAGGGGCAAAGGCTCTGCCAACCGAAGCCCAAGGTTCAAACCAAGGCAGAGGCCACAGCTCCAGCTAAGGCCCAGCTTCAGCTTCAGCTTCAGCTCAGGCTTCCAAAGGTGCCCAGGCCCCTGTGAAGGCCCTATAGGAAAGGCTGCTGCCAACGTAAAGACAGAAGGACTGCTGTGACACACCTGCCTACACACTATTTGCAGATGACCAGTGCCCTATGTTGTTGTTACAAATAAACTTGATCTGTTAAAAAAAGTTTTAGCAGTGTATTCTGAGTATTCTTAGAGAGATCTTCAGATTCTTGTCAATTCTGTGTTGCATAGTTTCCATTTAGATTCTAATTAATGCATATATTTATATGCCTTGCTGGGGTCTCTCATAACCCACGTTAGCTTCAAAGATCACTGAGTAACCGAGGATCCTTCTGCCTCTCCTCAGAAGTGAAACGGCTGACATATTCCTGTGTGTCCCGTTTCTGTGGTGCTGGGATTGGAACCTAGAGCATTCTAGGTAAGCACTCTCGGTGTACTTAAAAACACATATTGAATTCCCAACACTTACAGAGTTGCATGGTGAGCATATTAAAGTAACACAGACCATAACCTACGGAGCACAGGCCATACTCTGAATGTTATTGCAATAGCTGATATCAGTTCTTCATAGTAATTATATCCACCATGACTGACATTAATCAGTTACCTACTTAGAAGAGTCTTTCCCCCCTCACCAAGATCAGAGTATGCCTTTGCCATTAATTTTATATTAATTAGCACTTTCCCTCAAGAGATGTTAAAGTGTGACTAGTTATTAATTTCATCCTTACAAATAATGAAAATGAAGTTGAGAGAAGAGAAGGGTGAGGCTGAGTTCAAACTCAGGAATTTCTGACTCCAAAGCCCACCACCAGGGGAGGGAGTCTCTGTAAAGGAGATAGGAGAAAGGGGGAAGAGGTTTCCTTATCACCCAACTCCGAAGATGAACAGACAAATCAGAGGTGAATATATCAAAGAGAGAGTCAGCACGAAGGCAGAAGTTTGCGAAGGTGGAGACACTCTGTGATGGAGTCCCCCACAAGCGACCCATGCCCAAAGCCAGCGCCATTTTTGACCATTTGGAAGCAAGGCTGAATACCTGCAGTCCATAAAGTAATTTCTGATGCAGGACTTTGTCCAGGAATGTGTTTCAAGGCTCATTCTATCTCTTTTCCTCTCTATCTGTGCTTGCTTTTCAGCTTAGATGCAGTGCTTTTGAAAGGGTAATTTGAAGATAACAGGAGACATGAAACAGGAATAGCAAACATGTTTTCAAAGCCTAACCAGGTGCCTGGTAGCATTCCATTACATTAATAAACTCATTTGAAAAGTGAGCAGACCCCCCGCCCCCCGCCATCTGAACAAATTTTAAGAGCTTCGGCCAAAGCCTACAAATAAATGTAGCAGAAAGACTTCAGGAAAGCAATCAAATCGAAAGGTCTTTGCACCTCACTGTCTCTCAGGTAGCAGCGAGCCTGACCTTGCAAGTATTCTCAGCAGACCATCTGGTGAGACACTCAGCAAAAGCCTAAGTGGGAGCCGTTTTGGTCAAAGCCATTGGGTTTCAGAGAATCCTTCATTCCAGGGACCACTTATTTCTTTACTTGTCTGCAGCTAATCTGAGAAACAGTTTTGGGAGTGTGTTCAAACAAAGGCACTTACTTTCTTATAGCTGATGAAACGAGTACGGTTGATTGCTAGCTCCTTTTGGTTTCTTACAGAGTCCCATATCTGGTGGCTTTCTACTTCCATGTAGATAGCTGAGGGTGACCCTGGACTTCTGATCGGCCTGCTCCCACATTCTGAGTGCTCTGCTTCCGTAAACACAGGAATCACCCCCTTCTGTTTATGCCCTGCTGGGAGTAAGACCCAGGCCAGGCGTTCTGACTTGGTCAACACTCTGCCAACTAGCTTGCTACCTTTTGACTTAAATGTTTTTACTTTTGTTTCATTAACTGAGTGAGATAGAGTTTCACTCTGTATGTGTCTAGAACTCAGGACAATTCTACCTCAGCCTCTGCGGTCTCCATTATAATTCCTTCCTTTTCTTTTAATATTTATGTACACACTATTTTTCTCATGTCGCCAAAACCCCAAGAATAAGGCAAAAGCTTTACTCCTCCTCGGGAGCTATAGGATTTACCTTCTACTTTGTTCATGAAAAATGGTAGTTTGTTTGTTTGTTTGTTTGAGACCAAGTTTCATGTAGCCCAGGTTAGCCTTCAGTTCTGGATATAGAACCGCAGCTGACCTTGAATTCCTGACTCTCCTTTCTCCTTTTCTTATGTGCTGTGATTTGAAGGTTTGTCTGATGGCATCCAGCTTTGATTAAAGTATCCTGAGATGAGTTTTTGAGCACCTACTATATGCCAGATAGTAAGTGAGTATAAGCGACTCAGTCTCCACTAACGTTGCCATTGTTATAACATACAAGCAAGAAGCAAGTTATTTTAATACAATGGGAGTAAAGGTGTCCAGTGCAGGGGACATAGTCAATAAAGCACTGAACTCACTCTGCAGGGTCGGAGCAGACCCTCAGAGACAATGACAAGTATTTCCGAGATTATAAAGATAGCCATAGCTGAAGAGAAAAGTCAAATATCTGTGTAACAATATCTGTGTTTCCTTTTGATGCTGTTAAGGTCATTTGTATGTAGAATCCATAAAATCAGGATGTGGCTAAAAAGGAAGCCATTATGACAATCACCAAGTGCCTCCCGGAGTGTTCAAAACCAGAGGGACGGTCTCATTACAGATTAACGCAAGGAGTAGTGTAAAATGGCTGAAGCATCAACTGTCCCTCGTTCTGAACACTGCCTGCTGCCCTTCTCAGAGAACGAGGATGGAGGTGGAGCCTGGTAGGTGGAAGAGTGTTTTCCACATTCCCCAGGGTCTGAGTATAACACAGAGTGACCTTTAGATAAACATAACCCACATCGTAAGAAGCTACTTGGCTATCCATAATCAAGATAGCTTTTGGCCTATTTGCATTTCGCAAATTAAGCATCTCTCTGAAGGCCTGGATCCTCCTGCAAGCATCTTTCAGCTCCTCTGCACCTTCCCTGGCTCTGGAAGTCTCTCTCTAGTGTGCTAGGTACTGAACTTTGACGGAGAGTCCAGCGCAATAACAGTAAAGTTTAATGGCGCATAACTTTGAGAGACTGACAAATTCCCAGCCAAAGTATTGATTCTTACAGAATTTATGAAGCACACGCTGTATTCTGTGTCATTATGGTCCATTTTTGGCTGAAAGAATCATGTAAAATAGATTTTTAAATGAGTGGTAATAGCCAGACATAAAGAAGGTATTGATGTGCGTCTTGGAGGGTGAAATAGCATGGCAGATTAAAGCAGACAACAAATCAAACACAACCGTCCCTCTGTTACTACAAGGTAAATTCCCTGTTCCTTTTAATCACCCCCTTCCAGGTCCCACTTAATTTGCCTTCCACAGACCTCTTCTGACGAGCATTAGAGACGCTAAGATTTTTTGCATGCTTGCAAATACTATTTTCAGGTGGTATCAGGAGTCAAGGAACTGGTTGCTTAAATTTGGTAAAGTGGTTTGCTCTTTTGTGTAAATAATGCCTTTGAAACTAATGAAATAATTAATGTTAGATAAAATATCTTACTATAATAAATACCTGCTTATAAATGGCACAAGTATTGAAATCAGGGTTTGAAGACTGAATGTTATTTTTTTTTATGAATTTGTCCATTTTTAAATAAAAGGAAACATTTTTATTTTCAGTAAGAAGCAAGCAAACAAACAAACAAAAAACTTGTGTTCTCCCTTTTACAACTTTAAGCTAAGCTCTTTCTTTTCCAAAGAGGACTTGTGAAGCTGTTTCTATGTCAGCTTTGTGTTGGAAGAGTGTGGAATTCGCTCCCCTGGCTCGGGGCTGCTCATCTTAATACCTTCTTAAACAGCTGAAAGGGAAGGTTCCCCACACCCCTGACATTTTGTTTTGACACGCTCTGGGGGAAAGAGTAGCTTTCAAAAATAGTCATTTAAACTTTGATTTTATGCTTCGCTGTGGAATACATGTTTATTAAATGCGTGTCTTATCGACAGAGTAATCAATATAGATTGTGTAGTACATTATGAAGAAACCATGTCTGAGATTATTAGAAAAATTAAATGCCTTAGGTTTTGCTTACTTGAGCAATATGGGGAAATTAACAGTTTAAATCCCTTTGTGGACTGGCCTGGATTTAGCCTTGCTCAGAACACATGATAGGTGGCACACTGCTTTAGACACATCTATTTCTTTTCCTTTAAATGAACTCACGTCTACCCTGTCCAGTTATCTGTCATCCATCTAATAAACATTAAGTTATTCAACATCCTAAATTTAAAGACTAATGTTTATGCAAAGATTCTACAGATCAATGGGAGGCAGACAGGGAAGGAAAGGGAGGGCTGTGGTTTTCTCTGAAACTTCGTTGTGCTTTCATCCCATTCTAGAAACCCTTTCAGAACTGCAAAGACAGACTACCCGGTCTGGTTGTACTGGAGCCCAAGGAGCCTACACACACACACACACACACACATACACACACACACACACACACACACACACACCTGAAACCCTGCCAATTTTCAAGTAGCTGATTTTCAACAATTTAGGAATTATCCATTTAATAAAAAAAAAAAAGTAACTTAGCAAGAAAAAAGGGCCAAGAATCTCAATAGATTTTTCTCAGGTCCAGCAGAGCCTGAAGGACTCTTCAAGGTCTTGGTCAACAGTGAACAGAACAGCTTGAGGCAAAACTCTGGGATACCCCACATACTAGGTGCTGTGAGGCCTGTAGAGAGAGAGGCAGGGTTTTACACTAAGCATTTTCCCAGGGTAAATGCAGGCAAATTCAAACAAAATAGGCTGCTTAGGGTGGGAGATTTCAACACAAATTCAAGGAACAGCAAAGCAAGTCCTCACCTCCAATACAAACATTGCACAAGAGATGGCCATTAGCATAAGGCAGCTAAAGTGAAGGGCTCCCTGTTCAGAGTATCAATAGAAGGTTATTCACCCGAAGCTCCTTTTGGAGAACAACTTGTAGTTTCCTGGATTGGTGAGTTAGAATTCAAAGCCATGGGTGTCATAAACAATTTGAAAATGTAGTCACACTCCAAGATCCTTATATCTTAATTTTCTGTTTCTTTTTTTTTCCGAATCAGCACATTTGTTCTATATTATAGGCAGATTATAAATGCTGGATGTGTACCTTCGTGCACATAATTGTAACCTCCAGTTGTGACAGACTAGGTTTACTAAAATGGAAGACTTAGCAGATGAAGTGAATAGGCTTGCCATCATAATAGCACAGTAGACTTTACAAATGAACGATCCCTAAGGCAACAGGAGCAGCTTTGTGTTCCCATTTCATTTCCGTCCCTTGATAACTAACATTCAGAATCCCTTTTGGATCTTGGAGGACTTGAACTAATCAAAGTATATAATAAATTCTAATACCAGTGACCAAAGTGATACTCATACGCAAAATGATTTCTGAGAGAGTCCCTTGCCTCGTATGTGTAGACCTGCCACAGCTGTGGAGTCAAGGGTTATCTTAGCTGGTTAGACAAGAGAAATATGTTCAGAGGATTCAGCATTTCTCTGTGGCCCATGTCCCACTGAGTATTAAGGATCATATGAATGTAGCAATTATTTAGTGGGAATTTATTTATTTATTTATTTTTAGTGGGAATTTATTGAATGTCAGTCCTTACATGGGTGACTTCTGCTCTCTCTGTTCTCTTCCTTGTTGCCTCCCCGCACCCCCACCTCCGGCATTTCCCAGAGAAGGGCAGTGAAGGACTCTAAGGGATATCTCTGGCTCTGACCTTGGGTCACACTTCAAAGCTCTCCTGAAGCCTGTGACATCATGCCGCCCGCCTCACCAAGAAGCTGGAGCCTTCCCCGCAGAGATCACACCCAAACTTGTTCTTCCTGTTTTGGCTCTTTCTAGACTCCCCACCTGGATCGTAGGCTTGGGACACCAATCTGAATTCAGACATCAGTAAATAAGTCCTTTGCTTGCTTGCAGATCTGAGCAGCAGCGGCTGTGGAGCGCTTCTGGGGTACCAACTCTTCTATCACTATTAGCTCTGGAGTTCCATTTACTTTGCTGAAATGATGCTTCACTCAGTGGAGTTGTGACGGGATGAATCTCAAGCAGGGTGGCATGTGGTTGATCAGGCGGCGGACAGCATGACTGCCAGTTTGGCATGCAGTTAAGAGTAGGCATTTGTGTTGTGAAAACTCCTGTTAACTTATTACAGACACAAAGCGTGCGATGAGAAATTGTCTTTATTTTGCTTCGTGAATATCTGCCATTTGATTTTTTTTTTTAATTTAAATTTGCAACACGAGCTGACATCTTCTGGGCTTGCACCAGCATTTTCCCCCATAGTGAATAAATCCCCGAGAACACTGTCTCTGCAGAGTCAACCAACAATGTGTTCAGAAATCACTAGAAATCAATTTCTATTAAGACTCAGCTCTGAAATTTACTGTGTGACTTTGGAAAAGCCACTTAACCTCTCCAAAAACCTTCAAATATAAAATGACCGTCATAAGGATCAAGCCAGATACAATCTTTACAAAAGGGCTTTACAAATTGTTGAGAATTATCCAAATGTTAGGGTATTTGTGGGCATCATTTTTAATCGGATTCCTTCCTTTTTGAAAAGCAATCCTGCAGGACACACTAGTAACCATCACCTTCTATCTGTGATATCGCCTTTTGACCCCATTCTAAAAAGAAAAAAAAAAAAAACCTAATATTTCCTGGCTTCTGCCTCTAAGTTCCTCTGCTCTGCCAACAAGCAACATGCCAGCGGCTCTAAACATGTCTACCTTTGTTTCCTGATCTTTATGAATCCTGAAATTATTAGGAAGCCAGACTTCATTTATCAGTTTCTTATGATGCCTCTTCTTTATTCTGGAATTCCTTCTACTTCTATGGTAGTTTATCTATCCTAATCACTGACTACAGCCTAAGCCGTCTATTTGAGACTGAAGGAGGGCATAACAAGCATATGGGAGATCAGTGATGAGACCTCTTCTCATTCATTCACAAATGTGCCCTCGTCTCCGAAAGGTACCTTAGCGCCCTCTGCACGTTATGTGGATCTCTCCTCCCACAATCCTGTTTACACACTGATACACACACACACACACACACACACACACACACACACACACACACACACACACCTCCCCTTACCCTGAAATTATTGATGGCTCTGTTCTTTTACCTGGAGAACTGCTCACTGGCAGCTCGCTTCGAAGAGTACTGATCTAAGGACATTGTGGAAGAAATGGCTCTTAAGGTGGTTATTTCCATCCCTTGTGCAAGTTGGGGAAAGAAATGACAAAGCAAGTACCTTTTAAACCCCATCACAGATGATAAGCCACAGGAGACATTGACAAATGACCACTGGAAGCCTGCCAGTGCCAAAGAATTATTCTACTTCCCTGAAACTGCAGGACCAGAACTCTGGGCTCACCAAGCCTAACCTGGCATTCTTGCTTTTACCTTCTTTGTCTTGTTCTCAGAAGTGCCTGCCTTGTCTAATTACTGTGTATGCTACAAATGACTGCCTGAGAGCTCCACCCCTCCCACCACGCCAATAACTGATGCATCAGGTCTTCCAACACATCAAAAAATATCTCCGTGCTCATTCTAACCCATTTTGTGACCACGCCCTGGTCCCTTTGCTTGTCTCAGAGAGCTGGTTTGTTAAGGACCAGCAAACAAAGTAAACTTGGCAGAAGGCTAAGGATTCTTGATTGACTTGTTTCTGGTCTAAACTAGCATTGCCATCCAACCCACAAGAGCAGAGCAGAAACATTGTTGCTTTTAGGTTGTTCGAATTTTTTGTTTGTTTTTTTTACTAGGTTTATAAACTGGTAATCCAGGAACACTTTTTGAACCTTCTACTTCCTGAAATGTCACTTGGTCATCCCAAACGAATTAATTGACTTTAGAAGCCACGCTCTTACTTCGCTTAAGTCACAGGGCAGAGAGGACTTCCAGGGACTCCGTGGTCCTCTAAGAAGCCACAAATCTCTTGTCTCTTCTGAAATTATTTGGGGATTTTAGAGAAAAGGTTCCAAGAAGCCAGTACCACATATTTACTAAATCTCTAGCAAAACAAAGACCGAGAACTAGAAAGCCCTACAGCTCAAAACGAAAGGTACAAAAGCCTACAGGTACTTTCTGAAAAGCTAAAGGTAGGAAGACTTTAAAACTGCTTACAAGCAGCAAATCTTCGAAGCAGTCTATGCTTCTGCAGCTGTAGGATTTCCTCATGCTAAGTAGCTTTAAAACTACTTAGCAGCATTAAATTGATGTCTTACTCACTACTTAGCTTGCTCCAGGACTTACCAAAGCAAGCTCTCCCAATTACAGCTGGCTCGCAAAAAGGCACCTCAGCCGGATTTCCAACTGGTGAAAGAATTTGGTGCAATTTCAATTTGAATTCTGTGATAGGGAAGGTGGGGGCGGAGCAGCATTTTTAAAATGCCAATCACGACTATTCGGTGTTTCCTGAAGCCAATTCAGTTGACTACAAAGAGAGTTAAAATGAGCAAGGGAAGAAAAGGAGGAACAGGGAACAGGAGGAAAAGAGCTTTGTTTTGTTCCCTGAAAGGCTTTCCTCGGATGCACGTGGCTCGGGACTGTGGCCAATCTGACAAATTCTAGAGTGGCTAGGATAAAGCCTTAGCAATTCCTCAAAGCATTCCTAGGTTCTCTTCCCCGTGTGTGACTACTTTCATTATAGGATTGTGATTTTAAAAAATAAGAAAGTAAAATAAGATGGCAGAGACCTGCCGTTGTTGAATTCACTGTTTAATGGTTACTGTGAGATGATCTGAGCAGTTTGAAACAGTGGCCCAAACTCCTGACTTTTACCCCGTCCATTTCATCCCGGCTTTGCAAACATCAACTCCTGGAGGAAGTAGATCTGGGAAGAAGAAGCTGAGCTTGCCGAGTATTTTGAATCTCAAAGGCTGGCACTTTGTGACTCTTTTTCCAAGACAATAGTCAGGAAATTTGGCTGGTAAGAAAGAAAGGGATTTTCTAAAGTCTTTTATTCCCTTAACTACTGAGAAGCAGGCCAGGCTAACTATCCTAAAGGGGAAAGGAGAGTGGATTAGAAAGAAGGTGAGACATTCCTAGGCCCTTAGTTGTCTTTAGCAGCTGAGAGGATAGCCACTGTTTTCCTTCTCTCTGTGACTTCCGGATGAGGAGGGTCCAGGGAGAAATGGGTAGGGCTTGTGGAAGCAAACAGCACTTTGCCCTTCCTGGGAGGCCCCCCGGGGAATCACCCTGTCACAGTCTAATTCTGCCTACTTTTTAAAGCACAGAAACATTTGCATATGGCTCTCCAGCCCCCAGCTCTGCAGAGGTCTGTATGGTCACTCCTCAGAAGTTCCCAGTATGCTGGGAAAGGACACACTCTGACAACTTTAGCCCAGAAGGTCATCGAAGGGGAAGGAAGCAGGCCACTGCAGACAAAGCTGAAGGAGGGAATTGTAGTCCTGTGTTAAGGAATACCTAAGAGTCAGCAAAAGTGGGGAGGGAGGAGACGGCAGAGGGAAGATGCGTGGAACACTGTCATGGTCCAGTGAATAAACACAAGCAATGTCACCAAAGACAGCTTCCAGAATGTTCAGGGCAGTCGCTCTGAGCCATGCAGGAAGAGGCATTGGGGAAAGATACCCTTGGCTGTTCAGGAGAGTCACTCTGAGCTGTCCAGGAGGAGGGCCTGGGGAAAGAATGGCCTTGGAGGATACCCGTGTGGGCTACAGGGCCCCACCCTGTCTGAGAGTGACAGGCCTTACTTCTTCAAATAAGTCTAGGTGAAGGAGATGGGAATCTGACAAGTGTTTCTGACTCACCGAAACAGAAACTAAATTACATTAAGACATGGCTTAGGTTACCACATGTGACTGAATCAACAATTTGAAATACCCTTTCCACTGCACCAGAAGACAGGAGGGTGGTGAAGAAGGCCTGGTCAGTTAAAAAGGACCCAAGTTTCAGGGTTCTAATTCTTCATTACTATATCTTAACATATTATTATTTACCCTAGCCATGACATCCCGTGTCAAACAAGGACTGTTAGCTTTGGGGGACGGCTGACAGGAAGAGGGAAGGATAAAGAGTGGATACTAAGTTAGAAGCAAGAGTCCTGTGGTAACCATCAGGGAACTTCTTTCTGACCGCTCTCATCTTGCTTTTTAAAACGCCCTGGCTCCGGATTACTTCCCACAGAAAATGTAATTGCATCAAAGACCACCTACTAAAGAGCTTGGCCTCCAACCCAGGATGATTAGCTGCTGTCTCCCCGTGCATGCCCTTCCTTGTGGGGAAGATGGGCAAGAACTAATAGGGAAGTTTAATAGCGGGATAGAATTGGCAGGGCTTGGTAACTTGGCTGAAAATTGTATTTCAGGTAGAGAAGAAGGAAGGACGAAATCAGAGAAGAGCTTCAGATGGCGTTACATTCTTTTAGCATTCATGCTGGTGGGAATGGCACGAGACAATCCCAGGGCTTCCTGATTTATTGCTTTTCAATTCTAGCATGTTTCCCATGGTTTGTTGTTGTTGTTGAATCCAAACATATATTTATTAGCCAAAATAAGAACCATGACAATTAGTGAATATATTTTTCCAATTAGAATAATTTTATTTATCTTGTAACATAAAGACCCATGCTTCCGGTTTAATGAGCTCTTGGAAAGTATTTATCAATCCTATTGACTGTGAGAGCATATTTAGATTCTAAGAGCACTTAGGAGAGCCTCTTCCTTTATTTTTCTTCATGTGTGTGTACTTGTGTGTGCATGTTTATGTAGGTGTCTGTGTGAGCAATTATGTGCCACAGTGCACATGGAGATCAAAGACCACCTTGGGTATTGGTTTTCTATTTTCACCTTGTGGGAGAATGGGTCTCTTCTGGGACTTCTGACTCCACCTCCAATCTGGCCAAAGGAATGCCAAGTTAAAGACATGTTTCATCCTGTCTGATCTTTCAAGGCTTCCAGAAGTATAAAGTCAGGTTCTAACATTTTCATGACAAATACTCTACCTACTGAGCAATCTTCCCAGCCATAGTCAGTCAATATTTATTAGGGCTTTAATACAACTGGGAACACTTTTAGGAAACTGGAGATACAGCAGATTGGATAAGGTGACTCTGAGCTGCTTGCTGCGTAAGTAGATGCTAAGGTTTGTAACAGATTGGCTGGGGAGAATAAGTCCCATTGAGAAGGGATTATTTAAGAAAATCATCTGAAGACACTAGAGGACTCAAAGTAGCAGAGATGTGTCCAAGCTGGGTGCAGAGATGATATACATGTATGTGCTCTGATGCGACATCTACTGAATGGAGAAGCAGCATGTGTGTAGAGAGTTGTGGTTCAGAAAAGGTTAAATAAAGAGAAGAGATAAGAAAAATATTGACATTTGTGTCTACGAAAATAGAATCCATTACCTTTCCTAGTTCACACACACACAAACACACACAATGCCTACATGCACATGCATGTGGGTCATGTAATTCAGGCTGGCTTTGTGCTTATTCCATAGATCACCATGACAGTGAACACGGTCCTGATCCTCCGTCCTCCACCTCAGTTCACAGCTAAAGATGATCTCAACCTTCTGGTCCTCTAGCCTCTACCTCCTGAGTGCTGAGGTTTTAGGTGTGTGCCATGTCCTCTGGTTCAGGCATGACTGGGATTGAGTCCCGGGCTTCATGTTAGGCAAACAGCAGATTAACTGAGCTATATCTCCAATCCCAGAATGCATCTCTCTGGGCCACTAGAATCAGGGTCCTATTACAGGAAGCATTTACTGCAGTGGGGCCCATGCTTCCTTCTCTTTTCCTTAGGTAAGCTCTCACAGGTTCCAGGGCTGTGTGTGCCCTGGACATCACAGAGGAGAAAGCACACAGTACCAAACCTGAGGTAGGGGGTGAGAAGCCTAAGATGTGGGCAGGAGACTCTTCATTGGTCTTTCAGAGTCTGCACCAGAATCATCTTTGAAGCAAAACCAGAGTTATTTTAATTTAGAACCTTATGTCTGAAGAAAATTCCCTTTAGTGTACTCTAAGCCTTTGCTCTGAACACCTTCTTGGGTTAGATAGAGATGGAGCTGAAGGGTAGAAGACTTGCCTAGCACTCAACAAATCCTTAGGTCCCAGCCCAGCACCAGAACCAATAACAACAAAGACTTTTTTTCACTTGATCTTAGCCCAAAGGTTGAGAAGCGATAACAAAGACTTTCTTAACACGGAACACTATATGGTTGGTTATATATAAGGTCAGCTGCTATATTTATCTCTTTTCTTTTGAGTGTATGGCGTATGTGCATAAATGTTCATGTATATACAGGCTCTCATGTATATATGTGTGTGTGAGTATGTATGTGTAAGGTAGCCAGAGGTCAGCCTTCTCTGGAATTATTGTTTTCCAGACAAAGCATGTACTAGGTAGACACTAGGAATCTGCCTGCCTCTGCTTCCTGGAGCTGGGATTAAAATGCCTGCCACCATGCCTGCCTGGCTTCACATGTGGTGTGTGTTTGTTGGAGGGTCATGTGTTTGTGTATGAACATGCCACGTGCATGCTAAGGCCAGATTTTGGTGTTGGGTGGCCTTCACTGCTATCCTTCGCCTTATCTTTTGAGTTAGGGTCTGTCTCTGAACCGAGTACTCACAGATCCTTCTGTTTCTATCCCAACAGCTCCAGGGTGACAGCTGTATAACCACAGCCAGTCTTCTGTGGGAGCCTAAGATCTGAATTCAGGTGTTCAGGCTCATGGCACCTTTCAAACAGCTAAGATATCTATCTCTTCAGGGTTCATCTTTTCTTTCTGCACTGAAATAAGTTTATGAAAATCTCTAGAAAGCACAGTTTCTGTCAGCCATCTGTGAGTTTGTCCCTCATTTAGACTCAAGTGTTTATAAAAGTGGGTGTCTGAAAAGGCCAGAGTTCAAGATTTCTGTGGGCTGGTGCAAGCAAGATCTCAGAATATACTAGCACGGTCTAAATTGAATGTTCTTTTAATCTTCCTACAACTTGTTACAATCTGGTACCAAGCCCACATCTGTGACCTGGCTTAAGGACCAGAGGGATTCAGGGTATTTGGAAAAGACTGAAACAATTCTGTAGGCACTGGTCTCATTGTAGCCACTAGCACAGGAAAATTAAGTCCTAAGTGTAATAGGAAGCAGTAGCACTACAACCTGAGAACTGTTCAGCATAGTATAATTCTCTGCATAGTCCTGTCAATTCAAGAAACAAGGGCCTGGTTTTAGAGGGCACAGAAGAGCCTGGCAGACTACCAGTTCCGTTCCCCATTTTTCCTCATCCTGTGCTTACAGTCAGACTTGCAAGCACATGTACTTGCTGGTGTAATGCAGGGCACATTCAAGTGTAATTGTACTTTAACTATTACAGTGTTTAGAGACGGTTGCACTTGGACTCCTTCCCACACAGTAAAAGTGGTGCCAGGCCGGTGACAGCCGGCCTAATTTTTTCTCCTGGAAACTCTTCAGTGCACTCTTTTCTCGCTGAGACGAAACTCTAAAGAAATAGGTCCTGTGCATTTTACACTTTCTTGGATTCTGGACGGCCTTGCACACGCTGTCCTCTCTGGAATGTTCTAGAATGTTCTCTCTGTTCTCACAATTTGCACAACCAGGCCATTCTTTTGTAAATGTGTCCAGCCTTTTCAGGTTACCCTGCTTAATCCTGTTAAGATAGTTGCAGTTCTTCTCACATTGTTTAAGTTACAATAACAATATATGTCTTTATTTTCCATGAAGGAGAAGGCTATACCAATCTTCCTTCTCACCCTGTCTCTGGGGGTCGAATCCAGTGTCCAGCATATGGGAAGTATTTGAAGTAAACTTACTTAAAATAATTGTGACAAAGATACAATGTAAACATTTTTCATTCAGTTCTATGTTGCTGACGTTATAAAATTAGAATTAATTCTTAAGAGAAAAATAATTTCTTCAGATGGAAAATATTACACACACACACACACACACACACACACACACACACACACTATAATATGAGGATCCTCAGGAGAAATCCTGAGCAAGAGATCCAATTCTAGTGTGTTCCTGAACTGGGGAACTAAAATCAGCTTTCAACACTAGTTCTTTCCTTGTATTGAGGGAAAAAGAGAATTCCAGAAGCTACACGACCTTCATGGGGCTACAAGAGTGGATCCCAGAGCATTTGGAGTTAGAGTTCACTTAGGGATTATTTCACAGTGCATGCCTACCACACACTTAGAGTAGCCCGCAAGAACACATCTACCTGGGCTGGCGCCATGACTCAGTGGGTAAGAGCACTGACTGCTCTTCCAAAGGTCTTGAGTTCAAATCCCAGCAACCACATGGTGGCTCTGAAGACAGCTACAGTGTACTTATGTATAATAATAAATAAATCTTTAAAAAGAAAGAACACATCTACCATTGCAAGAATGCACGCACTGCCTTCTGGTGGCAGAAGCTGCCAAGCTTTGAGATTTGCCCTCAAAGAGTGGGACCATACTCTAACAAACAAATAAAAACTAACTTTTCCCATTATATTGATGTTTCACAGGCCCGATAGCTAGAAGAGCAACCTGACTGCATCCATGAAAAGAAAGCCATCTATTTTCAGAATGTAGAATAAAAAAGAGGTATGACCAGCCTCCCTACATGCTCAGTCAGCCGTGTCGGTCCTGGAGAGCCAAGGAGAATTTTTACGTCTAAAGGACGCACATCTCTGTGTCTCTTAGGATCACTGTATGGGAAGAGTCTACATAACAAGCATATGGGTGACAGACCACAGGCTGTCCTCAGAAAGGGCAGCGTCTAGTGATGAGTGGGGAAGGTGTAGGTGGTGAGGTCGGGACTGTGGTAACTGTGGGAAGCCATCACGTGATATGGGTGATGTGTTATCTTGAAATGCAGAACGTTAGACCACGGGCCAACGATTCCTGTAGCTCTCTGACTGTCAACATGGCCTGGGCTCCTCGGGAGTGCAGGCTGACTCTTGGATTCTTGGACACTTGTGCAGCTCTTGCTGGTTATGACAACGCTAGGAAGGACTTTATAGGGTAGAGCCCGGCACCACAATTGTCCAGAAAAATTAAGATAGTTTTGCCTATAAAGTGGATCTGTATCTTTCATGATTCTCAGATACTCTTTTTCAATATTTATGCAGGTGAAACTCTGCATGACTGATAATTATCCAAGCCTAATTCTTTTTGACTAACAATAACAACAACAAACGTAGTGTGTTGTTTTCATAAACTTTTAAAAAAATCCTAAGATGACATACACGGAGGGGACCTGTGTGCTGTTTTATTCTGAACTTTGATCTGTATTGCGTATTATATGAAAACTGGACTTGAGGGTGGGGAAAAGAATTCTAAAGAAAATTTCAAAGTTGGGTATCTATCAAGGTGAAGGTGGATCTGGGGGAATTGGGGAGTTAACGTGACCAAAATATCAATGCAATTCTCAAATAATTAATAAAAATATTATTATAAATGATTTCTTATAATCCATTGCCTGTGGCAGATCATCAGCAACCACTGCCCTTAGACAGGTTGCAACCTGGGATATTTTACTTGTAGAAAAGACATGGACAGGTGCGAGCCTTCCTCCACCCCTTTGTGCTTGCTAGTATGGCTGTGTCTTAAATATACTATGTACTATACTATACTATATTATACTATACTATACTATACTATATATATCAGAATGTGTATATATATTACAGAATCATTACAGAGGTTATACATACAAATTTCAGATTATGCCCTTTGAGGGAGATGTGTGAGTTTTCCTAGGATGGCTGGAGCTGCAGCAGCTGTATTGGGCCAGGAGGCAGAAGCAACAGTTGAAGTTGGCAGAGCAGTTAGATTGAGGGAGCTTATGTCTACGACGCTGGAAAGCTGCCACAGCCCAACACTCAGGCCGTTATATGTGGGAGAACATATTTTTATCTTATTTGAGCCACTGTTTGGGTGTTTGTCACAGCAGCCTCACGGAGGTCCTTAGTAATATAAATGGGATAACCAAACTATAAATAAAGCCTAGCGTACATCGCAAAGTTTTTTTTTCCCCCCTTGGATATCTAAACTTAAAACTGGTTTTAGTGGTAAGTAGGGGGGAAACCCTCAGCATGATAATAAAATCAACAGCTTGAAATGGACATTTCATTTTGTTTTCTGTCTCTCCCTGTAATCAAGAAAACAGACCTGGCATAAAAATGAAGGAAGGGAAAATAGCAGATGCACATCCAGGGAGGGGAAGCACACTTCATTAGAAACAGAGATGCTGTGAGCTTAATTCACAATTTTAAAAAGCACAGTATGCATGTGCTTCTGGCAGACGCACTATGCTTTTCTTCTAATTATATTCATATGTAAATATACATATATAAATATACATGCTCATCCAACTTTCCAAATATATACAATGGACATATTCCATAAATTTAAAAACAGTAACTTGAAAATAGAATTTTAAAAAACACATAAGGGATTTGAAATGGTTTATGTGTTTGACAAGCATTTCCAAAAATAGAGATTTTTCTTTATGAATAAAAAGCATAGTGATATTTTGGGGGGCATTACCCTTAAACTGTACAGCATTCCTCAGCCTGATCAAAGGTATTGCCTCCCACTGTATCATGATATTGTGTTTACAGGAGAAAATCAGGAAAGGTCTGAGCCAGAGTGCCATGGAGCCTGTCTGTATGCTGGACCCTGTCTATCAGAGACACAGAGTGAGGCTGGGAGTTGGCTCAGGGAACAGATTGAATACCTAGTGTACACAGAGCCCTAGGTTCGATTCCTGGCACAGCACAAGTATTCTGGTGGTGTATACATGTAGCCCAGGGCACAGGAGATGGAGGCAGGAATATCCGAAATGCCAGGTCATCCTCAGCTTTGTAAGAAGTTCCAGGTCAGCTTAGAGTACCTGAGAACATGCTTCAGAAAGTAAAACAAAAACTACAGTCAAAGCAACTGCTATAGGCGGGTAATTCAGAACAGCAACTGTTCACCGGGCTCACAGAAGCACAGAATTTGCAAGGGAAGGAAGTCTCCTGCTCGGGATAAGAAGAGACACTGCAGCTTCAGACCCTGTGAGAGGACTGCAGTGGAGCTGACCCACTGTCTCCCTCCCTCTCCAGAATCAATATATGGCAAAATTATCAGCACCAATCTCTGGTAAATAAATAGAAATCATTCTTGCTTCAAGAGATCAGAGTACCCGGGTGGTGGCGCACACCTTTAATTCCAGCACTTGGAAGGAAGAGACATGGGGATTTCTGAAGTTGGAGGCTAGCCTGTGGTCTACAGAGTGAGTTCCAGAACAGCCAGGGCTACACAGAG
This sequence comes from Mus caroli, assembly GCF_978045245.1. Lineage (NCBI taxonomy): Eukaryota > Metazoa > Chordata > Mammalia > Rodentia > Muridae > Mus > Mus caroli. The sequence goes on along the minus strand of NW_028227258.1, from coordinate 10,776,881 downwards.
AAACCTTGTCTTGAAATACAAACAAAAGAAAGAAAGAAAGAAAGAAAGAAAGAAAGAAAGAAAGAAAGAAAGAAAGAAAGAAAGAAAGAAAGAAAGAAAGAAAGAAAGAGAAAAAAGATATCAGAGTAGAGAGATTGTGCACATTTGATTTTTTTTTAGCACATCTTCACTTTTGGAAAGTGGAAAAAAAGAAAGTGAAACATTTTTATAAAACGAGCCAACGAGCCAATGGCAACAACTGAGGCTAAGGGCTGCACTAAAATATCATTGAGGGAACTACCCACAACACACACAAATATATTTGTATGTGTATGTGTGTGTATGATCAAGAGGACTACCTGCAAAGATATGTGTGCTATATAGTCATGTATCTATGTGATACATACATTTTACATGCTATTCAAATCTGTAATCTAGAAAGAAATAGCACTAAGACTTGAAAGTAATAACACTGAGACTCCGCTTCACTTCAAAAGATGCTGATGGTTTCTGGCTGCAATGGATACTCAGGAAGTGTTGCAGTCACGGCTGGAAGGTATGTGTGCCATGTCTCTCTCTGAAGGTATGTGCACCAGGTCTCTCTCTGAAGGTTTGTGCACCAGGTCTCTGATGGCATGCTTCTGTGCTGAAATGGTCAGCCTTTTCTGGGAATTTCATATTCTGTTTCCCTGGTTTGCAGTTAGATTATGAACATGCTTTGCAAGACGTGCTGAATCCCATGCTCTTTGCAGCCCTGGGAATTCTATTTCGGCTACATAGCATTTCTCATCCTGGAGAACTTAGCAGTCAACACAGCATGTCATCTGTCAGCATCCTGGTGGGCATTTGCACGCTTTTGGAAACACAACCTTATGAAGCCCCACAGTATGCACACCAGTCCACTGACCATTGCCCAAGACCTCTGCTCTTGCTTTCTCCTTCAGTGTTTCTTTCCCTGCTTGTTTCTATACTTTATGATTCAACTACTTTTATTAAAGTTTATTTTATTTCAGGAATCATTTATTTTATGAGTACACTCAAGCTGTCTTCAGACACACCAGAAGAGGGCATCGGATCCCATTACAGATGGTTGTGAGCCACCATGTGGTTGCTGGGAATAGAAATCAGGACCTCTGGAAGAGCAATCAGTGCTCTTAACTGCTGAACCCCTAGAATGGACGTTTTTCATCTGTAATAAATCTTTTGCACTTAGAGAAAACATTGGAAGGGAAAAAGAGAACACATACCTACAGACATGCAGGAGGAGAAGGAAAGAGGGGGAGAAGGAGAGGTGAGAAGTGTGTGTGTGTGTGAGGGAGACAAAGAGACAGAGAGAGACAGACAGAAAGAGAGACAGACAGAGAGAGACAGAAAGAGAGAGAGACACACACACACACACAGAGAGAGAGAGAGAGAGAGAGAGAGAGAGAGAGAGAGAGAGAGACCAGAAAGATACCATCCCGTCTCTATAGAGCAACAACTCAAAGATGGAGGCACTTAGTTTGAGTGGTTACCAACTGAATTTTCATTTTAAAAAGACTGGAAAACCCAAGAAATATTTAATTAAAAACCCACTCCCTTTGTGGTTTCTGTCTGGTCCTGTCAAAGAAACCTGGACAGCGCTGGGAAAGCCACACCCTTCAGCACGTCTTGGAACCGAATGTCAGTCCTCAGAATTGTGCCTTTTCTTCAGTGTACACACTCAGGGAACTCAGAGGCAAAACAACAGCTCAACAGCAGCTATTTCAAGCCTTGTAAAACCCACCCAGAGATGCAGAATGATTGAACCCACAAGCCTCATTGTAGCATGAAAACAGGGGGGAAGGTCCTTAGATGTATACTCTTGTCGTTGAGTAAAACTTTACAACACTCAGCCAGTATTCAAATTAATAAAGTCTTTAAGAAGAACTTGCACTTGATTGGCTAATCTTTGAAAACGCTTTACATAATGGTGGCCTCACTTAGCTCGCGCCAATCCCTGAATATTCTCAGGCGTAATCTAAGCAAAGTGTTGCTAATATGGGGTATGATTCTGAGAACCATAGATTAGAAACAAAACAAAACAACAATAACAAAAACCAACCAAACCAAACAGTTTAGTTAGGTAATGCAGCTTGAACCTGACATCCCAGGACGAGGAGACAGAAGCAAGATCAGAAGTTCAAGGTCACCCTCACATACACAGAGAGTTCAATGAGAAACTGGGCTACTGTCTGAAAGGGGAGGGGTGGGTAAGGGAGAGGAGAGGAGGAGAAGAAATAAAATTAGCAACTGACGCAGGATCATCCTGGACCTGAGTCTTAGGCCTAACCTAAAGCAGTACCTACCCCTTGGCATTTGTGCTGGACATAAGGACAGTGCCATCTAGACTCTTCCCTCTCCATTTTTTATCCCATTTAGTTATTTTATTGCCCAGTTCCTGCCAGTCTTTGTGTGTACATTCCTCTGTTTTGTGTAAGAGTCATTAAGCATCCGGTAACCTCATTTGTACCTTGCCCATGTGTCACCTAACTTCCCTATTTTCTTCTGTATAAAATGTTTGATGCTCAATTTGACAAATTACATTCAGATTCTACACAATCTCTCCTGTTGGTCTGTCTGTCATTCCCTCCGATGCTTTGCCCACCTGCCCCAGAGACCCATTCCACGCAGACAAAGGGATCCAGAGGGTCTGCGGCAGATCAGAGAGAGAATCCTTACCCCTTGAGACTTCTACTTAGACTTTTCATCAGGGGGCGACTCTTCCCAGGCTAGCTGTGGGCGTGGCTCGCCCCTTTCCATCAGCACATGGGCGGTACCACGTTCCTTTCTCTGAAGTCTTCTGATTCATTCCTAATATTCCTTTTCACTAGCATAAGCGCTTCCCAAGTCTGGGTTACTCTACAACCTGTAGGTTCTTCCTTCTTTCAATAAGCCCAACTGTGCCCAGGTATACGCTAGCACGCTAGCGACCCATCCTGAGAAACTATGGTTCACTCCTCTTCCAGTTCATCCTACCATCAGAGATTTTACTCTCCACACTCTACTTGGTCCTAAGAGGTATTCATCTCTCAGTGGGCCCTCTGGCCCTGAAGGCAATGAAGCACACAGGAATGAACAGAAAATCTTAGGGATGTTTCTAGGGAAAGGAACAACTTGAATTGTTCTTAAAGAAGATGCCTGACTGGAAGGGAGGGGAGGAACTTGCATCCCCAGTCCTGCTATCACCATGGAAGTATGGCTGGTGGTCAGGGCACAGTGGGCACTAAGGGAAGGTCTTTGTGTCGAGCACTGTGGCCAGCACCTGGCTTGCATCTGCACCCGAATCCTCTTCCCTCCATCACGGCTTCCTGGCAGTCAGGTTGACTTCTTCAGTTTTCTTGGGCATTTTATACTCATTATAGTATCTGGAATTACATGGACATTTCTCCTACAAGCTCTTTGTCGCTGTCTGCTCTGAAGCAAAGATTCATGATGCCACACGCTTGTTGCAGGTAGTGCTTAGCTTTGCGATCTTAAAAAGCTGTGCTTACACATTAGGTCCGTTTCAGCCTTCCACAGATGTTTGCTGAACGTTTGATTGCTTACCATGCACAAGGCCACAGGTTAGGTGCCAGGTGTCTAATACAAACAAGGATAGACTCTTAAGCATCTCAGCTATGCCTTTCAGGTCCTATAGCATTCATAGGAACAGTCACTTCAGTCCTACTCCATGTTGCTGCTCCCTCCAACCCTCCCACTCTATTTGGAGGACTGCAAACGTTATGGGGAGCCAATAGAAATTTATTTCGTAGCCAACATAAATGTGTCTGTAGTCTTTAAGGTCATGTTGTGTGGACATTCTGTGGATCTACTCAGTTACTGGCTCTGTCATCCAGGCAACTATTTTCCACTATAAGATGCAGGATTTGTGTGTTTATCTCATGAGGTTGTAAAAGGGTTAAATAAGATACTCTGCTTGGGCTGGAGAGATGGGTCAGTAGTTAAGAGCACTGACTACTCTTCCAAAGGTCCTGAGTTCAAATCCCAGCAACCACATGGTGGCTTACAACCATCTTTAAAGAGATCTAATGCCCTCTTCTGAAGTGTCTGAAGACAGCTACAGTGTACTTACATATAATAAATAAATAAATCTTAAAAAAAAAAAGATACTCTGCTTAATGGGTCTAACACTGCTATGTGCTTTTGATATACCACAACTTAGTGGTTTTAAGGTGAATTTTAAAAAAAAGAAAGGAAGAGGAAAGGAAGGAAGGAAGAAGGAATGAAGGAAGGAAAGAAAAAAGACAGAAAGAAAGAAAGAAAGAAAGAAAGAAAGAAAGAAAGAAAGAAAGGAATAAAGGAAGAAGGAATGAAGGAAGGAAAGAAGAAAGACAGACAGACAGAAAGAAAGAAAGAAAGAAAGAAAGAAAGAAAGAAAGAAAGAAAGAAAGAAAGGAAGGAAGGAAGAAAGGAAAAAGAAAGAGAGAGAGGAAGAGATAAAGGAAAAAGGAAAGAAAGAAAGGAAGGAAGGAAAGAAGAAGGAAAGAGGTCACACCCAGTGTGAGAGGGTGGGGAGCTCAGAGGACAATTTGCAGTACCTAGGTTCCACCAACTGGGTCCTGAGAGCAGCTTAGGTTGCCAGGCTCGGTGACAAGTATCTTGATAGCCCCTACCTTTCATCTCAGCCAGCGCACTGAGTGATTTGAAGCCGCTGACTCAGTTCCTCTTAACACAGTGCTCACCATTAGCAGTGATTTTATTTAATTAATGAATTTCAGCTTTTCAGTGATTGGGAAAGCGTACTATAGAATGATTCTCCTTTAACCTCCAGTTCAGTATCCGAAGACCAGCATGAGGCAGTCTGTACTTGATCACAAAAGGGCCTTTGTATTTACGTGCTTTCCCTCAACTGTAGGCTGGTGGAAATGTTTGGACCACGTCAGAGTTGGGCTGCGCTAACTGTGACGTTCAGGAGACTGTTTGTTGTGCCTTGTCTCAAGATCTAGTGCATCCTAAAGCATTTGAGAAATACCCAATTGAATCCAAATCCACTGGTCGCCATTGGCAACATCCAAATGACAACACTTCTCAGAAGAACACAAGAGGCCTCTGAAGTGGGTTGTATCCTTTCTTCCTGCTACAGCTCATTATTGGCACTCATTTTAGTCTCTCCTCTGGGCCCTTCACCCCAGTCTTTTATACTAGAACACTTGGAGTTCTTGGTCAGCCTTTCTTCCAGATCTTCTCCAGCTGGCTTTCCTACCTTCACCTCAGCACTAACACAGCCCACAGCTCACCTCCTCTATCTGCTTCCCACACCTCCTCACCACCACGCCCTTCCCACCCCACCCCTCCCACCCACCCACCCACCCACAAGCTGTTCATGCATCTGTCCTTGGATCCTTTCCTCCCACTGGCTCCAGGTTCACTCCCCCAAACAACATTTCCTCCAAGCCTCTCTCTCAGCCTCTGCTTGTTCACTTACCTAAGAAAGCCCACAGCCCTCAGTCCAGTTTTTAAGGCTCTACATAAATCTCTTCCCACCTTTCCTAGAAACATTTAGATTTAATGCTTGGCTCTGTGCGCTCTCAGCTCTAGTCTGGAAAACTCACCCACAGTCCTCCTCTAGCCCATTTCTTAGGTCCTCTCCAGAGTTTGGCTTCTGCTGTGTTCCCATTGTCAGTACACAGTTCTATTTTTTCCATCGGTACAAATCCTGCCTGTCCTTCCAGATAGAGTTAGAAGCCCATTTTATTCACAGGATTTTCCCTCTGTATCAGCCAACAATGACAGACTTGTTCACTTAAATCCTGTCACAGATGTTTATTGAGTGCTTACTATAGACCAGGCAATATGGTAGGTGTTAGATTACCAGGAAGAATGGGGGTCAACTCTATTCTGAAGAATCTCAGCTCCCCACTTCCTAACTGCTGTAGTATTTACAAGATGACTCACTTTGGCTCTAGTTACATATTTCTGATAGCCCCCCCCCCCACCACCATCTTCTTAATCTTTTCAGATGGCTCTAAAAATATCTTCCAGTGAGTGATTTATACATAATGGAAGTTTGTTTCTCATCGTGCAGGAGGCGGAGAAGCCCAAGGTCAAGGTGCCTGCAGATTCAATGTTTGGCAAGAGTTCCTTTTCTGTTTCCAAGAAGGCGTCTCCCTGCTTTGTTCATACAGAACACACACCTCCCTTAGCTTCTCAAAGGCCCCAGGCCTTTTCATGGGGACCCGCATCCCAAGTGATCTAGTCATACCCCGAAAGCCTTACCTCTTAATACTGCCACGCAGCAGCAGGAGTTTCAACATATGGATTTTGAAAAGGACAAACATTTGAACAAACATTTTCCGTGAAATGGGGTCATGGTAATGCCCAGTTCTTAGGAAATCAAGAAGTGTTATCTGAAGAAACTTGTAAGCTATGCCACCCCTGCTGGGTGCCAGGGATCAATTAGGAAGATTCCTTCTCCATAAGCTGCCATGTTAACAGTTGACTGAACTGATCCAAGACCACTAATATCTACAGTATTTGTTGCTCTGGGCTCTACTATTTATAAAACTAAAATCAGTACCTTTATCTATACAATTTTTTTTCTACCTTCCCTGCTTTGGATTCATGGGTAAACACTTGGAGCATAATTAATGATCATCCACTATTAATGGAGTAGGCTGTGATCTTCCTGGGCTGGTACAGACACCACAGATACATCTGGAAGTCAAGTACATGGTCATGTGCACAGGAAATTCTGTGGGGTTGCCCCCCGAGCTGTTTAGGACTGGGGACTTGTGAGCATCTGCAGGCAGAGGTTGTCAATATATTTGAATGACAACACAGACTGGGAGCACTCTGAGATAAGGAGGCTGTAGGTGACCATAGGGTTGGGTGTAAGACATGCAGTACACAGTGTTATCTGGTCTCTTTGGGCCTTTAAGGGAAAAGCCAGACTCCTATCTCTGGGTAACCGTAATCACATCCAACAGACTAAATCCCCAATTTGAACTTTTTAAAATGAAAATATTCCAGCTATTTTTTTAGATTTATTAATTTATTTTATGTATATGAGTGCACTATAGCTGTCTTCAGACACACCAGAAGAGAGCATTGGCTCCCATTACAGATGGTTGTGAGCCACCATGTGGTTGCTGAGAATTGAACTCAGGACCTCTGGAAGAGCAGTCAGTGTTCTTAACTGCTGAGTCATCTCTCCAGCCCCAAATATCCTGTTTTTATATTGATTTCATATTTGGCTTTGGAACATCACAATGAAGTACGATTGAAAGTTTTTGACATTTGACTTCAATTCCATTAAATTCTACCCATCAACTTGTTAGAGATGCTGAAACCAGAGATGCCTCAAATGGTCACCAACAATCCTTCCCAAATTACATTAGGTAAGGCTGAGGAGTCAGGGAGATGAGTCAGTTGGTAAGGCTCGGGGTACATGAGCATGAGGGGCTGACTTACATAAAAATCCAGCTGTGGTGTCAGGATCCAGAAATTCCTGCATTGGAGAGACAGAGACAGGTGGATGTCTGGGGAGTTTTGGCCAGTATTTCTAGTCAATCTGTGAGCTCCAAAAACTCTCCAAATGAGAGACCCATTCTCAAAAAAAATTAAGGTGGAAAAATGATTGAGGAAGATGACTGACATTAAACACTGGCCTCTACATGTACATCTACCTACTTACACGCATAACTATACCACACACACATATACATTCATCTAGCTACACACACACAACTATTTAACCACACACACTCATATACACCAGTTTTCTCAGGCCCACACCCAAATAGACAGAGAGAGGTGGGGGAGATAGGGAGATGGAGAGGAAGAAGGAGAGGGAGATGGGGGGACGTGGAGGAGGAGAGAAAGAGAGGGAGAATGCAGTAAATAAATACATTGTAGCAGGATAAGTATGTTTGTATTAGCTTAGCCCTTGGGCAAACTTATGTTAGAATTTTAAACAACAAACAGACAAAAAAAATCGGATTTAATTTTCTTGTTCCCAAATATGGAAAGTTTATACATTTGAAATAAACTTTCCTTTGGGTATCACTGACATAGGTAATAGCAAGGTAGAGATATTTACATAAGTAGAAAGTATGTTTAAAGCAGAAAAAAAATGTAAGCACTGTTTTTCAAACAGTATCGCCCCTCTGAAAGAGAGAAAAACCTCAATAGAAGGAACTCCTAATTGGGCCTTATAAAAATTTAAACAGAAAGTCATGTTAAACATTAACTATCTTTTTTTTCCCCCTTCTACTCAAGGTAAAAAAGTTTTGAAGACCTATAATGGCATTGTTTCTTCTTAGTGACTTACAAAGGTGCTACCTGTTTATAAGCCGTTTGTTAATTATCAAGCTGTAACCCTGAGATGAATTTGTCATGGAAATCACCCGTGGAAGCACCGAAGAGGGAAACAGTGTGCGGACCACTGCAAGGGAGCAGCGTAGCCAACTTGAGCTTTGCAGTCATTATCAGTATCATTTCTGGACCATCCTTGCTAGACGGCAACTCCCACAGGTCCAGAAGGTATTCCTCACATCTATGTGTTATAACGTTGCTTTTAATTATTTATAAAACAAGCAAACATTAAGAGAGAAAGACTCTGTGATACAAGACAACGAAATGAGTTTGAAAATCTACTTGATTTTCTTTAAGAAATTTGAATGTAAAATTTTATTTACTGTTTTATATGTGTCTGTGCATGTGTATACAGTGTGTGTGTGAGGTATGACAGTGTGCATATGCAAATGCCAGAAAAGGGCACGGTGGAGTTGGTTCTTTCCTTCTAAAGTCACTCTGGGCAGAAAGTCCCTCTGCCGTGGGAGTCATCTAACCCCACCCCACCCCCTTTGTTACCATAGCCTTTGACTAATTGTCTAAAAATGAAATGAAAAACTCTATTTGACCTAGGAGATTACATGAGTAGAATATTTCATTTCTCTTCTTATTAGAGGTCACTGGTGGTTCATCAAGACAAGGATGTAATTTTTAAACTTCTTTTAGATTTATTTGTGTGCATGAGTGTTTTTTCTGCTTGCATGTATGGACACCATGTGTTTGCTTTGTGTCTGAGGAGGTCAGAAGAGGGTGTCAGATCCCTTAGAATTGAAGTTATCTTAGTGTGTAATCTATGATTAAAAGTGAACAATAGATGGCTGGGGATGTGGCTCAGAGGGTGCTTGCCTACCATTTGATCCTGAGAACCTAAATCAAGCACGGTGGCTTATGCCTGTAATCCCAGCACACAGGAGGTGGAGGCAGGAAAATCAGGAATTCAAGGTTATCCTTAGCTACAGAATGAGTTCAAGGTCACCCTTCAGAACATAAAACCTTGTTTCAAAATAGTAAAGTAATAATAATAATAATGATAATAAATGAGCTACACATTCCTTGTTAAGGAAGAGCAGGTTAGAGTATTCAATACATTAAAATGAATAATGAGCCAGGTGTTGGTGCTGCATGCCTTTAATCCCAGTACTTGGGAAGCAGAGGCAGGTGGATCTCTGTGAGTTCAAGGCCAGCCTAGTCTACAGAGTGGGTTTCAGAACAAACAACAAGCAAACAAACAGAAAAAAATCAAGCAAGAGTTAGATTTATCATAGTAATAATTTAAAAGGTCCGATGAACTTTCATTATTATCAGATTTTTTTTTGTTTTGTTTTGTTTTTGGTTTTTTTGAGACAGGGTTTCTCTGTATAGCCCTGGCTGTCCTGGAACTCACTCTGTAGACCAGGCTGGCCTCGAACCCAGAAATCCGCCTGCCTCTGCCTCCCAAGTGCTGGGATTAAAGGCGTGCGCCACCACGCCCAGCTCAGAATTATTTTTTAGTTAACTGGTTTAAATAATTGTCAATGTAAAAATTTTGCTTCCTTTCTCCTTAAAATGTCAGCAATGGTCATTTATTAAAGATAGAAAAATGCGTGGAGTCTGAGATTTAGTTCACTGGTCGAGGACTTGCCGGCATGTATAAGGCTCTGGGCATAATCCCCATCACTGAGAATGGAGTAATTAATTGATTCGCTGCTAAATAACAAAATGTCAAGAAAATAGTCAGCAGTATAGCTTAAACCACATGGAATTTCTTATAATACACAGGGGCTGGAAGAATGTTCAGTGGTCGGACACATGACAGAACTGTGTGAAGCCCAGGGTTTGATCTTCAGCTGGGAATGATCCACCCCTCCCAGTCTCTCTCTCCTGGACAATCCTGCCCAACCCTGGGTTTCCTGTTCTCCTGGCTGTGTGGTTGGCCTGTCACTCACTCTCTGGACTCCAGTGGTGTCCCATGCCTGTGTATGGGTTCCTTGGAGACGGAGTGCTCTTGATCTGTCATACAGTCCTATCGTCCTATCCCCTCGTGAACAGACTCCTTCATTAAAGTCAACCAGCAACTGCCTTCCACTCTTCTCTTGTCTGCAGGAGCACAGCATTCCTCCAGTGCTCAGGGCTGAGTCTATTCAATCTGTGACGCTCATCTGGGTATCCATGACAGTGTCTTCTCAACGCTGCCCGCAGCAGAGAGCAGTTGCTGCACACGGGAAGGGCTACTAAATCACACTGTGTTTTGTACACTCAGCCAAAAGAAAAGAAGGATTTAATTCCGGCCCATCATCCTTTCCCATGTCTGAGCGGCCTGACACCCTCCTCAATCACATAACTAATGTGCGGGAAGAATGAAAACTCTGAAAAACCGGTGACCCAGAAAGCTGAAAACCAAAAATTATGAAGCATCAAATGATACGCTATTTGTCATTTTTCTCTGACATAAAATAGATTCTGCTTAAGTGTCCATGTATAAAAAAATGTTCTAATATTGAATGTTTTATATTATTTTAACACAAATGCATGTACAAAGCGTTCATTTTATTTTAAACTATTTATTTAAAGCTCAAAACAAGGAAAGGGAGCAAATCTGTGAGTCAGTCTATTTTTTAAATCAAACACAACGTTCCCCTTGAAATGCTGGAATCATAATTTGACCTGTATATGCCACATATGTAACTTCATCCCATATTTAAACATTTCACTCTATTTTAATTGTGAGTAGCTTTAAAAATCCAGGACTGAAAGAAAGGTGGCATCAATTTCTCACATCCTGATGCGAGCTAATTAGCTAATGAATTGGAGGATAGTTGAATGCTAGGGTGGAGAGGTGCGGAACACACTCATGGCAGGTACCGGGAAGCGAGCAGCTTTGGGCTTCGGGATAGGAAGGTATTCAGTAGGTGCCTCCTTGATGGTTCTTGTGGTTTTGCTCCCTACTGATTGAAATGCTAATTCTTAGCAGAGTCCTGAGCTCCTGCAGACCATTTCTCTTGTTCTCCTGAAGATGCTCACCACAGCTGAGGATGTTCCAAGGAAGCAGGATGGGAACCTTTCTGGCTTTATCAGTGCATTGTTTGCTACGGAGATTGTATTGCTTAGGAATTAAGCAGCCATAAGAGACTCAGCCTCCATCGTAGCCTGAGTGAAATGTACACACAATTCTCTCAGGAATGAAAGCAACCTGGCAGTGCAGCACATTGCATAAAACCCAAGCTTTCAGGTCCTTCAGCCCAGGAACACATCCTTGTCACTGGAACCAGTGCAGCTGCAGGAGCGCCAGCATTTGTATGTGTGCATCAGGGAACAGAAAACAGAGGAAGGGGAATGTCACAAGCCAATACCACAGAGTCAAGGGCACTACAAGACTTGCTCATAGCAAGGAGGCTGAACTCACTGCTGCCAGGTAGGGGGCCACTCTCCGCTCACCTAAGACAATTCTTAAAGAAAATCTTGGGTCCTTGTCCAAATCCCAGCAAGAATGACAGAAGAGTGAGTCACTGGTTATATGTGTTGTAATAGTCATTGAACCTTGGCTTTGTGGAATTTTCCGTGAAATGGGGTCATTGGGTAATGCCCAGTTCTTAGGAAATCAAGAAGTGTTATCTGAAGAAAGTTGTAAGCTATGCCACCCCTGCTGGGTGCCAGGGATCAATTAGGAAGATTCCTTCTCCATAAGCTGGCATGTTAACAGTGGACTGATCCGATCCAAGACCACTAATATCTACATTATTTGTTGCTCTGGGCTCTACTACTTATAAAGCTAAAATCAGTACCTTTCTCTATACCATTTTTTTTCTACCTTCACTGTTTTGGATTCATGGGTAAACACTTGGAGCATAATTAATGATCATCCACTATTAATGGAGTAAGCTGTGATCTTCCTGGGCTGGTACAGACACCACAGATACATCTGAAAGTCAAGTACGTGGTCATGTGCACGGGAAATCCTGTGGGGCTGCCCCCGAGCTGTTTAGGATCAGGAATTGTGAGCATCTGCAGGCAAGATCAAGCTGCACTGTACTCTTTATCCCCAGGACCAATATGTTTTGTTCGTACAAATAGAAATCAATGTGGCACAGCAGAAAGGTCATAGGACTTGCCTCTGTGTGACCCTGGGCAGCAGCACGCTGCCTGGAAAATGGGAAGGAGTGCTATAGCCGACCTTCCCCCAATTCGGAAACACTTAAGGAAAGGCTTTAGAAAGTGCAAATCACAAAGCAACAAACTCTAAGGCTGGAAGATATGATGGAGAGATGCTTCCCGGAGAGAGTGTGGCTGGAGGACTGAAGAGATGCTTCCTGGAGCGAGCGAGAGTGACTGGATCTTTTTTTTTTTTTTTTTTTTTTTGAGGCAGGGTCTCACTGTGTATAGCTCATTCCCTAACTTGTGATCCTCCTGTTTCAGCTTCTGCGAGACAGGACTACAGGTGTTCCTTTGGCACCTTGTTCAGATCAAATAATGCTTTTCCTTTAGAAAAGCTAATGTCTCTCTATTCCCTGCCTAAATTTTAGTCCTTACATAAAACTGCCTGGGTTTTGTTTGTTTGTTTGTTTGGTTGGTTTTTTGTTTGTTTGTTTAACTGATTATTGTTTTTCAAGACAGGTTTTCAGTATGTAGTTCTGGCTATCCTAAAATTCACTTTGTAGACCAGGATGGCCTTCAATTCAGACATCCAACTGCCTCTGCCTCCTCAGTATTGGACTTAAACATGTGTGCCACCATGCCCAGGTTAGACACTGTGTGGTTTGCTCTTTACAGTAAACAAGGACTAAAGGAAGTGCAGAGCTGGTCATAGAGTGTCACAGTCATTGTAGACTTTGCTGTTATTCTGTCTAAACTCTCTCCCCCACTCCCCCCTCCAACAGCCGATCCCTTGGAGGTCAGAAGAGAAGGAGTCTCCTGGAACTAGAGAGTTATAGACAGTTGTGAGCTGCTGAGTAGGAACTGTGCCCTTGCCCGCCCTTGGCAGAGCAGTAAGTGACCTTGACCACTGAGTCCTTCCACAAGCTCCTTTGTTTCAGCCCCACTCTCTTGCTCCCTCCCTCCGTTCCTTCACAAGGTGCTCACCTTCTCTGATCGCAAGGTGAGTTTCTGTCTGAGCTGCTTGGCTACTGAGGTTGTGCAGAACTAAGCTCTCTGTCTTTCCTCAAGGATGATGTCGTTGTCTCAGGACCTACTGTCAATTTCCTCTTTAGTGGGAGTAATCAATGAACGTGTTGATCACATTAATAGCAGAAATGAAACAGAGTGATCTTCTCTCTCTCTCTCTCTCTCTCTCTCACTCAGACATATATGAATTTTTAAATTAAAAATTTCAGGTTGCATATGAAGTAATGAGTTTAATTATATATTTTTTTCATTCACATGGCCATGATTGCTGGCTGCAGTACAGAGCGGGTGGCAGCTCAGTTCATGGTTACTGAGATTGTAGGTACGCTGGCAAGTGGTCGAGGAAGAGGGATCACTGGCCAGGATTAGCCATAATCGTTAAATCCTGCTGGCTTCTCCTACTGCCACACCTAGGACCTTAAAGAAAGACCAGACAAGAAGGCCAAAGCACCATTGGCAGATAGTAAGATGCTGGAAGTTTCTTTTGGAATGGAGAGGCAAGACCCTCAAGGTCCCTGGAGTAAGGGTGACCATGGCCTATAAGACAGCTGCAGAGTTATGAGCTGGGGGTATGGTTTCATAGTAAAGCCCTTGTCCAGCATGCCTCAGACCCCAATTTAATCCCCAGCACCAGAACATAATTACTAGTATAGCTTGATGGTAATGAGCACCTTAAACAGGACCCAGATAAAGCTTGACTGGTAGAGTGCTCCACAAGCATGCACAAGGCCCTGTGACTGCTTTCCAGCATCACAAAAAATTAGCATTGTGATGCATTCCCTCAATACTGGCACTTGGACATGGAAGTACAAGATCATCTTTATCTACATAGACAGATGGAGGCCAGCCTGGGCTACATGAGTTCCCACCTCAATAAAAGGAAAGGAAAGGAAAGGAAAGGAAAGGAAAGGAAAGGAGAGGAAAGGAGAGGAAAGGAGAGGAAAGGAGAGGGAAGGGGAGGGAAGGGGAGGGGAGGGGAGGGGAGGGGAGGGGAGGGGAGGGAAGGGAAGGGAAGGAAAGGAAAGGAAAGGAAAGGAAAGGAAAGGAAAGGAAAGGAAAGGAAAGGAAAGGAAAGGAAAGAAAAGGAAAGGAAATCAAACCAAACCAAATCCACTCTCCCCGCCAAACCAATATAAAACAAAATATGGGTAATAGTGTAGAAAAGTCAATGGCCTCTTGAGAAAGATGCACAAAGAGGATGGTTCACAAGAGTGCTGGAAAGGAATGAAGACATACAAACATCTTGGGAGACCACCTGCATTTACCCTCTGTTCTCCAGACAAAGTCCCCTGGGTGGCCATCCTTTGTACTCTACACCCCAAACTGTTGGTTTTCTAGCAACTACGTTGACTGATGCACAGACTCATTGTTATTCTGGGAGGGAAAAGAAGCCAAGCACAGGTAGGTGCTTGTAGGTGTGTCCGGTGCCCTGACATGCGGGTAATTATTCCTTCTCAAGAGAAGATGATTGACATTGGCAAAGACACCATCTGCAGTATTAACAAAAGGAGCGTGATGGCCAGGACAACGGAAATGCTTAGAGATCACATCTCAATAACTGCATTTGAATACTTGATTGAGCTGTCTGTTTCTCTATCTAAAGCGCAGTCCAATATCTGGCTGGTCTATATCACTGTAGTTAAGGCAATATAAACCTTAAGATGAAAAAAAAAACAAAAGAAAAACAAAAAAAAAAAAAACCCAACCCACAATAAATACACATATACCAAGAGTAAAATAGAAGAATTTAATACAGTGTGAAACACAGTTATCTTCGAGGTCTCAGGATGAATTTTTGCTCTTTTTGGTTACAATCATGTTCTTAGTTTCCACACTAACCCTAAGAGGAGAAATATCCATGGTCCAACCATAACTATAAAGAGCTTCACATTCCAATCAGACTCTGCAGTGAACAGCTCACTCCCATACCATCTACCGAGAAACAAAATGGAAGAGTTCCTGTATACTCAGGACCACCGACACCCCTCCCACCCTACCCCAAGAACTGATTCTGGTGGGGTGACATTACTATACTTCAAACAAGACCAAGCACATTTTAAATCTCAAATCAGAGGAGGCTGTCATTTTATTTTTATTTTTTAAAAGATTTGTTTTATTTTTATGTATATGAGTACACTATAGCTGTTTAGATGGTTGTGAATCATCATGTGGTTTCTGGGAATTGAACTCAGAATCTCTGCTCTGGCCCAAAGACGTATTTATTATTATATGCAAGTACACTGTAGCTGTCTTCAGACACACCAGAAGAGGGCATCTGATCCCATTAGAGATGGTTGTGAGCCACCATGTGGCTGCTGGGATTTGAACTCAGGACCTTTGGAAGAGCAGTCTGGTGCTCTTACCCGCTGAACCATCTTACTCATTTTAAAGACCTCTGATATGGCGAAGGCCACAAGGACAACGCCTTTTACATGACTATGATATTTAAGGCGATGAAGGTCTGGCAGATACCAGCCGGAGAATGAACAATGATTGTTGACACACAGACAATGTAGGTGATAATGCTCAGTAGATATTTTTTGCACTGAATCATAAACATTATCCATTAATATGTAAGTTCGTAAGGAGAAACATACCTAGTGTCTTTCCATTCTCCTCCTTTCTCTTTACCATGCCACTATACAAAATGTGTTCATGTATCCCTATGGCCTGGCATAGGCATATGCATGTAAGCAGAATTATAGAGATAACGAGACAAATGTTTTATTAAATTTAATGCCTGATGCAGAATTTTAAGTTTGTTCTCTTCCACCCAAATTTAATGCTTTGGGGTTTGGGAACTTAAGGCTTGACAAATCAACTTTCTGTTCTTGAGTTAAAGGCAAATCGAAAGCATTCAGCAAACTTCATGAACATCAAATGTCAACTGCAACAGAAGATTCTGATACAGCCCTAAGAAAATCTGAAACATATGGATTGAGTTTCCCTTGCAGCACTTTAGCGTTTGAAAGGGAAATCTGTGCAAAAATGTGTCGCAGTCTTTCTGAAACCCCTAAAGTTGAAGAAACATTTTTTATTTATTTCGATGTAGAAATAGGGTAACCATTTTGCACCCCGAGAAATTTAATTAAGGACCAAATTCTCTTAAGAGTCGTCTGGCACAGGAGCTGGTGTGGGCAAAACCTCTATTTCTGTGGTCCTGAACTGCTATATACATTTAAAATACGGAATTTCATCAGTGGAGGGTTCAGGGCCTTTCTCTCTGGGGTTCTAACCACTCACATAATGCCCCTATCCTAAGCTGCCTGCAAGGAGCACACCCTCCAAGTAAATACAAAATAGAAGCAGGAACAACCACATTAGCTAAACAAAACCTGAAATGATGCTTCAAAACTCAAGATTTTTAGGCTGTCTCCACATCCTCAGAAGTTGTTACATCTCTGCTGATTGAATCACAGAGGAGGACTCCTCTGATGCTGGTTGGTTGTCTGGGGTAAGAGCTCAGACCTTGGTCCTCAGGAGTTTGGTCTGACTATCTGACATTCTGTTATGGAATCCAGTCAAGTCTGCCTTTTGCTCTGCTGGACTGTGGAGTTGCATACAATATGACAGGAAGATGGACAGCTGGACTCAAACAAATGCCATTATGGCCTGGTGTTTACAGGAGCATCCTTCAAAGGCAAGGAGTGTAGTTTAGAGAAGTCTCACCCAGGATAAGAAATCTTATTTCAGGAAGAGATCCAGTCATAAACATCAGCTTATGATTTGTTTTTCTAAATCAATCTCTCTCTCTCTCTCTCTCTCTCTCTCTCTCTCTCTCTCTCTCTCTCTCCCCATAACCTTTGGTTGAAGTATCTTGAGTTCTGTTCCTTACTGAATACCTGAGTCCTTATCTTACATTTGAACCCCATTTCCTCCTTTATAAGTATGGGGATAGTGGCCCCTCCGTTACTGAGCCGTTTCAAGAAAAAAATGAAATCAGTTATTTCCCTCCAAGAGTGTTCTGTGTGCGACTGATGCTCAGTAGATAGAACGTCTGACTCATCATGCTGTCTGACATGACTCCATGGTATTTTGATCCATACCCAGAAAATCATAAGGAATTAAAGAAAACAAAAATCAAACTATCAAAGACAGTACCTCTTGCTCTAATCATTGATGACCAAGATTACAGAGTGATTATAAAATATCCATCCTAAAATTATGATTATTATTCTGGCATTCTCAACGAATGGAGAATATACTGAGGGATAAATAGAAAATGAAATAATCTGATTTTGGTCTTTCTAAAAAATTAAGTATTAACAAGAGAAAAAATAACAATTAGAAACTTTAAAAGAAAATGGCATTTTTCACATATTAGATATTAAATAAAACTCAATTATTTTCTAGATTCCCTCTACCAAATACACTACTAACTTAATAACTTAAAAATGACTGCACTGCCCCCCTTTATCAAATATCAAATACTAGCTTGATAGATATTTGCTATTAGCAGGCACTGGGGACTAGGTTAAAAAAATTAGCCAACAGAAAGCATTGACTCTGATTAAGTAAATTCCATTGAACTCTTTCTAGTAAGCATTATTCAGGTCGTGAATGCTAATTTGTCCTGCAGGGGGCTGTGGGTAATTACCCAGAACAACTATCAGCTTTATTGAGTTGTTACAAAACAGTATTACTGAATGGTGTGCTGTAAAAGAAGAGAGCCTTGGTATGGACTCCTGGGAGAGGGTACCTTTTTTTTCCTTCTCTTATGGGGAAGATGGTATAGGTAAGGTAGAAATGTTAATAAACAGCCCTTTGCTGAGAAATGTAATGCCCTCTCTGTGTTATTTAATAGTCATGTAGAATTTCTGACATTCAAGGACATGTATCTGAGAAGTGCCACCCAGCTACCCGAAACAATTTTAGCTTTCTGCATACTTAAGATTGCGTCGAATCAGAGCCGTCTTAAAAATGAGGCAAACATGGTCCATTGGCTGCGTTCCAGCGACTGCACAGAACTGCTGACATTACTAAAATCTAGATAATTTAGTCCCATATGGGGATCCATACCACAATTATATTGTCCCTGTTTCTACACAGCCCTGATTTTGCACTTCTTTAAAGCCTGGCTTTTTATAATTTTAATTCCCTTCACCAATAAAGCAATTTGCATTCACACAGTCTTCTGCCTAAGTAAAGGGCAGGGGGGCGGGGGGAGGTGTAGGCAAAATCTGCCACATGACCTTTGTCTCTTTACAGTTGATTACAAGGATTCCTCAATGAAGCCATTCTCCCTCCCTGTTTAATTGACGTGAGCTATCACGATACTGTAACTAGGAAGGTGTGCAGGCTGTGGGTACACGAGGTGAGACACACACCTGTACAGACCTTGAGTCTGATAGGACACACACCATGGAAAACACTCAGCTGTTCAATGGCTGGCACTGCCCGTGGGGGTGGAGGTAGTACAGACTATGATAAAATACTGAGACTTTAAGAAAAAAAAAGGTATTTTTTTCTAACTCCCTACCATTGATAGAAATAACTTGAAAAATCTGCTATCTCGATCCATACTGGCTGGTCCTAATGCCTCATAAATGTTTAATAATAACATAACGATTTCCAGAAAACCCCTTTCTCTATAATTTGTACCAAACAGTGTTGAAGACAAACATCCCTGTGAAAAATTCATTTTCCTTTCTTTTGGACGCATCTTGGTATAAAGGAAAAGCAGCCATGAGAGGAAATGCGCACTGTATCACCCCAGACGAGTAGAGCCTGAGAAGGAAAGTACCCATGGCATTTTGTCCATCCTGACTTTGGGAGGAATCTAGTCTTTCGAAAAGGACATGTAACACTAGTGGGTTCATACTAGATACACGATCAGCTTCACTGCCAGGGAAAGTGAGAGACTTTATTTCATTATTTTTAAAAAATCATTTTGCTGTTGCTTTTTCTTTGTTCATGTTTGTTGAGATAAGTTTCTCAGTATAGCCTTGGCTGTCCTAAAACTCACTTTGTAGACCAGGTTGGCGTTCTTCTGCCTCCCAAGTGCTGGGACTCATCATGTACCAGTGCCACAAAGTCCAGATTAAGTTTTATTTTTTAAAAGGGTCTTTTTTTTTTCTCTTCAGGGATGAAGAGACATCCCTCTACATAAGCTTTGCTTAGTTTCGCCTCTCCATGCTGATAACTCATGACGCTCTGATTGCAGACTGAATTAACGCAGCTCACATCTCTGCAAAGTCCCTCTTTTATTTTCTGGTGAGAGCCTGTGTGAACTTGGACACACTCACATATTAGACCCCAAAGGCTACTTCCCCTTTGTCAAATAGCTTTGGATGTTGCTCTTGCTGTTTTAAGGAGGCTGAGAATGGTACCTACTCTAGACAAAGGACAAGAAAACCAAAGGACAAGACAACCATGGGGACATTAAACTGTTCATGGATACAATGATGATCTACACCAAATACTTCTCATTTTTTCCCACACCTCGACACAGACAACAGGACCCGTGGAGCTGCCTCCTCCCCAGGGGCAAAGCAAAGGTAGCTCTTGTTGGTCACTGTAACCATGGCCTGTGCCTACTAACAGCCTTTTAGTAGATTTAAAAAATAAAAATCAATACTACCACCAATGCGTATCTTTTCATTTCTACCCTCGAGTACACAAAATTGCTTTTCTTTTTTTATCATGGCTCATTTTAAGGGAAAATGAGTACCATATGAATTTCATGTGTAATATTAGAGAGTTTATGTGAGTTTTTTCCGGTTAATTCTTCTGGTGTGTGTGTGTGTGTGTGTGTGTGTGTGTGTGCATGTTATATGCGTATGTGTACTTGTGAGTGCGGGTACAAGTGCCATGTATAAAGGCCAGCAATGAATGTTATCTTCCACTATTGCTCTCTGACTTAGTTTTTGAAACAAGCTATGTCACGGACTGTAGAGTTCTCTGAGCTAGCACAGCTGGACAAGGAGCCCCTGAGACACACTTGTCACTGTTTGTCCAGCCCTAGGGTGACTGTTCTAAGCTTTTGTGTGAGCTCTGGGTGTCTGAACTGTGGGCTTCAAGCGTACACTGCAAGGTCTTTACCCATTGAGTTACCTCTCCAGTCCAAACGTTTGGCTTTAATGTCTTTTCATTATTTACTTAGGAACTAATTGACCATCATTACTTAAGAGAAACTCCTCCTAGCCTTCAAATGTGGGTTTGGGAGGGTGTTTGCATATCTCTGTCAAGTCTGCTCTAAACCGGGGGGCTCTGCACCTGAGAACTATTATACATTCAGTATTCACGTTATCATTAACGCCTCGAACACAGCTACTTCTGTAAGTAATAATTATTAACGTGAATGTTAGTTCAGTCTAATTTAGTTCATTAGCAGGATAACTCCTTTGATTTCTAAAGAGGTATATCGAACACACACAGCACTTTAATCAGCAGGCAAGACCAGCATGTTTATCACCACCATTCACTCAACTTCTTCTGGTAGGTCGACTTTTGAGGATTAAAAAAGCTGTCCTGAGTGAGTATTTCACTAAGTCCTTGCATGCCATTCAGAGTGGCTGCTCTTGAATGACTTCCTCCTGTTCCTCTCTTTGCACATAAGAAGGGCCTGGTAGGAGCCATTCAGTAGAGTGTCTGCGGGTGCTGTGAGACATGGTGTCGTTCAGCCCTAGGCCAGCTGTCACTAATCCATTTCCTTGATACAGGAGCTGGAAAATTGGGCTTTGTCCCTTGAACTGGTTCTTCGGTCTCCGTGTACAGGGTCTTGTTTGTTTGTTTGCTTGTTTATCACACACATTCTTTTACAGCTTCTAGCACTGTAGTGTGTCTAGTTAGGACTCTGGTAATATGATTTCTACAGTAGCCAAGGCAGGCATGGGGATGACTATAATAACCTCATGTGAACTGTCTGTCAAAATGTCACATATTCCATCATCAGTTATCAAATGTGCATCTGAAAAGGGTAGGAGGTCAATGCAAGAAGCTACAGGAGAGAGGGAAGGAGAAAGAACGTTCTGGAAGCAGTCTTTCTCACATGTCACTTCGCTGTGCCTTCTTCAGTGACACCAAATGATGTCCTAGGAGGAGAGGATAGTCTACTCTGAGCAAAATGAGAGCTGTGTACCTCACCATGAAAAGAAAAGACCCCCCTGCTCTGAGAGGCAGCCAGGGAGGGGCTCAGAATTATGGGCATGGTTGTTGGCATCATGTGCATCTGTGAAATGATCTCCAAGTCATTCCACAATGGGAGCTCTGTGTGTGTGTGTGTGTGTGTGTGTGTGAGAGAGAGAGAGAGAGAGAGAGAGAGAGAGAGAGAGAGAGAGAGAGAGAGAGAGACAGTTGGGGTGAGGGATGGGGAGGCAGGTGAGGGGGGTGACAAGGAGGTGAAGCAAAGCAGGGTGGGCACAGCAGCACAGATGTTAAAGGAGGATATTAATGGATCAACAGTGCTGTGAACTGAGTTTAAAAGAACACACAGCCTGGGTTTCTTTTTTAAGGTTAGCTCTTCAAACTGAGTCCTAAAGCTACCCTTAGCTGATCCCTGCATACTTTTTGTAGATACTGTAGCTTTCTTATATTTTTAAGAGTACCTGCATGTGAGAGTTGCAGCACATGAGTGCCTGGGACCTGTGCAGGCCCAAACAGGGCATTGGATCTCCTGGAACTGGAGTTACAGATGGTTGTGAGCTACCAATCGTGTGCTAAGAACCAAACATAGATCCCAGTGAGTGCTTTTAACTGCTGAATGCATCTCCAGATTACCGAACGTTGTATTTGAAGTGTATGTGGAAGTCGGAGGGTCAGCATTCCTTGTAAGATTGCCAAGCGCTCACTTGGGTGAGCATTCTGTATCCTACAGCATGATGGCTAGGTCAGTCAGTGTCACAGGTGTCCAGTCTGTGTTGCTCTTTGCGTCCGAAAGCCTTCACACCGGCTTCTGCTTTCTGTGTTCCCCAGCCTGACATCTGGAATGGCTTTCCGTCCCAGTTTGTGTTTTCCAGTGACGTTGGATGAAGTGTGTACTAATCCTTGTCTCCTTACTCAGATTAAGTTGTCTGGGATACTCTGTGAATGTGGAAGACTTCTTGATGTTCTTCACTCATGCGAGCCTATGAGGTGAGGGAAGTATGCTGCACCTGTGACTGAGGGCAGATCTAGGATGGAGATGCAGAGGAAAACTCAGTTGTGAGACAAGGAAGCTCTGTTTCCTCCAGGCCTCCTTACTCCTCTGAGTGGCAATGACAGCATGCGTGAAAAGAAATAAAAGCAGCTGGGCTTGTTTTGTGGGTCCCTTTTATTGTTCTGGGGAGAATTAAATGCCCAGACAATCAACAGAACACTAGTGCCCAAGTCCTAGCAAGTCCACTCAACTTAAACACACCTATTTGCATTTAAATTTGACATTGTGCGAAGTAAACTTAAGCAGTAGAAATTTGGTAATGATTTACAGTTTTTCTTAGGACACTGTCTGCCGATAGAAACCATGCGGTGTCAGGAGAGAGGCGGTGAAGGAAGAGTCCAGGAAAGCCTTCTATTCAGGGACGTCTAACTTCTCACTGTTCTCTGAATAAGAGATCCTGTGTTTTAATTCTCCCTGAACCCAACACACATTACAACTGGCACTGAGAGTGGGAACCCTTCTCCCAGGAGACAGGTAACTGCAATGGATGCTTGGGATGCGTATGTACGGGTATAGGGAATATCAGTTTCTCATCTTTTCTGAATGACTTTATCTCTGATATCTCAATGACAATAGAGATCGGAACCTATTCTTAGGGCATCAAGAATTGAATGAGAAAGCAAACCTGTCAGTCCCCTGTCATTGTTCTATTCAGCTTTGCTTGGAAGCCTGATGGATGCCTTTCTGGTCCTGACACATGATGTATAGCCACGGCTCCCACGTGCTGCCTCCCTCCTGAGGAGGGAGATAAATGGCCACCGAGTAATGAGAAAAAGACTTGAGATGCACACTGTTCCCACACACGTGGCCACCAAGGAGAATACCACTAATTAGAGGCCAAGAAGCAAACAATTTGTAAATGAATTAGTAAATGAACAATGCCCTAGGGGCCCCAATGAGTTCATTTGCTTCTAGAGGATGGGCAATTTACCCCTCTGCACTGGTGAAATCAATCCCTTGTTAGCACTGCTTAATGGTAGTGTCGTGGGGTTGAACTTCTTCATGTCCGTCCATAGTCTGTCTGGCTAAGAGGGAGGGAGGACAAGGAGACCAGTGCAGGGTGTGGCTCATGTCTTCCTGGAGGCTCAGGGTGGGTTCCCAGCAACTGACTGCATCAGCACATTTCACCTTGGCTCAAAACATCTCAGGACTCTTTATCACATTTGCTATGTAGCCTAGGCAGGTTTCAAACTAATGCATTCAAATGACCCTAGTGTGCCAGCCTCCAGAATGGGTTGTTGTAGGGTTCACACTTCTCCCTATTGTCCCTGTCACCCTGCAGATATAATATACAGTTTGCTTTGGGGATCTTTGAGGGCTTGACTCCAGGACCCCTGCATGTACCAGTAAGTTCCGATATTCCAGAATTGGACCATATCTTAGGCTAGCATCCCCAGCCTTTAAACCAGCTCTCTGTTACTTACAATGCGTCCTACAATGGGAATGCTATGGAAACATTTTGAACTAGACCATACTAAATAAAACTCAACTATCTTTGTGATTGCAGGACTTAACGGGGCCTTTGGTAGTACAATATTTGACAGACACAGTACAAAAACCGCAGGGTCTGGGAAGCTTCCCCCACATACTTGGAGCAAGCATTCTTTTGGAATACATTTGGGGAAGTGGAATGTTAATTGCATTTATGGATATCACAGAAGTCTGAGCCTTGTCCTGAAGCAGAGCCACCTCTTCCTTTAAGTGCATAATGCTTTATGAGGCAGGCTTGGCTGGGCTGGATAGAACCTTTCACTCCCATCCTACCTTTTCCAGGTTCTAATAGTCCTTGAATTTTACTCTCAAGTATCTTTACCCCAGATGGTCATTGGAACAAAGGCCACTGTTTTGGAAGCTCTGTGTGTTCTGATTACTACCCATGATTCTTTGTACCCACCAGTCCAACTCCCTCAGAATAGGGTGAGAAATTTGATGGCAGAAGGAAGGGACTCAAGAGACACAGAATAGTAATCATTTGGCACACCCATCTCCCAATGTACACATGATATGGTGCTCTTTAAATTTTTTTTTTATGTATCTGTGTTATCAGGATCACCTTTGTGCATACATATATGTTAACATGTATGTGCAAGACAGAAGTAGTCAGTCTTCAATCTTTCTTTACCTTCATTTTGAGACAGGGTCTCTCATTGGACCTGAAACTCACTGGTTGGCTAGATTATCTGTTGAGCAAGCCCCCAGAGATCTTACTGTATTGCCTTCTCAACTCTGGGATTACAGGTACATGCCACACACCCATATTTAGAACCTTATCTAAAAAAGATCTGCTCTTTTTTAAGGGTAAAAATGCTGTTGTGTATCAAAGTGAGCAGGATAAGTTTTGTGACACTAAGGACTTTTATACTTGCCTTTCTATAGTAATGGCATTGTGTCTTTAACGGCTGAATGTCACAGCAGCAGTAATCTTTGTTTTTGATGGTCCACTGTTAATGCTGATTTGCCATTGTTTTTGGGACCAGGAATGACTGTGGATCCAGGGTGAAGAAACACAATGTGTGTGTGTGTGTGTGTGTGTGTGTGTGTGTGTGTGTGTGTAAGAGAGAGAGAGAGAGAGAGAAAGAGAGAGAGAATATAATATACATATATTTCTCTATATATATTATATATATTATACATATATTTATATATACATAGTAATTTGTTTTTTATTTTTTTCAGGACAGGATCTTACTGTGTAGCACACTGGTCTCAAACTCACAGAGATCCACCTGAGCTCTGCATTCCAAGTGCTGGAAACAAAGGTATGCCCTACAGCACTGGGCTGGAACCTAATATTATTTAATTGGAAACTCACATCTTTGAGAAATGACTCTGTGTGTGTGTGTGTGCACGCACATGTGCACATGCATAGGTTAGTGTCCATACATGTACATGCACATGGAAGCCACGGGTGCCAGATGTCTTCCTTAATAGTCTTCTTAATGCTTCGAGTTAGGTTTCTCACTGAACCTAGAGCTCAGCCGTTCAGCTAGACTGACTAGCCAGACAGTCTCAAAGATCTTTCTGTCTCCGCCTTCCCGTGCCAATACAAGTTTGGCTTTCTATATGGACCACTGGATTGCAAGCCTGGGTCCTCGTGCTGAGACAGGAAGCGCTTTACCAGCTGCGCCACCTCCTCAGTCCCCAAGGTTTACCTCTTTCTGTTTATGTTTTTGTTTATGTTTTTGTTTATGTTTCTTTTCAGAGAGTTAAGCGATTAGTTTTGGGTCTTAAATGTCCTCTTTAGGGTAAATCCCTCTTTTTCTTCAATATACTCACTTTATCTGTTTTATTGTTATAAAACTTGGTAACGTGAAATTGACCACTTTGGTCCCTTTAAACTATACAGCTCAGAGGCAAGTACATTTGCTGTGTTGTGGGACATGACCAGCATCCCTTTCTAGGCCAACTTCATTGGCTAGACTCTCAAACCTTAAGCATATCACTTCCACTCTCTCTTCTTCCCTGGTCCTGCAAAGCACTCTGCTGTTGTCCCTGCCTATGAATTGAACTATTTCAGGCCATACAATTTCAGGTAAGCAGAACCATATAATATTTGTCTGGTTTATTTCCCTTCGACTCCTGTCTTCAATGTTCATCTTTGTTGCAGCACCTGTCAGGATTTTGGTTCTTTCTCAAGGTCGAATGGTATTCTGTTGTGTGTACATAACACATTTTTCTAGATCCAGTGGGATACAGATGGATACTGGGTAGCTTCTACCTTCTGGTTGTTTAGAACATGTTTCCATTAACAAGGGCATGCGAAGTTCTCTTTATGCTTCCTTGCGATTTTTCTGGGAAATCCTGTATTCAATCTTGAGTGCTATCACACTCTCCTCTACGATATTCGGTTCCCGTGGGTGCAGCTTAAGGAGTCTGCTATTTCCATAGCCTTGCCTACACGCGATTCTCTTCTCATATTAGCCATTCTAACGAGGAAGCCTGCTTTAGCTTCTCAGGTTCATGAATATCCCCCAGCCCTTTATTCTGTGTAAAATTCTGGCAGTAAGTAAGTTTCCCTATCCTATTCCTTTCCAAGGATAACTTATTCCATCTTTCTAATCAGATCTATTAGCTTTGTCAATAATCCCACATACTCATAAATGGAGATTATGCAGGGATAAAAATCTATTACAGGGGTTCTCTTTGTTTCCTTATATTAACAATGCCTACTGCCACAGAATACTGAAAACAAACAGAAAACTGCTTTCTGAATTATATAAAAAGGAAGGGCAAATAGTTTCTTCTGACACCAATTTTGTTAGTATTTATAGCAAGCGGGCCTCTGTTCGGGGGCTTGCTGGTGATGGAATCCATATATCTCCCTGGAACTTTTTACATTTGGGCTCATATCATGCAGCCTCACGGAGCTTCATAAATACGGAGCTTCCTGCCTGTGGGGTTCTCACAAGGGCACAGATTCTAGGCTCAAATGATGAAACATTGCTTTTGTTGGGACCAACAACAGCAAGATGCTCCTATTAAATAAGACAAACAGGTGGCTGGATGTTTTGTGATCATTTTAACAATTGGGTTCAAGTCCCGTTCCCTCTTCTAAATTAACTGCAAGAAGATCCATCACCCAGACCAATAACATACCTGGCAGGTTGTACGGCCCTTACCATCTAGGCCTCTGTGATCATGGGTGTGAATCATAGCATTTATGCTGCCTAAGGCACCGGCATAAGAAAGCACAGCCTAGACCCAGCTGATTAAGCTGTAGCATAAAACAACACTTCAGTAGTCAGGCACATGACAGCCCACGATAGTTTATTGGACCAAAGAGTATAACATTGTAATTTACTTCTCTAATACATGTCATGTTCTCTCTTATTGTTTCCCTTATGGAGTGAAATATGCAGGAAAGAGATTGCTGTTCAAGCTTCATGTGTTATGCCCCTCCAAAATTAGAGGGTAACAAACTGTCTTTATTATCTTGTGCCTTTGGTAAGCTGCCACAAATCACAGGAGCCACTGCAGGTGAGCATCTAGTGGCTTCGAAAGTCAAGGCAAACTAAAAGACTTCATGTCTCTGCCTGAAGCTATTTTTGAACTACAGTTGCAGCAAGACACAATTACTGCACTTCCTGACCCTTCCTTTTTATTGTAAGCTCCTAAGCAATTTTTCTTTCCTATTGACAGGAAACCAGGATTTATAAAGTCTAGCACGATGCAAATATTTCAAGGCTTAATTTCTCCCCTCAAATGCGAGAGCGTAAGTTGCTTAGCATTTCGGTGAGTTTATTTTTCTTTCTAAACTGGAATTCATGGCTGCTCTCCAGCTGCAAACAGCCCCAGTCACAGATAATTTAAAGAGAATAGCTTACTTGTTTGTCAAGCAAACATGTGTAATCTGATGAAATTATTAATGTCATAGTGCGAACTCTCTTCTCATAAATACAGTTAGCAGCGCTGACACTGCAATTAGACTCCAGTGTTCTGGCTCTCTGCTCACTCGCTCAATCTGTCAGTCCGGAGTGGGGGAGACAAATCGTGGTGGGCACTTGACAATGCACAAAAGAGATCTAACCCTCATCTGATTAAACCCTGGTGAAAGATTAAACACTTATGAATGGTTGCCAGATTCCTACGATATGACATTCTTAACCAGTGGTAATAAAAAGTCCCTTTCAATAGAGGTTTTTAAAACAGATTATAGGGAGATCATATCCATACGTCCGTATGAGTAATATGTGTCCACACATGTGAGAGACGCAGCGAGAAAGAGCACAGTCTCCCTTCACCCCGGAATCTGGCCTTCTAGCTTTCTTACAATGTGCTTGCCGTGCTCGATGGATTTTTGTGGTAATTTGTAGGAGAGGAAATGCCACTTATTTACATGTTCCCAGGGTGACTGCTTTTTTTTAATCCCAACCCAGTAGTGGAGCCAGTGCTCACACTGGCCCATTTACAAGAAGCATCTCTGCTCTCAGTGGGTACAACTGTCGGTAAAAATATTTCCATGCCTGATCTAGCAGCCGAGAAGAGTGGGTACACAAGTGACCTTCAGCGTCATCTTATTCAACTCACTTTATACCTTTTCCAGTTTTGATTTTATGTCCCATGATAATAGACAAATTAACTATAATGGCTAACACCTATATCGCACTTTCGATAGCGCTTCCTATGTCCGAGGATAGTTCTGGTTACTCAATATCCTTCCCATCATTTAAGTCTACATACCACACCACTCCCTGTATGCATCCTCTTTTGTAGATGAGGACACGGAGGTACACAAAGACGCAACCAGTTGCTTAAAGCCAAGAAGGTGCTAACAGGTGAACTAACACATGATTATAGACATACAACACTATGGGTGCATCAGTTTAACAGTGCAACTATGGTTACCGTCTTTGATCTAGAGATTATGAGAGTCTTTTATGTTCTGCAAGACCTTCTCGAATTCCCACTCAGCACAGATAAAATACTCAACCCCAAATCATCATACATGGATATTTAAATTCTCAACATTAATCAGAGACCAAGGCAGGAGGATTGCTGCGTGTCCAAGGCTAGGATAGTGTGCACAGTGAGAAGGGGCTAGCCAATGCTACATAGCAAGCTATTGTCTCATAACCTCAAATCAAGCAACCAAACGAACAAAAACCACAGCATCACAGTCTTATGAAACTGGATGATCTCTTTAAACAACAAAGAAACCTCTTGTACTTCAGTCCTCTAGCAACAGAAGGAAATGAAAGTGCATTCATTACAAGTAAAAGGAAATAACGAACCCAGCAGAGGTGAGCCCTCTCTACCTCTACCTTGTTGACTTGCAGATGAATTGAAATAATAAGACTAGATATTTTCTACACTCAGTTATAGCTAAAACCTCCTTGAAAATGTAGAAGGAACCTACAGGAGTGGTTCCAACCCCTTTGTTAGGAAAAAAACGTGTCCTAGCACCTTTCTCCTCCATCCTAGGAGACTTGTGTGGGAATGACCCTTTTGGGTGGAGGGTGTTTAAAGTAGTCAGTAGAAGAAGCCAGCCCTACAGGGAGCCAGGGACAGAACAAGTGAATCCCTAAGAGTGAGAACCACGCTTTCAGTTGTGCTGAACAGCGCTTCCCCATTTGGAAAGTTCATTATATTTGTCATCAGACTAATTATTCTGCACTTGTTGCTAAGTCTGTTGCTTGCTTTCTTGTGAGCAGTCACTCCGCTCTCCTTGAATCTCTGTCTTCTAACATGCGATACGCGCTATAAAATTTCTTTCCTTGTATGGGAATTCTAAAGTCTCTTTCCCCCCTCAACAGCTTGAATTCCTGTGTTCTGATGAAGATAGATGAAGCATTTGCATTCTATCCATATTCATAATCCTCTTTCAGAGTCAACCTAAAATACCACGTTTGTTGCCCAGGCAGAGACAGGCAATGTGCTAGTAAGCGCGGCAGCTTTTTGTTTCAATGGATAAGGATCCATCGCTTTCAAATCCCACAGAAGAGTGGCCACTAGGTGAATTTGAGTTGTAAGAAACCCAGGACAATCATAGTGTCTTTTGAATGTGGCAGGAACAATAATTAATGATCCCCTTTTTTATGCTACAGAAAAAAAGACGGCCATGCATTTGACAGACATGTTATTAATAGTTTCTGCCAACTTGCCATGCATAAAGGGTTTATTGGTTGCAACACCAGTGTATGAAGACATTCTTTTCCTTGAAATGTTCAAGATGGTTGTTTTACGGATGAAAAATGAATGCAATCTGTCTACCGCCACTCAAAGTTTGGGTTTCAATAATAAAATTAAAACGAGTGTGACATTTTCTATTGTGGTATTTAACCATCTGCTTCCTGCTGGTCTGAGCAATAATGGCCTTACCTAGGTAGTCTCTATTTAACAAGAAGACCCACTGATATTGTGTCTCATGGTTAATTTATAAAGAAGATTTATTATTGATAAGGGGACTTGCATATTGGCCATTGTTCCTCTGATAAAAGTGAGTCCTTTCATCTTGGGTTAGGGGAATTTTCGGCTTGACAATAACAATGGATGCTTGGAGCTTCGTAAGGACTAAAAATTTAGGAAGTATACACAGGGGGAAAGCACATCAATGGCGCCTCTTGCCAGGTGGGATGCTTATGACTTTAGGCGAGCGCCTATTATTTTGCTACTCTACATTAATTAAAAAGATAGGCTCCCAAATGCTTTCTCAGCATCTGGAAGTTAAATCCAGAGACGTTATTTACCTTCATTTTAAATTACTTCATGAAAGTTCTTCTTTAGTGTGGATCTGCTATGTCAATGATTTCCATCAATTAGTCAGGAGAAACGGACAGCACGGTACCACATGGGCTCACAACAAAGCAAGGGAAACTCTGCCCGGCAGCTAGCTTAATCCTCCTCTACGGAGGGCTGGGGAGAGGAGTAGTCAATATTTTAGTAAGTCTTTGGATTTTGTGTCAGACAACATAGAATTTAGACACACAAAGCATTAGGTTCAGAAGCATTCTCACTATTGTAGAGGCTCATACAGATGTCTGGCTTAGCTTGCTTGCAATGGCCACATATTAATTCATGGAACAGCTGCTGTTTGCTTGTATCCTTTACAACCTTTAGTTTTAAGATGTCATAAGTGACTTCTACAGAGGGGAAAGAGGGAGATGAAAATGTGTTTCGCATTGGCCTTTCATTTATTCACTGTCTCTGGGAATTTTCTTGCAGGCACCCTTATTGGGCATATGCTAATGACATCCACCGTGATTACTGATTTTCTCTGAATTCTTCATCCTCTGTGGGTAAATCAGTAAGGAGAGAGAAGAGTCTCTGTGCTACGCATGCTTCAACATCCATCTACTGCCTCTCTGCCATTCCTGCTTCAACATCCATCTGCTGCCTCCTCGTTCATGTGAGTAAGACCCTCAGGTTAGAGATTTTTGCTCCAATACTAAAAGGCATTTGAACGCTCATCAGAGATGTCCATCTATGTCACTGGTTGATTCTGTGATGCAGTGTAAACTTGCCTGCTCCTATTTACTTGGGCAAATTAATTGTATTAAGTGAGAGCTGGAAACAGAGGCAAGCAGCTTCGTTGCCTTGGAATGTGTCAGCGCTGAACGCTCTTTAACTAATGGCTCTGAGCTTAGAGCTTTGAGCTTAGATGTTGCAAATAAAAGTAAATGTAACCAATGGATTAAAATATCACAGGGTAGGGGCTGGAGAGATGGCTCCTGGTTAAGAGCACTAGCTGCTCTTCCCGAGGACGAGGGTTCAATTCCCAGCACCCACATGGCAGCAATCCAAGATCTGACATGCTCATACAGACATACATGTAGGCAAAACACCAATGTGCATAAGGTAAAAATTAATAAACTATTTTTTAAAAAATCGCAATGTGAAGGAAAAGTGTGTGTGTGGAGGGGTGTGGTCTTGTAAATAGTATTGCTTTCTCTGAGCAAGTTGTAGGTGTTCTAAAAGGGGCGGCTAGTCCTGTAGACTTTTCGATGACACTCTATACTGATAACCAAATCATACTGTGCTGTTGGGCCATTTGTTTATTTTTTTTCAGAGGTATTTCCTCACTGGTGACATGAAATACAGCTGTAGACGATCTTTCAAGTCTTCTCTACCAATAAAATTGTGACTGTGTTATTTCTATAAAAAAGATTAGAGGTGATGGTAAAGTTGTTTTATGGGGTGGCTTTTGTGATCTTGTCCTGGGAAAAGCTACTTAAGAAAAACCTGTCCATCTTCAGAGAAGGGACTGAAAGATACCCAATGAGGTTCTCGTCATGCGCATAGGCAGAGTGACTGCACACTCAAGGCAGCCTAGCACTTAGGAAGATGTCACTGGAAGATTTTGAGTTCTGGGGCAGTCTGGACAACAGAGTGATACCCAGTCTCTTTAACCAAAGTGAAAATACAAAAAGCAAACAAAATAACCACCTGAAGAATCCAAAAAATAGGCACATACATATCAGATTCCAGAGGGGGGACTCTTTATCTTGTTCAGATTAGGGTAAAATAGAAATAGGTAAGGATGGCACTGCTGATTGGCTGAAGCAGGTCTGCCCCTTTGGGGACTGAAAAATCTGTAACAATCTGACACTACTGGCCAGAGAGCACCAACTTAATGTGTAGGATTGACACGTAGGTAAAAGACTTGGCAAAACTAGGTACCATTAGCTTACCGAACACTGTCAAAACGTGAAGGATACACGCTTGGGAAGGCTGACTCTGGGGTCCTGATCTGGCAAAGGCACTGTTACTGTTCAAATGGCTCCTGGAAGCATATCTCTTCTTGTACATTCACAGTAACTGCTTCCTCTTTTCTCATCCTCACACTCAGACTAAGACGAAGACTATCTTCACAGCTTCCGTGTTTTCAACAGAGACTTCTCATGAAGAAAGTGGTAAAGCAGAGAATCTGGGCAGCAGAATTTTCTTTGTCTGTGTAAAGGTGCGTGTGTGCGCATATGGACCTGAAGACCATAAGATATCCTTAGTAGTAATTTTCCGGTTGCTTCCAACCTTACCCTGTTACTTACTAAGTAGGCTATACTGACTGGTCACTGAACCACAGCTATCTACCTGTCTCTACCTCTCCTGTTAGGATTGTGAGTTCTTGATACCAACCTTGGTTTTTCAATGTGAATTCTGGGGATAGAACCCAGGCCCTTGGGTTTTCATGGCAAGCACTTGACTGAGCCATCACCCAGCCCCTGACTGTGTACGACCCCCTCCTTTCTCCTCCCTTCTCCATGAGATTCTTTCTCTGGACATTTTCTCTGGCAGCTAGTAGTGATTTGTGTTCTGATTTCTTGTTGATAATGACCAAGCCAAGACTTAAATAGAAATGACTTCACTGACATGTCTCAGCTGACCAGAAACAAACTCACACCCCAAAACAACCCCCACTCCCTTCCTTCCACATAGCCCAACAAAGAGAAGAAACACATAGCCACTTTGTCTTTTTTTTCCCTCTTTCTTTAATGTATTACACAATCAGAATCCTTTGGAGAAGCAGCCCTAAAAATAGGTAAGCACAAACAGGTCTTAATATTTCATGAGCTAAAATTTCAAGGGCTTGGAATTAAAGATAGGCAGGTAGCCAGAGATGTACGGAAGGAAATATTTACTGCTACTCACAACCTATGCTTGCAAGTAAACATCCTTTCCGTGGGAGTCTGTCTTTCACGGCTGGGACACACTGGTCACTGGGTGGGACATGGTGACTGATCATGTCTCTATTCCTGGGGAGATACTTCACTGTGGACTATTGGTGTGTTTAATTGTTTCTGAAAATTTCTTCCAAATTTCCCATAGGCTACATGATCCTGTCTCTTTTAATTCTTTTTTTTTTTTTTTTTTTTAGCTGAATAACCTATTAATGAGACTGTGTTCTTGTAGATCACACTATTTTTTTGATAAACTTTCAATACATTTTGCAGGCATTGTTTAATGTGTATGTACCATGCATGGCTTTAGTACTGGAGACCAACCAGCACACAGTGTAGGTTTGACATCAGCAGGCTTCACTTGTGTTAGACTTTTCCACTCAGAGTAAATGCCTTTCCTGTTCTGACTCTGGCCTGGGAAAGAGAACCAGACTTAGGAACTCATGCACATCTATGCAAGCTAACTGAGGACTGACGTCAGCAGAGCCCTCTGTATCGGGAACTCGGGACAGTCTCTGGTCCACGATATCGAGTGCCACACGTGCTTCTAAAACTAATTCCCCAACCCAAAATAGTGAGCTCCTTATCCAAGTTTAAGGATGGTTCTATTCATTCAAAATCAGTTTTCCCCGGATTAGAAATGAAGCATTCTTAAGTTTAAATCCCACATAGTGATCATTTTCAACCAGAAACACATTTGGACTCTAGTAAGCCTAGGCCCAAGTATAGTACCTCTCATTTTGAATTTACTTTCTTTTTTTAAGCAATAGCCTAAGTATTTTGTTTTATTGCATTTTCCATTCCTGTTTCACTTCACTCAATGCTCTGTCATTAGCAGACTGAAGACTTCTGCATGCAACTGAAGTTCAGGAATAAAATATTCACAAAACTACTTACAAAGTGCTATTTAAAAAGTGGCTAGAATGTAATGTGTGCCTCACTTCTTTGGTCATTTTGCAAAGATATTTACATAAGAAGCTCATTTGTGTGAACCCCTTTCTTCCCTTTCTCTTCTAGATTTTTTCTTTTTGTAATTCAAACTGTATACACAAAGTAATGGATGTCTTCAAAGATAATGAAAATATTGGATTGTGAAAATATAAATGAAGAGAACACTGTTAGGGTTTTTTATGTAGAGAAATTAGCATATCAGGGGTCAAGGAATGTTGCAGAAATCACAGTGTGCAGCAGATCTCACACATGAGATTGGAGGAAGGGGGAGAAAAGCTTCCTCTAAGTGGGAAGAGGAGGGATGGCAGAGAGAGAGAGAGAGAGAGAGAGAGAGAGAGAGAGAGAGAGAGAGAGAGAGAGAGAGAGAGGTGTCAGAGAGTCAGAGAAAGACAGAGATAAAGAGGAGGATACAGAGAGAGCACACGAGCAGGAGACAGAGACAGAGAAGAGACAGACTTGGGAAGGGGGCAGAGAGAAAGAGACAGACAGACAGACAGAAGAGGAGGTGACAGTAGGGACCTTTTAAGCGCATGCGCGTTACCTTTGGAAGCTGATGATCATGTGTCACAGATGAGAGCACAGGTGAAGGTGAGGTGTGTGGGGTGGGGGGAGACCTGGTTCCTAACAAACCCTACTGTTGGATACTTAGCAGTTATCATTTCCTTCAAGAAGGCAACAGAAACAAAAACATTGGTGACAAATGCACATACATGTTTTCAAATAAAGGAGACATTTCTTTCCTTTCATGTGAAACACCAGAGATAAGGATCAGTCTGTAACATCAGCCCAGATCACATGGTATTATCAGTTTCTGTATTTATATCACTTTGAACAACCTTGACTGAAGCAGATGGTGGCAAAACTTATGATTTTGTGAGCATAGAATAAATTCAGGGTTCTGTTTCAATTGAGGAGTGAGAAGGAGGATTGAGAAATAAAGTCCCTGACATGGTGAGCCTTTTACCTTCCAAACCTAGATTACATTGTCTTTCTTTCTTTCCCTCCCTTCCTTCCTCCCCTCTGTCCCTCTCTCCGTTCTTCCTCAGATCCATCAGGTCTCTGCTACCTTAGGTTCTAACATGATTTACTTTCCTTCTCTTCCCTTTTAA
The DNA here is from genome assembly GCF_978045245.1 of Mus caroli. Lineage (NCBI taxonomy): Eukaryota > Metazoa > Chordata > Mammalia > Rodentia > Muridae > Mus > Mus caroli. The sequence continues at coordinate 10,741,182 of NW_028227258.1, read as the reverse complement.
GATGTTGAATCACCTTCTGTCTATATTTTTAGAATAATCTTAACAAATCTTTCTTAGTCTAAAAAGATAGCTCTCCTTATCTCCATGTTCACAAACACATACTGTTTCAATTACTTATTCCCGGTTAACCAAGAATATTGAACATCTATCTCTGCAATACATCTGATTCATTGTTCAGGGCCAGGAAAATTTTGCTGTCTTCAGGAGTAGGCAGCAGAGAACCTTCTGGCACATATGTCCTTACCTTACATTCACTTCATGGTAGACAGGATTAAAATGGAGGCACATTCACCTTCTTGTCTGTGCTGGGCCAGTGAGGTGGCTTAGCAGGTAAAGGTGCTTTTGGTACAAGCCTGGTGACTTCACATTAGCCTCTGGAACCCACGTAAAGATAGAAGCTGGGAGAAGATTCCACAGGGTTGACCTCTAACCTCTACGTAATCACTTCTATACACACACGCACACATATGCTAGATTACAGATGTGCCCACAACCCATTTCTCCGTCTTCTCATGAATCCTTGAACTTGTCATAAATTTTTTTCAACCATTGTACAAGTATTAATAGCATCCAATTTTAAATTTAATTTGTAGTTTCTTGATGATTGGTGAAGGAGCGATCATTCCTCATGCTTACGACTGTTTGACGACATTTGGGTGCTGTCGGGGTCATTTGGTCCTTTTGCACAGGTAGAGTCTCAAATACTGTAGAAAATAAATATAGAATACAAGCTGTCCCTCCAGCATTTGGCTTTTCCAAAGTTCCTTGTGTCTGCCTTTTTGGACATCTTGACTCTTTTTTTTTTTTTTTTTCCAGACGCTCTATGCTTTTTTATTGGTTAAATTTGTCCTTGGACATTTTTAGACTTCAGATAGCCCAAGTTACTTAATACCATGGATTCATTTCATTTTCAGGGCTGGGACATTTCTTGCCGTTTCAATGGCAGTGAACGTAAGCTTTTGTATAGTCTGTGGAACTCATCATGGCTCTTGCCCTCTTGAGGAAACCTTTGGCTCAGTACCCATTAATTCGGTCAGGAGTGTTTTCTTTTAGAATTTTGAGTATAGTGGCCACTGATATTTGTTCGCATAATTATTTTGTGAATTCTGGGGCTTGTGTTTAACCTCTTTGTCTTTCAAGGCTCCCTCTTTGCCTACTGAAAGCTGGTTAAGGCATGTCTTGATAGGACTCTAGTGTTCTTCTCAGTTGAGATTTTTGGTGTCTATAGTCACGTGTCATCAAAATTGAGCAGTTTTACACGTTCCTCTCTTCATACTTTCTTTGATAGTATTTCTTTGTCATTTCTGGTTTTGGATTCTCGCTGTGTTGCTTACATTGCTCCACTCAAGGGCGTCCTACACATGTCCTGGTTCTGTTGATTCTCACCTTACAAAACCCTTCTTGTTTGTTTGTTTGTTTGTTTTTTGAGGTAGCATTTCTCTGTTTAGCCCTGGCTGTGCTAAAACTAGTTCTGTGGATCAGACTGGGTTCAAATCACAGAGATTTGCCTGCCTCTGCCTCCCTAGTGCTGGGATTAAAGTTGTGCACCACCACCATCCCATTAGAGACATTGTTAAAATCTGCTCTTCAATAATTTCTATTTTCTTCTCTTCAAGATTTTTAATTCTTTTCTTCCACTGAACACAAATCCACGTTTGAAACTCTCTAGTGATTTTTTTTTTATTGAACATTTTGGCCACTGCTCTTTTTAACATCTGCTCCTTCTTCCCTTCCCCCACCTCTGTCTCCTCTCTTCTCCCAATGTCTCATTCCTGTCTCCCTTTTTCTTCTCTCCATCTTCCCTTCCCATCCCTAGCTACCTTTCTCCTCCTTGCCCCTCATCCTTTTTTAGTCCTCTTTTAGGTTTTCTTCCTCTTAGTTGACAGTTCTATCTTCTTCATACACGAGTTGTTCTTCATCTTAAGACAGCAGTTTCCATGTTCAGTTACTAATTTGCTGTTAGGTCTTTGCAAAAGTGTTTTTGCTTTTCACTTTTGAGATGGGCCAGAGTTCTTTCTTGTGTGTGTGTGTGTGTTTGTGTGTGCTTTTTCTTCAAAAGTAGTCTTCGAGAGGAACCTGTCGCTGTCTCTGCTCCGGAGGAGACCAGAACAACATGGACACCAAGGCGGGTTCACGCATCAGCTTCTTCTTTTACTCTGTCCTTCTTGCAGCTTTTCTTACAACAACCTCTCCACTTAGGCAAGGCCCGACTGACCTCGTCTAGCTCCACCCCACCTCATCCAATCAGAATTCATACATGCTCCAGGCACGAGCTCAGGTCGGTCACCGATAGGCTGACAGGTCCGGATCCCGAGGAACAGTACAGCCTGGCAGGCAGCCCATGCAGGCAGCCTCACTGCGCATGCTCGGGTAAGGGAGTAAACATCTTGGCCAATGAGGCTGTACCTGCTTCCCGCATCAACCAATATATTCCTTCTGAAAAATCACATTTCCCTCTTTTTCTGGAGTTTGTTTCTGCTTGCTAATGATTTTGCTTGTAGCATTTATTTGACTTCTCTTACTGTTGTTGGCCGTCTCTCTGGCAAAAATCAGCCAGAAGTTTAAATTGAACACATTTCCAGGTATTTTTCTGAACCTTTCTCTGGGAATGTATAGTCTCTTTCTAATTTTTCTTACATTTACAGATTTCTGTGTCCTAGTTTTTAGTATCTGACTCCCCAAAAGTGGAGGGGTTGGGGGGGGAGCAGGGAGAGAGAGAGAGAGAGAGGCGATACAAGAACTGCTGGCCCTTTAAGTCGCTTAGAAGCCCCTTACAAGTCCGGTTAGTCCGAAGGGGAGTAGGACCACCCTTTGGTACCTACCTGCATGCTTTGATTTCTGTGATTAGAGCAGAAATCCCTGAGGGCAGGGTGTAATAGGCCCCCTTACTAAACTGGATTACTGAATTATACATATTACTATGTATACCTAGGAGACTTGCAGTTTCTTAGTGTTTGTGAGGAAAATCTGCTTTGGGTCAAGAGGCATGCATGTACTGGTTTCTGCACTCTCTGTTAGTCCCTCCATTTCCCACCTCAACGAGATTCAGATAATCCTCATGTCACATTCAAGATGGAAACTCTTGTACGCAGGAAAAGTGTCATCAAATATACTTCCTGACATCTCAGGAGTGTCTGCTGTTTTCTAATCCACTCTTAGGAGCTTTATAAGGCCTTAACCTCAAGTGTGATTTGCTCTTTAGTATTATTTTGCTTTAATTTCTTATATCATTCCATCTACTCATTATTTCTATGCTGTGGCCTTATCATTTCTCACTACCTTTGTAACACCTTAGGACAGGCATACCCTACGGACGAATTAGAGGTGAAAGAAGTCAACTACTTGAAGCTGGGCCTAGTGGTGCATGCTTGTAATCACAGCGCAATGGGGGAGCTGAGGCAGAGGATTGCTACAAATTTCAGGTTAATTTGGGCCACATAGGAAGTTTCAGGGCATCCAAGGATGCTTAACAAGAGGCTGCCTTAGAAAACAAAAGCTACAAAATAACTCAAGCATTTAGAAACTTTCCTAACATGAAATAGATTTTTAAAGTCATGTGTATGAAATCTCCAGGGGCCAACAAGTGATCAAGAAGGGACCTGGTGGCAGACTCTATGAATTTGGATACAAGAAATTATTTCAGAAACCATATATGTAATTCTGGGAGAAAAGGTAATGTATATTTCGGTACCCACTTCAATGAATTCCAGTTACCTAATCGCACTGTCCATAATGCGTGAGCTTTTTCTAAATGTAGGCGATTCTGTGCATGAGCCCATAAATCTCTGCAGTTAGCCTTTTGAAGCTCAGCATGGGTACAATATTTTTCTCCAAATTAGTTAATACTTAGGGCAAAGATGCCAATAACAGGCAATTCTCTGTTGGGTTGACTTTAGAGACAATTTATAGACCACCCCAAAATACTCGCTCTTTTTAACCGGTGGGCAGGAATTGGAATCGAATCACAGAAACAGCTTGTCTCCTCATTCTGAGGCGTTAGTAGTCAGCTGAGAATATAAGCCTGTGACTAGAGGGCGTCAATAAAGCACAGCAAGGGTCAGGGGCCTTGCAGACTCACTTAGACCATGCCACTTTGTCTGGCCCGATTATTCATGTGCGCCGGTAAACACGTTATAGATACTAATGTACAGAAAGACACATATATCTGTAGTAAGCGACAGAGGAAGACACACCTCAACTGTTGTCTTCCACCTGCCTGTGCATACAGGTACCTGCACATATTTTATGTCTACTCATATAGATATGCACACACACACACACACACACACACACACACACACACACTCACCAAACAAAATATACATGCACATGCAAAGCCGCAAAAGCCTGGAGCTGAGGAGAGTGCTATATGTGAGGCCATGGGGTTAACCCAGCCGGTACCTCACCTCCTGTGGGGGTTATTTCTCAGTCTTGATTCTCCATACTGATGGACTTTGATCTTCAGTCCTTCACTTGATTCATCATTTATACATGGTCCACAGATAGGGGAGTCAGGCTGGACTTCTAATCAATTTTTATACCTGTGCATCTCTTCTCTTTGGAGCAAAAACATTATTGCAAAATGCTTTTTATTTGCTTGTAGGTAGGGCTAGGATTCATTAGTGACCTTAAGGCAGAGGGCGGGAAGACTGTAGTATCTGAGTGTACCCTACAGAAAACAGCACTGTCAAGGGATGGACTCTATCCTTCAGGGATGGAGGTTCATTGTTCTTAGAAAAAATAAGCCAGAACATAAGTCAAGGCTCCCAGATACCATGTAAGACAAAAATAGCTACAAACATGGCTTGAATCAAGGTGTTAAGTTTACCTAAAATATCACAAGGTTCTATCTTTTTGCAATTTCGTTTTTGTAACTCATGGATTCTTAGCATAAACTCTGTAGTTTACGATGCTGAGTCTCAAGGTCAGATGGTCGAGCGGACTCTCCTATAGCATGCATGTTAATCTGAAGTTCCTGGCTTTACTCCATATCAGATGTGCTTCTAAGCACACAATTTTAGTGACAGAACTCTTATATCATAAATATGTTTTTTTTAAAGACTCACTTGTTTATTTTATGTATCTGAGTACATCACCATTGCTTTCTTCAGACACACCAGAAGAGGGCACCAGACCCCATTACAGATGGTTGTGAGCCACCATGTGGTTGCTGGGAGTTGAGCTCAGGATCTCTGGAAGAGCAGCCAGTGCTCTTAACTGCTGAGCCATCTCTCCAGCCCCCCATAAATATGCTTTTATGATTCCTCAAATTTCTAAGACCAGAGCAATGTGGACCCTCCAGTCCCTTCAGGTAATTAGATCTGTGTAGAGTGTTGTCTCCCAAGGGCCTCTGCATTTTCCCTCTCTGTACTCTGATCTTTAAAATTCCTTTGTCAGTCTGATTTCTTTCACTACTTTCTAATTGCTGGACATTACACAGATGGATAACCTTGTTTTAGTCCCTTGAACACAAGGCTTTTTCTTTCTTAATTCTTGAATGTGATTTGGGGTAGACTATACATTTATTATCTGTAAGACCTCTAGGTTTTTTTTTCTTTTGTTTTGTTTTTGTTTTGTTCGTTTGTTTGTTTTTTGTTTGTTTTTTTTTCGAGACAGGGGTTTCTCTGTATAGCCCTGGCTGTTCTGGAGCTTACTTTGTAGACCAGGCTGGCCTCGAACTCAGAAATCCGTCTGCCTCTGCCTCCTGAGTGCTGGGATTAAAGGCGTGCTCCACCATGCCCGGCTGAGACCTCTAGTTTTTCTCCTGAGTTTGCTTTTAAATCATGTTTCTGACTCAACTTACTGTTAATTTTTTAAATGGCTAACATTTATCTTTATCACACTTATCCCCTCTTCCAGGGTGGTTGAGTGTGTATACATGAGTGGGTGCCCACGGTGTCCCCTGGAACCACTCTTATGGAAAATAGTGCTTACAGGCACGGGTGCTGAAAAAAACTGCGTGTGTTCTTAACTGCTGAGCCTTCTCTTCAGTCCAAGAGCTGAATTATAAAAACAGAGCAAAAGATGACCAATAGCCCTCCCTCTTTTCTACTTTATGACTAGAAAATTACACATACTCACACTTATTAAGATGTTGCTTAGGGGAAAGGTCCCTGACATATGTAAACTCTAGTTTAACCAAGAAACAAAATATACTTCGGAATTTAGGAACTGTTTTCCACTGTACTCTATAAAATGATGGGAAAGGCATTATAAATTATAACAATACATTTTCTCTTACAAGGCAGCTATTTATTATTATTATTATTAATTATTATTATTATTATTTTAAAAGGCTGTGTTCATGAGGTGATGCATGACCTTAGTCCACACTTCTGTGGAGGCTGAGGTAGTGGATCACTTTGCCTACAAGTCCCAGGCCTGCTGACCTAAGCAACTCAGTGAGAGCCTTTCTAAAAAAGCAAAACCCAGACCACTATCTGTACGGTATGCAAGGTAATCCTATTTATCTGAGGCATATACCCAATAAACAGCAAGTACGAAACACCAGCACTGACTCTCTCTGCCACTGGTTTTACTCAGTGGTAAAGAGAGCTCTCTCAAATGCTGTTGCTCACAGTATGAATCCTTGTAACGTAATGGTGGAACATGTCAGCTTTCTGAGCCCGAGCATAGGGCCGCTCAGACACCTGTGGATTTAAGAGTTTAGATGTCTACATGGGTCTGGGTTGGAGTTTATTCAGAAACCTAGAACCCAAATGAAATGGATTTCTGCCATGGACAGTCTGTTTCCTTCCGCAGTCCTGTCAGCTCTTTCCACTACACAAAGGGCCTAAGATTTAAGAATCAACTCTTTGAGGAGTTAGATTTTACAACTTAAGGACACACACACACACACACACACACTCACACCTTGTACAGAGTTGATCAATTGCCCTTGGAATTTCACTCTTGAAATCAGTTTTGCAGCAGAGTGACTGAAGCTTTGACTCCCTCACATTCTGCAAGGCTAAGCCAGGAGCCCTCAGCCAGCACCCAGCTGGGGAGGAAAGCCACTCTCCTTATATGGTAGACATACAACTTAAAATGTGGAAGGCCGTAACTTTAAAAATGTGTACCCTTTCTAAACGATCAAGTATAGCCACAAATATGTCCTGATTAAGTCTACCACAATTGCTTTCATTTGAGGGTTTGATTTAGTCTTTTCAAAACCACAGATACCTAGAAACAGAGCGAGCCCAAGTCCAGGAGACTTTGAAATGAGCCTGTCTTATTGTTAAACGTGTATTGTCTGCCTCCCCGTGCCCATTCAAGATTTTGTGAGAGACAAAAAACATGTTTGAAAATACCTTGCTGAAGCTTGAAGTCCAACGTGAAAAATCACCTTCTCAACAGCTCATTTCTAGAATGTAATCAGGCTTTGGCTGTCATCACAGGGAAACATGGGTGAGATGTCCCGTGCCTGGCTCATTGCTTTGGTTACAGGATGCTGAGTCTGTGTTATAATCACTCTTGGGAAACAGTATCCCCGTACATCCTGGAGGCTCATATATTGCTATGAATAGCCCTAATGGAGAAGTAGTTTAAGCACGGACTTCTTGCTTAGCCTTGCCTTTCTTTTTCTTCCCTTCCTTCCATCCTTCATGCCCTTCTCCCTCCACTGCCTTCCTTCTCTGTGTCTTGTCCTCTTTCTTTTCTTGACAGGGTCTTGTTTAAAAATAGAGTGACATATTTATACATTTCTATGTGCTTAGCTGTAAAATGTTTTCTATAAAATGAAAGTATAATGTATAAATGTAACATATATGTCAAATATAAATATGAGGACATATATGATAAAGGAATAGGGCATAAAATAATAATCTATAGGAGAGAATTATTTATATCACATCTGGAAACAGATGCCTGTCATCTAATGCCTATTGTGCTCACAAACATGAAGTAGAGATATATCATATCATAACATACTGACAGTTATTTACATTTATTTATTTATTTACTCAATCGCAGTGCTAGGGATTAAAGCCAGGGCTCTGCCCATGTTGGGGAAGCTTGCTACCCCTGAGCTCCACCTTTGTCTGTATTTTAATAGTTTTTAAATCTTAAATCACACTTGTATAGCTTATAGTCAGTAATAGTAATGAAGACATGAATTAAAAATAAGGGGAACATGCTTAGCTAATTCTCCCAAGCCGAAGTTGAGTTCACAGGCTTATAGAGCTGTTATAATTTGGTTTCATTGTCAGAATTTTGCAAATAAAGTGAGGTCTATGTGGTTCCCGGCCTTTCCTTGCAATGGTCTGGATTCTAGGTTTAAGATAAGAGGTCCAACAGTGATTATAGATGCTATAAGAAAAATATGCTTACTTAATAAATAAAATATATACATTTTAAAGGACACACTTTGTTATTGTGATAAATCTTTAATTAGCAAATTTTCAGGAAGAAATATATGGTGACATTTAAAACCTCTAAAGAGATTGCTGGGCAATCGCTCTAAAACTTAGCTCAATCCTCCAGCCCTGTGGTCTATTTTTTATTTTATAAGAATTCACCAGAATCCTTTCCTATTAACAGCCAAGTCATTAGTCAGCACTGCCCTAGCAGAGCTAGCACAGGAAAAGAATTGAAATAACTAGTGGGCGGGGCTGTCATATTTGACTTTGTACAGGTAGTCTGTCTGCTCTGTCTGAAATGGAGATTAGCTATTTGCAAGAGCCGAGGATGGCAGTTGTGAACACGGGATGTCTGGAACTATCAACAGAACATTCACATGGGCGGGAATGTCCTAAGGACATGTTGGTAATGGGCTTGGAAAAAAAAAAAAAGAAAGAAAGCACCTGGGAGGTAAATGTGTGTGAGAATGAAGTGGAAGAAAGGAGAGAGGGCTGAGTCTTCAGGAAGAGATGGCATCAGGAGCACAGGAGTAGGAGGACCGGGGATGTCCCGGATAAGGACTCCCAAGCAGCCGGATGGAATCTGCTGTTTGCAGAGAGTCTCTTCTTTATAAACCAGCCCACACGGTAAATGGGGCCCAAAGTGGGTTAGGGAACACTGTAACCTCATTTCACCTTATTTAGCTATGTGCCAGGGATCTCAGCAGGTAGTTCAATTAACTTCTACTAGTTAAATGGGATGAAAATGAGGTTACCCAGATTGACAAAACGCGACTCTGTCCCCTGCTTCCAATCAGGAGGGGTTGTTCTCTGGGCTAGGGCTCTAGCTGGTGGCCCCCAGGCAATTGCGGGTCTGAACTGAACCAGAGCTTTGGAGCTCTGGGCGAAGGCTCCACCCTGCAGTCTCAGTGGAGACAGGAAAATTACATTGAACTGATGGCGGCTGTACTAACGAGGATGGCAAAGGCTCATTTCTCGCTTCTCATTTTTCTCTCTTCCTATGGCTGCAAGGCCGCATCGGAGAGAATCTCGTGGGATTTGATTGCAGCGGTTTTCTTTTTCTATAGCCCGGATTTTGTGAGATTATTTCCCTATTGATGGAGTTTTTGAGCTTAGAAAACTTAATTAGCTCCACTTATTTCCAAAATGATGTTCCAGAATCTGGAGTTATTTTAATATGTTGGAAGGTACACTGGATGGAAATAGATTTTTTTTTTAATTTAAAAACAACACATCGTTTAATAAACGACTGTGTTTGGAGGTAGGCAAAGTTCAAATTACAGTTCTTTAATTTGTATCTACTTTCAATTTTAGCAAGGGGTTGTATGAGTAGTGGCCACTTTTAACAGATAAAGGAAAGACATAAATATTGAAATTATGCTGATGCTCACACTCTCTGGGAACACGGGGTTCCATTACAGTTCTTCAGATAGGATCAAGTTATCTTCACACCTAGTATTTAGCTTGTTTGAAGGTAGTCCTTGGTAACAATTGAGCGTGGCCCTGAAATAAGAACAGTGCCCTAATTCCTACACTAGCTAAGTCTACCTCAGTTTCCCCATCTGTAAAGTGCTGAATTTTAAAAGTAAGCATGAAGTAGTTCGTTTTTAACTGTCAACTTGGGAAAGTCTAGAACTGCCCAGGAAGAGAATTTCATTGAGGCTCTGTCTTAATCAGGTTGCACTATAGGCACGACTGTGGGACATTATATTCATTATGTTAATTGAAGTGGGAAGACCTGACTAATATGGGTGGTATCATTCCCAGGCAGGAAGGGGATCCTGGACCATGTAACAATGCTGAAAGCAAGCTGAGCCTAAGTTCACATGAGTGAATTCCTTCTTCTTTCTCCTAAGGGGATCTGGGGTGACTATCTACTTCAAGTTCCCACAACCTCCCTTGACTTCTCCACTATGATTGATTGGAATGTGGAATTCTGAGCTAAAATAAACCCTTTCTCCCCTAACTTTCTTTTGTCGAGGGTGTGTTATCAGAGCAACAGGAAATGGAACTTGGACAAGGTATCAGACTATATTGTTCTCAAGAAGAAATGAATTGATACAATGACTTTGTGGTTGTGCAATAAATGTTTCTATTTCTGTTTTATTTTATGAGTATAGTGATAGTAAAGCCAGTAGTATTAAAAAATCGTTACATCTGGAGAGCCATGCTCTTACATCAAGGGCAGATAAGAAGGTCTGTATGTTCTCTCATTAAATAAAAGTAGCCTGCCTTTCCAGGGTTGTCTTTATGTATCTAAAAAGAAAATACATCTGCTTGTACTCAGGAGGCTGGGGTGGGAAGGTCATGAGTTTGAGTTCTGACTGGGCTACACAATGAGACTGAGTCAGGAAATAAATAAAACAAATCCCATCTGTGCTCTATAGAGGGTAAATAGGCTCATATGTTCTCAAATTAAGATATCTCTCCTCTCCTCTCCTCTCCTCTCCTCTCCTCCCCTCTCCTCCCCTCTCCTCCCCTCCCCTCCCCTCCCCTCCCCTCCCCTCCCCTCCCCTCCCCTCCCCTCCCCTCCCCTCCCCTCCCCTCTCCTCTCCTCTCCTCTCCTCTCCTCTCCTCTCCTCTCCTCTCCTCTCCTCTCCTCTCCTCTCCTCTCCTCTCCTCTCCCTCTCCTCTCTCCCTTCCTTTTTTCTTCTTCCTTTCTTTTCTTCCTTTTACCTCTCTGTCTGTCTGTCTGTCTGTCTGTCTGTCTGTTTTTGCTTTTCAAGATAGGATTTCTTTGTGTAGTCCTGACTGTCCTTGAACTTGCTCTGTAGATCAGTCTGGCCTCTAATTCAGAGAGCCCCCTGACTTTGCCTCCTGGGTGCTGGCATTAAAGGCATGCACCACCACTACCCAAGTGAAATGAGGATTTCTAAGGTGAGATATAGCTGTCTACAAATGTCATGGGCACATCAACAGATGATATATAACTGGCCATCACAATGTTGGCGATATAGCTGCAGATGCATCTAAACTCCATCTTCTTGCCCTGAACATTCCCAAGGTTACCTACTTGAACTGTTGTGATATCTACTCTTTATAACGTTCAAGGGGGTTTGCCAGGACTTGCTACTTCACAAATGATGACTTTATTCTCTGTGTGGTGTGAATTCCAGTCCGGGGCCTGGTGCCTCCTGCAGCAGTGGGTGGTGGTTTGTTTGCCTGTATTGGCCTTGTGCTGAGGAACGGGACCTGGGCTGAGACCTACCTCCTTCACATTTGATGGGATTTGCCTGTGTTTTCTTTGAAAGTAAGTACCAGAGCTTAGAATGAATAGTGGTGAAGATGACAACTTTAAAGTTATGTGAAATGAAGATGTAGAATGGCTCACTTAGAATCTAGCATAAGAATAAGGCAGTTTTGTATGCTGAGGATGCTTGTTTGATTTAAACCCATTGCATACACAAACAGAACCATGCCACTCTGCCTCATAAATAGAAGAATTATATCAATACAAGTAAAAAAGTAATTTTCTTTAAAAGGAAGTCATTTTAATTTGACTTATTTAGTTCTTTGTCTCCAACATGTTGCTAAAACTCTGCCAACATTGGAAACAAAAACCAAGTATGTGTAAGTAAGTGGCCTTCAAGATACACTGAATATTATTTTGGATGGGTGGATATGAGTGAAGTACAAAATGTATGTGTATGAAAAATAAAAGTTAAATGTGTTTTCACAGAACATTTTCAAGCAATATATATATTATATATATTATTAAGCAATATATATTATATATTATTAATATATATTATGTATTAATAACACATATATATATATATGATAAAGAAGTAAGTGTTGATGGTTCAGTCTGTATGGGGACACAGAAGAGCCCTGACCTCTGACTTGAAGCTTACTGTCTAGAGTTGGGCCCTGACATTCTATGTAGCTGACAGATAAGTTAACAGAACAGAAAACTTCCAGTAGCATCTAATTTTTGTTTCATTGAAATAAGAAAAAAAATACTTCAAATAAATGCATGCAGATGCCAGTAGTATTTCACTGACTTGCACTGATTACCAATAACTAACTAACTAACTAACTAAAGTAAATACATGCTAAGAAGCAATCAGCACTAGCTCTGAACTACAGGGAGCAGTGCTGGCCGCAGACTCTTCCTCCCTGTGGGTAGTACAAAGGGGAATTTAAGCCCAGCTGCTATCAATGATGACTACAAATCCTAGCCAATCAAGCCAGAAGGAGCATTGGATGTGTTCGCTTTGAACTGCTTAAGGTTTAAACACCAGTGACTTGAAACAAACTCTTCTCATCCCCTTTTCCCACCCATCAGAGACCTGAGTACACACTGCAAGGGCCAGCACCAGCCACACGTAAGGAGCCACAAGTCTTCATAAGGTCCAAGAAAATGGAAGGGAGCCCAGTTCAAGCTGGAGGTGTCATCTGGTTCTAGCCAGCTGGGTGACAACCAGGGTGACAGTGTTGAGGTGCTAATTAAAAGAAATAGACATTCTCACTGAAGTAGTGGTCATGGACCTTTGCAGAAGTAGCTACAACCCTGTGCACACGGCCCAGCCTGCCCAGAACTGGGGTCTCTTATCTCTGTCTCAACTCTAGATTTCTCCCACTACAGGCTTTGTTCATGATGGTGCCTCTTCTGGCCTCTTGTGCTTATTTAGTTCTGCTGAGCAGTAATTGTTATATGATGTATGAAGTGTGGAACACAGGCCCCTGGTGAAAGTCTGGGGGGTATATTTTGATTTTTAATACAATGGATAGAAGTTGCTATTAAAATAAATAAGTAAACAATACAAAAGAAAAATCTTCTAACATACGGGTGACATTCTCTGGTTCTGGATACAATGGAAGGTTGTTCCATTCATGTCTCCCATGTTGAAGGAGACTCAGTCTTCTTTATGGGCAAGCTTCCTACTAGGTTAGCCAATCCCAAGTGGTCAGCCCTAACATATATGCATACAGCCAACACTAAGGGACTTAGTAAGTGGTAGATATATGAACATGTGTCTATACATGTAATAGTAATATTAAAGAAGAAGTGGTCATGAATTTGAAAGAGAATAGAAGAGAGACACGGAAGGGGCTGAGAAGAGAGTAAAGGATGGAAATGATGCGAATACTGGTGGGGTCACACAAGAGGAAGAGCAACACAGTTTTAGAACTTGTGGAGTGTGGCCCACTGATTAGCGCAACCGTGATGGGTGTGACTCAGAGAGGCAGAGCCCCGAGGACTATGTGTCCTGAAGTCTTCATGCTGTTAAAGAGTTTTGCTCTGGTTGCTGCCCTCACACTACACATCCCTCAAAACCTATGAGTTGTGTGAAAATTCTAAGGGGGCTTCCAGCCCCTCACTGGGCAGTGCCATTGGCACTTACAGTATTAGTGACTGATCCATTTTAAGCCTTATTGCCGAAGCAGGTTAATGATTCATCCACCACCCTCAGAAAGGTATTAAGGGTATAGAGTGTTGGCAACAACCACCATCCTTAGAAAGAGTTTGCTGATGTAGATTGTTAGTAAAGTTAGGTTAATATATTTTTTTGCTAGTGTCTCTGATGTAGAAAATCTTGGGGAACAATAAAGGCACACTTTTAATATTGAGCGAGGAATGTTTTTTTGGGTCAGGGAAGAAGAACAATGGCAGCCCAGCCAGCACTGCCTGACGTGACTCTCTTCCTAAAGCTGGCCTGGTGATCACATGGTGATTAATTTCTTGTGCCCATTTTTGTCCTCAGTGTCCTGATAGAATTTAACAAAAAATGGTTAACGAGTAGATGTGCACCCCGAGGAGTTAAAAGAGAAAGGAATGATGTTTTTATATATAAAGGTTTAGATTTGTGATTCTCTTAAGATTTTAATAAGATTATTTTTTAAGATAAATAATAAAATAATCGATCCTTTCTTTGTTAGCTGCAAATTGCTGCCTGTCAGTAAGAGGAACTGGCTGAGAAAATCACCTTGCCTGCTCATGCTTTGTTAATCTATAACAAGTTGCTTAGTTACAAATTCGTGTGGGCTTTTGAGAATATTTTTTTTAATCCATAATACGTGAAACATTTGATCATGTGGGGGTATTAGGGAACATATTTTTTTTCTCATGTATACTCACTGTAATCTCTCACTGGAATAAAGATAGAATGTAACATTCTATTGTTAACATCACATTGTGATTTTATTTTTGTTTTTTTTTTTGGTACTGCTTGATATATAAGCTGTAGTTGAAAAAAAAAAACAAAGTTGTTGGAGCTTGCTCATTGGAGCTCTGCTCCATCCACCCAATGTGTATGTGTATATATGAGTATATGTGTATATGTGCATATGTGTGAAGTTGGTTAGAACTCTGTTCTATCTACCAAATGTGTACATATGTATGTATGTATGTGTGAAGTTGTTGGTCCTTGCTCCTTGAAGCCTTGCTTCATCCACTAAAGGCATGTATGTATATGTGTATGATTCTCATTCCCCCTTTCTTCTTGCCAACCACAAAGAGTTTCTTGATGCCCCACTTCTCTCCAGGGAGTGTGTCCCTGGCCCCAGTGAAGTATTTCATTGAATCAAGCTTTGTTCCCTAGGAGGAAAGCCTGCAGAATGATCAGTCACTGACTCCATAACCCCTTACTTTACCCCATGATATCAAAGCTGGCCTTCGACAAAATACTGTACTCATGTATGAAATTCTCAAAACAATGTTATTTAAAACAACAACAACAACAACAAAAGGAAAAAGGACAATTTATAGCCAGAGCAGGAGGCTCTAGAGAGGAGTTTGAGAATGGTGGGTGACCATTCCATATAGAACAGTGGAGTGACAATATGAGGTGTCACCAGGAGGGGAGGGCAGAGAAGGAAGCATGGTGGTTTATATTGAGTGTGACAGGTTACTAAGGTGACAGGTTCTAGAAGGAGAAATCTTTGGATATATCTATGTTAATGGCCACGTCTAGATAGGGCTAATTGAGGTGGAAAGACCCATCCTAAATGTCTTTAGCACCGTTCCTTAGATTGCCTCTAGAGGAGACAGCTCACTGAGCATGACTGCTCACTGATCTCTACTTCCTGAGCGCAGAGGCCATGTGACCAGTTGCCTCACATGACTGCTGCTGTGCCTTCTCTACCAACACAGACTTCCCTTTGTCCTGTGAGGCAGAAAGACTCCTCTTTCTTTAGGTTGTTGTGGTCAAGGATTTTGTTGCAGCAATGAAGAAAATTTGTCCAGTACAGAAAGCCAACTGTGAACAATGCTTAATGAGCCATTGTAACAGGGCTTGCTTTTAAATAGCCACTCTGTGGGAGTTCTGTGTAAGAGAAGCCAGGCCACTGTGAGTTGTGGAAAGGCTAGTTGGAACAGGTGAAGTCATGGAAGTGGGCACACTCCCCCCTCTTTCAGGAAGTCTGATGAGGAGGAGATGACGAATACTGAGGAGAACAGGCTTTATCATGAGGAGGTCAGTGGAAGGCTTCCTTTTCTTTTTTGAGATCGGGAGAACATTTGCTTCATTTCTGATCAATTTCCTATGCAGATTTCCGTGTCCTGCTTTCTTTCACTGGCTGGGTCTTCAAGCCATTCCTTTGCTTGAGGTGTCTAGTGTGAAGTTTCCTCCTTTGGAGGAAGAACCAGTTGAGCCCAGCTCCTGGACTTTGCTATTGGAAGGATTCTCTTGCACTTAGGAACTTCCTTTTCTGAAGACTGCCAGGTTTACTTGGCCACGCAAACAGAAATAGAAGCAAACAGGACTTGAGTGCCACACTCTTTCCTCACAGACTGTGACAGATTCAACCTTTTTGCTAACTAAGCACATTCTCTGGGGAGCCACTACTGAGTCAAGATGACACTGGAGAAAAATCCTTCCTCCTTTCTCCTTCTTTTCTCTTCCACGAGACACTTTTGTTTTGACCATTACCCTTTTTGACTGTTTTGGTCTTTTGTACAATATTCCGAATTCCGAGAAGACCTTGCTTACACCTTCAGAAGATGGGGGAATTTACAAAGTCTCTTAAGGCTGTACTGTTCTTTCTCCAGAACCCATCCAATAATGGAAGATCTCTGTCCCAAACTGGCTTAATCCAGAAACAAAAAACATGGATGCCAAATGCCCCTTTTGGAAAGCACTCTAAAATATGTGTGCATGCGTTTAGGCTCTTGAGAAAAACAAACGCATCAACATTGCTTGGGGGTAGTTGGTACATTTGAGCCACAGGCATGAGGGCAGCAAAGGGGGAGGAAGGGTGGTCAGGACTTGGATGCAGCTGTGAGAACTCAGTGGTCAGATCTTCAGGGAAGAAGCTGAATACACATCATTTTGTCCAAATTCATACCTGTCAACAATCAGGGCTGCCTTACACATTGAAAAGAAAAATGTCTGATGTTGCCTCATCTTCAAAGTGTTCAGGCAGGAACTTGTAAAAAACTAGACGCTTAACATTTTTGTTGTAGCCCCAGTTTTACAGATCAGCCACTGATGTCAGCAAGCACTGGTGAATGAGAGGAACAGAAAGGCAAGGCCGCAGGAGTCTGCACTAAGACCAAACAGCCTCTGATTGCTTTTAGGCCTTGGCTTCCATGCATGGGCACTTACTACCCACTAAGGCATTTTCTCAGCAAAGGTTAGAAGGCCCACAGATGGGAGCTTGTAGCTTTGTCAGAGTGACAATCTTTCTTGCTGTTCCTCGAATTTACATAAAGTAACGGTGCAAAGCACTCATCATGCCCCAAACTCAATCTCAAACAAAATGACCAGTAATTGAAACAACCAAGGTAATTGGCCACGGATGATAGACAAAATCTCACTCCGAGGAGCTTACTGACTGGAAAAGATTCAATAACTCCAAAGCACTGGAAATATTTTAGGCACCACAAGCCCTCGTTTGAGTCTATTGGCAAGGAGAATGTAAGAGTCCTTGATTGCCTAGCCTCATGCCGTGCTTTGACTAGACTCTGTAATTTCTAAAATGGACAGCATTTGTGGAAATGATCAGGCACGCTCCCCTTACCTACCAAGCACTGTGCGTGCTCAAGGCAGACCATAGACTTCATCCCCGTGCCACCTGGGTCTGGATTACTGAACATGCTAGACTTCGTGGAGACAAAAGGAATTCTCTCTCTCTCTCTTTCTCTCTCTCTCTCTCTCTCTCTCTCTCTCTCTCTCTCTCTCTCTCTCGTATTATCTTCAGCTAGATTGTGTCAGATTCAGTCACTCAACAAGTATTTATTGCCTAGATATTATAGGCCATGCAATATTTTAAGCCCTTTGGGGCATAGGTTAAAACAAAACTAAAGAGATGAGCCTTTTAAGGGGTAAGATAATAATGGTAAGTGATAAGGCAAACATTATAATTGTTTTCCCCATCTCTGAACTCAGGCATATTACATAGTTTGCTTATTCAAGTTATCATTTAGTCCCTCTATTAGAACATTTCATGTAGTGCAAATTAAAATATTTGTTTCTCATCTAAATCAAAGCAGCTTGCTCTCCCTGACGCAGTCTGATGCAGTCTGTCTGACGCAGTCTGATGCAGTCTAACCACAGCAGGAGCTCCAGAGTAAGGAGCGCATGTACTTGCTTCCTCACTCCCAGCTCTCCCTGCCTAGCCCCCTCAGGCTCTCTCAGGATTTTCCTCAGATGCCCAGATGGCCAGGTTAAGTTATCTTGGTGTTCTGTTGTGATAATAACTCCTCACAATAGGGCAGATCCCTGCGGATCTCAGCAGCCCTCTGGACATTTGCCTTGTGTGAGCGTCATTTAAGAACATCTGAGTAAATGGTTCATTTTAGGGATTTTGCTCAGCTTATAATGTAAAAACACCCACAGCGCTTGCCTAACAGGGGATCCAAGTTCTACCCTTGGAAACATATATTTTTTTTTCTTTTGAAAAGCATGTTTTTATTCTCTG
This sequence comes from Mus caroli, assembly GCF_978045245.1. Classification (NCBI taxonomy): domain Eukaryota; kingdom Metazoa; phylum Chordata; class Mammalia; order Rodentia; family Muridae; genus Mus; species Mus caroli. The sequence continues at coordinate 10,722,961 of NW_028227258.1, read as the reverse complement.
GGTTCACACTATTAAGCTTAAGTTGCATGTGATGTAAGAGTCAGGGAATCATTTTTCCTATCTTCTAGCCATCTCCTGAGGCTGGTATAGATGGCACTGTTCCTTGGGAAAACCATACAAGAGAGACACAGTTTTCACTTTGCTGATAAGCATGTTTAAAACGAACAAACAAACAAACAAACAAAACAGGCTGTTGTAGCCATGGATGCATGCATGCTCCAGGGAAGGGCCTGTACCAGTGGGCTCTGAGCTATCATAGTAGCATCCCCACTAGGCTGAAGTTGAAGTCTAACAACACAAACACGCATATTTACAAATTGTCCAAGAAAGGATAGACTCCCCTACAAATCAGTGTGATCCCGAGGGACTCACATAGCAGTGCATTTTGTGTTGGGCAATAAAGTCTTAAGCAGCCTTAAATCCAAAGGACTCAGTCCCAGTCTTCCTAAGGATTTCTACCACCTCACTAAGAAAGCAGATGTGGTTTCTAAGCATCTTCAGAGGGGAAGAAAGGATGCAAATGCCAAATCCTGTCTGATGCTGAGAGAGCTGAACTCACCCATGGACTCAAGAGGCTTCCCCCTGCCAAATGGAAATAGGGGTCATCTACAGTCTCTGACCGGCTGGCATAAATTTGACTGGAGGGTGTGAACAATAAAAACACTTTAAATAAATGGAAGAAAATCAGAAGACTCGGATGAAGTTGGATTTATGAGACCTTCAAATACAAAAGAGTGTACATACTTCTCAGCACACTCTATAAAATGGGAAAGGAAGAAGAAGCCAGCATTGTCCTGACACCAAAACCAGATAAAGACACATCAAAGAAGTAAATTATACACCAATCTCCTGAACACAGATCCAAAAATTGTCAAGAAAAAACTTGCACACCAAATATTTGAAGAGACCGAGGGATCATTCATTGTGATTAAGGAGGCTTCATTCCGGAGTTTCAGGGATGGATCAACATATGCAAATAAATAATTGTGATACATCATATGAATGTGTCACATGGTCATTTTGACAGATGCAGAAAAGGCTTTTGACAAAATTCACAACCCTTTAGGATACACATCCAGAAGACACGGAATAGAAGACACAGACCTCAGTATAATAAAGCCTAACGCTGACAAATGCACAACAAAAATCATATTAAATGGAAAAAATCCATTAAATGTATTCTATTCAACTGAATTCATCCAGATCTTATTATGTCAATGTAGGGTCACCACAAAAAGAATCAATGAGATATTTCTCATTCTTCCTTTTCCAGGTTCCATCTTTGAAGAACAGATCCCATTGAAGAGGTCCAGCATGTTTCAGTTCAACTGGCCACGTTTCAAATGTCTGGAGACCTCCCGTGCACAGTGGTCACTACACAGACACAGTTCTTTCTTGAGAATGTAATAAGAACTGCTCTGCCATCCTGCTGGACACCTCCACAGAAACTCCACGAGAACTCTGAAAACTCGTTCATAGGTCTTCAAGTGACTCATCCACTCATCACGTCACTCCTACCTACTGAGGACTTCTCTCCTCTCCCTCTTCTCCTCTTTCTACTCATTGAGAATCTTTCAACAACTTCTTTCTTTTTTCTCATCCCTTCTTTCTTCTTACTCTATCATCAGTTTCCTCTTTCCTCACCCTTTATCCCCACCTAGCCCTCTCACTCACACCACAGTCAAGGGGTCCTAATGGTGAAGACTGTCTACAGCAGTGGCTAGGAAGAGCTAAGTCTTCACACGGATCCCCTGCCCTCAGTTCCCTCCTTCCTTCTCTCCTCCTTCAACTTTTTTTTTAATCCCTGAAATATGTAATAAATTAACTTAAAATTTTATGTAAAATATCGCCAGCATGCTGTGTGGATATAGAAACAAGCAGAAAACAAAACAATACAATCAACCAAAAGTCAGAGAGGCTTCTTCAAGTCATCTTGGAGGGAGGAAGTGTCACTTTCTTTAGTGTAGCCATGTTTCTACTGTGAGGAAGTGTGGTGGCAACACGGGACTATCCTGTGGTAAGTACCGTGAGGTAAATGTACTGGAGATTAAAGATTACATGAGTTTCCCAGGCTCTCCTGTTGGCTCAGTTGGCACTAATGACTTAATGATGGGGAACTAGAGCTGAAAACAAACAAAAATATTAAATAAAAAAATAGTTGTAGTTTAAAACACCCCATGAACCTAGTCCCACTCCCATATAAAAGTAGTACGCTTTGTTTTTGTTTCATAGTTTTTGTTTGTTTTTAACATCTTTTCCTCCCTATTTTTCCTGTAAATTATGTTCCCTTATTTCAAAGGTAAGAGAGTCAAATTTCATTTCTCTGCACTGTCTTTCCATATGTAAGGGCTATTGAATGTTTAGAAAAAAAAAAAAGCTGTAGCCTCAAATTGGAGAGTTACAGATTGAAGAATAAATACCAAAGGCTCATGAACTGCAGTGGTGACAGGAATTAGTTATCTCTTCCTAGATCACTAATAAACCAGCCAATACCCTGGAGGGAATTAGTTTAGAAATGCTTTAGATGGTGTCTTCCATCTAAATGGCTACTCTCCTATGGTAAGGTAAGATGTTAGCTCTAAAAAGAAAGAGACGGCTGGTCCTCCCCAACTTCAAGTAATAAAGATCTCAATTGCAGTTTCTACAGCTACAGCAACAGCAGAACCACAATTAGGGCAATTACATTCCACACAGGAGTAGTTCCTGATTTGATTCAGGCTTCAAACCTGAAGTGGTTTAAACCTACAAGAGGTGAAGCTTGTGGAGAGAGAACCCTTCTCTCTTCATATAAACAGCAGCAGCTAGCATGGTAACACCTCCTTGAACACTAACAAATGAAAAATAACCATATTAATTATTTTAATTCACTTGTAAAGACTGTAATAAGTGGATACTATTGTCCTATTCTTAAACAGGTGTGTGTTTGTGTGTGTGTTAATTTAGATTTGTATCTATGTCCCATGTCTTTACATACATACATACACAGTGGGGTAAATTTCATATTCATTTATATAATATTGCAGCACTTTTTTTTCAGAATCTTCTTGATATTGAAATGCTCTAAAAGGAAAAGGAATAATTTAACCACTGAAGAGGATTCTAATGAGTCATTATTAAGCCTTTCAGATAAACATTGTATTGACATCTAGTGGCAACAGAGGCTGATAACAGATCTATGTTGTAAGCATCTGTCTTATGATGTTTTCCATCTTAAAAATCTCTTGAATAAAAAATAGGCAAAGAATATATCAAATACTGGGCTGCAATTTTTTTTGTACTGGTATATTAAACAGCAAAGATTGGTTTTGAATGATCTTAAGAATTGTTTCATGGTTACCTGAGAAATATGGATGAACCGGTCTGCTTCCATCTTAGGCTTGAAAGCCATCTTACAGTAAAGGCAAACTATGCCCATTACCTGTCACCTTATCTACAAATGGCTCGCTACTGTCTGTTCCCTGAAACAGCAACCATGCCTTTGACTCAAAGGTTATTATGGCCACCTCTCACGACCACACCCTGTTATGACTATGTTCTGCTTCTGTACCCTTGCCTATTTGTCTACTAAATCCTCCACTTGGAAACCCCCTCCCTGCTCCCTGAATATAAAAGCTGTTATCTTCCCCAAGTCCAACGCCGATCTCTGAACACTGTCTTAAGGGGAAGAGAGCCTGTGTATATGAATTTAAAAAAAAAAGAGCTTACTTTAAAAATTTTTGCCATTATTCTTTTTGCATCTTTGGGATTAATGATATAAATAAACATCCCAGATATTTGGTAAGATTTCATAGGCTCTATACATCACAGTATTATCACCTAGCGCTCTCAAAGGTCCCCTATGTCACTATTCTGCAATGTCCTTAACAGCACTTGGCTCTCTTACAACTGAAATTCCACACAAATCAAACCTTTAAACGTTCTCGTTTTTAATGAGGGAACTGATGGTGAGAGGCTAGGTTCCTTGTTAGAGGTTAGGTAACTACAGGAATACACGCAGAGTTTAAACCTAGATCCACCCAAGTTCCCAGCCTGGACTCAGCCAAGCTGCAGTTCTCTATAAACACAGAAACAGCTCTCTATGCTATTGCCTCCATTCAAAATTAACAAGTAAAAATGATTACATTAATCATTTTACCTAGCACACCTTTAAAAACTGTAACAAACTGATCTTCCGTTTTCCCCTGGAGAAACACTTTTCCTTCTATTTTAATGGCACATAATCGTGTAACAAACACATGTATCTTATAGCTTGGAAATACAACACGCCTACAAAGAAACAGGGTGCTCTTCTGGTATGTATGTTTCCAATTTGAAAACTTTTGTACGGATCTCTTTTCTAGCGACAAAATCTGTGAAGAATTGTCATAGAAAAGCATCGTGGCAAGACATAAACTCAGGGTCAGGGTTCTATTCCCAAGACCATTTGTAAGAACCAGGAAGTTTATAAAGGAAGTTGATAAAACGTAAGCTAGGGACCTGGCCAATGGGATGGCTGGCTGGGAAAGAAGGCTGCAGACAAAAGCCTTAAGTATAAGCAGGGATTAAATTTTTTGAGATGGGTGGGTAACCCAGAATTATTCCTGTCTAAAAAAAATATAGGGACTAAGAGTGGAGCAGAGACTGCAGGAAAGGCCATCCAGAGACTGCCCTACCTAGGGATCCATCCAATCCAATCGGCAGACACCAAATCCATACACTATTGCTGATGCCAAGAAGTGCTTGCTGACAGGAGCCCAGTGTAGTTGTCCCCTGAGAGGTTCTGCCAGCACCTGACTAAGAAAAAAGCAGATGCACATAGCCAACCATTGGACTGAGCATGGGTTCCCCAATGGAGGAGTTAGGGGAAGGACTGAAGGAGCTGAAGGGGTTTTCAACCCCATAGGAAAAACAATATCAACCAACCAGACCCCGGAGCTCCTAGGGACTAAACCACCAACCAAGTACACATGGAGGGACCCATGGCTTCAGTTACATTTGTAGCAGAGGATGGCCTTGTTTGGCATCAATGGGAGGGGAGGCCCTCGGTCCTGTGGAGGCTCGATGCTCCAGTGTAGGGGGATGCTAGGGCAGTGAGGTGAGAATGGTTGAGTGGGTGGGTGTGGGAGCTCCCTCATAGAGGCAGAGGGAAAGGGGATGGGATAGGAGGGTTGCAGAGGGGAAACCGGGAAGGGGGACAACAATTGAAATGCAAACAAATAAAATAGTTACGGGTTTGGTGTGTGAAGGATGTGCTGAGGGAAGGATGTCTGATGGGAGGGAAAGAGTGAGGGCTCCTCGAGGGGCAGCAGGAGGTGGAGAGACAGGTCTTCAGCATCTCTGTGTAAGGATCGAGAGTGGCTGGAGGAAGACTGACCGGTTGTATAGTTGTTCCGGTGATGGGTTCTGAGTGGTGCACACAACTGGAAGTAGAGAGTAAGCACACACGTATGTGCAGCTCTCAGCCCTGCCTCCCTTCTTGTGTCTGGATGACACAGCTCAGTGTGAGATGCTTGCCTTGGGACAGACTTAGAGGGGCAAGAGGAGAATGAAGCATACAGATCAGGGCAGACACGGTTCTTGTTCTTTTCTTCCTTCATTTGTTGAGTATATGTGCAGTGTATACATGTGTAACAGCCATTTATGTCCATGGAGGTCAGACGACAAATAGAATTGTATAACATGTGCGTGCATTTTGTGGTTCAAGAATACAAAGCATATGCAAGGAAGGGATATTTTTACTGCTGTGTGTGTGTGTGTATGTGTGTGTTGAATACATGTTTAAGTATATATGTGTGTGTGTGTGTTGAATACATGTTTAAGTATATATGTGTGTGTTTGTGTGTTGGATACATGTTTAAGTATACGTGTGTGTGTTGAATACATGTTTAAGTATACATGTGTCTGTGTGAGAGGGATATATGTGTAAAGGCCAGGAGTTGATATCTTCCTATAGCTCTACTTTTTTTTTTTAAGACAAATTTATCATTAGACATAAATCTGACTGATTCAGTAAGACTAACCAGCTACCAAGATCCAGGGATTCTATCTTCTTTGTGTCAGGATGAGAGTCATGTGATTAACTCTTTATATAGGTGTTAGGAATCTGAACTTAGGTCTCCATGTTTGCTCAGTGAGCCATGTCACAGGACATGTTTATTTTACTGGATGCAGTATTTCTAGGAATGGTAGAGAATCCTGGGCTGGTCCCTTCCTGTAGCCCTCTCTGCTGTGAGAACTCTTTTTAACACTCACTCATTGATGGGAAACATTTATGAAGCCATCTCTAGGGCTATGGAAAGCTGGGGACTGAAGAATCTTTCAGAAACAGAGAGCTCGAGAGACGATCTCTCTCCTTAGGAAACACAGTCATGAGGTCTCTATAACGAGCAAGGGAAGGAGTAAGAACGCTAACATTTTCAGACAGGGAAGCCATTAGCCTGTGAGAAGGAGGCAGCAAAGGAGTTCTCCCTAATGAGATACAAAATCACTAAGGATCTCACCTCAGCCCTTGCTTGAAGATTGAAGAAAGTAAGAGTGCCTGCCTGCCTGCGGGTTTTGGGTAAGAGGGGGGTGCATGGGGAACCTTGAAATGCTAACTTTTTTACACTTCCGTTGGTTGTGAAATAGCAAAGCCAGTTAAATATGGGAAATCGAAGGACAGCTGAAAACTCGGGAGGTAACAGTTGGTCCGAGGTAATTTGAGGGATGAAGGAGTATAAAAGAGGAACCGGGAAAGGAGTTGAGAGCCGTTGAGAGGCTGTAAGTCACTGTTAACAGGATCATAAGGTATGCTGACAAGATCCATACAGTGCAGAGAGGAGCCCAGGCCCTGAATTCAGTGGCAAACTGGCTTGCATGTCTTGTATGAGAAAGTAGGCTGGTGTCTCTTCACATCAAATTAGAACAAATTTACAGGAGTGTTTCCCAAATTTGCTGTACATAAAATCTCCCTTCAAATAAAATAAATTCACGGACACGAGGGTTTTACTCCACATGGAGAAATGCTGGAAGTTGGGAGGTGTGGCCTGAGACCTAAGCCTTTGCCAGTTTCTTTTCTTTTTTCTCCACATCCCCCCCCCCCCCTCTTTTTTGCCTTGGAAGGTATCCAGGGCAAATCTCACCATGGACAAGCGGTCTACCACGCTCCACCCCAAACCTTAGCAATTTTAGAATTATAGGTGAGCCCATTTTGCAGCCAAGTGTGAGAACCGCAGACCTCAGGCAGTGCTGACCTCCACAGCGCTTCTGCTAAATGGGACTATAGTCTCTCCTCACTTTCATTGGTAGGGGAATCAAAAAGCGAGCGCTGTGTGGATACGTGTTTTAAAATGAAAAGAAATCATCTGGTGGTGTGGGAGGTGTGGCTTATTAGTGTATTAAGAACCTTCACAACCCTAACACTAGACAGAATTGTACTAGACATTCCTTTTCTTTGAGATACAACTTGCTAAGTAACAGCGGCTGGTCTGGAACTCAGTTTGCAGCAGGACTGGCTTCAAACTAATGGAGTGTCTCCTGAGTCAGCCTTCTGAGAGCTCCGATCTTAGGAATCATAGGCCCAGGCCTGGACACCCAGCTCTTCTTGCCTTTTTGACCTCTTATTTCCATAGAGACTTCATTGTAGGGTGTTTTATTTTATTTTATTTTTTGTGATACACTGGATTTCCCCACTTTGTTTCAGTATATTAACAGCCCGAGTACACAAATTACAGAACACTGTATGTCAGTTGAAAAAAACGAGAAATGCTAGGTTGATGAAAACTTGGCATAAATTAGTCACAGCACATTCAGAGATGCAGCCTGTCTCTGAGACTCATGCAGGATATGCATGAAAATAGGAGGGCTGTGATTATTCCATGCCCAGGGTATTGCATTTGTGCTAACATCCTTTAAATATTAACAACTCGTGAGGTATCAGAAACGCTTTCATTTGAATGTCTGAGGTGACTTCAAGTAACTCATCTTGCTCTGCTCGAACAAATGGAGTCGCCGTTCAGTGCGGCCACATGAAAGTGTGTTTCCCAGAAGTCCTCGAACCTTAATATAAAGAGGCTCAGCAAAGGAAGGGGACGCCTCTTATTTTTCTTCTCTGATTAGGCCCATTCAGTACTGCATTATCCCACTTTGCTTTGATGCCATACAAGATTAAAATTTCAAATACAGTATGCTAAATTTATAATGTAAATTTAAAACAAAATTACTTATAAGAAGCCAACATCAGCATCTAGGGAGAAGGCTGAGCTGTGAGCATAATTTACACCAGTGAAGATGCTCTGCTCTAATTATTTGTGGCCAATTATCAATTACTGGTCAATGCTAGAATCATTCACCATAATTATTTCCCTAAGGTATCATCCACGGATGTAATGAAGAGTCCATCCCATTGCTTCCCTTAGAAAAACAATAATTAGTGTTTTTTTTTTAACTTTTTGGTATTTATATGTTTATTTATTTATATATTTATTTATTTATTCTGTGAGTTTTGTTGTTTTGGTTTTTTTTTGTTTTTGTTTTTTTTTTTTTTTGTTTTTTAATTCTGCGAAAAAAATCAAATCTAAATCGTTACCATTGAGGATTTTCCTAAGATTTTTAAATCTTTAGGTCTTAAGCATCTAAGCAAAAGGCTGAATGTCCATGGTTGGAAGAGAAGTTTTTAGAAAGAACTCTTAATAGGTTACTATTTTATATTGGTCTGATTTTTTAAAATTAAAATTAGTTTTCAGTTCAAAAGGGTTAATCTGCCCTTCTTGTGTTCGCATGTTTAGCAATGGATTCCTTTCTCTGTATATATCGCTCCTCTCTAGTAAGATGAACCCCAAAGCCCGCGCACACCAACCTTACATCTGAATTTCTAATGGCTCCTCCCATTGTCTCATTTCTGTTTGAACCTGTCAATCAAGAGTGAAAAGTGCTAATCACTCCCAGAAACCCCAATGTTGCTCACAAAAGTACCAGCCACTGAAAAAAATAATACCAATTGGTCATGGATGGGCAGGAAATCCCACCAGGGGCCTATGGGCACAATGGGGTTTATTAAGTTCAGTTTGATCCAGTTCAGCTCTCCCTACAAGCCAGGTCTGGGATCTTAATTTGAAAGTCAGTGGAAATCAGCTAAGGTAACTTGTCTTCACTAGCTAACCAGCTAAGGTAGCTTGTCTTCACTAGCTAACCAGCTAAGGTAACTGGTCTTCACTAGCTAACCAGCTAAGGTAACTTGTCTTCACTAGCTAACCAGCTAAGGTAACTTGTCTTCACTAGCTAACCAGCTAAGGTAACTGGTTTTCACGAGCTAACCAGCTAAGGTAAGGTAGCTTGTCTTCACTAGCTAACCAGCTAAGGTAACTTGTTTTCACTAGCTAACCACCCCTGCGCTGCAGCAGAGGCTCTCCGTGAGCTGCTTTGTCTTTTGATAGCTGCCTATATTTTTTATTTTTTATTCCCTCCTTTTTTTTTTCTTTTAAGATAGGGGATGGATTTAGTTGGATACTGGTTGTTTTACATTCTTGATTGATCAACATTATTTTTCCATTGCTCTTTATTTTCAAACTTCATTTTTTTTTCCAAGTGAGCAGGCAGGCACAGGGAAGCCATTTCCCACTAACACCACACTGTAGCAATATCCTTCCTCCAAGCCCTGGCTGAGTTTATCTCTGGGGGCAGTTACGATGGGCATAAAGCATGGGCCCTAACATAGTGTAGCCTGGGGTCACAGAAGGAATTCAGTTAAGCGATCTTATTGTCCCCATTAGGCAGAACGCCAACTTTCTTCCAGCCCTTTCCTTAATTTTTTTTTTTTGAAAAAAAATTTAGAGAAACAGATAAAACCCCAACCTAAATAAAATCCACACAACTTATTTGCTTTCTTCAAGATGGTGGCTGCGGAGGGCTGGCATGAAAGGAGAGGGAAGATGTGGCTATCACTAAAGCATAAACAGTAATTACCTTGTAGAAGTCTCCAGAGCGATCGATTACCTCTCTGGTTTGTAAGAACAGGACTGGGAATACACAATAATTGATTTCTATTACTTATGTGTATTTTCCTTTTAGCTTTCCGAAGAAGCAACGTACTTTAATTGACTTTAATTTCAAATTACGTATTTTTATGACTCCTGGAGTTGTCTGGAATTAGAATGAACAGAGTTGCTAGCAAGCCTCACGAGCTATACTCTCCAGAGAAGGCAGAAATACTGTGTGCTTGGGCACACTCGTGTGTGTGTGTGTGTGTGTGTGTGTATTAGAAGTATTCATAAAACCATCACACAGCTGGGTCTGGAACTTTATCTGTCTATCTATCTATCTATCTATCTATCTATCTATCTATCTATCTATCTATCCTGAATGTAGGTAGCTGTTAGATTCATTTCCCTTGTTTTAGAGAAAGTAAGCATTTTTCACAATGAGAAGCTGAGAGAGAAAGGTCATAGCGAGGTTTGGCACAGGCTCAGTAGAGATGAGCATCCTCTGTGCATGACGAATGGGCAGAGCCGTCAGTGGCACGTTCATGGCACACCATCAGACACCAGCACGGGCCATCCCTGCTGTGATGTCAGGGTCCAGTCAAGTTTCTGTGAAACAGTGAGGGACTGAAATCATCTAATCCATACCTTCAACTTGTACTTTGATCCAGAAAATAAAACATACTTCCCAAGAACTGGGAAACTGAGGCCACCTCTCCTGTGACAGTGCATTTGGGAGATGCAAAGCCTAGCACTGGAGAACAACAGCGGCAAACTTACAATACCGTGATGCTTTGCCACAAGACAAAGAGAAAGTTCTCCAGATAGTGTCTCTTCCTGGCTTCCTATAATCTGCCGAGGGGCAATTCTGTGATATTTGACACAATCAGTACACTACGGTACACCCTGATTGTGGTGCCAATTGCGTGGTGTTACAATTACTGGCTAATTGGAAGTTCTCTTCCCACCCTGCCTTTTTATGATATGATTTTCCCTTTTAAACTTTTTATCCTCTCCATTTTTATTCAGGGTCTAGAGCATTTTAGGTGATGGAGAATGGGTTTGCAATAAGCTTCTAATGAGAGATTCCCGACTGGGTTCAGTGACATCATTCAGGCAGACACTGAGATTTCCGTTTTTTCACTGCTTGGACAAAGGTGCCTAGGGGATTGTTTATTCTTCAGTGCTGTAAACAAAGCAAGGGCACACAATGACAAAAGGAAACTCAGCCATGGGACACTACAGCTCCGATTTCTGGGATACCAAGGAGCTGTAGATGTGCATGGGAGGTTCTGAGGCACAGTCAACATATGAGGACGTGTTGAGTTTGTAATATTATCATTGTATACCGTGATTCCCACCACAAGAAGCCTACCAAATCAGCAAGAACAATGTTTCTCGCACCAGCAGCTTAAAATACAGAATTTTATGCATCAAAATCCTTTTTCCTTCCAAAGATAAAGCAAAATCAATGATTTAAGGTAGCAGATCTATTCAAAGAAAAGTAAAAGTATGTATGTATATATATATATAAGCTTCTATATATATATTATATGTATTATCTTATATGTATATATATATATATATATATATATATATATATATATATATATATATATATATATATTCCTTCCAGGGATAAGAATCATGAGTAATATCCCAAGCTCTAGCTCTAATGTCTCATATCTTATGTGTATATTTCCCTCATAACAAAAATGCATTCTCAAAATTTAAATGCAAAATTCCAGGCTTCTAAAATTCTTAAACAGCCAATGTGACTGACAAATCTCTCTGAGGCACAGACTATTGTGATGCTACTGTGTAAACTCTCTGCCATTGAGAAGGAATCAGCTTGCAGTACTTGAGGCTGCTACTTTAATACTGGAAGATTTCGCCAACAATACAAGGGTTGCAGACAATGACGGCGAAATAGGACCACTGACATCAGGCTGTCACTTGGACAATGCCCCCAATAGCATGAGTGACATCTGATGGTGGAACAGTAGGCGACTGAGACATAGTAGGCTTGCGCTTTGTCAATTATTTCTTTTCTTCTTTCTCTCCCCAGTGGCTATTTGTCATTCTAAGATGACGACAGACTTCCCTTCCCTTAGACCTTTCTGAACTCTGCTGTCTTTGGACATCATGGGTATCACCGAAGAAACTATTTGCTCGGCGGTAATTGTATGCCACCCCTCATGGCAAGGTAAATGATAATGAGGGCTGCACAGAGAATAGGCATCCTGTCAAAGGGGAAGGGAATGGCTTTTAAGACATACAGCCATACAAAGTGCCTTATAGACTTGTCCTGGAGTAACTGTATCAATTAACCACGCTAAAAGCTCTAACTCAGATGGGCACTGCACACAGCATGTCTACTGGTATTTTATTATCAAGTCCATTATGATGAGTTCATGTCCTAGACAAAGGGAGAACAGAAAAAGAATTCAGGCTGACAAATTAGACTTGAAATCAGTTTCATTTACATAACGACTGGAAGTTCATTAATAACGGAGTTTTAATTATTCATGGTCTTGTTTCACTAGATACAGCAGTTTCCCCCCCGCTGTGCTGGATGTCTGGATTAGCTAAAATGAACCTTAGCAAACGGATGGGCTGCCCAGAAACTTGGAGGCTTTTCTCTTTTCACACTGCTGGAGCTGGCTGGGGGCAGGGAGGTGGCTTGTGTCTACAAATTGGGGCTCAGTAATGAGCAGGCAGCAGCAGAAGGCACTGCTGAATAGAGAGAAAGGATACAGGCCAGCACAGTTTCTTTGACTCTGTGTTCCATGTAAGCTGAGAAGAAAGAGAAGGAAATACTGGCACTGTCATGCCTGTGGAGCCTTCACCTCAGATGATAGTGCCTTCAGTTTCGGCTGTTCTGAGAAGGCCCAATGTATCGCACACAGTTGAGCACGACTGTGGCGGTGCCCTTGTTCTTCATCTTTGGCTAGAGGATCAGGAACTGGGTTTATTTTGCTTTGCATGCATTTGAAAAACTCATGAGGAAGAAGAAAGAAACATAAGCCAATGCCTGTTTTCAATTATCTAGAAAAACCTGAGATCTAGATCAACAATAGGCTTTTATTCCATTTGCTTCTGAGGACAACCATTGTGACTTTTTTGTTCTTACAGATAATCAGCAATGACACGACATCTTTTTTTTTTTTTTTAAAGATTTTATTTATTTATTATATGCAAGTACACTGTAGCTGTCCCCAGACACTCCAGAAGAAGGCGCAAGATCTCGTCGCAGATGGTTGTGAGCCACCATGTGGTTGCTGGGATTTGAACTCTGGACCTTCGGAAGAGCAGTCGGGTGCTCTTACCCACTGAGCCATCTCACCAGCCCGACACGACATCTTTACCCTAGAGAACTTACACTACTGAGGCACACCTTCATCTTGCACCCAGCCTGGGTACCACGTTGGGAAGGGAGTAGCTGCTGAGCCCGTTGCTAGGGGCTTATTGCATCTCAGGCTCTTTCACTCTTCACACACTTTGCTATTTTAAGGGAATTGTTCACAAAGAGAGAATCCCTGATAAAACAAGCCCCAACTGTTCTCCACGTTTTTACAGGTGACCGAGATGAGGAGACGGGGCAGGAGTTCTTTTCAATTTGCAGTCACCGGACTGCTGCAGCATCTGGTTTACAGGGCTGTCTTTTTTCGCAAGTGCTTTAGAAAAAAAAAGTTGTTTGTCAGAAACAGCCTCTCAAAGAAACATAAGAAAAGAGAAATAAACAAGGAAAAACCAAGTTTAACAAGAGCCGGCTGATACACAACGCATCTTCTGGATTCTCCCATTTGACTTAAACTGAACAATATCGCGCTTGTTCTACCAGGATGGAAACAAAGCTCCATAGAGACCTAAAGGTATCTGGTGAAGGATGGAGTCTGCCTGACAGGAGGTTCCCACAGCTCCATCTTCACCTGAAGACAAGGGTTGCTCACTTTTCTTCATAGCTTAGAGTTTTCTTCTCAGTACATAGTTTATATGCTTGTTTCTTTCTTTCTAGATTCTCTTTACCATGATAAAACATTAGAGCAAATAAATGTACAAACTTAGTTCCTGCTGCTGCTTCTCCTCTGCCTCCTCTTCTTCCTTTTCTTCTTGCTCTTCTTTTCCTTCTACTCTTTGTCAATCCTCCCTTCTCCTCTCCCTCTTCTTCATTCTTCAGAATATGGTTGGCTTTCTTAATGATTGCCTGAAAGTCATGTACTTAAACAACCAGTGGATATTCTTAGAACATGTTGAGAACAAGATGCTGATGTAAGCAAGGGCCATAGGAAGAGTTATTAAAAAGTAGACCGTCTACTTTGCCTGGTAACTTTATCCCAAATGGTCCATGTGATAACTAGGCTGCAATAGCCCTCTTCTCTCGCCAATTTGACCATAACTCTGTGTGCATGTCTTGCCCCTACACAAAGAAACATTCTCCTTTCCCCCTCTCCTTCTGCCTATTTCTTGTCAAACTCTGAGCTCTTCTTTGCTGTTTACAAGGACAAGTGCTTAGTGACTAGTTTGTGTGTGTGTGCACATGCACATGTTTGTATGTACATGGGTACCGTAACTTATGTGAATAGTACATATGAGAAGGTCAGAAGCCAAACTTGGGTGTTAGTCCTCAAAAGACATCTACTTTGATTTTTTTTTTTTTTTGAGACAGCATTTCTCATTGGTTTATGACTTCACCAAGTGTGGTTAAACCAGCCTGGCCATTGAAGTTCCCGTGGTTTCCCCCATCCCTGTTCCCATCTCTCTTTGTCTGGGATCATAGGCTCATTTCATCATGATCAGCTCTTAACATGGATTCTGGATGCCAGACTCACGTTCTTTCTCTTGAAGGCATGTCCTTAACTGTGCTTTTTCTTAATCCCAGCTAATTTTAGTCTCAGATTTTATTTTGTCCCGTTACTCCTGAGCTGCCTTCTCTGCTTCCCACCCTGCCACTACTTTCCTGCCCATTTTATGAAGCTATATGGGAGACTTTCAAGTGCTTAATTATTGCTACAGAATGATCAAAAACATATTTATAGTATTTTACCTTTTAAATCTTTCAGAAGTAAATATATATTCAAGTACAAAGAGGAATGAAGTGCCTTATGGGTAAAGAAAGCACACTAAAAGGGTTTAACTAAGTTTTTCTCACTAGGGAGCTAGCCTGAGGAACATGCTAGACCTCAGGCCAGAAGGAAACCAGGGGAGTTGAATGAGCTGTAAGGAGCAGCCCAGGCAGCAAGGTCTTACTGGCACAGTGCTACCCCAGTAAAGCCCACAGACAACCTGAACGGCTATGGCGCCAAAGCTCTTGACTCGGACTGTTTAACTTGGATCAAAAGAATTTGAAATCATAACACAAAACAAAACAAAACAAAACCTTGGAAAGTTGCAATCTGTCAAATCCATCTATTAGGAATAACTGTTTTTTTGGACTAAAAATAAAACTTTTGTTTTAACTTTGAAAATGGTTCAACTTGTGAATTTTTCTTAAGATGACAGAGATAAAGCAGCTGTTGTAAATATATACATATATATTTGTGTTTTTATATTTGTTGTTTTTAGTTTTATAAAGCAATGGCCCCACACAGGCTATGCACTGTACAGACCTCTCTCCACTCTTCGTTTCTGTAAATTTAGATTTTCCTATGGAGTGACGCTGGGTGTATTAAGGTTTAACCTTAGGAGCAGCTGCCAGCACAGAACAGATTCTGTCCTTTGTCTATTTTTTGATTGTTGTTTTAGTTTGGTAGGGTTTGTTGTTGTTGTTTGTTTATTTATTTCTTGTTTGTTTTGAGAAGATGAACATGAGGCTGGGCAGGTAGGGGATGGTCTAGGAGGACTGGGGAATGGAAACATTGTGATCAAAAAACATTAAATAAAAATATATACATTTTTTAAAATTAGAAAGGAGATCCTTGTTTAGTTATTTGGTATGAACCACACATACAATATAACATTCTGAAGCCCATTATCCCTACCACTGATACACTATTTCAATTAAATTACTAAATTAAATCTTTTAAAATTACTGAGTGAAGACAAAGGCTGACACATTTGTTCAATGGTAAAGTGTTTGCTGTGTAAGTATAATGATCTTACACTCACATCGAAAGCAGAGCATGGTGGCACCCATAGGTCATCCTTTGCTGGGGAGGAAGGTGGGTTTCTCGGGCTCACTGGCTGGTCTAGCTGAAGAAAGACTTGTTGATGTTAACCTTTGTTACACACACACACACACACACACACACACACACACGCACACACACACCCGAAAACGACAGTGTGTATATGAGATCATATTAAATGTCCACACTTCCTTCTGCAGGCAACAGAATCAGGGAGCAGAGTGGCAGGACCCACACATAGATGGTCAGCAGGTAGCAGAGATGCTCTGTGTCTTGTCATCATCATGGAGATGCAAATCAAAACCTAAGTGAGACTTCACCTGACACCTCCTACGCTGGCTATTATCGAAACAACAAAGCAAGTGTTGGAATGGATGTGTAGAAATTGGAAGCATTGCAGGCTGTTGCTAGGGATGCAGAATGGTGTATTTACTATGGAAAACAGTAAGAGGCTTCCCTCAAAAATTAAAATTACAGTCACCATATGGCCCAGCACGGCTGGGTCAAACAGATCTGCCTAGATGAATTAAAATTAGGATGCTATAGAGAAAAACACTCTCTTGCTCATTTCAGCACAGGTCACAAAAGGCAGAACATGTGGAAAACCTGGCTGTTCAGAGAAAGAAACAAAGCAAGAGCCACAGTGGACGCTATTTTGTGTCTAACACTGGAATTTTGCAACATATGATTCAGATGAACCCGGAGACTGTTACTTTACATGGACCAGGCCAGTTGTAAGAGGAGAAACCTTGCTTGACTCCATTCGGATGTGTTATTTAAACTCTGACTCAAGGGGTGGAGAGTAGATGGAGTTTAGAGGAGGATGGAGCATTACCGTAAAACAGGTGTGCTGTTTTAATTCTGTAAGGCAAATAGGCTCTAGATCTATGTCGTGTGGCATCTCACACATAGATGATAAAGCTACTGTCCCATCAAATATTTATGTATTTATTTTTTATTTATTTAATTTTAATTTTATTATTTTATTTTATTTTATTTTATTTTATTTTATTTTATTTTATTTTATTTTATTTTATTTAAGACAGGCTCTCCTGTAGTTGAAGCTGGCCTCAGACCCACTGTGCAGCCAAGAATGACCCAGATCTTCTGACTCTCCGGCCACCACCTCCCAAATGCTGGGCTTCAGTCACTCTCCACTGTGCTTGATTTATGAGGAAGGAATCAGGCACAGGACGGCCTGCATACTGGGCAAGTACAGTAGTGACTGAACCACAACCCAAAGCCCTTAAAATAATTTAAGTGGATAGATCTCATGGAGAGAAACCTTACCACAATAAAAAAATTAAAACAAACAAACAAACAAACAAGCAAACAAGAATTTCCTCACTGTTGACACAGTGCTGCTTGCTGAATGAAGCAGAGCGTCTGTGTGCTATCATGACTGATTTAATGAGTTTTTGCAGCCCTGCTTAGTGGCAATGTTCTCTTATCTAAAGGAAGGTGACAATCTTTCTCTGATGGAGTCTTTGTAAGAATTCAGGACCATTCTGTTTACACACCTTAATGGCTGTACACCTGGCAGTCGCTGTTATGATTGGACAGGAAGTTAAGAAGACCACTTTTATCCACTGGGCGTTGAATTTCTAATTTGACGTCGTCAGATCCATAGCGCCAAATTGAAAAGCACATGTAATTTTCTCTCAGTAATGGGATCAATAGATGTCTAAGGTGTAGCCTCTGTGGCATGGTGTGGGGCCTCTGTGCAGTCTTATAAGTCCCTGCTGTGGGCTGGAGGGGAGGAGCTGAAGCCACTGGAGCGTCCACACGGCTTTTCTAGGGTGTTTTATGTACAATCACAGTTTCAAAAGAACTCAGCTGGGCCTGCGCACACGCCTGTTTTTCTAGTCCTGGATAATCTGTGTTACATAAAACATTCCTGTGTAAATTTTTAAAAACTTGATTGATCCAGAAATATAATTATTTTCCATTTCTCCATCATTTCAACAAGAAGGATAGATTCAATCTAAAGTTAAAAATGTAAATTTATACTCCACTCCTGGATATCTTATTCTGTATCAATTATTTGAAGATTGGTCAAAAAATTATATTGATAGTAATATTGTTAATTAATGAATACAAACTTAAATCTTTGATGATGGTAGAGAGTATTCAATCCTTTTTAAAAAGGAAAGGAAAAAAATGTCAGAAATGCTAAGCTAGTTGGTATCCAATAGTTAGCGTTCTTCCGCAGGCTATTAACAGTGGTAGAGCCCAGCATGCTCGCTGCATATGCAAGCCTTTTGTTCCATCTCAGCACCAAGTACAGTGAGCTGAGGTGGGGCTAGCCTGTGATCCTAGCATCCAGAAGTGAAGGCAGGAACATCAAAGATAAAGGTCAGCTGGGCAGTTGTCGTGCATGCCTTTAAACCCATCACTGTGGAGGCAGAGGCAGGTAGATCTCTGTGAATCCAAGGCCAGCCTGGTCTACAGATCAAGCACCAGGACAGCCAAGGCCACACAGCAAACCCCTGTCTTGAAAAATCAAAAATCAAAAGTCAAAAGTAAATAAATAAATATTAAGGTCATCTTCAGCTATAGTCAGTTTGAGGCCAATCTATGCTACTGGAGAGTTTATCTAAATACATACATTCATACATACATACATGCTAATCTAAAAGACTAAATATAAAAAAGTCACCACATAAAATGCACTACTGTCTCTATCTTGGTTCATCTCAGTCTATATTCAGTTTTTTTAAATGTAGTGTTGTCTTATGACTGTTGTTACTATTTACTGTTATTATTATTTTTAAGTGTGTGTATGTATGCCATAACACGTCTGGCAGTCAATGAACTACGTGAACTATGTTCCCCCCCTTCATCTCTATGTGGGTTCTGGAGATCAAATTTAGCCCAGCAGGCCTGGCTCATTAATCTTCAGATTTATTTACTTATCATGCTCATATGTCTGGAACTGGAGTTACAGATATATCATCAAGAGGGTGCTAGGACTTGAACCTGGGTCCTCTGCACGTTCCAGGAGTGCTCTTAACAGTCCAGCCATCTTTCTTAACCCTCACCCCCCATCTTTTTTTTTTTAAGTTTAATGTGGGTGCTACTGATCAACTCAGGTCATCATGCTATTACAACACATACTTTACCAACAGAATTATCTCCCCACTCCTTTATATTTATTTTGAAAAGTCACTTAAGAATTACACCTATCGGAAATAGAGTGTAAGGGCCAGCGGGGATAGAGCAGCAGAATAAATCGACATGAACAGAGCTCATATGAACTCCCAGAGACTGAAGCAGTTCGCACAGGGTCTGTAAGAACCTTCACCAGGTCCTCTGTGTACATATGGTGAGTCCCAGGTTGGTGGGCTTTTTATGGAATTCCTCAACGTGCGAACAGGTGGGTCTCTGATTCTTATGTCTTCTCTTGGGCTCTTTTAACTTCTGTTGGATTGTCTGGTTCAATTTCGATGTGATAGGTTTTATCTTATTAAATTGTACTTCGTTATATTTTTTTATTACCTCTTAGAAGCGTAATAAGAGGCAGGAAGGGAGTGGATTCAGGTGGGAGGGTAGGTGGAGAAGAACTTGGAGGAGTAGATGGAGAGAAAACTATAATCACGATCTATTACATGAGAAAAGAATCTATTTTTAATAAAAGGGAAAGATTATGCCTATTGGCTCTGGAAGGCAGTGCAGTCAGTAGGGTCTTTGCTTAATATGTACAAACCTCGGATTCTAGCTCCAGCCCCCGATAACGTGGCTCATGTGGTACAAGCACACCATCCCAGCACTTGGCAGGTAGACGAGGGAGGCTCAGGAGTTCAGTGATCATCCTTGACACCATAACTAATTTGAAGCCAGCTTAGACTTCACGAGACCCTGTGTCAACCACCCAAGAACAATGGCAGGAAGACCATTGTTAGGAAACTGGGAAATGGTGACGTATTAGGAAACTACACTGGAGAATGAAGAGGACTTCTTTTAAATAGCTATGTTTCCAGAATGGACAAGACAACCAAGGTGGAGGCTGAGGTTCCTGAAAGGAAAGCCATGAAGGAGTTCTGTGTGGGGAGGAGGGGCTGTTGACAGATTGCACTTGGTAGCTGAAGAACATCCTAGCTGACGGTTTCAAGCTTGCCATCCATCTAGTCTAGCCTTCTTGTGCAGTGTCTCCAGGTGCTTCTCAAAGAGGCACTAAACCTGGCCTCATTGACGCAAGAAGGAAGCCCTAAGGTAGGTTTAATGCCAAAGATTAAGGCTGCATTAAGATTAAGTCTGAAATGCACCGCCACCAATTAGCCCTCTGGTCTTTCTGTAAGCCTTGAATTTTTGATGCGATCAATGACACCAGTGGAGCCATCTTCTGTGCAGTGGTTATTAAAGATATAAAAATCAATACAAAGATGATACTTGGAAATCTATATCACAGGATAATGAATCGCCATGAGAGCCCACTAAGAAGAATGTCAGCAAACCAAACAGAAGGTTCGTGCACAACAAGGCGTTTGATGCCGGGAGAATTGCAGCTAAATTTTGTATGAGACAGACATCCACAGAGCATGCTTACGGCACAGTTGCAGGACACGGTCTTAATAAAATTAAGACAGAATTTTAGCAAGGCAAAAGACTCCTGCAGCATTCAAAGTGGGAGGGACTGTGAGGAGAGGTAAGGAAGGGGAGCAAAGGAGCCAGAATTGAGATGTAAGGCTGAGCCAATAACACCATGATTTAACTTCATGACAAAACAGCATCAAACTTTCTCTGTCAGTAATCCTCACTCAATTTCTTTTAAATGAAGTATGATTTGCTTGCACCTTGCGTCTGTGAGAACTGATCGCTGGTGGAGCTGGGTCTCAGGGCTTCACAGAATGGCCCAAATTTAATATGAACTCGTGATTGATTTCGTTTCCTTCAAAGGAAGTTTTATTTTTCCTCCTCCACAGTTGAGCCAGGGCCTAACATGGCAAGTTCATTTTAGTTTCCCCCCTGATCCAATTGCAAGTGACATGAGAACATTCATGTGCTTCATCCTTAAGGGATGTCACAACATTGCCAGTGATGTCACAAATGGCTAAGGATGACTCTGTACCTTGAGAAATATGGATTCCCTATCATGTCTTTTGTTCTTGTTCTAGATTGGTTTACTTTTATTTTATGTGCATTCCTGTTTGGCCCGTGGGTATGTCTGTGTACTGTGTGCATGTCTGGTATCCAGGAAGGTCAGAAGATATTGGATCCCCTAGTACTAGATTTACAAATGGTTGTGACCCACTATGGGCTCTGCGTCCTCTGAACAAGCAGTCAGAGCTCTTAAATGCTGAGCCATCTCTCCAATGTCCACCCCCATCGTTTCTTAATTTAGGCTGCTAAGCAAAGCAGAAAAGAACCAGGCCTGCCACAGTCCTCATTCACTGAAACACTGTATATTTAATAGACATTGAATTTATGCCCGAGATTTCCCAATTTATAACTATGTAAATAAAGTTTTATAGACAAGGATTAGGAGAGGATGTGTTTTGTGTATATTGGGTGGTGCGAAAGTCATAAATGTTTCTGTTTCCTCTTCCTGCAGATGCGTGCAGGCGCCCCGTGCTGCACCTCTCAAGGGGGATGCCCTTACAGAGAGGCAGGCTCCAGACTACTGAGTATTAAGTCCTTAACTGAGAAGTCTGGTTCTGTGCTCATCTGTAAATGTATTGCTTTAGAGAGAGATGGTATTGCTTTTCTTAGAGTCTTTTTCTTCTACTCCCCGTTCTGATGCCAATGCAGTTTCCAGAAAAATGAAACAATGATTAGTTTATATTATAGCATAGTAAGTTGGGTTTCTCTGAATTTTCATTGCATGTTTTAGAGGTTGATTTAATCAGCTGTGGTTCTTGTGGAATCGCTCAGGGTTTTTTTTTCCCTCCTCCTACTGTATCATATTGAAGCGAGACACACCCCTGTCTTTTTAACAGGTCTTTCCAGTTTTGACTTCATTTACCACCCCACCCCTTACTGCCTTGTCCCCCAGGCTCCCAAAGCAAAGGAACCATCAAGTAGCATAAAACAAGAGAATTCAGTTAGACATAAATAAAAGGCAGATCTCTTGCTGGCAAGATCTGCCGTGATGAGCAAAGCCTGTGGTTTCAATGCAGTGTTTTCCTGATTGTGCAGACATCTCTGATTGTCCCCATGAACCCCACTTGCCTGGGGATCATCTACTCTCTTTAGTACTCCGTTCTCCTGTTTATCCTTGGTGGTGTCCAGAAGGGACTGTCCTAAACCTCTCTAGAAATCTACTCTACAATTACATGCATCCACTTAGTAGTTTCCAACAGTTCTAGGATCTGGTACTAACCAGGAGACTCTCTAGTCTTTAGATTTTATGAAACACTTTTGTGTCTTATGAGGCCATAAAAGCATTAGTTCTTCTTGAATAGCAGGGTTTTTGTTTTTTGTTTGTTTTGCTTTATTTTGTTTGTAACTCAATAGTTGAACTTATTAGTTTATTAATTAAACCTACTACTAAATAGTAGGTTTAGGATATAGCTCAATAGTGAAGCTCTTACCTAGCATGTGTGACGAGGGCCTTGATGCAGTCCCAAGCATAGTACATTAAAAAACGAAAAGTTATTATATTTAAAAGCTGGGTATGATCACTCAGGCCTAAAATCATCACACGTGAAAGGCTGAGGCAAGAGAATTGCTGTGAGTTCCAGGCCAGTCTAGGTTAGAGAGAGAGACCCTGTTTGAAAAAAAGAAAATGATTTCCAAGCAGCTGATGGTGACATGCTGTGCCTAGGATTGCCAGGATGCTTTGTCTCCAGGACCCGACCCAGGGCAAGGTTTTTCATAAAAAACCTGGGCAAACCGGCTTCTGAGGACCACATTCTAATTGCTTTCTGAGAAAGCTGGAGTCCTTAAAGTTTGGTGATTAAATGAATACCAAAAACAAATATCTAAACCTGGGTAGAATAACCAAATATGTTAATTGGTAGGAGGAGTAAAACAGCAGTTCAGTAAGAGCAAAGATTTTTGTAGGAGACCGATGGATTAAAAAGTGAATTTTAAAACTTGGGCAAGTCTGCCCGTACAGAGCAAGCTTAGTTTTCAAGCAGTGTTATGTTCACCAGATTAAAAACTGATGAAGTCTTAATGGGGCCGGGAAGGAAGCAGGCTAGATAGCTGGGAAGTGGGAGGTGAACCAGAAAATCTGATCTTTCATACAGCTAATATGCTCGAGAGAGACAGGGCCCCCACAGAGAACACTGACCACATTCCGGAAGGCACAAAAGAGACTTGGAAAAAACACCTATAACTTAATTTGGGACTCAAGAATAGAGATGTATTATTTTATTATGCATTATATAAGCCAATATTAATACATTCTTTAGTTTCTAAGTAATTAAACATGATTTTATGTGATTATAGAATTATTACATGATGGTGGCAAAAAGAGTCACACAGGAATTATACACTGGGCCGTATGAATTGAAGGGGTTTTATTTTATTTGTTTATTTGTTTTACCTAAACAAACTTAGAACTATGAATACTTGAAGGCTTCTAAGAGTCAAGGCTACACCATACCTTTTAATAGCCAAAGTGCCTGCTGTCTACTTGGCTCTTATTAACTGGAGAAAGCAAATCTTAGACAGTCTAAATTTAGGATACAGTCACACATATATCGTGTGTGTGTTCTGTGTGTCCTCCCCCTCTCTGTGTGTGTTCTATTTGCACTTCTGGGTTTGAACCTAAGGCCTTGCACACACTAAGTGTTCATGCTGCTGCGGATACCACTTCAGCCCTAGCCTACTGACTACAGTAGATTGAGATAGGCGAATTGAGAAAAAAACAAAACACACAGCCGAAGACTAAGAATACTTCTGTTGCGTGTTGACAGAAACGATTGTCTTCACAGTTTTTCTTGTACATTTAGATATTTTTAAATTCTCTGCAGTAGCATTTCCATTATTGTTGAGAATAGAAAGAAGGAGATCAATGGGAAGTCTGCATCTCACCACTGAAAAATCCGCAGATGCAAAGCGAATCCATTTTACCACCGGTGAGGCCTTGAGCTAGAATGAAGACGACTTCCATAGAAGTGCAAGGGTGGTTTATACATTAATTAATTAACTGAGGAGGCTTCGGGCAAAATCAGGGCTCCTGATCCGGAAGGCCCCTGGCAAGGAAGATTTGATAGACATGGGGGAAACCGTAAGGCCAGTGGACACTCCTTAGCAAGAAGAGAGGTTTATGTGTACCAGCACACACACACACACACACACACGCACACGCACACGCACACGCACACGCACACGCACACGCACACGCACACACACACATACACACACACATACATACACATACACACACATACACACACACATACACACATACACACACATACACACACATACACACACATACACACACATTCACACATACACACACACAATACACACACACATACACACACATACACACACATACACACACACACACACACACATACACACACACATACACAAACATACACACACACACATACACACACATACAGACACACACATACACACACATACACACACACAATACACACACACATACATACACACAGATACACACACACACACACACACACACACACACACACACACACACACACCGAAAAATGTGCAACCCGGCAACTTGAAATCAGAAGGAGGTAACAAATAAATAGACAGTGACTGGGAGGGAAACTGGTCTTGAACTAAGCAACAAAGACCCACAGACAGTCTTCTGTCTTCTCAATATGGAAATTATTCAAATCCACCGGGAAATCAGGTTATGGAATGAGGGACAGCAACCTGACTCCTAGTCTGACAGACGCCTGCGTTCCCGCTTTAAGTCATCAGCATTGGGTCTGTTTCATTACCAGGGGGCTTTGACTTTCCCTCCAAGAGAAGCACAGACTGCCTTCACTCTCCCTAATTCACTCGCTCACTCCCAGAGTCATTGATTTTTCTGAATCTGTAGCTCATCTGTTTGTAAGATGCTCATTGACTCCATGGGACAGAATGGCAAGTATCGGTTGATGTTAATGTACATGCATGCAATAAAACTGTCAGTCCAGTCATCTGGTATCTGAACAAAAAGAAAAGACATACCTACACAATGAAGCTTGTTGGAGAGAGGATAAAATACTTGTGCTTAAAGAGGCTGGCCTTGGACTGCAGAGAGACGTGGGTTCAAACCCTAGCCCCACCTCTTTACGTAGTTGCTACATTTGATCAAATTATACTTTTGAGCTTCATTTATGTTTAAGATGAGAACAGCACATTGCTCCTGATGTGTGTTTGGTGAGAATCACATAAACTGTATGCAAATTTGAACATGCAATAGTAATGGGTTCATGACGAACTCAATAGAGTAAATAGTCAATATGTCTATCATCATTAGAGACAGTCTGACTTTAAAACTGATCTTTTTATACATTTACTTATTGAACATGTGTTTATGGGAGTGCACATCCATGTGCTTATGTGCCTGTGTGTGCTCACATGCCTGTGTGTGCTCATGTGTCTTTGTGTGTGCATGTGTGTGAGAGTCATGGCATAATATTCATTTGGGAGTGCATTCTTCCACTACATGGCTCCCGGAATTTAACTTATGTCACCAAGCTCCTCTCTTGATTGAGTATCTCACTGGCTTCTTAAAAGCTAATTGGTTTTTCTGTCTATCCATCCATCCATCCATCCATCCATCCATCCATCCATCCATCCGTCTGTCTGCCTATCTATCTATCTATTCATCTTTTTTATTATTTTTTTTTTAGTGCTGGAAGTAGAGATGGGAGCCTACGATTGCAAGTAAGATGCTACACAGTGAGTTTTATCTCCACCTGTCTTGGCTTGTCTGAAATATTAAGACATAATATTTCAGGCCTGGAGAGATGTCTCGGGGGTTAAGGGAAAGCTTGTTGCTGTTTCAGAGAATCTGCTTGGTCCCCAGCATCCACACTAGGCCACTTACAATGACTTGTGACTTCAGCTCTGAACGATCTAGCACCTTCATCTGACCCCACTCACATGAACAAAGGTACCCTTGCATATGTGCACTCAACACAAATCACCAATCATAAAGAAAGACAGTAGCTGTACATTGTAGGGGACAAGATGGTAACTCCACACATGTATTCAGTATGTAGTCACCACGGTGGTGCATAACTCCATACATGTATTCAGTATGTAGTCACCACGGTGGTGCATAACTCTACACATGTATTCAGTATGTAGTCACCACCGTGGTGCATAACTCCACACATGTATTCAGTATGTAGTCACCACGGTGGTGCATAACTCCACACATGTATTCAGTATGTAGTCACCACGGTGGTGCATAACTCCACACATGTATTCAGTATGTAGTCACCACGGTGGTGCAATGAAACCTCCTCCTTCTCAAGAGGTTGTGAGTTCTACGTGGGGAATTTTCATACTGTTTAAATTACCCAGAGATTTACCACAGATTGTTGTAGCTGACAACTCACTCACTGTGCTATAAAATACTAAAGTGAATTCCAAATTCTGTACATCTTTCTGTTCTTTATAACAAGGGCACCTCCCCCATCCCTCTTTCTGGTCTCTAGCAACTACTGTTCACCTTTGCTTCCATTATGAGAAGACTTTTTTGCTTGTTTGTGTTTTGTTTGGGGGTATTATATGGGCAGACGGTTTGCTGCTATTGTTGTTTATTTCCGCTTGAGAAGGATCTCATTCTATAGCCCAGGCTTTCCTGGAACTTGACACATAGGCCACACTGCCCTCAAATGCTTGGACTCCTACCTCAGGTGCCCAAGTGCTTAGGTAACTAAGGCAGGAGCCTCGTGAGCTGTAACTACTTGTAAGTTACTGTTCAGGCGTGAGAAAAAGGGCATAGTGACAGAACATGCAACTTAAAGTTTTAATATGAACAGAAAAGTTTTAGTTTTCCTTGTATGGGTCAAGTTTTGTATTATTAACACAAGAATGCCCTCCTCTCCCCACTTAGATGGTAAAGAGTTAATTTGCAGAACAAGGCACAAAAGAGTCAACATTGATATGGCCAACGGTACCAGCTTTATTAAGAGATATCCTTTGGCCATGTCAGATGCTAATAGGAGGCTGCCTGATGAGCCAGCAGGGACAGTGAAAGAGACAATCCTTAGTGGAAGACACCAGTGGCTGATGAGTCTCTAAGCACTTTGGTTTGACTCAGCCAAGTGGTCAAGTACTTGACAGGAGCAACTTACAATGGAGCAGTTGATCTGAGTTTACCTTTGAAGGGATATGGTCAATTATTCTGGGAAAATTCAAGTGGCAATAGGGGCTCAATTCATAGTCCTGGAAGCTAGCACCTTGCTCACATCTTGCCTAAGTGGAGAGCAGAGAGCTAGACCCACCCCCAGAAGCCAGGAGGTTAGCCAAAGCCCTTCCTAACCCTCAGTAGACTGTGTCTGCTATCCACCTCTCCTGGTTCTGCAGCTTGCCGATACAGAATATCAGCTCAAATATTGAAGCACACGAGTCTGTAAAGTACGTTTCGCAGTCAAACCAGAGCAAGCAGGCTTTGCTCACGGCACACATGTATAAGTGAAAAACCAACAGTGTAGGTGCCCATCTGGGAAAGGGCTTTCCCTTCTTCATCCTAGAATCAGCACTGTTGACCCTGAGAGGAGGCCCCGGTTTCCACTAAGCTGGAGATTTTCATGGATAAGTTTTAGGCCTTTCCCATATCCGAAGAGTCAAAGACTCCTGGCTGGGACTCCCTGAGCTCCACAGTGAGCCCAGCTCAGTTAACTCCTCCACCAGGCTTTTAGTGATGAGACAGCTCATGGCCTGCCCTTACAAGCATGATATCCCTTATGGTTTCCCCCAGCAAAGTACAACACATACAAATTCTATTCATTAAGAATCACAGGCTTTGGTGGCTAGAGAGTTTGCTCAGTGGTTAAGAGCACCGACTGCCCTTCCAAAGGACCCAGGTTTAATTCCCAGTACCCACATGTCAGCTTACAACTGTCTGTAACTCCAAGGTCTGACACCCTTACACAGACATTTAAAAAAAAAAAAAACCACCATTGCACATAAAGTAAAAATAAAAGCAAATAAATTATTTAAAAAATTAGAAAGAAGCACAGGCTTTATGAAAATAATTTATTACTCTAGCTGAACATTCTTTTTGTGTGGCATATGAATATTTTTATATGTTGATTTTATTTGTACAAATAAACCACAGAGATCTCTGCGTGAAACCAGCAAGATTGAGCTTACATGTTTTTATTGGAGTGTGTTGGTTCGTCTCAACTGTCAGCTTAATGAGATTTAGAGTCGCCTGGGAGATGCAGTGCCGGGGACATCTGTTGGGGGATATTTTCACTGGGCTAATTGTTGCAAGAGGGCCTGCCCACTGTGGGTGGCTCCAGACCTTGGCTTGGGAATTGAACTACACAAAAAAGGAGACAGTGACCTGAGTGGAAGTATTTATCACCTTCCGCTCTTGCCTGCTGCTGTGGTATAACCAGCTCCCTAGGTTCCTGCGCTTCCTGCTGTGATGAGCTGCAACATGGAACGGTAGGTAGGTCCACATACATCCCTTCTCCTTACGCTGCTGCTTTGTCAGTGTGTTTTGTCATAGTAATAGAAAACGAAACTAAGACACGAAGAATCAATTTTTAAACTAACTGTCTACTCTTGATGTCTAATGAGCCCCAGACAGCAGACTTAGGACCAACTGCATATTACAGTCTGCTAAATATTTTTGTTGCTGAAGAGTTTTTCTCTAAATATCACCCTTCAAATTTGAGGTTCTTTTTTTTACCATTTCTTAAAGTTATATCAGAAATCTTAGCCAGATAAATGCTAATTACCCTAAATCACTCAGACAGTCCCACTGACAATTTGGGACTGGAGCCCAACCTGCTCCCTTGACTGAGCAGGCATCCATCCCTGTCCTTTCTGTTACCATGGTGATCAGTTTATGGACAGCATTAGATTGGGAAATGATTTCTGACTACTTTGCTGTAGAGTTTAGAATTTCTAAAGTAGCACACCAAATATCTAATACTGTATCCTACACAGTTGCATTGCTATTGATGTATTTTTTTTTAAGAGAAGCTATATACTGGGTTATATTTTAAAAAACAAACGAATGAAATAAGTATCTCAGAATCACAAAGAAGAAGACCATCTTTTATTTTTATGGAAAATGCTTTCTCCCCATAAATAACCTCTTAGTAAGAGTTGTGGCTATTACTTTTATTTTGCCAGCTTTTGCCTTTGATAATGAATATGAATGCTATCCATTTTGAATATGATTGGAGTATCAGGCTTGTGTAAAGCTAAGTGGCAGAGGACATATTTTGCATATATGTAGCCAGAATTAAAACCCTGCGGTCATATACACATACACAAATTATAATATGGTTAATCAAGATGACTTTGATTCAATTTAGCTCTTATTATAATTAATAGTTTTGATGAATAGCTCAATAGACCATTTATTAAAACTTAAAATATCATATTATCTTGAATTGCTAATGAAGATATGTCTGAAATAAATGATAGCATTTGTAATATATTCTAAGTAAAACAAATGGTAATTCTACATACAAACATCTCAGTGGCATATAGTGTATTTAATGTCGTTTTGGAAATAGGATTCATCACTGTGTGATCATTAGCATGACAATGACCAAGGACATTTTACAGATGAAGAATGTAGGTCCTAAAATAGTTGATGCTCAACTACTGTTGTCCTGACTCCTGATGGTGGGCTAGGGCTCTAAAAACAGTGTCCCAGAATTCTTTTTTTCTGAACCTTCAGTCCCAAGAGAAAACAGTATAGTGGTCTCAAGCAATGACTTGGACTTGTTTGGCCTAACAGCACCATGCTTTTGCTCCTTAGGAGAGAAGGAGAAATGTGCATAGAAACACGGGCAATTGGCAGGCCCACTGGAGAGATGAAGCCATTAGCTGTCCATAGGCTCATTAAACGCTAATGGTGGTCATAATCATTGCTGTGATTCGGAGGCACTGCCTGCTCTCCCTTGAAAGCCCTTTTGTTTTGCAGTCTCCTTTTCATTCAGCCTCCTGAAAGGCTATGCCAATGCATGTTTGCATCTTTCCAAGATGGCAAAGCCTTCCAATTGCTTCTCCCACTGCACCGTGTGCTGGCAGGAACGATCCCCAGTTTCAGATCCCATGATCCCTGCTGTCACCTTAGGGCTCGCCAGCACACATTCACCAGCAATGGAGTGGCAATGATATTCCTTCCTCGAATTCCCAGGAATACATGTTGTATGTAACTCCTTTAAAGAGAGAGGGATTTGGGAGTTCGGTTTTCTTTAATAATTCCCACATGGTTAGGGAGAGTTTAGCCTGTGGGAGACACTGGATTGCATCCTGGTACCAATACCACTACTAAAATGCTTTCAATTAATCATGAAATCCATAACTATTGATAATAGTAATACTGAAAGCCACCAAGATTGAAGCCTATAGGAGTTGAGAGACTAGGACAAACAGAGATGATACAACAGGAGCACTGTAGTTAATCAATTAATGTCATGCTTGCTATGCAGCAATATTCCAAGTGTTCCCAATCTGCTGGTTTGGTTGCACATGTTCACAGCTTGTTGGAATGTCTACTGTTATTTCTCTCACTTTGTGGAGGAGAAATCTGAATCCTGTAGTCATGTATGCAGAAGCACCATAGATAACAGCAGAAATCCCATTTGGGTTATTAAAATAATACACATTTAGATTCAGGTTGGTGCAAAAGCCTAGGCCTTTAGTTGTTATAGGTAGAGCTGACCACTGCCTGGGAGAGTGGTAGCTTCTAGGAATTATTACTCTTAACCAGGAAAGCGATGGGCAGTCGTGAAGAGTGGGTTAGACACATGAAGCTTTCTATTATAAAGGACTTCACTGCCCCTCACTTTACCAACCAGCAGCATCCTCTATAAAAAGCCTTCAGTCTGTCCTTCATCAACCAGCATCCTTGGCAAAAGAAGCCCAGCTGGGGCCCTTTGTCCCTTTACAAAGAAATGCATTCCAGTGGCGTCTTGCTGCATGCAGTTCTAATTCATCTCTCCTTAACTGTGATTTGTGATGTCTACTCACATTCCAAAGCAGGAGTGCTCTCCCATCCCAAGAATTCTTTTGTCCAACACAGAGACAGGTAGGCAGCCAGCTGGCAGCAACAGAGCAGATAACAAGAAGCCACACATGCACAGACTCACGTTCTCATCTCTACCCAGGACCACAATTTTACCCTGAAATAAAGGCTCATTGAACGCTATAACTTAGAAAATCACCCACAGGCAAAGCTCTACATCCGTACACAATGATTGAATTCACACCATAGCTAAAACCATCCTGGGACTTACTTTGAAATTCATCGTTTGTCTTTAGAAACTATGTAGGCTCCATAGTCTTTCCAATGAGTTGTGGAGTTTAGAGGAAGTAGCCAGCCACCTAGAACAAAAACAAAACACTCAATGTTTCAAATTCAGCATGAAAAAAACAAATCAAGAGGATGGAAGGTGCTCTACTCCGCACATTCAGTGTTTTGCTTCAGAGTCTAGGGATGCAATACTAATACCGAGAGACACTGGATAGCAGAACCGCCATGTTTGTACTAGGTGTTCAGGGAATCAGCTCAGATGAAAAGAGCAAAGGCTACAAATGAGTCCTGGAAATGAACAATGCAACCAAACCCAGGAGGGAGGAGCCTGCTGCCACCCACCTAGGGAGACCTGTTAATCAGAAGATCAATTTCACTCTTATCTGAGTCATTAGGCAGCCATTGATACCACCTGCTCACTTTAAACATACAAATACAGACCAGACATGAGAAAGCTGACACCACGCTGCAAAACCCCTCTCTGTACAGAGTGACAGGAGGACCAGGGCCCAACCCTGACTCCAAGAATCTAGGCATCTGCTCCTCCAGCAGACACAGGTGGGAGAGTGAATCAGAAAGCTGGTCTCCATGGGAAGGGAGAAGACAGATATGCCAGAACACAGGAGCTAGGAAAATTGAAAGTCAACTGGAATTCAAGAAACATTTAATGCACTGGGGGAGGGGGGGGTCCTCTTTCTTCTGAAATAATTCTATCCCTCAGCTTCAAAGTGGTGATTCCTTAAAAGGACACGGATAACACAGAGATCTCGTGAGCTAGCTTTATTGATTTTGAGAACCACTGACTCCGTGAGCTGTAGCATAAGGGAACCCCACACTTGTCTGGTTGGGTTGTCCGCTACTAATGGCTAAGGTTCAAAAATAACTCCATGGAATTGGGGGTGGGGGAGCCAGTGGCTCCTCACCAGTGGAAGAGAGGGAAGACAGATAATTTGTACATAGTGGCAGTTGACCTTGCCCTGCAGTAGCTACTGTCTGCTTCTTTTAGCTTCTCCACACTCCCATGGTTAATAGGCTTTTCAATCTTGTCTTAACCCCTTACGCTCATGAGAACCTATAGATGTCTACTTGGAGATCATCAAGGCATCCCCTTTATGTGGTAAATGAATATTTATGGCTCTCTCTCTCTTTTCTTTCCTCCTCCTCCTCCTCTTCCTCCTCCTCCTTTTTTTCATTTTTTTTATTTTGAGACACGTTATCCTTAGGTAGCAAGCTGTCCATAAACACTTGATTCTTACTGCCTCAGATACTAAACTGTTGAGATTAAAGATGTGCACCATCATGCCTGATTCTCAACTTCTTCCTTTTTTTCTCTCCTTCCCTCCTGTTCTCCCTATAAGGGACTTGCACTTTTAGTAGCTATGACCAGTCATCAAGGAAAGTCTTTCTGCTTTGCTCTCTTAGTCTAGTCTGAATCACCTTGTCAGTGGTAACTTGCTTACCTGGGAGGTAAAAGGCAAAGTAAGCTGGCTATCTTGCTTGACGCTCTGGGATGACAGCCTGCTAACTAATTACGTCTCTACTGCTTCCTCCTGTCTCTGAGAGTCAAAGTATCATGTGTAGGTTCTGAATACTTAAGATTCATTCCTAATTAAGCAATGTGTAGATGGATGGATTTTCTATCAAGCGAGTCTCAAATATGTAGCAGAAAATGAAGCAACATTTCTAGTCTGCGATAGAAATGAGGTTAATCAAGATGCTGCACGAGAATCTCCTTCCTAATAAAAAGTCTTCCTTAGCAGTTTTCTAAAGTACAGGAATCCAAAATGGGCTAACCTTTTATATATTTTATTTTAATGTCTGTGGGGCTGAGGAATTAACCTAGGACCTTACACTTGCTGAACGGGTTTTCTTCCAGTCAGCCACTGTACCATCTCCTTATTAGTATAATTTGAGGTTATTTATTGAATTTAACTATTATAGTTAATTTATACATTTCTTGTTCTTTATCTTATGTAAAAATCCATTGAGAGGGAACAAGAAAGTAAGATTTCAGGGACCAGAAAATTTGAGATTTCAACATAAGTATGATATAATACGTTCGACGTGAATTGATGAGATAAGTAATGACTTTCTAGGTGTGCACACCAGGTAGAATCAGATGGGTGAACGAGGCAGAAAGGTTTGGTCTTAGAATGGTGGCTAAGTGGGGACTGGAGATGTAGTTCAGTTTGTAGCGTGCTGCAAAACACACTAAAGGTCCCGAGTTCAAACATCAGCTCTGCATAAAATGTAGCGTATTGCTGCATGCCTGTAATCTTGGCACTTGGAAGGTGGAATCAGTTATTTCAGAAGTTCAAGGTCATATCCTGAGCTCCATAGTGAGTGCATGGGTCGTCCCAGAAGCACACATGGTCTGCCTCTGTGCAGAGAACAAGAATGAATAACGTAAAGTAAAATCGACTATTTTGAAGAAAGCCGTTCTTTAGGATTTTCCACCCATTACTACTTTTTCAATAAGCTTGGCTACAAACTCCCAAATTCAGTGATTCCCCTGCCTCAGTCTCCCAGGTAGCTGAGATTAAAGGTGCATGCCACTGCACCTGGCTCCTACTATCTTCAGAATTTGAAATTACTTTTCAACTTCCAAACAATAGCAGTTTAATATACTAAGCTTAATCCAGGTAACAACTTGATTCACATAGTGATGTGTGTGTGTGTTTACAAATATAAGACCGCTAGGCAGTGGTGGCGCACGCCTTTAATCCCAGCACTTGGGAGGCAGAGGCAGGCAGATTTCTGAGTTTGAGGCCAGCTTGGTCTACAGAGTGAGTTCCAGGACAGCCAGGGCTACACAGAGAAACCCTGTCTTGAAAAACAAAAAAACAAAACAAAACAAAACTACAAATATAAGACCAAGACTGTAAAACCCTAGTAATAAGTGGTGTCCTTTAATCTGTAGTGTGGGGGAGAAGGTTTTAGCAAGATACAAGTGGCAATAAGTTCCCAAGGACATTAAAGCAAGATTTCATCTGCTGAATGCAAATGGACATAATTACGAGTAAATAGAGAAGCGTACACAATTCACGAAAAAGTTCGAGAATTAAAACAATATCAGTTTAGAGGGGGAAAGTTCATTTGTCATTCTCTCATCTGGAGGATAGGAAAAGAAAAAAGCCTTTTTTTTTTTTTTTTTTTAACAAAACAGGGTAGCGTTCAGGTTGCCTTACATACAGACATGTCCAAAATGTTAAGCAAATGACTTTGCCTTGAACATGTGCATCTTTTCTGCTTGTCCCCCTGCCTGGCCTGTGGTGGAAAAACTCCTCCCTCTCTGTATTGTCCCTTGAAGAACAGGTACAATTACTGAGTGGACCAATTCCACTCTGCCATCTTCCATGGCACAGCCCCGGAAAGGTTTTGCTGTTATCACCAGTATTGCCACTGTCCTACTTAAAACAACTCTTAGAGGATTCTGAGCTGATTGGGATATTCACAGAAAGAAGTCTGCCCTCTTAGTTGGGGGCTTGGCTCTAGGACAGGGACATTAACCAGTAGACAATCTACTGGAAACAAGGACGATGTTTGAGCAAGGAGTGAATGAGCTAGAAATCCAATTTTGGCACACAAAGTATCTATAGCCAAGATCAGAGCAAGGACAGAAGATGAAATTAGTCAATAATTAACCCAACCAACAATTTCATCAAAATTTAAAGTATAATATTCTTCTAAATAGCAGTATGTTATATTAGTAGTACACCATAAGAATAAGGTTTTGAATAGTATATAGTACTCATTGGGACAATGATCTATCAGGTGATTAAGATTCAGAAGTTAAGAAGTTGGTGAAGGTCTGTGCTCTCTTGGCTGGAAGGTACTAATAACATTGAACAGATCAGAGGGTGTGTACTGGGAGTGGCTTAGTCTGGGAGAACTGGTCCTGATGTGCTTACTCAGAGTCTAAACCTGGGAAGATTGGCTAATGGGTTTTTGCAGTCCAGACACAAAGGCCATTAATGAGAACGAAGATGAGGTGGCAGCAGGGAGATAAAAGGAAGCAAGAGCTGCAGGAGGTGTTTCAGAGACCACCAGGAGGAGTTGGCTGCTGCTAAGACGAGCATCAGGGAGGAGTGGACAATGACACACGAGAAACACGCTCCCTCACAGAAAAACCCGGAGGCCTCCGATGAAACTACAGATGTCCAAGGGGCACACTAGTGTGCTGGGGTGGTGACAAGCATAGCTATGCATGCTCCTTCCTACTGGCGGAGTTAGAAAGTCTCAGGGAACAGCAGCAGAGAGCCCTAAGCACAAGGCTATAAATGAGGGATGGAATGAGGATGAGAGATGTCAAATAGATGAGATAGCTAATGCTAGGATTGT
Source organism: Mus caroli (assembly GCF_978045245.1). Classification (NCBI taxonomy): domain Eukaryota; kingdom Metazoa; phylum Chordata; class Mammalia; order Rodentia; family Muridae; genus Mus; species Mus caroli. The sequence continues at coordinate 10,687,172 of NW_028227258.1, read as the reverse complement.
CTAAAACCACCAAAGCTAAGAAAGACAGCAAGACTCCTTAGAAGAGGAGGTTTCGGGAAAGGACAGGCGCAGCAAGCAGGGCTGGTGGCAAGCGGGTGGGTAGGAAGCCTCTGCTCTCCTCAGCACTGGACCCGTGAGCAGGAGTTACTGAAGTACTTTTCATGACGATCCTTAGAAAACTGACTTTGTCATAATCTCTACTTCATAAATTAGAAAGTGAGAGGAGAGAAAGTTTGCAAAGACCACCCTTTAGGCACCACAGGGGCAAACTTCCGATTTAATTACACCCCAGAGTCCTTGTCCTTATTAAGTGTGCCTGTGGAGTTAAGGAGGGCGTTGTTTGTTCACTTTGCAGCTCTGTCCATTGAACCCAGGGCCTCAAGCGTTCTGGGCAAGAACTCTACCACTGAGTTCCACACTCAGCCCAGAACGAGCTAGTTTGCATACAGCACTTGCTCTTAAAACAAAATATCCCACAGATTATACTTTCATGGTTCATTTAGCGAGTGAATGATCACAGTCTTCAGGCTAAAGCTGACTGTACAACAGGCCTGAGAAACATAGGTGAAGTGGGAAGTTTTCAAATAGCAGCATGCAAAATAGGTATGTTCCACATTCAACAAGTGCTGAAAAGTTTATAGGAGGTGCCCAGGCCGCAGTGGGAAAGGGAGAGGCTATCATGGAAGTACATCGTACGTTGGGAAAGTAAAATTCATATAGAGACCATTGTAGTTAGAGTTACTATTGCTGTGATAAAACACTGTGAGCAAAAGCAACTTAGGGAGGACAGAGCTTACACTTCTACATCACAGTTCATCATAAAGGAAGTCAGAATAGAAACTCAAACAGACCAGGATCCTGGAGGCAAGAGCTGATGCAGTAGCCATGAAGGAGTGCCGCTACTGACTGGCTTGCTTTTCATGGTTTTCTCAGCCTGTTCTAGTATAGAACCCAATAATAGCACCACCCAAAATGGACTGGGCCTTCCCCATCAACCACCAATTAAGTAAACAGCTTACAAGCTTGCTTGCCTACATCATGATCTGGTGGAGGCATTTTCTGAGGTTCCAGCCTCTCAGATGACTTTAGCAAAGGTCACATTGACACAAAACCGCCCAGGAGAGAGAACAGGGGTTTTAAAACATTTTCCATCTGTGTTCTTGTTTCATCCAAGAAAAACTGTATGGCAATGTAGGCCTGTAGATATATAAAACAGAAATACAAACTGGGGAGAAAGCTCAACAGGAGAGAGTTTGTCTTTGCATATGCTAGGCCCCGAGTCCAATCTCCAGGACATGAACAATAAAAATTAGAGTGAAAGCATGTGTGCAAATCAAATATTTACTGATAGTAAGTCTTAAAATATTATAAGCCAAGATTTTTATATACAGATAACTTTATCATTTAGTAAAGACCAAAGCAAGGTCGGATACTAATGCGATGGATGAGCTTATTCATGTTTACACACAAACCTAAACCATATCTGACACTGTAGGGCACAGAGCAGCTTCAGTGTTTTCCAGCGCTGATTAGGATTGTGGATTTATAGTTGTCATTTCTAGGACTATGGCCTTATAGAAACATATAGCACAAATAGGGATTTCAAGCCGAGTTGGAAAGATGTGGTGGCTATTCTTGTAGTCCCGTTAACCATATATGGAATTAACTAAAACCAAATGACTGGCCATACCTGTGAAGACTTTTTTTTCTTATTTAAATCATTTGAACTAAGAAGAGCCACTTCTAATCCAGATCCTTGAGACAAGACAACCCTTTAATCCAGATCCTTGTAGATGGAAAAATCACACCTTGTGCTGGCAGCTTAAGAAAACTGTGGAAGAAGGAAGCTTGGTATCTCTTCACTTGGTTCCTTGTTCTTGCTTTTGTTAGCAAGTCCATCCCTTCAATATCATTAGAGACTATACCTTTGGGATTCTGGCATATACTGAAGACCATGTGAGACACCCAGCCTTAGGGACTGAAAAACTACTGGATTCTAGGACCTTCCTTTATAGGCAGCCATTGTTGGATTAGCTGGCCCACAGCCTGTAAGTCCTCTTTATCCCTTCCTTCTATCTCTCTTTCTCTCTAAACATATATGTATATGTTTAAATATGTATAACTAATAAATATAAATATATTTATTTTAATAAATTTATATATTTATTGTAATATAAATATAAAATATATTAAACATAAATATTTATATATTTATAAGTTCATTCTATAGATTTTATTCCTTTAGATAACCCTGACTAATACAGGGAATAAAGGGTCTATGTGACTTATACTTTTACACTGTATTAGCCCATCACTGAAGGAAGTAAGGGCAGGAACTCAAACAAGGCAGGAACCTAAAGGCAGGAGCTAATGCAGAAGGGTACTGTTTAGAGAGGTACAAGCTATGGAGGGGTACTGCTTGTGGGGTTGCTTCTTAAAGCTTGCTCAGTCTGCTTTCTTGTAGAACCTAGGACTGCTAGGCCAGGGATGGGCCCACTCACAATGGTCTTGGCCTTCCCCCATCAACTAAAAATTAAGAAGATGGCCTACAGGCTTGCCTGCAGCCAGATTTATGAAGGCATTCTCTCCACAGAGTTTCCCTTATTTCAGGGACCATGGCTTGTGTCAAGCTGGTGTAAAACTAGCCAATAGAAAAGCTGAGGCTCTTCAGGCGGCTTTGCTGTTGATGTGGGTGTGAAAACCTGCATGGTGCACTGTGTATGCTCTGTGTTCAGAGCCAAGCTTTCAGTGAAACCACGGGATGCCAGCATCCTGGGCCAGCACTGCCAGAAACCTGCTTGATTCCAAATTGATTTTTGTTCATTGTGTATTCAGTAACCTTCAGTTACATAACTTCATACGGGGGTTTAACTCAGAGTTTATAAAGCCATGAAGACTTATATAGTGAGCAGGAAAGAGTCAAGTATCATCATTTGAGAGCATTTAGACAGAGGAATGTGGGGATTGAGCTTAAAGAAATCGAGTACAAATATATTGGATAAGAGATCCTAAGGTTGTTTTTTAACTCTGTCCTCAGAGCAACAGGAGAATATTGAAATGTTAATAATTATACTTCAGAGGGTGAATGCTAACCAACCAAGCTCACATAGCTGCTACAGGAACCAAAAGGAAGCTCAGCTTATATCAGTGCCCCTTCTGTTCTTTCTCAAAATCTTATCAAAGTCCTGAGCTGTCTTGCAAAAGTTTACCAATCCTGTCTGGAGAAAAACATTTGTTTGTTTGTTTTGTAATTTGTGATATGGACAGTATCCTAATTTCACTCTTGTTGCTCTGTTAAAACACTCTGATCAAAAGGAGTTTAAGAGAGAACAGAGTTAATGTAGCTGGCAGGCATGCTCGTGCTCAGAACTGCATAGGGAATGACCCTGCCCACAGTGCTCTGGGTTCTCCTACATCAATGCACAGTCAAGACAATCCCCTGCAGACAAGAGGCCAACTATTTTTTGGGCAATCCCAGATTTGGGACTTCTTTCTCGGGTAATTTTAGGTTGTGGCACATTGACATTTAAAATTAACACCATATAGATATCCCATGTCTTTTCTATTGCTATAAAACCAAAGGATTTAGACTCTGACCTAGACACCTTATAAAAAAGAAAACATTTAATTTAGGGCTCACAATTTCCACAGGATTAGAGTCAATGGACAATATAGTGTGGACCATAGCAGTAGACAGACAGGAAGGGTGAATATCTAAGAGCTCACATCTTGATGCTCAAGCATGAGATAGACCAGCTAACTGGGAATAGCATTGACTTTTGAAACTTCAAAGCCCACCAGTAATATGACTCCCCAACAAGGGCACACCTAGCAATTTCTCCCAAACTGTTTCAAGAACTGGAGGACATAAAAATACACGAGCTTCTTGGAACATTCTCATTGAAATCACAACACCCTGTTAGTGTTATTTGCTGCTATTACTATATCAGCTACAAATATAGTCTAGCAGTAGATATGGGAAGATATAATCCATATCAGTCTCAATGGTATTCATAACACAGAGACAATGATATGTTAAAAAGGGTCAAGTATGGGTTCCATCTTGACTGTAAAAAAAGAAAAACTCACACGAATGGAAAATAATAAGATGTATCACAACAATTAGAAATGACTAGTTTTATAGATCCATTTTGTATATTTCTAATTTAAATCTCTATTCTAAATTTATGCAATGTAAGTTTTACTAATGGGTCTTTAATGAAAAAGCACTTTCCAAAATCCTGAAAACCAAAGGATTTAGACTGGTGACAAGGCACCTTTGTCAAGTCATTCTTGGGCATACATTTTAGTTAGTTCCTTGTTTTTTGTTTTGGAAGAAGGTTCCTGGAAATTCAGAGCTAAACTTTCTTGTGTCTTTCAGCATATCTCACCATGTTGATCTAGGTTCATATTGAGTAACAAGAAGTTTTTCCGCAAACACGCCAAGAGTTGAAGCTGGTGGGGGAGGTGGTGTGATAAAACGCCCCTTTAATCCCAGCACTTGGGAGGCAGAGGCAGAAGGATTTTTGAGTATGAGGCCAGCCTGGTCTACAGAGTGAGTTCTAGGACAGCCAGGGCTTCACTGAGAAACCCTGTCTCGAAAAAACCACAAAACAAAACAAAACAAACAAAAAACAAAAAAACCAAACTAACCAAACAAACAAACAAACAAAAAAAAACACCCTCCATGGGGACTGGGGACTTACAGGAAACATGCAGCTCGCCCCTCCTCCTTGTGTTCTATCAGGAGAGCAGGATTTTCATTTCAAATACAAGCTTCTAACTTGGAGCACAGCTAAGTTTATAACCTCTGTCCACATTATCATTCAGCTCTGTTATTGTCATGTAACCTCCTCTTTAGGAAAAACCAGTGGACCCTAAAATAAAATGATCGCAAACATGCAAATGAAGGTAGCTGAATTCTCGGGCGTTGGCAGTGTTACTTGAGTTTGAGATGGCCTCAGAAGGGACAATCATAATATTTTTCTGGCTGTCTTGTCTTGATTTATAATTTGAATCTCCATAAATGATAATAGAGAGGGCAATTATCAAAGAAATGGAAAGGGTAATTATCATTAAATTGAAAACACATCACACATCCAACACGATGGATGTCTGAGCTAAAAACAGATTTTGTGGATCTTGCAACTGTTCCAGAGGAGTTTAATGGAAGCAACTTCGTCTCCCACCTCCTCTAATTAGCCAGATGACTTTGGATATATCCTCCCCACCCCCTTTCTCTCCCTTGGATGAGAACACAAGAGCTGTTCATCTAAATAGAGACATGACTTAGGATCTGTGAATTGATGAGACATAAGCAATTGTCTACTTAGTATAAAAAAGAATTTCCTTTATTTTCTCTCTCTCTTTCTCTCTCTCTCTCTTTCTCTCTCTCTCTCTTTGTGTGTGTGTGTGTGTGTAAATTCAGATATGATGAGGCCACAGAGCAGGTGTAGATGTCAGAGAATAACCTCAAGTGTTACCAGTTGCCATCTACCTGGCTTTAAACAAGGTTTTTTGTTTTAACCCTCTGTGGCTTTCTGGGATTCTTCAGACTTAGCTCCCATCACATAAGCCCTGGGATTGTGAGCTATTGTTAACCCGGGTTTTGATGATTTGGATGCAAGGCTTCATACCTGTGGGGCAAGTACCGTACCAGCTGACTGACTCCCCCCGGGGTGGAGTTTTAGTTTTCTTGTCTGTACCTGTGTAATTACGGGGGAATGGGGGCACCCCTTTCATCTCTACCAAATACTGCAATAAATGAGTTTAAGTGAGGCGGCAAGGTTTTTGTTCATGAGCATAAATATCAGACCGGACCCTGGCATTGCCCTAAAAGGCTTTGTCTTAAGTAAATCAAATGAGTTATAATCCGAGCTCCAAGCATTAGTTATCATGTCTCAGAGAATGAAAGAAAAGACACAAGCTTCAGGACACTGCTCAGAGCGAACTGTCAGCTAGATCTGTTCGCTAAGGAAAATGGCGGGGGCAGGGCATCTCCAAACTGAAGAGTACTTTCCTTGGGTTTTTAGATCAGGAGGAACAATTATTGCATGGATTCTGATGTCTGCTAAAGAGACACTTCTTTGTGTAATTTGATCCAATCAGGTGTTAGCAGTGAGTAGCTGGAATTTTCGGTCTCTGAAGGAGTGTTTACTGAGCTGCCGAGGCTCTGGTCTATTGATGTTTTTCATATATGCATCATGATGAAATACTCTGGGAGTCTAGAGATGCCAAGGGAATTTTATAATCATTTTATCTGGCTCTCTGCTTTTCACTCTACAAAGAAGCCCAACATGTGTTAGTGGACAGTGCTTGGGTAGATGGGAGTTGTTTAGTTGAGGGTAAAGGACCATAGGTGATGTCAGCATGTGTCGTTATACTGTGTTACCGAACTGGACATCATGGTAATGGACCAAAAGTGAGACCAATTGTTCAAAAGGAAAAAGGAAAGAAATCTCAATTGCCCGTTTTGGGATGGTTACATGAAATATCGGCGATTTCGGTCTTTCTGTCATCTCATGTCAAATTGCCTCTGTAACTCACCCCCCGAAACAGATCAATACAATTTTACTATGCTCTGTGTGACTCCTGGAGCTACACTCGCCTTGAGCTCGGAAGCCTGAGCTGCGCCTGCTGGTTTGCTTATTGGGGTATTGAATGCAGGTTGTTCTGTCTGCTGGCCTGGGATATGTGACATCCATGCTGGATTCTCTTCTTCTGAGGAGAATTTTCCAGTGGATCATCTGTTTCTTCCCAACATTTATTCTCCCCAGATTCTGTAGCTATATACGAAGTACTTCACTTTCATATTTTGGTGTTTCTGAGTACTGGATTAAGCCAGGACTCACCAGTGAGCTGTAGTGTTTAAACAAACAAACAAACAAACAAACAAAACTTCTATGTAATCTGCCCACCACAGACTTATAGACTCATACATGTATATCTGTAAATTGTTATCTTGAACTGTCTACTCCACTATTATTTTGAAGAATTAATTAACTTGGCCAATAAACATATTTTAAAATATCAAGAACTCCACAATCTCTGAACAGATGAAGAGAACCATTACCAAACATCAGGAGGAGCTTGGGGAATCACGTAGAAGAGGGGAAGGAAAGATTAAAGGAACCAGAGGGGTTGAGAACACCTCAAGAACTAGGGCCACAGAATCAACTAAGCAGGGCTTCCAGGGGCTCACGGAGACTGAAGTGACAATCAGAGAGTCTGTGTGGGTCTGCCCTAGGTCCTCGGCATATACCTTATGGTTGTTACCTTTGTATTCTTATGGGACTCCTACAGTGGGAGTGGGGGTGTCTCTCACTCACTCTTTTGCCTGCTCTTGGACCCTTTCCTCCCACTGGGTTGCCTCATAGAGTCATGATATGAGGGTTTGTGCCTAGTCTTCTTGCATCTTGTTATGCTGTGTGTTCAGTTGAATTTCCTGGGATGCATGCCCGTTTCTGAATGGACAAGGAGGAACAGTGGGTCTGGGGGAGAGGGAAGAGGAGGGGAAACTGTGGCCAGGAAGTATTATAGGAGAGAAAAATAAATGAATTTAAAAAATAAGAGTGAAAAAAAATATAAAAAACTCAAACAACAATAAGACAACAACGGAAAGTAGGTGGGTGTTTTGTTTTGTTTTTACAATTTCCCCCTGTGATCTGAGAACACAGCTCAGCGACACAACCACTTGCTTAGAACTGCGGCTGTAGCTCTGGGTTCAAGACACAACATCGAAAAGAAATAATTCCCCCGAAGTTCTGCGTGGTGTGAAGTTACTGAACTCTCGCCTAGCAGCTGTTATGAAGTGATTTACATTCGGTGCGCCCTCTCCAAGGCTGGGGATTTCCCCTGAATTACAGGAAGTCCCTCTCTCAACATGACATGCACTTCCCTTGATGTCACAATTCCTCTTGATAAGTATCAACATTTATTTTTAACATGGTCCTTAGATCTTATTCAGTATTTGGTTTCCATCCCTGTGTCAGGGACAGATAAAGAAGTAAGGTCAGCTTGTGGGACAGTGCACTCACACATTGAATGTGGCATTAATAAAAACCTAACAATACTGTTTTCATAGTTTTTTAATGTGTCTTGAGATGCCAAAAGAACTTGTGAAAAAACAACAGGAGAAAGAGAGGGGGGAGGGGGAGAAGGAGAGTTCTCCAAAAAGATGCATAAGTGAAAGAAAATTCATGTCAAAAAATTTTATCTGTGATATTTTAGAAAGTTGGTGCATTTTTTTTTACAAGTTATGACCATCCCTTTTCCTACCTTCAGTCCTCCCCAGATTCCACAGCTATGTTGGAAATACCTCTTTTTTTTTTTTTTTTGCTGGCTCTGAGTGTTATGGATTAGATCCCCAGGACTTCCCCACTGAGTTTCAGTGTAAAACCACCACCTCCACCACCACCACCCACCACCACCACCCCAAGTTTTCCAAAGTAGGGAAACAGCTTCTATGCAAAGTGCCCAGCATGAATTTTTAGAAACACAAAGGTGCGTCCGTAAACTCATTTACTTTGACTTGAGCATCTTTTATTATTTCGAGGGATTAGTTATCTTGGCCAATAGACATATTTTAAAATACAAAGAAATGTTCTTTTTGGTTGTTGCTATTGTTGTCAGCACTCAGTTTTCACATGAATCCAACATTACATTTTGGGTTATCTGAGAAGTTGTCAAAATGAACAAACAAACAAAAACCAAAAATCAAAGGACAGTGCACACATCAAGCAACAGGAGAGCTGAAGCCCTGGCTGGCCCACTCTCAGGCCTTTATACTACACTGCAACATCCCTTAACTCTGCTAGTTTTAGAGAGAACGTAGGCCTGTTTCACATGTATTGTGCTTCCTTGGATATTTGTGCTTCCTTATATTGAAGTCTTTCTATGAAAGCTAAGTATACACAGCTCGGTAGTAAAACACTTAATTAGCATGTGCAAGGCCTTGGGCCTGATCAACAACAAACAACTACAAAACAATCTCTCTGTGAGGGCCAATGTTCAAACTTGTGTCCTTGTTGGCTTGGACAGGTATTCTGCCTCTGAAGATGTCTCCAGACCTTGAGCTGTTAAGATCAGATCCTGTTATATTCTATAGCTTAGGCGGTTCCCAAGGTCTCTATCTTCCTCCCTCAGATTCTCAAGTGCTGAGAATATAGGTGTGTGACACAATACCTGTCTTAGCTTCATTTATATGCTCATAGCATATTAATTAACTTTACTCCTGTTTTCCAAAACCAAACACCTCAAATGAGTATTTCCTCCATTCCTATATCCTCTGGAGATATAGTCAACCCACTGTTAGGTCACCAGATATTTACAGTGTGTTTATTACTGTCAGTGTTAGGTAGTCTTCTAATCTGTGGGTGGTGTGTATGTGTGTGTGTGTGTGTGCACACACATTCTATACTTGGGAAGGTTTTCTTTGGGTAGGAAAGGTGATACACATATGGACACACACACATACACACAAAACAACTCTGGTAAGATAGTGAGAAACTCAGTGAAGAAAAATAAAGTAAGAACGGTCTCTAGAAGATACAAGTTAATTTCTATTGCCTACGTACTACATGTGTGAAACACTAGTCTAAGTTCGTCATAAAGAGGAATCGGTAGGGTTCTTAGTATGCTCTTTGAAGTTGGTGCTGCATTCACAGTAGGTAACTTCAGTGAACAGCAGTCTTCTCCCCTGGGTGAGATGTGGAGTTGATTGCTTGCCCTCAATATGGGGTCCTTGTTGACTAGGTTGATGGGTAAGGTCGGGGCAGAGGGAGTAAGACATCTAGTCCTCTTTAAGTTGTCTGACTTTTTCTTCCTGGTCTTGAAGTCCTAAGTGCTAGGTCAGAAGTGAGAAGAGGAACCCCACACTGCAAGAACATTGCAGCAACAGTTGGTGCAAGAGCAGTAAGGCCTTATTCTTGAGATGACATGACTTGGGAAGGCTGATTTGGGTTGCAGTAAATAACACGTCTCAACATGGAAATAGTTTCATGAAGTTTTATAGTTAGAGAACAAAAGCTACATTGGAAATACATTGATAGGAACGTTAGGTAGACAAATTACAGCAAAACAAGCAAGCCTGTGTCCTAGAGCTTTCAGTGTCTGTGGGTAGACTGTGGCAGTCCTTCAGTGGATGCATACTAAAGGCTTCGTTTGCCAGTCACAGGAATATGAGGTAGACACAGATATGGACAGTGAATGACTATTAAGTGTGTAGTCTGGATGTGAAACAGTCCAAATCTTTTCAACCACAACAGTGGTTTTAATCTTCTAGCCTTGTTGACCCTGTAACATGGGTGTGGCTTCTTTCTGAGAACTTCAGTTCCTGTAGAGTCAGATTTAACCTGAACCTTTACCAAGCTCCAGCCAGAGAAGGAACAGCCTGAGGGGTCAGCACCTCAGTCCTCCAGGACAGTGGTGATGAGCTCTGTGTGATCTACCCATCAGACTCCAGCCCACCCTTAGCCAAGTGAGAGACTGGAGGAGTTCTCTTACACACTGCGCCTCTGCGCATTTAGTTGTGCACTGGAGAACAGTTGGAACAACTGCCATGTTCTCTTTACAGATGAACAAGACCAAGGGAAGAAAGGTTAACTGATAAATGTGCCTCTTGGGAGAATCTGACTCTCACCGTGTCAGACTCATGTGCCACCTTAAAGTCTACCCCTGATGCCCTCCCAGTGAGGGTCACTGTCCCAGGCATCCTGGAATCTACTATGCAGTTCTGCCATTCCATCATCAGTGCCCCGCCAGGGTGCTTTTCCACCAAGGGACCTTGCGCTGTCCTTGTCCCAAAGGCATTATGCTGTCTCTGGCCTTTCAGTGGATTGGAATCTTAGGAGACTATGAAGGAGATTGACCCGCACTAATCTATAATCCTTTCATTGTGTTGTAAAATTATGAGAATTATTCAAGTGAAGTAGGAAATTGACTGCCATTTGATTAAATAAAGAGGAAGGAGAACAAAGTAATTTTCTTAAATTGAGGGCAAATAACTGTCACACACACACACACAAAAATCAAATTTCTTGGCATACAAATAGGTCACATCCTTTGTCTACCTGGCATATTTGGGTGGGAAAGGAGTGAGTGGCTGCCTGGCTCTGGATACCCTCACCCAGAGCATCCTTCAGCCAGATGGACCTTCCTTAACACGGAGGGAGATCAAGTCGCTCCCTGCGAGCTCAGTGGGCGTAGTTCCAGAGGGTATTTACCATAAGTTTAGCGATTTCCATTCTGAAGACCTTTTGTGCACAGCAGAGGGACGGCTCTCGGCACAGAGGAAAAGATGGGTGGTGGATGAGGCGTGTCTACCCTCCCCAGGAAACCCCTGATAATCTTGAAACTTCCCCGCCAGACTATTATACAATCCAGGGCCGTTTCCAAGCAGGAAGTATGATGTTCCAAAGACAACTTGACCTCCTGATTGAAAATAGGACTGGGCAAGAGGGTGGGTGGGGGTGGTCTGAGGAGAAAGGAGGAGACTTCAGGCCTGGTGTAAGTCAACCAGATGCACAGACACAAGCATGCAAATTTTGTTAGGAACACACGGTAACCTTTCTCTTATGACAAAAATCCCCATTATTTATTCCCCTTGGAGTGCATGGGTGCGCCGAGTTTCTAAATGTTCTGTTTGAAAAAGTCAACATAACTACAGAAAACAACCTATAAACAAGAGCACCCTGTTTTGTTTCCTGCATCCTCACTGGGGTGGCTCCTCTGATGCCTTGACAGCATCCAGCTTCCAGGAGTAAGCCTCAAGACTGGTTGCTGAGGGCTTTTACGCACAGCTCCTCGGCTGCAGCCCTAATGGTCCCCCAGACCTGTAAGCCCACAATTGCTCTATTGTTTACTTCACAGTCTGAAAAGCCATGGTCCCCATAATCCTAACGGTCATGTTCCCTCAGCAGCAGGTCCCCATCTCTAGTTCCCAGAGGGGCTTCAAATGCAGGCAATAGATTAGCATCTCCATGGCTTGGTGCAGTCTATGGCAAACCTATCTGCAAGGGCCCTTTGAAAAGTGTGGACAAGGCTAAATGATTTGCTCTGAGACAATTGTGTTCTTGAGGTGGAGAGAATTTAGGATAACTTCTGAGGACTGAATGCACTGGCTGAGGGGTAATACAAAGCTGGGGACCTCTTGGCCTCTCTCAGCGTTTTGTTCTGTTTCAAGGGATGGGGGAAGGGGACTTCCAATTGTGTCCTGATGATCAGAACATTGCCTCCATGAGAGCTCAAGAAAGACACATGCCACTACCAATTAACCATCAGCGGGGCGAGGTATTTATCCTTTCTGTCAGATTCTGTGGGAAGCGTGCCTTATTAGCATCGAAGCCCAAAGAAGTAATCCAGCCGTCCACATTTGCTTACCCTCCCAGGAAAAGCAGACAAGAATTCTTGGTTTGCAAACATACATAGGGAGATAAATAATAAATAAACACCTCTTGCTCTTCCTGGTCTCTACTTGAATCCCCAAATTAAAAATCACCCAATGAAATCCTATTTCCTGCCTGGTTCTCTCTGTTTTTTACATTCACAGGAGCTTTTATTTGAAATCCAGCTCCATCAAGGGTCCGGCTGGCTGCTTTGAGTGATCAGGGGCTGCCAATTCCCCGGTTAACCATCTCTGACCCTTCCCTCTGCACTGCACTTCGAGTCAGAGTGGCTGGCCTGGGAGTGAGAGAGTCTCTAGGGCCCATGTTTGTGGCCCCATCAGAAGACACTTCTTGCTTGCTTTCAGCTGGTTCCTGGCATGTATCAGAGGGATCTGTGGTGAGCAGCAACTAGGGACTCACTTTTCATCCACTCAAGTTGTGGTTAGACTTAGTGGCATTTCTTTCTTATCTCAGCCACTAGGAGTCAATCCCCCTGAAAATACATAGTTCTCTTGTTCTCTCTCTCTCTCTCTCTCTCTCTCTCTCTCTCTCTCTCTCTCTCTCTCTCTCTCCTTTCTTTTGTTCTTTTCTTCTTTCCTCCCTCCCTCCCTTTCTCCCCCTAACTCCCTCTTTCCTTCCTTTCTCTTCTTCTCCCTGAAAGAGATGGCAGAACTCTCAGCCCTCCCTCTTCACCCTTAAGATACAGTCACAGAATTATTGTGTATGTTCTGTAGGTCATTTGGGGACAAACAGGCAAGGGCCAAGTTAAATTATATGTTTTTCTATTAAAGGTCTTAGAAGAGGCTGCTTTCCTGTAACTAAACTGCTGATGTACCTCTTCATTAAAGACTCAGGGATTAAATAATACTGCTACCTTTTTCATATTGAAAAACAAAACAAACAAACAAACAAACAAAAAAACCACAAGCCAAACTTAAAACGGGAAGATTTAGAGTATAATGTTGGCGTTTTGAAAATGTACTAGGAAGATATTAAGTACTAGCATTGTTAAGATAAAAAGAACAGGAACTGGTAAAGATGCCACTTGGTTCTCGTCTTAAGCCAGCATCTAAACGGAGCTTAGCATTTCATGAATCAGTTTGGAAAGCGGAAGAGAACGGTGTAAGGTTGCCACCATCTTACATTGCCCAGTCAGGGTATTTTAGAGACGAGAGCTGAAGCACACCAGCAAAATAGAAGAAAGGGATCGTCATTCCTGAAGTGAGGATGTGTTCACTGGAGTAGGTGGGGCGGAGGGAGGGGAACCATGTCTCTGAATGCCAGAAAGCTTTGTCGGGAACGAGGAATTGTGACTCCCACGCCACTGGCCTCGGGGGAGTGGGGAGGGGGCTTCAGCAGCAGCAGCTTCCTGAAACTCGCCAAGCCCCTTCCCACCTTACAGCATTTGCACCCCAGCGTCTGACTGGAAATGTGTGTCCTGGGACCCCTAAGGAGTTCTCTGCTCCACTCTAACCACAGCGCTGAAAACCCATTCCGGGGCTCCCAGCCCTCCCTTCCCGCGTCTGTGCCTCTCCACCCATCCTGTTCCTTTCTTTTCTTCTTCTCTTTCTCCTTTTCTCCCTTCCACTTGCTCCCTGCTGACTGGGTCTTCTGTAGCCGAGGCTAGCCTGGCTCTGCCGCAGAAGATGCCTTCAGACTTCTAATGGGCCAGCCTCTATATTCTAAGTACTAGAACCGCAGGTATGCACCCTCCACATCCAGATTGCAAGCACTTCATACATGCTAAGCAAGCTCTTCTCCAAACTGAGACACATTCCCAGCCTCTTGCTTTATTTTTCTACAAGGACTTGTTACTGCCCGGAGATATGTGGTCACTGGTTCATACTCTGCCTCTCTGTTTCAGTGTGACGGTGGCCGGCCATGTGCTTTCTGTCTTCTTGTCAGCTTCTCTCTACTGCTACATTTACAGATGTGTGTAATTGCATAATCCTTTCTATTTCATTTTATTGTTGCCAAGAAAATGATTCTGCAGGGCCTGCACTGCTGGGTATACAAAAGCCATTGTCAGCTTTTTCTTAATATATTTATTTTATATATATGAGTGTTTTGTCTGCATCTCTGCCTGTGGAGGACAGAATAAAATGTCCAGTTCTTTGGGACTAGAGTTACAGACTGTTGTGAGTTTGCATGCTAGTGCTGCAAAATGAACTGAGTCCTTGGAAAGAGCAGCCAGTGCTCTTAATTGTTGAACAATAGCTCTAGCCCTGGAAACCACTGTTATCTTTTATATAGATGTATGAAGTGAATATATATCTATATATACACACATACATATATGTGTATATATATGTATACATGTATATACATATATATACACATATACATACATACATACTTATATATGTATGTATATATATATGTATGTACATATATATGTATATATATGTATATTGTGTGTGTGCATTTTGAATTATAAAAACAGTTTTTGAGGAAGAGACTGAAGAAACTGAGGGAGCCTCAGTAGCTCAGCTCAAGGCACAGCAAAGGGAAGTGGATACTTGAGTCTCCTCACTAGAAGTTCTTCCAAGTAGCAGGGCATGCTTTTCGTAGACCATGCAACCAACTGAGCGTTCACAGAAATAGAGCTGATTTAGGGAATGGAGCCATTCCTAACACCAGGGTGGACTGCTGAGAAAGGATGCCTCTCCTCCCTTCTTCCCAAAGTGACCATATTAAAAGAACCGGGCTGATGGCTCACACTGCTGTGACAGACGATACCATGACAAGCGATCAAATTCACATTCCCTTAATCAGGCTTTCTGTGGCACAGGGCTTCACACTCAAGACTCAGCGATCCAGGGAAACCAGGTTTCACAATTGGGCTTGAGAGGATTGTCAGACGGGTTGAGCCGTGTGTCACACTTCCGAGGGGCAGGGACAGCCACTAACAAAACCGTACACAAGTCTGTGGGAACCAGCTGTGCATAAAGAAGTGAGAACAGACAAAAGGAAACGATCAGATGCTTGGACAGAGAGGGGGAGGCCAGCAAGGCTGGGCCGGGGAGATGCCGCTTCATCTCTCTGTGACACATTCCTTCCTCCCAGGTATGGGGCAGAACCTCGCTGTACAATCAGAGAATTAGGTCATGGAATTTCTCTTTGGCCACACGTAGGATGGCAGGGAAAGGTCAGAGCATATTTCTAGTGCCCTGACCTGCCTTGAGGGGAAGAGGCCTTCTGATTTCTGTGAATTGCTTCGGGGAAGGAGAACAGAATGATAGCCCTCAGACAGGAGGGGAGCAAAAGGCCAGAGAGGGACTCTGAGCTTCTTTGAACATCTTTCTCTTTAAAGTACTCAGTATGTGAAAGGTCTACTCACCAGGATATCCCCTTTTGAGCCCCAATACCGTTCTCCTAACCTTGTGGCTTATTGACACCTCTGAAATCCTCTTTGCAGTTTATTCTGAAGCAGACAATGTTTACTGACACACAGAACTCAAGTTTCTCCTAGATAGAAAAGGCAACAGCAGATGCCAGGTGAGGCACAGGGAGCTATTGTTTCTCACAATGATTCACTGAGAAATGATACAGCATAGAAGGTAGACTTGTAGACCAGCCTGACTACCAACAGCAATGGGTCACTATAGAAAACACTGCTTTGAACACACTCTATGAAGAATAGAGTGTTGAAAGCCTAATTTTGGAGCTCTATGGGGTGATTCAGATTTGATGTATTTATTTATTTATTTATTTATTTATTTATTTTTTATTTATTTATTTAAAATTTCCTTGAAAACCCTCTCTTTCTGTCTCTCTGTCTCTGTCTCTCTGTCTCCATCTCTCTGTTTCTCTCTCTTTTTCCTGTGTGTGTGTGTGCTGAACATGTTTAATAGTGTTCATGTGGAAATGTAAGGACAACTTGTGGGTAACCAGTTTTCTCTTTCTACCCTATGCCATTCAGGGTTTGAACTTCAGCTCTCAGGCTTGGCACCAAGTGCCTCTACTGGCTCACCCACTTCTCTGGCCCTTTTGTCTTCTTTTGAGACAGGGTCTCCTACCTGGAATGTGCTACACATCCAGAAGTGACTTTGGACTCTTCATCTTCCCGCCTTTGCCTCCTGAGTGCTAGGACTATGGGTGTGTACATAGCCTGTGGTGTGATTGTAATCGTGGGAATTTAATCCAGGTCTGTCCATGTGGGAGGAAAGCAGGTGCGAGTTGAGTTACAAACGAAAGCCCTTCCCAGGAAACTGGGAATGTGTAGAGTTTTCACTTGTGGGACATATGGGCTAACACGGAGATATTTTTGGAGAAGTGGTACTTGTAGGTATCAGAGTTCAGGGCCTGGCATCCCCAAATCTGACATCTTGGCATGCCAGTCTGCCATGAATATTAAACAATCCCTCTGTCACCGAGCTCCACCCACCCCTGCTGCTGCACTATTTAATGTAAGCTGAATTGAAGCAAAAAAGTTCCCTTACCTTTCTCCCCTGGAACATGGCAGATAGGAATCCTCTGACCTACATCCCCTAAATGGAAGTCCCAAGGCCCCCATGTGCCAAGTCTTCTTTCTCGTATCTGAGGGCAATAAAAATGTGAAGCTGTAGTCTTTGCTTTCTAAGCTCACTAGCTTGTTACGGTTAGGTTGTATCTTCTGTTACCCAGTTGCATTTCCACATGACGACCCACTAGGTTTTGGAAGACTGTCTATGAAAACACAATGGCCTCTTGTTTTTCAGTCTTCATTGTGAGAGCTCCAGCCGGCAGAGGATGTCAAGTAAATAATGTTTTCTCCTGCTTATCTTTTACTAGAGTGTGGTCAGTCATGAATCTTGGACTGGAAGAGAGAAATATATAATCATGTCCTTTACAGATTCTGGGACCTGAAGAATGTATCCACGGTCTGGTACCTGCTCAGAAGACTGCAGAAATGCCAGGCAGAGCTGATAAAAGCCATCTGAAGGGCAATGATTTTTTTTTAAACCAGTGTTCACAAGGTCCGGGTGATTTGCCTGTAGAGATGAAGATGCAGTTCCTCTGGTCTCTTGCTTCTCAAGTTGGGATGAACAGTAGCAAAGCTTTGGTGTGTTTCTTCTTTTCTTGTTACATTGTTTCTTGTTATGGGATGTCAGGTATGAAACTTGTGCTAAGGGAAAGAAATTTGCCCCAGTATGTACACATTAAGCTTAGCGCAGACTTTTCTCTTGTAAACCAGGACCAACATCACCTTTCCTGTCCATTTATGATGCTTAGCAAAGGTTGAAACGAATGGAGGTGGGGGAGGGGACCAAATCCAGAGGGATGGGGACATGAAGAACATGGGACTCCATTGTGCAAACACACACATATGAACTGGGGTTTGTCTTGTCTGTATATGTAATCTCTCTCTCTCTTCCCTCCATCCCTCTCCCCTTCTTCCCCACTCCCTTCTTTCTTTCATTCTTTTATACCTCAGCATAGAACATACGTGGGGAGGGGGGCTGGAGAGCTGGCTCAGCACTTAGGAGCTCTGACTGCTCTTCCAGAGGTCCTGAGTTCAATTCCCAGCAACCACATGGTGGCTCACAACCATCTGTAGTCTGATATGATTCCCTCTTCTGGTGTGTCTGAAGACAGAGACAGTGTACTTACATAATACAAATAAATAAATCTAAACCAAACCCAAAACACCAAACAACCCCCCCCCAAAGAAACCAAAGCATATAGATGGGGGTACATAAGCCCTTGTGAATGAACCCATCCTGTTCTGACAGCCAGATTTCCAGAAACAGAGAATTAAAGGTTTGGGCAGGGCAGGAATCTTCTTAGGGTAATGGTGTACTCACTTGAGGGCAGGCTCATAATGGATCCTCCAGCAATATCAGTTACTAGTGTTGATATTAATTGTTCCCTTTAAAACACCAAACACGAACTAGCAAGATAGGATAGAGAGAGAAAGCACTTGCCCTACAAGTGTCATGGTCTAAGTTACATTCTGGGAATCCATGGTAGAAGGAGAGAACAGACTCCCAATATTTGTCTTCTGGCCTGCAGACATGCATGATTTAAACACACACACACACACACACACACACACACACACTGAGAGAGACAGCGAATGAATGAATGAATGAATGAATGAGTAAATAAATTAACAAACCAAGCATTTGTGGCTGGATATACTTGGTGGCAGTGAGCTTGCCTAGGGTGTGAGAGTCTATGGTTTTCATCTCCACCACGACAACAAATAAACAAACAAGGATCCCCATGTCCAAACAGCTAATTCTAGCATCTCTGAACCGTTGCTACTGCTGTGACACTGAACATTTGGTAACAGGTGAACATAAGGTCATTGGGCTGACTTTTATGATGGTGGATAAAGAATAAAATATTAAACAACTTAAGAAAATCAGGAGACTTAGATTTTTTCAACCATTATCCACTCAAAGGCCAATCTGTCTTATTTTAGTATCTCTAATCAAGAAGATTAAAATCAGAGGGAAAGCTCAATCCTTTTGATATTTGGAATAAAAATGTACATTTATATTTAGAACTACTGGGACACAATGAAAGATAGAGTTGTTTGAGGTAAAAGTGGATTGTGGATAGAGTGGCCAGTGAAAATGCTTCTTAAGTATGCATGTATGACAAAAGGCACAAGGAAGTCTCAAATTGGCTTTTGAGCCACACTGTGGTTTATTGTATTTTACATCAGTTCTAAGAAGACACCCCATGCCATTGTGTCTATTGGAAAATCATTACAGTACAATTAAAAGCAATGCTGTTTCACAGATGCACGTGAGCCCCAGTCTCTGTGTCTCACGCCTGGCCACTTCCTTGAGCCTCTTGTGACTAGGTGCTCTCATGATGGTTGAGAGACCCAGCTGTCGAGAAAACACTCAACAGATGGCAGTTGCACGGATGTGTCACCCTTCTTGGGAGCCCCTGACACCGGATCTGGGGACCTCCATCAGAGCTGGTGTGCAAATGACTCCTTTCAAGTAACGGTGGACTGGAATGTTCAGTGACAAAGTTAATCTCCCTCCAGAAGTGAAGGAAATTGAATTGCCCTTATGAAATGAAGTGTACAATACAATGCTTATGTTGTCCCTTTGAAAACTTTCACATTCTTATATATAAGAGTGTCAGACTAAGAGGAAGGTGACATTTTAGACAATATACTCCTTTCTCTTAAGGATGAGAGCAAAGCTACACTGGTCCTCTTTCTCATTGTGTGAAGCTCTATAAAGATCGGTTTTATATTTCCTTTAAAAAAAAAAAAGAGCAATTTAACCTTGGCCTTGGTAATGACGTGACTTGTTGAATGACATGGTCTGTAATGAAATTACCCTAAGTGGTTTGAGAATTAATTAAGTGGTTTCATTTTACATTGTAGCTGGCATTTTAGCACAAAACACTTAAGCTTCCCTCTTCATTACTGTCCCTGTACATATATGTGTGCGACATTACGTGAAGAGGAGACCTACAGATGGGGATTGTGAAAAGTGTGCTAATCACTGTGGAATTGGGCCTCATTACTCATTACTCAGAATGTGAGGTGTAGTTGGTTTCTGACTCATGTTCCTTCCTGTCAGTCACACAAGGTTTCAGGTGGTAGAGCCTTAGTTCTGTCTAGAGAACATTCTGGTCTGTCTGGGTATGTAATTAAATGACAGGTCAATCTTGAATAATAGGTTTAGGCCACCCTATGTCCTGGAAAAATGTCCTGCATGCACCTGCCTGCTATCGCAATCCCCTTCCAAGGCCTGTAAAAGGTACTGGCTTTCTTTGCTTTGGTCCAAGTATAAATGTCAAATCTTCCAAGCAGGGTGTGTGAGGGTTACTATGTCCTTTAGGGTTACATTTAAATATGCTAAAATTGTTGTTTTTTTCCTTTCTGATGTTATCAAAATTATGTCCTGAGACATATATTTATTCTAAATCATGACCTAAGATTTGCATTTATTCTAAAACTGTGACATTTGTATTTGTCTAGTCATGTAATTACATCTTGGCTTTACGTGTTCCTCTCTAAGGATTTGTCAGTGCATCAAACACCGGAAGGACAAGCTAGAAAAAGACGCACACCTCCCTAGTAAACAAACAAGGGAGCCAGGGCAGAACTCAGCCTGGCATAAATGACATAGTAGCTATTTGGAATGCATTGTGTATTTCTGAGACAAAGGATTCCACTAATTCTAAGAGCTTAGCGCATGTCAAGCATTGTGGGAAGTCCTCTACAGACATCATTAGATGGTATTTTAGCCACGTGTGAGATGGCTGCACATCCGCTAGACCAGTACACTTACAATGCTGTCAAGGCTGATCATATGCCCAAGCCAACTAGGCCGGTCATCTTCCAAACTCCTGCATTTTTTTTTCAGAAGAATTAAGTAACTTCTCCCCTATAAAACTCACTATTACTTTTCTTGTTGTTGTTTTGTTTTCCATACGGGATTTCTCTGTGTAAAGCCTTGGCTGTCCCAGGACAAACTCTGTAGACCAAGCTGACATCAAACTCAGAGATCTGCTGCCTCTGCCTTCCAAAGGCTGGGATTAAAGGTGTGAGACTCCACCTGCTAATATTGCTCTTTCTATGTATATGTTTGTAGAGTTCTGTCATGCTATTGATGGATGTATGGGATAATTAACGATCATTGAAAATATGCATTTTTTTGTATATTGAAAGACATCTTTATATCTTAAATACTAAAATTTCTATTAAAATCTGATAGACAACAAGCTCATGTTCTCTTTTGTTTGTTTGTTTTTGTTTGTTTGTTATGGAACACTTTATTAATATGCAAGTTATCCTTGACAGGGTCCACGATAATCTTCTCTGTGTTGTTTCAATTTTAGTACATGTGTTGTGGCAGTGAAAACATACATATTCTTTTTTGAAAGGTTCAGGAATATTTGTAATAAGTAGGCTGTTATTTGAAAAAATAATACTATGATTTGTAAAGAGTAATTTGATGATTTTCTTTCATGGAAATTACGTGAAAATTCTCCTTCTCACTTAGTGAATGAAAGAAGTGTGTAATTCCAGTGCTAAGAAGATTTTTAGATCCTTTTCCAACAGCCTACAAATAGGAATTACATAACAGGACATGTATTCAAAGGTAATTAGTACATCAAGAGCTAAGCAATTCCAAGGTTGAAGAGGGGACAAGTTAGAAAAGTGAACTAAAATGATTACCCCTCTCTCTGTGTGTATAAGGATGTGGTGTATATTTGTGTGTATATATGTGTGTGGTGTATACTTGTTTGTGTGTGATATATTTGTGTTTGTATGTGTATATGTGATGTGAGTATGTGTGCATTTGTGTTTATGTCATGTGTATGTACATGTGGTGTATGTGTGTATGTGATGTGTATGTGTAGGTGGTGTTCATGCGCATATTTGAGTGTGTGTATGTGATGTGTTTATATGCAGTGTGTGTGTGTTTGTATATATGTGTGTGGTGTGTTGTATGTATATGGAATGTGTATGTATGTTATGTGAGTGTATGTGTGTATGTGATGTGTGTGTGGTATGATGTATGTATATGTACATTTGTGTGTGTGTACTGGGAATCACACATAGGACCTCATACATGAGAGGCTATCTGTCTATCACTAGAGCTACGTACCTGCCTCTGCACACTTACTGCAGCTTTAGGATTTAAGTGGAAGGAAAGCACACAGCTGTGATGCTATTTGGTCCCCTCTGTGTCTTGCCATGATGCTGGTTCAGGACAATGCTGACACTTATGTGGACACGGGACTTTCAGTGGGTCTACACAGCACAGAAGCACAGACAGCTGAGATGAAATCAAGAAGACGAACCTGTTTGGGGGTCAGGCAGTGTAGATCTGAGCCCTGCAGAAAAGGCCACTGAAAAGCTGTGCTAGTGTGCCACCATTTCGTTGCCTAGTGGAAGCAGGTGACAGATTTACTTTGTGGAAGAGTCCTGGAAACAGGATTAGGGGGTCATGACTGGATGGCCTCTGTCCTGAATCGGTATAAACCTCATCTGCAGTTAAGACATTCACATCTGCCCAGCGGGTGGATCAGTCATAAAAGGAAGTGGGCAGACTGTAGGCTTTGCAATGAATCTGTGGTATTAGGTGGACATAATTTAAATGTTTTTTTTTTTTCCTTTTCCTGAAGAATAAACACATAATGGGAGAAAAATGAGGCTCTGAAGGGATTACATATCCCTAAATATTTTATGGCCATGTTAGATGCAACCCTGTGTCTTTCGGCTTTACTTGAGAGGGGGAGTATTTACTCACAATTATTTACTTACCAACTACAAACCCAACAGCCACTCTCTGAGGTTTCCCCGTGTGGTTTCCCTGTTGACCGCTCTGCCCTGGCGGGGCTATCTGCATGTAAAGCCCAAGGTCCTTGAGTGTAAGAAGACCATGTATACCCCGTGCTTTTACCCAGCTGATATTTAATGATTTACCGTTTAATACAGTTCACCTTCCATAGCCCGGAGTTCAAACAGAGGCAGCTGCTATTAGGCATGCAATAATATTGAACTTCCTCCCCACGACCTATGAGAATGTCTTCCTTCGCTTTAGCTACCGAACCATCTGGCCTTTCCCCTATGCCTGGCAACAGACGGAGAGGCACTGTTTACTTCCCATCAATGCAATCTGGGACAGAATGTATAATTATGCTAGCAGAAGATCTTCAAATCAAAATTCCTTGTGTTAGCAGCGATCTGTAGCTCAGGAGGACAAAACAATACACTTTAGCTCATTATCAAAAGAGCAGTGAGAACCTCAGGAAACATGGAAAATGCCCGCTGAGCTGAAATCGATTCAAAGGGTAGAGGTGTCCCCGGTTGCAATCTGCAGGGAAACTTATTCTCTTATAACTTCTATTTGCTTTCTTGAGTGTGGAAGTTTAGGCACTTGAAAAGCTTCCCTTCTCATAGCTCTGGAAGATATTTGACAGACACAGAACTAGAGAGATGAAGAAATTATCTAAGAAAGTAGATTTTCTTTTGAAAAGCCTAAAGCAGGGCTGAATTCATAGTATGCTTTCATAACATTCAAAAAGCTGTGTGCTCAGTCCCCTAGTACTGCAAAAATCTGGTATGTGGTGTATATGTATAATCTCAGCACTCAGGAAACAGATAGGAGGATCAAATGTTTAAGGTCACCCTTGCCTACATAGCCCCTTTGAAGCCAACATGGGCCACATGAGATCCTGGCTTAAAAAGCATTGATATCATTATTACAATACACACAAGCATGTACACACACATGCACACACACACATACACACATACACACACACACACACACACACGAAGAAAGAGACACCAAAACTCAAGTGTAAGATATGTAAAGCTATTGAAGTCTTTCAGAAAGAGAAAAATGACATTTATGTTAACAGATAAAATACATTTTCTATATTTTAATTTATTAGAATGATTGTCAAGTAGTGAAAAATTGAGACAAACTATACCTTTAATACAAAATTTTAAGATTTTAATATCTATAAATTGGGATTTACAGGAATAGGAAAATAATTATGAATTCTCACACTAATTACAAGTCTTCCAGACAACAACTGTTAGGAGTTACTTGCCCTCTAATTTCCTGCTGTGTACAGTGGACCAAAAGCAGGGGTATTTTTTTCCCTAGCCATAGATTCCTAAAAGCTGCAGGAGACTGATTGACCGAGTGTTCTTTCTCATTGTGGACGATGTACTTGAAGGTGTCTAGCCTAAGCTTAGATGTCCTTCTCTCTGGTGAGGCATCTTTCATTCTTAAAACTAGAGTCAGACTTTCCCTCCAACAGATTTTTAAATTTATTATTATATTTTAAAAATTAACTTTGTTTATAGTTTTAAAAATTATATTTATGTCTATGCATATTAGAAAATACCTAACACAATAACACCATTTCATTTATCTATTTTTGGTATTGGGATTTGAACATAGGGCCCGATGCAGTACCTCTTTGAAGTACAACTACAGTGTTATCTGTGCTTTCCTGCTGAGACATAGTTTCAACAAGTTGTCCAATCTGGCCTTGAACTCACTTAGGAGCCACAGAAGGCCTTGAATTTGTAAGCCTCTGGTTCTTAGCTTCTAAGGTCTTTGCCATCAGATCAACTCTGAAGATATCAATGTATTTTCTAAAGTTTGAAATTTGGCAAGAATGCAGATAATGTCTACAGTGTTTATAATTGTTCAGCTAGAATATGTGAAAAGGTAAAACCTTCTCCATGATTGCATGAAGAAGAGTCCCAAGTGTGTATGGACTGGGCTTTGTCCCACACACCTATATTCTCAGTACAGAGGAGGCGGAGTCAGGAAGACTGGGAGTTCTGGGTCATCCTTGCCTATGTAATGAGCTCCAGGCCATCCTGGCCTACATGAGAACCTGTCTCAGGAAAACAAAGCCAAGTGAAGCCAAACAGTATATAACATGTTCCAACTTAACACTGCACTGCATCTGGGCAACTGGCAGGAAGCCCTTAGTTCCATTTATTATTTTCAGTTTTCCTGCCGGGCTGGCCACAGGGCAGGACATGTGTACCTGGACTCTCAGCTTCATCTCTACTTGAGGAGAAGCCTTGTAAGCGTTTGTTTATTTATAGTAACTAGCAGATTTTTGGGCAAATGAATGTGTTGGTATGGAGAACTGAGCCAAAGTGATCATGGTTCTAGTAAAAAAAAAAAAAAAAAGAAAAACCCACGATCAAAGCGCACGTTCCATTTTAACACACACCTGTCCGTGTGAGATGCTGTAAACTGAAGATCAAGTGTTCATGCATCAGGCTCAACAAGTTAGAAAATTTGATCTGGGAATCTTTCTCGCTCTCCTTCCTTAAGTCCAAACACTGACAGGTATGTTATATGATTTTTATTCCCCTGTTTGCTCAGTTCGAAGATTTATAGGAGCTCTAATTTGAAGCATGGCAGAAATGTCCCCGTACAGACAGCAGGGGTTTTCCCCACAAAATTTTATTATAATTGTTTCCAGGCCCAAGGGCAAATTATTATAGGGAAGTGTATATTTAAAAATAATGCTTGCGTTCTTTTCTCTTTTAAAACTTTGAAAGTGAATTCTGTTGCCTTGGTTTATTTTTGAGAGGGCAGATGGGCGGGGTTTGTTGCCTTCTGAGCAGCTTCCACACACGGATGTGGTAGTTGTTCCTAGAGTCCATGTTTTCACAAACAGCCAGAAACAAATCCAATCTCAGCTCCACCATTGGCTGAATGCTGTAGAGCACCCAAAGAAAGTGAATGTTTCACAGTTCACTGTCACAGGACCCTCACAAGGTATGCGCCTGTTAGAAGCTAGAAAAGGAAAATGAAAAGGAAAATACCAATGGCATTGTCTTGGGAAGGAGCTGCCTGGATGGGTCTGTTTCTCATTGGAAGTGGTAGTTAGGGGTTGACCGCAACTGAACTTTTCCATTGTGGTTCAAGGACTAGTGACTTGCCTATCACAGGACAGCAATCTTAAATATATAGAATCTTTTGAAGAGATGACCTGGCTACCCTGGAGACAAGAAGATCAGGGGTGGGTTGCCAAGGGATGCTTCTTTGAGGAATACTGAGTCTAATTCATCTCAAGCCAAGGTATGACTTTTCTCCCTACCCTGACTGATGACATGCAAGGCAGGAGGCTGCCATGTTGCTCCTTTTCTGTCATGATAGTTGTGGCTAACTGTGTGTACAGGAAATACAGGTTAACAAAAGAAAGTCTTACTATCTCCTTCCCTTCCTTTTTCTCCTCTTTACCCTTCCTCTTCCCCCTTCTCCCCCTCCCTCTCCTTGTTCTCTTCCTCTTTCTCTCTCTCCTTCCTCTCTCTCCTCCTCTCCTCTTTCTCTTTGGTGACAGGGCTTTCCTGTGTCGCTTTGACAGACTTTATCCTGGCTGCAGATCCCAGCCTGGCCTTCCACTCGTAGTGACTCTCTTGGTACAGCTTTCTGAGTGCTGGGATTACAGATATGAGCCACCATGTCCATCCTGCCACAAAAAATATATTTTATTGGTTTCATATGGCATAGAAGCCTTCAGAGTTGAGGAACCAACAGCCGACAAGGCTGTATTTTATGCTTAAGTTGAAGGAAGAATGGGGCCTTGTGCAGAACTGTGATTAGCCAAAAGCTATGTTATCTAATGCAACAGACTGAAATGGGAACCCTTGCAAGGCCCGTTTTTCTGGATTCTTCTTGGGCACTGTGTAGTTCTGAAATCAAAGTCTTATGTCTTACTGCCTTCGAGATGTTGGGTAGTGTGGTATGTGGTAGTGTTAAAGAAACCTTCCACATTGTCTTTGAATTCTAGTTGCTAGGACTCGCCTTGGGGAAGAGGAACAATGACTAAGTCAGAGAGTGTCTGCCTCTAAGAGGCTTCCGAATCCCTAACAGAAGGACCCTTCTACACCCAGTCACAGCTCTTCTACGTATCTTTCCCACAGCCCAGGAAGCATGGTGCCAGCAACACCGAAAGTCGTATGTAGTGGAATAATCAGTCAACAAGACACTCACACTGTTAATGAGGAAGAAAAAGTGGCTTTACTTGAGAAATTACAAAATAACAAAAACAAAACAAAACAACTAAACAAACAACAACAAAAACAAACAACAACAAAAATAAAAACAAAAATAAAGAAACCTTCATGTGGGATATGATGGTGTGTTGGCAGGAAACATGGGTAACTTTGAATACTATTGAATGAAGAGTCATGTTCAGGAGTCTATGAATTATCAATGTAATGATTTGATAATTTCAGAAGCGGGTGGGCTTTTACTTCTAGAACACCTGTCTCATTTGTTTGAGTGCTGTGCTCAGAGGTGTATATTATCACACCTGGCCTAAAGTATAGTCTCAAATTATAAGTGGGTTTTTTTTTAATTGTATTTAGTAACCCTCGGTTATTTTTATTCTTTTAAAAAGGATCCTTAAAGTCACCCTATTCACAGATCACGATCAACCTGGTCGCACTTATAAAGCGTAGTTTAGAAACGTAAATTGCTTAAGGAAGATGTTTGTTGTTCCTAGAAGACAGCTTGGTGTAGAAAGAAAAACTCCTTAACTCTTAAGGCTGTGGCTCTTTCAGCAGCTTCCAGGGACAACTTGCCTGAGAGTTACCTGAGGAACTTGGAAATGTGCACATTCCTGGGATCCAGGCCAGATCTAGGAGCCTGTTCCAGTGCAGTTGCTCTCAGAACCAGTTTTACCACACATGCTTGCAGATGCTGTGGAAGTGCGGACAACTTGTCAAGGCTCCCTCTCAGGAACTCTGTAACCTACATATTAATTTAGAAGCCCCGCCTGTGATAGTAAAGCATCAGGGGGCGCTCCCTCAAAGTGTGGGTGAAGAGGAAAAGTGTGATCGCTTGCCTGTTGTGCTCCTGCATTTTGTGAATTATTTTGTACGGGACAGGCACTCAACCAAGATGCTCAACATCGATGAATAAGTTCATTTGTCTTGGTTACAGGGCTCTGAGGGATACTATTTGGATGCAAACCGTGCATTGTTTCTTCTTTCCTCATCAGAGGGCCATAATTAGCCAGCCACAACTAGGAATATACAAAGGAAATTGACTATTTCATGTATGTCATATATTCAATAATATTTATATCACGAGAAGATAAATAGATACTTTAAAGCCAGCTACAGGAGACAGTGAGGGACAAAACTTGGTAAACCCATACACTCTTTAAAGAGGGAGCACAGATGATTTGCCAGCCACTAATTCATTTTCTCTTTTCCTTTTATTTTTAACCAGAATGTTTTTCAGTGTGAGCTCCACGCAGCGCTTATCTTTAGGGACGAACTTATTACCCTCGAAAGTTCAGAACACGTAGGTAGGCTCTCATCGGTAGATATTTGCTGAAAGTAAGATTACTTCTGTTTTACTTTAGCAAAGAAAAAAAAAAGCAAGCTGCTAATGTTTACATTTATTCATTCATTTCATCATTCCGCATATAGTTATTGATGACTTATTCTGTGCATAGATAAATAAGATAAGGTCTTTTGGAAAAGCTCATAGCTTAAAATCCTGAGAGGAGGGGGATGACAGACATGCCAAAGGGCTAGAGAACAGGAATCTAGATGGACCAGGAACTCCACTTTTGATTTTGAGAACCCTTGCTTGAGTCTCAGTGAAGGCAACATAATTAGACAGCTAATGGGGTCCTTGAAGGCAGTGTTCAAGGGTTAGCTGAGGGAAGGCAGTCTCTGCAGACATTCCAGGACGAAGGCAGAAGGAATCACTTCTGATTTTTATCACAGATGGTTTTTCCACTCAGTTCCTGAGATTCTGATTTGGGTCACACACTCTGGAAGTATTTGTGAGCAAAGCCATTAGCATCTCCATCTAATTCCCTCTTTGTTGAACCAAGCTGTCATAGGCTTAATAAACAAGCAGTAAGTGTTTACAGACCCAAGTTATGATCTGCTCTGCTCCTTTCTGCTTCTTCTTAGAGTATCTTTTGTCAGGGGTGGGGGTGGAGGGGGGTCATCCCTTCCTCATCATTGTTAAGCAGGGTGTGTCCACATCCTGTTTCTTTATGTAATTATCTTTTTAGGATCTGTGATAGTTTTGTCTACTAAAATGACTACCCTCTAACTGTGAGGCTACTGGTGCAGGATTCTAACAAAGAGATTGTTGTGTACAAAGAAGGGCGCTGGTGACTCTCAATTAAGAATGTGATGAGTTGAAGGTATTTTGTAGTAGTTGAAATCAGAGAGTCATTGCGAATTCTTCTGTGATCCTACTAATTTATTTGTAACATCCTTCTAATTGCAGCATATAAAAGAGACAAATGTGAGTTGGACTCTATACACAGCATATTAATCTTGTCTTTTCTGGTTAAAACCGTTTAAACTCCCACTTCTAGTACAGTTGAACAAAACAGAAAGCTCTAGTCTTCGGTCCTTGGCCGACTAGCTTCTGGGTTTCCTCCTTTATGAATTGTTTATTTTTAGTTGGAAATGTGTAGGCCAGGAGAAATCACAGGATTGCAGGTGGCCTGCGATTAGCTATATGGGAAGTGAAGACGATCAAACTTCCTTCTAGACCCAATGAGTCAAATCCTTTTGAAACAATGGGGAGCATGTGTCATGTAATTTTCAAGTCTTGTATACAAATGACGGCACTTCTCTGCTTGAGACCTCATCTTAAAGACAGGACCTGTTTCCTAGAGCCTTTCCATCACACAGCAAATCTGGAGTCTGCGATTAGACTCAAGAGCTATTAAACAGTGCCAGAGACATGAGGGGACTTCCACAGCATTTCCGTCTAGCAAAATAATATTCTCCAAGGAGCAGCCTCAGCCTTAGGTCAACCTGACTCAGTGGGAAGAGCGCCACCTATTGACCGTGGCCGCAGAGCAACGGCACCTGGCCACCCTTCCAGTTACCCCCACCCCACCCCCTTTCTCTAGAGAGCTGGGGATAATGGCCTTCTGAGGTGGTCTGAAGTTCACCTAAGTGTTTTCATATCACGCCTTATAATTTGAGGCAAACACATGAATTTAAATCAGTTTTTCAAACAACCAGGCCTCTCTTCTCATTTACTAGAATGGGGGGAAAAATCGGGTTTATTACCTTAAAGATGCCAAACAGTGCCATTTTATTACTGTGGGAACCTGGAAGTCATTTCCGAACTCTTTTGGCAAGGGTGCTATGCAGAGCGTCCAATTCGGCCCTTTAAGTGTCTTCTGAGAACCACCACACAGGCTGTGATTTACTGTCTCCAGGAGTTAAAGGGACCCTTTCTACCCTGAGACTGAAGAAAGAAAGGTGAAGTGTGTTTACCAGGCATCCCAATGAGACTTGCAAGACCAGGAGACGACTCTGAGCAGGAGGCAAAGACACTTTGAGGACACACACTTTTTCAACATGTAATTCTTATTTTGGTACAAAGGAAACTTATGTTGAAAGTTCTTCAAAGTCTTGGCAATTTGTGTGCATATTGATAAATGGGTTTTCTGGCCGGAGTCACATACATCTTACAGTTGATGGTGATATGGCTGGTTTACCCCTCTCTTCCTTGTATTGGAGCCCAGAAAGGGTTTAGCATACTTCCATGGCAATACAAGGTTGTAGGTAGAAATACATAAATAGAAGCAGGCATAGTGGTACACACACACCTGTGATCACAGCACTGAGAGACAGAGGATTAGGTTGGAGGATTAAGAGTTCAAAGCTAGCCTCTGCTACTCATTGAGTTCGAGGTCAGCCTGGGCTTCTTGTGAGCTTGTTTCTAGACACATCTGAACATATACATTTATACATATCCACCTGAATACATATATACCTGTATGTGTGTGTATATATATATATATGTATATATATATATGTATACACATATAACTTTCAAACAACTAAACCTAAAAATAGCATATATACATAAAATAAGTATGTTTTTCATATATAACATATACATACATATTATATATAGATACATATTTTACATATATATGTAAAATACACACATATTGTGAAGGTACCAAAGTTGCATCAACATATTCAATGGGCTAAACATAATTGAACAAGAGTTAAAAAGATGTTTGCATATTTCCTAATTTGCAAGCAGAAGATGGAAAGACTCCAGCCAGCCTTGTTACTGCTCACTAGGAACGAACAGGAACTTTAATTTCTGTGCTCTCGGTTGACACATCTCTAGTGGACTCTCAAAGATACACTATCATCGGTGTTAATTACAACATGTTCACACGCATATTTTTTCTGCCTTTTATGTTATTTTGAGTGTCTGTATGTGTGTGTGTGTGTGTGTATGTGTGTGTCTGTATGTGTGTGTGTGTGAGTGAGTGTGTGTGTATGTGTGTGTGTGGGTGTGTGTATGTGTTTGTGTGTGTGTGTGTATGTGTGTGTATGTATGTGTGTGTGGGTGTGTCTGTATGTGTGTATGTGTGTGTGTGTTTGACAGCCTTGCCCATTTGTTGCCCATAGTCATAAGCATGAGGTCTCAGTAGTAAAACCACAGAGACAAACAGGATATTTAACCACAGGACTTATTATACTGTGTATAACTGGGGCACAGTGGACTCTGTTTACATATCTAAAAAAATATCAAATAATGTTAAGTGATACAATCACGAAAATAATTGTTCAGTCTCATAAAAGATGAGAAGCTGCTGATGCAAAGGAGTTTGATAAATTTCCTTTTCTTGACAAAACTCAGAACCACTGATTTCAAGGAGAAAGGCCAGTCTTCCCTCTGTATTTTTTCCTGCTTTGATGATCACTGTCAAAAGCAACTCTCCAAGAAGAATGTTGTTTCTTTCCCCGTGGTAAACAGCTCAAAATCTTTCAAGGGCAATGCCTCTCCAATAATGGCATGCTTTTCTCTTTTTGTTTGTCTTGATTAAATAAGCAACCCATCAATTAATTGTTGTAGCACCGTGGAACAAACCTCTGGCCTTGGGCACTCTAGGCAAGAGAGTGCCCACTGCTGGGTTACATTCCTGGCCCTTAGCAGCACTCCACATTCATAAGCCGTAAAATAAAGCTATCAGTAATGGCAGCCTGTCGTTTTCACATGTGTTTCTGTAGGTGATATCATTTTCTTGCAAAGATGTGGTTATTAATGAGGAAATCGTTCTATTTCATTTATTTTTGTTCTGCCAGGCAGGCTCTGTCACTGGGAGAAGACATAAATTACTGGAAATTGTGTGCACTCCGCTTTCTAGCACTCAGGCGATGTATCTATCCTAAAGTAGAGCCTACGCCCAGCAGGTTTAGGATGGAGTGTTTTCACTGTGGAATTGGGCAAAGGTAACAGAGGCCAGGTTCTGCAGTAGCATCTTTCAGATCAGTGACCAAGAATTAAGGAGGACTCTATCCAGAGCCAAGGAGGACTCCCTCTGGAGCCATCAGTGAGGGCCATACTGCTCTCTGCAATGGTGACTAGGAGAACCCAAAGCCTCCTTTCTTGAAGGGGAGTAAGAGCGTTGAAAGGCTCTGATGCTGAGTGGAAGGAAGAATAACTTCCCAAGAGCAAACATAATCAGTGCCTTTCTGAATCAGTGCCAATGGCTATCCCAAAGAAAAGACAAAAAGCAGAATTATGATTTATGATGGGCCAAGAGTGTTTCTCTTTATAAAACCACGCAGCGTCACCTCACCCAATTCCTGTATTTGATTCCATTTACTAAGTTTATACTTGCCTCTACCCATCTACCATTTGATAACCAATCTAACTCAACCACGTATTTGTGTTGTGTTATTCTTTTTTTCTCTTCAGAAAGCTAACCTATCTGGGTTCCTTACCCACAGAGGTCATGTGCTTCATGCCTCATTCAGACACGATTAGCTAATGGCAGGAAGGAAGACAGGGAAGTGGGAGTCTCCTCCCTCAAGTTGCTTGAAAGGCTCCCATGGGACTGAGAAATCGAAGCTGGTTAGCACAGTAGAGGGGACAGGAGGCGATAATTGCTCATCAAGGATTGAGAGGTTTGTAAGTCACATCCCTGGTTCTGGGAAGTCTGTCACAAGAGTTCAAGTGTCAGAGGTAAAAGGTAAGAATTAGGGGGTGGTGATGGGGACAGGTAGTTCAACGCACAAGAGCTCACGCCTGTAGAACATGCCATTGTTAGAGTTTATTTCTGGTCACAAGATGACAATGTAAAGGAAGCAACTCCTGTCACACAATGTGAAGCAATGACTCAGTTCACAGTGACCCAAGGAGGTGACAATGTGTAGCTGAGATCCCTACCTCTGGAGGCAGACTCTCAGGGTGTGAATTTTGACTTGTGTTCATCCTGGTTGATAACTTGGGGGAAGTCACTTATCTTCCTCTGCTTCAGTTTCCTTTCTTGCAAAGTTAGAAATAGCTGTCCATCTCAGGGTGAAGACATTTAAACATGAGAAACTCAAATGCACATAGCTTAAAAGAATATCAGGACATACATGGGATATTTAATCTCAAATAGAGTGAGAGAAACAGTTAGTTAGTAAGGGTGAGGGTGTTTCTAGAGAGGATTACTACCTAAGGTCAGAGAGACTCACCCTAAGAGTTGACTGCACCATCCAATAGACTGGACACTAGGATGTGTCAGTGAAGAAGAGGAAAGCTATTAGCACAGGCCTTGCCCTCTGCTCCGCAGCCCACCACAACCTGAGCCCTTCTCCCCTGTAGGGCTTCCCTAGCATGATGGCCTGAATGTTCTGAGTTAGCCCAATTGGTTTCCTCTTCCTTCCATTGTTTGTTCCAGGTATTCATTACAGCCAAGGAAAGTCTCACAAACCGAAGGAGTAAAACTGTAATCTAAGGGAAAGTCAACTACTGCTTGTGTTTGTGAGACTTTCCTTGGGTAATGAAGATTATTGATAACAACACAATTGTCCTTCGAGGACATGTCACAAGGCCATATATAGTGGGGTTCACTATACCCAACAACCAGAGGCTTCCTCCTCCATAAAACTTAAAACCTGTACAAGATGGAGAAAAATACCGGAAAGAATGCAGATGCCCTACACTAAAACTTTCTTTGCTACCTTCAGATTGGGGCCTTTTAGGAAGAAACTCAATGCCCGTACTTGTCATGCGCCAGCGTGCAAACTGCACCTGTGTGTAGCGTGCAAACTGCACCTGTGTGTCTCTCACAGGCTGTTCTGAACATCAACTACGTATGCGTGGTGGTGTGCGTATGACTAGAATCTCTCGAAGTTCTCTTCCCTCATCCAAGAAAACCTTTAAGAGGTGAAGAGAATGAATAAAGGCTAATCTAAGCATTCTGAGGAAAATATCTTTCCTAAAATACACTCCCCAGTTTGAGAGATCACATATAAATAGTCCCATCTCCACGTGCCAGCTCTGGAAAACACTCTTGAATGTTACTGCTGACTTTGATAGCCGGCCTTGGCGTCTCTGCCAGGACTTGCTCTCTGTTGCAGTTATTCTTAGCATACCCTTGGATAATGCTGTAGGTTAAATGTGGATGGCTCCTCCTATCACGCTGGAGGCAGTAATAATGGCAACTAAAGCAGTCATCTGGAGGATGAGCTAAGCATGAATGTCTTCTAACATGAAGTCTCTCTCTAATGTGTACATAAAATGTATATTATATGTATCTCATATAACACACATATACACATATAATAGATAAGTGAGGATATATTAATATATATTATATAATATGTGTGCATACATATCTCTATATATCTCATATATGTGAGATATATATCTCACATATAATCTTTAGAGTAACCCAAGAGAAGATAGCATAATAGTAACTGAGTAAAAATCATTGAACATACTAACCTCTTTGATGGGTATAGATCACATGTACTATTAAAGATTGCTAATCTTGTATAAGATAGAAATCCAAACTAAAAAACAAAAAACAAAAAAACTAAACTATTAGGAAAACAGATATTGTACCAGATCTTTTTCTGGAATTGCTTTTTAATTGCAAATATTGTTTTATATCTCTGAAGCCAGTCCATTCAAACAGTATATGCAGACCAGCTTTAAATAAATTGTGCAGAGCTCCATGCTGTTAAAGTCTTTGGTCTCTCCAACATTTTTGCTGCGTCTCCCTGACATACCAATTACTTAATACTGTTACATCTAAAGCCAGGGTTCGTTAGTCTGCCTGAAGGAACACAGAGGTTCCAAGCTGGCATAGCTTCTATTTTATTTTATATTTTTCCTTGCCTGCAACCTGATTTCTTCTGGGTCTGACCTAATTCCTTTGATGCCCGGGGCTCGGAGGCCAGGGCTAATCTGGAGGAAAGGTGAGACAACTGATAGAAAGGAGAAGGAAGGAGAGAGCCGCACCCGGGTACTGTGCTCTTCAAAGCCAAAACCAGCACCAACAAAGCAAATCGCCCACGTTCTACCCTAGTTTGTAGAGAACTTGATGCACTGTTTATAACACAGGTTTCTCCTCTATCTTGGTTCTATTAGGTAGCTAGTCAGCACTTTACAGCTAGGGCAAAGTGTCGTGGGGGAATGCGGGTTTGGGGCATGATAGCAAACTGCTAATTGGTAGCATGGCACCAACCAGGAAACTCAAAGTAAGAAAAAAATGTCTGCTTAGGAAGAGGCCAGCAGCAGCACTGGGGAAGCCATCATCATGGAAAAGGGTTTCACAGCAGGTCACGCGATACTCTCAGCTTTGTTCCTAGACGTTGGAACGTGCTGTGATTCAGGCTTTCCTAGACCTGTCCATTTATTTATTGTACCTCTGGGTCTGTTCTCAGGAGCTGTTTCCCGTTGGCAGGCAGATCCTTCTTGCTGCTCAAATACGCTTCAGACATCTTGTAGTCATTAAAGCGCCCAAGGCAGGGCCAAAGGGGCAGATTTTCCTAGCGTCTTCCCTCATCTTGACTTTGGATTACTCTGAGTCTTGAAAAGCAGGAAAATGACATTGTAAGCAATGACCTCCCTTGCTTACAAACGGCACGTTTCTTTGAAACGTGAAGAAGTCATAATTTTACATGGATCTACAGAAAAGGGGTGGCGGTGGTGTCCACTTGTGACCTGAAGAATGAAGGCTTACAAAGCCATCCTGACACCTGCGACCATCAGAAGAGATAGATGCTCCATCTAAAGCAAGGAGATTCTCAGTGGCGGGGACCATCCTCAGCACAGTGCCCTGCCTCACTACGGGGCGGTTGTTTTATACTCCACCAACGTTCACAGTCATACAGTGCTTGGCTTCCCAACTCGGTATTCACATGGCATCCAAGTTCATGTTTCCTAACCGTATGAACAGCTTGCTGACTCTGAGCAGACAGGAGCCACTGAATTTTGGAGCTTTCACTCTGGCCTGCCTTGGGTGCCTAATTGATGCAGCTTCGTGTTTCAGGATATAGATTCGGATTCTAAAACCTTATCTTAGGCATTTTTAAGGCCAATTTATTCATGGACTATTTATAATGTTACTTGGTACAAACTTCTTTTTTTTGTGGTTTTGCAATGAAAAAAAAATAAGGAAAAAAGGAGAAAGAAATGAAAAGCAAGAATATGACTGGTCCTGAGTTTTGGCACCAGATGAATGAGATAAAGAAAAAAAGGAAAGAGTCCGACTGCCCGAAGTATGGTGGAGGAGAAGGTTTATTGTAAATAAAAGGGAGAGCATAGACAAAGGCTAGGGCATCTAGGAGAGTCCAGAGTGGACATGGCGCTGAACCAGGCCTTGTGAGGAAAGGGGACGGTGGGGGAGAGGCAGACCTAGATTCCAGGAAAGTAAAGGTTAGGAAAAAAAAAAAGACCTGGTAACCAAAATGGTTGGATTATGTAGGGGAGGGGAGCTGGGGGAAGGACTGCCCAGGGGTTTATACCAGCATTGCAGGCCCTGTAACAGGTAGGGACTGAGGGCTGCAGGGAGAGCCTGGTGGCCAGGTTCTGCTTTGATATGCTAATGACACCCCAGTTAGCCCTTTATCCCAGGTTTGAGACCCAGCATCCAGGAACAGTAGGTTTGAATTGTTTATATTTTCTTTTATACTTTTCTATTTGAATAGTGTATGCAGCAGTGAAAGGGCACATGGTGAGGAAAATGTTCCTATTAGGAAGGGAGACTAGGAAGAGGCAGGGAAAGAGTGAGGGAGGAAGAGGAGAGAGAAGAGAGGGGAGACAGAATCAGATAACTCATAACATATGAAAGTAACAGCTATAATTAGTTATAGATAGAATACTGGAGTGAGTTAGAAGGCATAGGCAGCACAGTGTATTGCTGCTCTATTTTACTTAGCGTGAGCCCACAGAATCAACATTTATACACTGATGGAAAATGTTGGCAGTTTGATCTGTTTCTGTAAGAACTGGAAAGGTCACTTTAAAACAACATTGCTCTGTGCCATCTCCTACTTGATACAAAGAAGTAGAAGGTTTATCAGAGTGAGCTGGTGCCACTTTACGTAGCTGGCCCCTCCCACATAGAATAATGAGCACCCAAGACCAGAAACATCCATCTTCAGTTTAGACCTGGGACCATACCTGGCCCCCTCCCCCGCCCCCCATGTTTAGAGGTTTACCCTGCTTACTTTTGAGATCCATTGTAACACACGTGTTGGGCAGGTAAAAGATTAATTTGCATTTGTAAACATGTAAATCCTTGGGGGCAGTTGTATTTATGCACAGGTGAACCAGGATCTTTTAGCAGTAAATCTATGCAGTTGACATTTTTATGCCCCCCCCCTCTCTCTCAAATTATTTTAAGCACAGGTCTAAGCACACAAACAGCTTAGTCTCAATATTAAACTGCTTGTTGAATTCATCTTTGGGTTTATGATATAATTTATGTGGTTCATAAACAAATATTAGGGACAAACTTTATATGTATATACATTTATTTTTCTAAGACACCAACATTTTTATTACTAAATACAGTAAAGGAATAATTTATTTCTATCTTATTAATACAACCACCCATTCATAAATGACTCCAATTATACTAAAATAAGAAGACACTTTTAAAAAAATGAGCAAGATCTTCTTATAGAACATCTAGAAGAGATTGTTTCTATTCTTGCTTTTCTTATATATATACACGAAATTATGAGGCTCGTTCGGTCGAATGGCTCCACATAAGCTGTGCTCTGCAAAATTCCCCTGCACACAATTTTATTTTTACAGAATTCTGATGAGCTGCGTGCAGTGCTGTGGAATCCTTCAAGCGAGCTAGACCTAATGCTTATGATAATGATCATAGCAATTACAAACACAATAGATACCCATCGCCTCTGATGAGGTCTGAATTCCCTAAGAAAGGGAGATCCATCCCTCTTCCTGAGTTCTTCCGGTGTCACAGCCTCATTGCT
The DNA here is from genome assembly GCF_978045245.1 of Mus caroli. NCBI lineage: Eukaryota > Metazoa > Chordata > Mammalia > Rodentia > Muridae > Mus > Mus caroli. Next base: position 10,649,081 of record NW_028227258.1, on the reverse strand, counting down.
GATAACTAATAGGCAAAAATGCAAGGAAGAGATGCTCTAAAGCCGCAGGGAAACAAAAGCAAAGCTGCTCTCTTCCTCCACGTGCTCTGCTAACCCCTTTCTCAGATGATCTTGGCAGCTCTACCTCTCTGACTCACTCTCCTGCTAACCTCTCACGGCTAGCCAAGCCAGCTCCTTCCCCCTCCCCTCTCTCCTCTCTCCCGCTGTTTCATTACATTTTCTTATGTGCATACCATCAAGTCCTCTTGGACACATAATAAGATTTGTGCCAGACTATGTTTCTTGGCTTTAATGGTTAGTTAGCTTTCCAGAATACACATGCAGCTTTATACATGCTTTTATTACTGACATCATGAGAATGCATCGCTCCTATGTTTACAATCGGGTGCTCACCCTTAAATAAAAGCCAGGAGACCCCTGGTTGTTTAAGGGAATCTTTGAAAAGCAGAATAAAAACAGCTGTTATCTGCTCGAACCATTTCATTTGCTTTCCTGATCTGCATGGTAATGATGTGTAGCAGTGGGCAGTCTCCTGTGTTCATTATCCACCGTACATCACAGCCTCATTCAGGTCCGAATTAGGGCTCTGTCCCAGAGTTCCAACACAATCATTTCACCCTCACATGTAGCAGGTGCTGGTGGTTGGGGGGCAGGAGACACAGGAGCATAAAACACCTATGCTTGCTCCCCACTGACCTCCAGCTTCAAGAGGCTGGATTTCATAGGCAGGGTGGGTTTGAAAGCACAGCCAGCTCTTTACTGAAATCTCACTCACCAGGAACACATTGCACACGCCCCCTTGTCAAACAAACGAACCATAGGGTGGTCCTTATTAATCAAAGCCTGGCTAAACTAAGTACAGATGGGAGGGAACAGTGGATTTCTCCATGAAGATTTCTAGAAACAGGAGGGAATGTCTTTCACTTTCCTTCAAGAGAGTGGCCAGAAAAGAACTCAAATCAAAACTACATCCACATGAAAGAAAACAACAGAAATAAAGAGAAAACTTTCAATCCCATTATTGTCAGGATCCAAAGCGGAGGGCTGATGGTCCTTCTTGACGGCCAGTCAACTCCACCATCCTCCAACTCATTCTGAGGATGCAGTGGTACCCGCATTCTTAAGACACCAGCACTCTCAAGTTGCTTTGAACCCCCAAGTTCTCTTCTCTTATAGCAGACTTGGATGCCTGGGGAGCAGAGTCTTACTTCACTCGAAGCAGTGACCTTGAAATTTGGGTAGCATCTACTCTGCTCATCCCTGGCAAACACACCCTTTGTTGTCTTTAACAACAACAGGAATTATCTACAGCAATGGTTGCAATGTTGGGATGGTGAGATGGCTCAGCAGGTAAAGGTGCTCGGCCGGCCACCAAGCCTGACAGAGTGAGGTTTGATTCCTGGAGCCCAAAAGGGAGAGAGAGAGAGAGAGAGAGAGACAGACAGACAGACAGACAGACAGAGAGAGACAGAGAGAGAACCAACTTCTGCAAGCAGTCTTCTGACCTCTACACACATTTTTTTATGTAGCACAAGACAAAACAAAAAGGGGAGTGTTTTGAATATGTATATGCAATGTATATTATATATGTGTAGTGTGCATTGAGTGCAATGACCTGTGAATCAGAAAAGCAAGAATGTCACAAGAACACACAGGGGCTGGGGGACTAGTTCAGTAGACAAACCAGGTTCTATTCTTTAGAAAGGATCTATCGTAGCTGTTTTAGCACAGTCAGTCCCACTTCCCTGTCGTGCCATTCCGTTTTCTTGTAGCTCAGGTGGACCTTCAGTGTGAAGGAGCAGGAGATGCTAAGATGTTCCTCATCAAGACTGGGCGTGGTGGCACACGCCTTTAATCCCAGCACTTGGGAGGCAGAGGCAGGCAGATTTCTGAGTTCGAGGCCAGCTTGGTTGACAGAGTGAGTTCCAGGATAGCCAGGGCTAAACAGAGAAACCCTGTCTCGAAAAACAACCAACCAACCAAACAAACAAACAAGATGTTCCTCATCACACACAGGCTTTAAAACAAGGCTAAACTTGAATCATGCTTGAGAATTTCTTTGTGAAGTCCTCATGGCAGAGGGTGTGTGGCTTCCACTGATAAAACAAACCAATGGTATGAAAACAACTGGGGGGCCAGCCCTTTCTCCAGCTGAAAGCTTTCAGGAAGCCTATAGCTGTGTTCTTTCCTCTTGTTCTTGGTGAAGAGCCATCAACAGAATAGAGTAACATGTGGCTAAAGATTTTTTTAAAGGCTCATCTTAAACTTTTGCAAGATAATTGGAGTCCAGATGGGAAATTTTTCTACTAATAGATTAAATATGTGTGAAACCTCAGATTAATTATAAATATCTTTTTCATGAGGACTACAGTTTTATAGCTTTTCATGAGGAGATAATGTCTTATTGGATTTTGAGGGAAAATGAAATAAAATCATTATATATAAGAATTCTCTCACACACACTAGAATCATGATTCCACACTTACTTTCTGGGGGAAGGAAAAGAGATTATCCAATTGATTTTTAAAACACTTGTTGGAAAAATTGCAAAATTCCTTATGAAAACAGGTTCTATTATTTTGGAAATGTGATATTTTGTTCTAAACATATGAAACAGTATATCCCAGTACTCATTCAGTTAGCTTCTCTCTTGAGAAGTCCTTGTCCACTCCAGAATGTTTAAATGCCCTTTTCTTAAGCCTTTCTTTCTTATAGTGCCTGTGCTTAAGTCTATATTTAGACTCTTTCTTAAACTCCAACTTTTCTTCATGAAAAACCACTCCAAGTAACTCCCTGAATATGTGGAAAAACAACCAATTCTAAATCAACACAGAATCTTTGGCAAATGCTGAAGACTTCATTATTCCAATTTCCTGGTGGTGTTGAGTAAGTGATAATATCTCGGTGAAATTCACTTTCGATGAGAAGCGGGAGTACATCATGTTCCCCTTACACAGTGGGCATTCCTTAGAAAACACTTGCACATGCCCAGAGAGGCTTTCTGGGGGGCGTATCAAAAACCAGTGCAGTGTGTGCACCCCAGAGCGTAAATTCATGCACCATTGCCTCTGTCGAGAAGACACTTAGGAGAGAACGTCAAGTAACAGAAAATGAATGGACCTAGGCTATTCTCTTGGATGCCAACAAAGGCTTTGAGAGTCTTGTGCCGTCCATGTTTACATCCAATCCAGACACTACCAAATACTGTAAGCTTTATAAAAGTAATCTTGATTTGTCTATTATTCAAACTTAAACTAAAAACAAAACAAAATAAATAAGCAAGGAGCAACCATCATTTATGTCTGTGTTACAAGAGGCAAGCAAAACTAGAGAGGGGGATGGTGGGAGGGAAGACCAGACAAGTGAGGGAGGGCAGAGCATGTTTGATGGGGAAGTAGGAGATGAAGGGAGAGAGAGAGGGGACTCTTCCACTTTGGAGAGAGTATTGGGTCAGGGGAATCTTATAGAGACTCCTCAGAGCATGGGTAGACAGACAGCAGATCAGGGTAGTGATGAGCCCCATAGTACTCCTGTGTGCCTTCTGAGTGTTCACACACCCTGAATAAAAGCAGTAGAAAGAGCAAGCTCTGGGTTTTGACATGATTCTACCCCTGCCATCTGTGTGATCTTGGCCTGAAAACAGCTTCTCCGTGCTTCATCTCTTCAAGTACAAAACATGGCCTCAAAATGTTGTAAGAAAGTTTGGCCTGATGATGCCCGCCTGTAATCCCAGAACATAGGATGTAGAGATAGGAGGATAAAGAGTTCAAAGTTATACCATACCTCACCTAGCAAGTGAGCCAACCTGGGTTACTGGGCTCTCATCTTAAATATGAAATGAAACAGAACTTGTAAAAGAAACACTTTGCACAAAAGTTCTTGGAAGATTGTCTGGGACATTCAATATTCCGCAAGAGTGTTACAAAATATTCTTATAAGAATTCTCTGAGCTGGGCAACAGTATTTTTATTTTAAAGCAAAGATTATTGAAGCCATGGAGTTGATACAGGTTGTCTAGAATCCAGGAGCTTGTCAAAGGTAGCAGGAGGTTGATACTCTGTGCATCTTACTCCGGGGTCACAGCTTCATTGTGCTCTAGAACACTTCTTGGGGCATAATGTCCAGATCTAAGCAAAAAATCCAAGCAAGAGGGCTGGCGAAAGGGTTCAGTGGCTGAGTGTGCTTGCTTCCAAGTTTGACAAGCTGGGTTCTATTTACAGTGAACCACATAGTAAGAGCGAACCAACTCACACACGGTGTCTTCTGACATCTACATGCATGTTTGAGCATACCACCAGCCCCAGCCCCAGCCCCAGCCCCAGCCCCAGCCCCAGCCCCAGCCCCAGCCCCAGCCCCAGCCCCACCAGCACCAGCACCACCACCCTACACACATGGTAAATACAAGGGGGAAACAGAACCAAATAATAAACTAACATGATTTTCTGATAAACATCAAAGATGTTGGTTTCACTATTTCTCACTGCCATCGATGGAATTAGAGGTGGAAGAAGACCAACATTTAAATCACAGAAATACAAGTGCATATTCCCTCCTGCCCCCCACAGCAGTTACGATTTTTTAAACTAATATTTCTTTTCCATGAGTGCCTCCTTATTCACTTGCCAATAATAACACTAGGTTTAATATGGGAACTCAAGAGGTATCATCATTAAATGAAAAAATTGCTATGCAAATTCCAATAAAAAATTAATTGTTTCTATTCCGGGCTTCATCACCTTATACCAAGGTCAACTCATAAAGGATTCCTCTCACCCCTCCAGATTTCTCTGAGAGGATCAGAGCTGTTATTTAGCTTTTCTCTGGGCTCATTCATCCTTTACCTGTTGTAGCTTTGATGACATGTTTGTTTGTTTGTTTGTTTTTAATGCTCCAAAAAGTGAGAGTCCTATATTGGGGAACACCATGAAGAGATGTGTGTGCTAGTTATTCTTTTAGCTCTGGCCGCTCACATGGTGCTAAGCATGGCCTGGGATACTTGCTTGGTTAAGGTTTGCCAGCTATTAGCGTGGCAGATCAGAAAGAAGGCTGGTGAGATGGCTTGAGAGTAAAGGTACTGGCCCCATCTCAATGACCTAAGTTTGATTCCTGGAACTCACAGGGTGGGAGGGGAGAGATGACCCCCTCAAGCTGTCCTCTGACCTCCAGAGGAGCACAGCCCCTCTTTTATGAGTAAATAAAGGAAACTTAAGACAGTAAAATTGTATTGCCACCAAGAACTTAAACTTCAGTCGCTCTTGGAAAGACTAAATGAGTCTTGGGCCTAAGAGGTAACCAGCAGGGATGCTGCTCAGTTTAAATAAAGACAACGCACAGATGTGGATTCCCCAAAGCTCCTCAAACCAAACATGTAGACAGTGTTGCCTCCAGTCTTTTTGAGAAGCAAAAATGGCAATGTTAATAGCATTGAAAACAATGAAGAAGACTGACTTTAAAAAGATCGGGATCCTGGGTTCACGCGGAAGGTCACTTTTCTTGTCACGGTTTCCCCACTAGATCTGCTTCCCACTTGGAGTAGAATCCTTTCCTGTAATTTCAGTAAAACAAGCTGGCTGTGGTTTGAACCTGTAAGTTGGAACACTGGCTTCCAGAAGGGTGAGTGTCAGCTTTCCCTGGTGGATGTTCTAAGTCTGTGTCAGGGAAAGGTCGCACCTCAGTGACCCGTGGGTACCGGAGCCCCGCGTGTAAGTCATCAAGGAAGCGCTTTCTTCATTGAACTCCAGAAAGAAGGTCCTGTACCCAGCGGGTGAAATAACATACCGGGGGACCTGGGAGGCAGAGTGCCACGTTCCCTCCTGACCTCAATTTCCCAAGACACTGTGCTGTCTGTCTGTGTATGTGACCCACTCACTGGAGAGAGTGCAGGTCTGAGGAAAGCTGCAAAGCTCTCAATAGATGCCTGCCCCGCTCTAGGGTGATAGTTGTCCTGGCACCTAGCCAAGGAAAGAGACTGGGTTTCACTGGTATTTGAGAAAGAAGACAGGGAGCATAATTTGGCTGTTTGGAAAGAATGTGTGCCACCCACTTACCAAGTCTGCCCTTGTCTACTTAAACTAGTCTGATATCACTTCATCCTTTAGTTGAGAATTTGACTCTATTATTTCTCCTCTATGACAGAACAGGTGATTGTATTTTGGGGGGTGTTTCTATGGGTGTAAGCATAATATACATTTGTGTTTCTTCTATGTGGAATATAAAAGTTCAAAATAGAGCACAATCATTTGGGTTTTATTTGCCTAAATAGACAATGCCTTATTACCTAGTGAGTTCAAACAGGAAGCTAAAGATGGATTTGCCCAGTTATCTCATGGGAAACCAGGTATTTATTGAAGTTGATAGCTAAAAGTTCTAATGATAAGCAAACAGTATAGGAAGGTGAAGGGCAATGGCACAGTGCAGAAGGAATTCATAGTAACACACACACACACACACACACACACACACACACACACACACGTATGTATGTATGGTATGGGTATGCTGTATATTATATCCATGCAGATATTTAATACAGCCTTTCCCCATTGGCTACTTGGCTGCAGAATGGCCTTTCATGGTGGAGCAGGTCAGAGGGATCTTCCCACTTCTAGTTTCACAGGGGCTTCTCTTACTGTCTCACCGTCAGGTTAAAGGTCAGTAACACTCAAGTAACAAAGAAGGGAAAGTACACCTGAGTGGCATAGACAGGAGAATTGCTTACACTTAGGCCCACTGGGTCACTTAGGGCAATACAGAGATTCTATATTGAGAGAGAGAAAGGGGGCAGGGGGAGGAGGAGGGGAGGTAGAGGCAGGAGCACTGTGAATCAGATCAACCTGGGCTACAGAATGACATCAGTGTAGTGGAACAGGAAAGGAAGCTTGTTCAAATTCTTGTTTGTTTTTAAATCCGAGTTAAGATGGCAGTGGCTGTGGAATGGCTTTGAGGGTAAAAGTGTGAGCTAGAAAATCTGAGTTTAACCTCCTAAGCCATAATACAGAGAAAGAGCCTACTTCTGAACGTGTTCCTCATTTTACATGCATCTGTCTGTCTGTCTGTCTGTCTCTCTATCTCTCTCTCTCTCTCTCTCTCTCTCACACACACACACACACACACACACACACACACACACACACACACACACACACACACACAGAGAGAGAGAGAGAGAGAGAGAGAGAGAGAGAGAGAGAGAGAGAGAGAGAGAGAGAAATTTCGAAGTTAAGATGAGCAGAGGTTTCCCTCAGAGGAAACCTCCGAGGACGCCATTCCCTGCCCTCAAGCTCCGAGGACATTGTCCCCAACACCCTCTCACGTGTCCTCCTGTGCTTCTCGAGCTGCTCTGCTTCTCCACACTAATGTTCTGGAACAGGAAGTTTTGTTTTATCCGAAGCTTCTACACAATCAAACGGAGTACCCGTCTTTTTCCAAAACAATGCAGTCAACTGGGACTGCTTAAAGGTTGCTTTTGGAGAATTTCTGATTTCCCTAAAACTATAATTGCCAATAAAAGTTTTCACAATGAAATTTACCTCCGTGTAATGAGAGATTAGGGAACCAGTTACACTTTTTCTCTTCCCCCCTTTCCTTTGTAGTGTTAGGATACACTGGAGAGGGAAGGACAGACAGCTGGAATCTATAAGAATCTGGAAACATCAACAGTGTTGAAATTTACACTGCTGTGTGCAGATGTTATCAGGAAACTAGGAGAAAATGCATACAAACAAGGAGACGTTACCAAGAGCTGTTCTTCTATACGGGCCACACAACATTACAGTCATCCATTTTCTGAGGAACACTACTGGTCCATAAGATGGAGCAGGGGATGACAGCCAGGTTTGACAAAAGCTTTGCCATCTTTGACACAGACGTGGTCTATTCCAGATGATGGATGTAAGCATACATTTTTTAAAAGCCTTTTTAATATTATATTTAAAAAGAAAGGCACAACTAACTAATCAGGAGAAACAGTGCCAATTGGCACAGCCTTCCCCCTGGGGTTCCAAGTTCATAGAAAACCTCCCGATTCTTCCGGGCATAGCCTCTAATAATATGCTCCCAGAGGAGAGGCTGGGACACAAACTCCATTGCTAATTCACAGCCACCTTATCTGGAGGAGACTAGTTAATCGAAGTGCGGTGGTTGGGACTGTGGGATTAGACAAATACACTCGAATATAGACAAGGCTTCCTTTTTAATGTCCTTGGGGCTTTATCTGCCCACTTAGCAACTTTGTTAGTATTCAATTGCTCCTGCAGCATCATTCTGTAGGAACTATTTCAAATAGATGAGGCTTCGTGTCCATAAAGACCCAAAGGCAGCAAACGTTACTCAAGAAGGCAGGTGCAAAACTAAATATCACAAGTCTGTTCAAACCCTGCCTCTGAAAACATGATTAGCTCTTTGTTTTGTTTTGTTTTGTTTTGTTACTTGCATCTGCACAGGATGGGGCTCCTTAATGTCAGAAAAAGTTATTTTTAGGGGGACTTGAGTAGTGGGAATGGCAAGAGGTGTGCATTCAGTGCTTTTATGCATGATTTAGGGTAACCAAGTCTACAATTACTGGAAAATAATCTTGACCTGTGTGGGCAGTGTAAGATACTCATATCAAATATGAAATAGGAGATTAGGGAGGTCTGGATTCACATCTTGCTGTGTTTATTGTGTGTCTGTTTATGTGATGATTATGTGTATGTGCCTGAGTGTGTGAATGTATGTATGTGTATGTATGTGTGAGTGTGTGAATGTGTGTGTAAACCCATGCCCCTATGTATGTATGTGTGTGTGTGTGTGGGGGGTATGTGCATGAGTGTGTGAATGTGTGTATGTGTGTGTATATGCATGAGTTTGTGAATGTGTGTATGTATGTTTGAGTGTGTGAGTGTGCATGTATGTGAGTGTGTGTGTATGTGTGTGTGTGTGTGTGTATATGTGTGAGTGTGTGTATGTATGTATGTGAGTATGTGTGTGTGTGCTCATGACCATGTGGGTATAAATGCCCCAGGAGACCAGAAGAAGGTGCTGTATCTCCTGGAGTTATCTGATGGGGACCTGACAGGAGTGTTGGGATCTGAGAGTCTCTGGGAAATCAGAACGCACTGGTCAGCACTTAATCATTGTCCAGAGTCCACTTTGATTGTCTAATTGGAGATTTATATGTTTTTTTTTTTTTGTGAGCTGCTTTTTCCGAGGCTTCCTGTTTCTCATTCATAAACTGGGGATAACAATCCCTATAGAAACGAAGTAAGATGATCCAAATAAAATATATAATGTAGTAAGTCAAGGGTTTATCACAATGTGAGAATTTAACTGCAGCAGAGAATACTCTTGCTGTTTTCTATGTGCACGACCAAAGGCACACAAGGCACACGGCAATGCAGAAGGGAGCAGAGGGTTCATATAGGTATGGGTAGGAAGAGATACTCTTGCTTTACTCTAGGGGGATCACATAAGGCACAATAGAAGTGGTGGCAAGGAACATTAAAATGACAGAAACTTGCTAAAATACTTGGTGGTTTGCATTCTATTCTGGACTGCATGCATGAAAGACAGCAGAAGATCTGACTTCTCATGGTCAGCGTGAATAGCAGGGCAGACTTTTTCCAGGCAGACCCGCTAAGGAAGTGGTTCTTGCCTCAGTTTCCCTTTCCATTTAGTCATTATTACTTTTTATATTTATTCACTTATTGATCCGAGGTCTCAGGTGTTCCGGTTGGATTTTAGTTCACTATGTGATAGAGGCAGCCCCTGAGCTTGGTCAGGATATCCAGACTCCATGTCCTGAGTGCTTTGACTTCAGACATATGTCATTACACTGCTGTCTGGGATGCTGAGGCTTGAGCCTGGGGCTTTGTGCAAGCTAAGCAAGCCTTCTATCCACTGGGCTTCAAACCCAACCCTCCATTCCTTATCTACCTGTTGGCTTTCAGGCTATAGGAGCTTCACACACACCACCACCTCTGACTTCTATATCAACAGCCCTGAGCCCTGAAATGTGCTCAGGAAGTGAGCTTACTGCATCAGCGAATCAGTGTGGGAGAGTTCCAGACACGGGCAGTCATTTATCCTCTTTGTTAACAAACCTGATTGCCTTTTATACTTTAAAATAGCAAATGCTACACTGGAGCTTAAAATAGATTTCTAACTTGGTAGCTACCCTGTGATTTTTAGCATGAGGGTCTCTTTTAAATGTCCAAACTCTCCACGAGTGTTTGTACTCGAATTATCTTGTGATTGCAAAAGTGTATACCACAGCAGGTGCTAAGACAGCTCCCACGTATATTCAAAACTAGTTCTATGAATGGTGTTTGTGGCTGAATCCATGTGATAGTAAAACAATTGAAGACATGTTTAAAAAAAAAAGACACCAAACAAGCAAACTAACCAAACAGCGTCAGCGGGCAGTGGTCATGCACGCCTTCAATCCCAGCAAACAGGAGGCAAAGGCAGGTGAGTCGCTGAGGTCGAGGCCAGCCAGGTTTATAGAGTGAGTTCCAGGACAGGCAGTGCTACACAGAGAAACCCTGTCTTGGGGGAGGCAGGGTGGTGGGAGAAAAAAAGAAAAGAAAAGAAAAGAAAAAAAAGACAAGAAAAACTAGTTAATTTGTTAAAGATATTATAAATAATTACAGGACTAGAAAACACAACGTATGATGGGTAAATGTTCCCTGATGGAGAGAAATGTCCAAGGACACACAAGAGAACATATCAAGTTACAGTAAGAAATATAGAGTAGATACCCCACTGTATATGAAAACTACACTAATCTGCTTGGCTTAGCATAGAAAAGCTTTGGAAGAATATAGTAAACTGGAATGACTATGTAAGGGGTGGGGCCTTTTGGGTTCACCTTGTTAACTATTGCATTATTGAACGGTCATCTTATAATAAAGGAATATTTAGACTAAAATTACACATCCATGTATATACGGCTTCTTCCATGTGTGTTCACACATGCCCACGTCACTCCCCCACTAAGAACACCCACTGTGGGAACATCTCATAAGTGGTCTTCGTGGAAATTTCTGCAGATTCCCGGAATTTCCCTGGGCCCTGGATTAGATCTCAGATTGACAGTCTTCCTAACCAGCTGAACAACCAGTGAGGTTTCAGAGGTTTCCGATCGTATCGCTCCATGTCTCTGGCTCCTGAATATTACAGGGAGATCCAAGCTAGAATGGAAAGCCCAGAACTTTGGCGCTCACTTTACAGTGGAGGCTCAGGACTCTCCTGTCTCCTGTTTTGGGGAAGCCTCAAGTACAGGTGACAAGGTGGTAGGGGCACATTCTCTGAGCCTCCATAGGAAGCACAGTGTGAAGCCACTCCTTCACCCATGTCTGGTGAGGTCATCTGGTTAGGAGTCTACACACCGAAGTTAGCGTTCAGATTCGCCACTGTGAAACTGTGCATGCTGTGCCATTTGTTTTAGAGATGGTGGCTCACAGGGCAGGAGGTTCAGAATCGTGTCTGGCCCACAACTCTGACGATACCTGGCCAGTGCCTAACAAAGTGCTTCTCAGGTGAGGATCATCAACAGGAGGCCAGTGAATTAAAGATTAAGTCATATTTTATAGTTGAGATGACTTTCCAAGATCCTTCAGCAGAGAAATAAGACATAGAGCAGAATTCTGATGCTCCGTTCCTGACCCAAGCCTCTTTCCATCCTATCTTAAATTATTCTTTGGCTAAGTCTCTATGCATGCATTTAATTTGACTTTGTTTTCTTTCTACGTCATTTGTCATTTACTTTCCTTTAAATTTAGTAATTATAGCAAGCTATATTTCAATATCTCATTATTTTTATCACCCTTCTATTTACTTCTATAAGTTCATGTTTGTCTATTTTATTCACTTAAGAAATAACAAAATCACTTTGAATGTTCCCCCTTTTGGTATGTTTCTCAGACTGAAATCTTGTCTGCAGTAGAAATAAGTGTCTGGTTGTTCACAGGGCCTTTCATTTCAGTGGGGTCATGCTACTGAATGTGTTGTGGTTCAATAGGGTTATTTATTAAGATGATCCATTTTGCTAAAAATGGCTAAGAATTCTATATTTAAAACATTGTCTAACAGATGGCAAGGGTATAAGTATATAGGACAACCATGAAGAAAAACGAGGACCCAGAGAGCTGAAGCCTTTGCCATGAGGGTGTTTTTACATCTTGTCAGTTTGGGATTACAGTGGCACAGCCTTTCGGGGAACCAGGTGACAGGCCTGCGATTCGACTTGTGTCCTACATGGAGCCAGTAGGAACCGTGTGGAGCATTCTATTCTGTGCTCCTCCTGGGAGTAACTAATGACCCTGTCTCCTTGGACTGCTAGAGAAAATGCCACCGACTTAAAACAACGACGACCACAATGATGACAATGACTACTACTACGATTACAAGAAGTCCAAATCAGCAGAAAGCTCTTTCTTCCATTATAATACCTAAGAAGTTCACCAAGGCATTGGCAAATAAGCTGTCTTGGACTTTGTCTGTAAACCATTAATACTGTCCCTGACGGCTCTGCCCTATGAACCTAATTACCTCCAGGTTAGCTGATGTCTTCACTTGGTGTTATAATTTTAACATGTGTAGACTTTGGCATATTTGGATCCTAGTAATTCGGTAAACCACATACAAAGATGAGGAAAGACAAAGAAACTTATGAACATCTCTGTGGATTTACAGCCCACACTATGTGCTGGTTTGGGGACCCAGCTTTCTTCAGTCTATGCACCTGGTCTGAAGTGGAGCATGATAATTAGTAGCTGTAGGGATACGGCAGGATCAACAAGTATGCTCTCTGATTGGAGGCCCCTTAGGGCTAGGCCTCAAGGACTTCATAGATCAATACACAGGAAGCCGGGCACTACATGTGAGGATCAAGGGAAATCACTCAGAAGGAAGGGCTCTACTTGCTTTAGATGTCAAGGTGACTGCAACTATTCTTGCTACAATTAAGGATTTAAACACAAGCTAATAAAGAGCTGTGGATAATAGAAGCTGGGTGGAGAAATTCAAGATACTCGAAAAAAGCCCTGCCCAGTATAGCTTTAGAAAAGATAACTTCAAGAACCCAAATCAAAACCCCGTGAGCCAATTTAACAGGGTATAAATACTGTGAATGGTAGGTCAGTAAAGTTATTCAGAAGTTAAATTTCAGAAGTTGAAACACAGAATAATCTTAAGGAGGACAGGAGATGTTGAACATAGACCGGAGCATTGTAGTAAAATTTACTACAATTAAATTGGAGCCCCAGAGGAGGGCAGGAGAAGATTAGAGACTGCACCATTCAGAAAGGGAGATTTTCTTTTTCCTCAGATGACACAAGACACTAATCCAGAGACTCAAGAGACAGCTTCTATTTTGAGGCAGGATACAGAGAAGAAAAACTACTCTACCCACATCTCTGTTAAACTGTAGACACCAAAAACCTTAGCGCACAGGGCATAGCAATGGGCTGACAAATGCGTTTAGACAAGGGAGCTTACTGCCAATCAGCATAGACAGGTCTGAGGTCAATCTGCCTTGTCCAATCACATGACATAGACAGATTGTTTTATCATCTCACCTTCAGCCTCTTTAGAGACAGAAGATTGCACTATTCCTTACCTCAGGTAATCCCTCACAGGACTAGGGGTTTAGTGCATGTGCACACAGCTTTAAATGGAAAACACACAATGCCAGTCATTTACCTTGATTGTTAACATCCAAAACAAAACCATGCTAGAATAATTTTGTATTTATTCTCAAATGTTTCTCTCTCTCTCTTTTTTTTTTTTCAAAGTTTACCTCTGTAGCAGAAACACTTTGGTGATGGAGTCCGATCCTCTGTGAGTTGAAATCATTGTATTTGATTCCTGGTGTTGGTGATCAGACCTAGGGGTTCACAAGGCTCCCCACATGCTTAACCACTGAGGTAAACCTTAGCCCCCGATCCTTCATTGCTTTAGAGAAATGCTGGCAAATGTAATCATATGGGTTACTTGGTACTGACTTGGGGCTTGCTGTAACTACAGCAACTAACAGTGGTTAGCCTTGGCTTCGGAAGTTCAAGTACATTAGCAAACACGTTAACATTAACTGGCTTTGCCAATATGACCAGCTTTTGAAGAATAGGCAACTTTCTTTAGGAGCTCAGGTCTCAACTCATCCTGGATGATGTTAACTCTGAAGAGAAAGATAAACTTGCGTAGAATTAGGCCTATACCAAATCAGACATAATCAGCCACAGTTGGATAATCTGTGTCATATTGTCAAAGCGGTCAACTCTCCTTCCTTCTGCTTCCTTCCTTCCTTCCTTCCTCCCACCCTCCATCCCACCCTCCATCCCTCCCTCCCTTTCTTTCTTTCTTTCTTTCTTTCTTTCTTTCTTTCTTTCTTTCTTTCTTTCTCTTTCTTTCTCTCTCTCCCCCTCCATCCCTCTCTCCTTTCTTCCCTCCCTCCCTCCCTCCCTCCCTCCCTCCCTCCCTCCCTCTTTCTTTCTTTCTTTCTATTTGTATGTGAGCATGTTACTGTGTGTGGTATATGCAAGCCTATATGTACAGATGGTATGCAAAGGCCAGAGGTGTCCTGCTCTGTCATATTCTGCTTAACCCCTAAAGAAAGGAACTTTCACCAAACCTGGAGGGGGCTGGAAGCCAGGAAACATCAAGGTTCCTCCTGTTTCCATCACAGAGAGGGCTGGGTTACAAAGGCTCCTATCCACATGCAGCTTCCTATGAGTCTTAGGGATTTGAACCCAGGATCTCACCTGCTGAGCCATCCCCCAAGTCCCCTAAATCCTCCTCAAGGTAATACAAAAGAGTTGCTCTCAGCTGTCCTTATTGACAAGTAGTGGGGGAAAAACATATTGGGAACATTAAGAAGAGCTATCTCAGCTCAATTTTAGTAATAGTAGTATCCATATTTATCTATGGATATTGATATATTCATAATATTTATTTGGCACTGATTACATATATCGGATTGATTCAAAGCTCTTTTAAATTTAGCATGCTCATTCTTCTATGTATCTTTTTATTAGACATAATCACAGGAAACATGGGATCCCGGCATGAAGGCACCTGCTTCTAGGTGCTATAGAGAGAAGCGTGGAGATAGTGTGTGGGTCTGATCTTGGTTATGGTTGTATTATCATGTGAGTAACAAACAGAGAAGAAGATACACACACACACACACACACACATACTCACTCACACAGGCACACATACACACCCTTGAGAAGATGGAGACTAGCAAAGGAAAGCAGCTTGATTGCCACTTACCACACACTGGGGCCTCTGGTCATCTTTGGAACCAAGGCCAGCTCAGCTGAGCTAAAGAAGTGACTTCCTGCTCACTAACTTGGTTCTTGTAGGTCTTTTATAAAGGAAAATACGTCTGTTTCTTTTCATTTAGATAGAGGGACAGTCCGACATGTTATTAGATTACCTTTCACCCTGACCTTGTCCTCAACATTTTTCATGGTAAAGAATAGGCTTTTTTTTTTTTTCAGGAAAAAAGAAAATTCTTTCAAGTTAGTGACATTGAAACCTAATAGATTGGGCTAGTTAAATAGAAAACAAATTAAAATCGCTCAGCTGCCATGTGTTTTAATCTGTTCTTTTAATTGGCCCACAAGTTCCTAAAGGGCATTAGACTATTATAGAAATATACAGAGCTATGTGGTCTGAGATTTCAAGTTAATACTCATTTTCCTGGTTGGTGAAGACCATTCATTTTCTGTGGCAGTGATTTCAGGGACTGTACCTCTTTTGCTGCTGTATAAATAATTGTGTTTATTATGAAGCAGCACATGATCTGCAAAGTCAAATTGCGTCAGTTTCCCTCCAAGGAAGCATCTTATATAGACGCTGCAGGACTCCTGTAGTTTTAATTTTCGTTTGCAATGAACGACAGTACCAACTTTGTCATCAGTACACTAACTCCCTGTCAGGTTTGCTTCTTTAATTTTAGCTACAAACTTTCTCCATGCCCAGGATGGCTACTCCACTTTTCTTGAAGTAACATCTAAGGGTCTGTTCTTGTTAGTCTTCTACCAAACAACCGCTAGCAGCCTCCTATCTCAGCAAATATTTTAAAATATGTTACCCAAGTCACTGGTTGTACTTGTTGTTCATTGATAAGTGAGGTCCTTTGCTTTTGTTCTTTGACTTAATTTAGTTGACATCAGCCATAAATTGTGACCACATCATACACTCTTGACATTCACCCTTTAGGACTGCAGCCTTTGGATTGTATTTCAAATTTGAAAAATACATTCAGTTTTAAGGCCTATTTTTTTTTGTGCTAGACTTATATTGACACAGCCTTATGATTTCCCAGTATTCGCCCAATCCCCCAAAGCTGTACCTCTCTAAGGGAAAGGAGTGGGTTTTAAATAAATTTATAGGACCATCACTTTTATATGGCCAGATCATAAAAGGATATGTGGAAATAGTATTGATGGAAGTTAAGCATTCTCTTCAGGTTTATGGAAGAACAAAGGGATGGAACACTGCCACTTTTTATATATTTATCAAAGACTGCCAGACTACAAGCAGCATACGTAGAACTGACCACACCACACTGTGCTGGGGACCAGGTGGAGGTTGTGGTGTTAAGTGGTTGTTGTGTTCAAAGGACAGAGGAAGGAGGCACACCTGCTTCTCCTAAGCACTAATAATCTATAAAGAGGAGAATTGTTCTGGAAATGTGTTGTGATTAAAATGAATAGATGGACTTGATACCTCGGCACTGCTGTATCCCTTTCTGTGTCTGAGCAATGTACGGAGTCGCCTCTGGAAGCCACGGTTTTGCACTGAGTCGGAGTTGCTAATGTGTTGTCTTCTGGCAGAGATGCAAAAGCATCCATCCGCTTCAGATGTCATGCCAGGAAACCTTCCTCACAGCACAGAGCACAGACAACAGTGACCACAGCTAATACTGATGCTCAGACGTCAGACATCAGACTCAATGGGGGGAAATCCTTCTCCTCCATTTGAAAAAAGGAATAATGGATGAGACAGTTTCACTTCAAAAGAAAGCATCCAACAATAAGTAAAAGCACAAAGGAAAATCACCATCTGTTTTTCTTTTGCCCCAGACCACTCTCTTCCTGTCACTGTACCCAGCCAGGTCACACGTTTTCACAATTTCTGGTATAGATTTTTGAGAATTTTCTATACCTTTCCAGCCCTTTTCTATGTAAATGAAACTATGCAACAGACTTAAGTAATGATGTTTATTCTTAATTCTTCATTACTTCATGCACATATTGTGTATGCATGTATAAATCTGGGGGTACTCACGAGCTATGGCAAATGTGTGGAGGTCAGAGGACAGTTTTGGGGAACCAAGTTCTCTCCTTTCACCTTGGGTTCCAGGGTCAAAATCTGTGGTGACAAGGAGCCATCTTTTACCTGTGAAGCCATGCTACTGATCTTCAGCAGATGCACATACACATTTCCACATAAGGAAAACACCTTGATCTTTCTTATTTTAGAGAACAGTGTGACATATTTTTGTTTGCCTGTGTCCTATTTCAATCTGTTTGCAACTGCTAGGCATTTGGATAATCTTTGAGCCCTTTCTTTGGTGACAAACCCACAGTGAACATTTTGACATTTGCGTGAGAATTTCCAGAAAACAGTGTTTCTAGAAATAAAAACACTGAGTGAAATTTTGCTTTTGATAGTCATTGTTAAACTTCACGCCTCAAATGTACCAATTGCTTTTCTGCCAGTTGGGAAAGAAAACAGCCTGCTTGCCTGACCTTGATCAAAATTGGGTAATTTAGAAGCTTCATAAATTCTTTTGCTATGTATTTAATATCATACTTGTTTTAATTTGCATTTATTTAATTATCAGAGAAGTTGAGCATCTGTGGCAAACTCCCTTTTGGAGGACGCGGTTGTGTTAAATAAACAAGAACATATGATGACCTAGGAAGGCTCAAATATCTATCTCTGCACACAAACATTTTTATCTCTCTTCTTCCTTCGTATTCCCTTCTCCACCCTCCCTCCTCCTTCCTCCATCTTTTATAGAATACATGACATGAAAAGTATTTCAAGCTGCTTTTCAGCTGTTGACTGTGTCCATGTAGACCCTGACATAAGGTGACTACTACATGGTTAGGTTAGTTATTTTAGCAGAGCGAGTTCACATCCATCTGTTTCAAACACAACTAGAGAAAAGAGCCATATAAGAGTCAAACTGCTAGTTTAATTTCTAATTTCTAAGCTGTTAATTTCTAGAGGAGGATCTCTCCTTCTGCACGGCTAGGCATGTATCCATGGTGATTCATCAGTAACAGCTCCAGCAGTGGGTTCAATGAAACAGTGGATGAATGAGAGCAATAGCGCAGATAGGATAACTTTTGCTTCCTCGAACATCCCCAAAGCCCATAGCCGTGCCCAGCTTGTCATATGTGCCCAACACAAAGGGACCAAATGGATGATGGATGCCCTTCAACCCTGGGTACCCACGTAAAACAACTAGTATGCTACATTCCTTATTGGAATCATACTGGAGATTCCCTTTCACAAATTCCATTGTGATAGTTGCGATTCAGATGAAAACACTGATGTTTTAAGATCAAGCAACAAGGTATTTGTTATCCACTAATGAAGCTCTTTCCCATACCCCATTCCTGTCACTAATGTGGAGATCATGGGATCAGTTATGTCCATCCAATTTTTCACTTCCCCATTTCACTGTTTATTTAACGTAAGATGCTCTGTTCTTGCTGTGGAACAGAATCTTTGACTGTAATGAGGTTTTGATCAAATGATTTCCTAGGTTATTCTTTGATTACCCCACAACTCCAGGTCTCTATAACTTTCAATCAATATTAAAATAAGTGTAAAAGTTAAATTTTTAAAAATCAAATGCCCTAACATCTGTGGTCCCGGCACTAAAGAGGTAGAAACAAGGGCAAAAACGTAGCTGTGAGAACAACCTGGTCTATGTAGTGAGTTCTAGGCTGACCAGGGCTTATAGAAAGGTCTGTCTCAGAAACATTCAGAAAAATGAAAACAAAATAGACATCACCATGAAGATGAACATAGCTGATTTTTAACCCAGACAAAGGTGGGCTACTGGACCTCACAATGTGGAATAATGGGTTAACTTGTAAGAGCACCCCCAGTGGACTGTAATCCCACCACTAATGCACACTCAGGCTGTTATCTTAAACTTAAATAACAGGATTTATTTAGTCTCAATAACAAGATAGTGAAAACTCCTGCATGTTCAATCTCAATGTTTTATAAGCATTCTTAGGAAAGAGGAAAATCTGCATTGTAGTGTAGGCTGGTGTGATTAGTCCAAGAGCTGAGGGATTCCTAGCTGTTGATGGACAGCAGCAAGTACCAGAATATGATCAGTAAAGACATGCCATGCCATGTTGAAGCTTATTTAGAACACTGACATGTAGAAGGCTTCAGTAAGGCTTCCTATTGGATAAAAAAATCTACATTGTTATTTTATGCCAATAATTAGTGAGACATTGGAACACAAGAGAACATGTAAGCCACTTTGGATATAACAGCCATGATCAATAAATGTTGAGACCTAGCTCAACATTGCCAGCCTAGGAGAAATAAGCAAGGGATTTTGAGTTTGAGATAAAGGACGATGAAGGGGTAACATCGTGCAGGTTTAAGAAAGCACTACAATAGTTGGTTTACATTCTCAGGTTGCAAGTCCAACACTGGAGTGGAGTAAGAAAGAGTTCACCACAACCAGAAGGAGCTTATCCGCTGGAAAGAAAGCATGTTGTCTATTCACAGAGAAGAGCAAGCTGGAGTACTGGAAGGAAATGATAAGTTCATATCTAAAGGGGCTAGAAGAGATATTAAAGCTTTCTATAGTCGCCATTCATAACCTAAAGTGAACAGAGGAACAATCCCTGACTGTGTCTTTAAGCCAACAATCAGGAGTGTGCATGCGTGTGTACACAGGTGTGCATACATGTGAGTGTGGGCATATAGTTGTGGCACAGTGCACACGCGGAGGATGAAGACAATTGTTGGCTTTCACTCATCACCGTCTACCTTATTTGAGACTTGGTTTCCTTGTTGGCTACTGCATATGCTGGGCTAGCTGCCCTGTGTGAATCCAGAGTTCAGGAGACCCTCCTCACTCTGACTTACAACTTTTCCTGGGGCATTGGAGTTAGATATGTGGGGCATCCAAACTCAGGTCTTTCTCACTTCGGTGGTGAGAAGCTTGCTCTCACAGCCCTCCCTCTAGTCCCCCCCACAGTGAGCTTGCTCTGATTGGTGAAAACCTGTAATGAAATACAGATCCCCACTCCCGTCGTTAATTTTAACTTATTGGAAGGTTTCAGATGGACCAGTGATGTGAAACCAAACATGATAAATACATATTAGGCAGAGTGTTACGTGAAATAAAAAATTATTGATATGTCCTAAAATATAATTACATTTAATTTTAAGCTAAAAAATAAAATTAAAAGAATAAGTCCCATTCATGATATCAATAAAGTATTAGTAACTCAGGGATAAATTGAGAAACAAACTTCTGAAGGAGATATAAAGAAAATTATGAATGCTGATGCAGTCTTTATGTAACACATAAAGAACTAAAAAAGAAAACCTTCCAGAGATCTATAACTTACAGCAAAGTATTTGTAAGAGACGAGTGGAATTAATTTATATTTCATGCATTCTCCACATGCATTTCCACGTTGTTAAAATAAAATGCGAGTTTTGAGGGAAATTTAAAACTCTCTTTCCTCTTACCATTTACTTAGGAAGAATAAGCAAGCAAGACTTTAAGGGTAAATTTGAAGCAAACGCTGTCATCATGAAACTCACTGTAAACTCAGACTCTGTAAGTCTATGGTTTCTGAATAGAAACGGGAAGGTGAATGAAAAGGAGTAAGTAGTTCAGGAAGAGGTGTTATTATTTATAAAAATGCCATGCACGATAAAGTAATCGTAAATCAATAGAACAAGAAGGAGGGAGAGGAGGAGGAGAAAAGGAGGAGGAGGAGGAGGGAGATGAGAAGGAGGGAGATGAGAAGGAGGGAGAGGAGGAGGAGGGAGAGGAGGAGGAGGAGGAGGAAGAGGAGGGAGAGGAGGAGGAGCAGGTGGCTGGAAACAGTTGGGTGACTGCTTAGAGGCTGGGAAAGCACCTGTGATTCCTACCTCACACAGATTCCAAAATCAGTTTCAGATGGGCTCGCCTGCTAAGGTGAACAACCCAGACCATAATTGAACAAAAGAAAGTCCAAGTTAAGCACAGGTTATTTTACAAGATAAGTACAAAGTCACACATGTTTTAAAAAGCAAGAATAAACTGGTAACTGTGGGTGTTTGGGAGATAGATGGCTTCTGCCCAAGCCTGGGAGACCTGAGTTTGGATCCCTGGTACCCACATTAAAAAAAAAAAAAAGCCAGGAATAAGAATGTCATCTGTGACCACAGTGCTGAAAGGGAAAAGGAAGGAGAGAATTTTGGAGCAGGCTGACCCTAATTGGTGAACTTTGGGTTTAGTGAAAGCCTGCTCTAAGAAATAAGATTGACAGGGATAGAAGAAGACACCCATCTTTGACCAGGACCATCAGCATGCATGGGCAAGCGCACAGGCAAAGTGCAGAATTGGATTTACAAAGATAAGATTGCTATATAAAACCGAATACATCATTCTATATTTGATAAAAAGTTAGTAACGTTGCATTTTGCTACAAAGCCAATACCACTAGTATAAGGCACCGGAAGGAAACAAGCTGCGGAAGAGGAAACAGGACTAGTAAACAAACATAGGAGAGCTTGCCCAGTTCATTACTAGTCAATGAAATGCAAATTAAACTTACACTGGAAAAAAATTAGTTTGTAGTCTATGCTTCTTAAAACAACCCCCATCCCCAAACCCCTAAAGCTGGCACAGTCTGGGGAGAATTCTGCATTGTGGGAAGAATGTGAGGTTGCTTAAAAGAGGAACCGGCTATCAGCATCTGCTCTGCTCAACCCGTTTTCCAGTGCAGTTGCCCTGGGCACCGAGACCGGCTCCCTGTGGAAAGGAGAACTTGTCCAGCTGGTCCCCACTGAGACAGGATCTTTTGTTCCTTTAGCACAGGGTGTATTCTCTCCCAGCCCAAGGAGGGGAAACTCAGAGGAGGAAGAGCTTGACAAGGAAAATATCAGGATAATTATTATTTTTTTTAAAAATCCTATTGAAGGGGGAGTGCTAGCAAACAGCAAAGAGCAATGT
Source organism: Mus caroli (assembly GCF_978045245.1). NCBI lineage: Eukaryota > Metazoa > Chordata > Mammalia > Rodentia > Muridae > Mus > Mus caroli. The sequence continues at coordinate 10,626,871 of NW_028227258.1, read as the reverse complement.
TAACAGACACACAATACAGCATCCATTTTCAAGGGTCACACCAGAAAACAAAAAACCAAAAACCGAAAAACCAAAAACTTAGATAAGGAAACAGACTTATCTCCTAGCAGGAACTGTGGCGTGACTTTAAGCTTTGCTACCAAGGGCGTCTTCTATATTATGTGTTATTGGATAATAACTATAAATTACAATTGGCTAAAGGATTAAAGAGCACTTTTCAAGCACTTAACACACATGTTTACTAAATACTGTGTGCGTGGCATTAAAGAACACACTTGACATGGATTTTCTACTTTATTTGTCACAATGGAGTGGGTGTGATAACGAAGTCCTATTTTTACATAAGAGGACATTTAGTGTCCCTGAGGTTAATCGAGTTGTAAATATCACCCTGCTAGTATACGGGGAACTGCAATTTACAGAGGAGAGTAAGGGGTTTTATGACTAGAGAGTGTGTGTGTGTGTGTGTGTGTGCTGTGTGTACGTTTTATGTTTTAAATTATTTATTTATTTGTAATTTTGTGCATATGGGTTGGGCTTGTGAGCATGTGAGAACAGAGGATCTCTCAAAGCTGGAGTCACAGGCAGGAGTATGCCTCTGTGTGGGTGTTGGGAGCTGAAATTTGCTTCTCTGTGGGAGCAGTAAGCACTCATAGCTGCTAAACCACCTCTCCACCATCAAGGCCTTAAAGCAATGACAACAAGAGAAGCGCTCTTCAGACAAGCCTGTCGCACTTAGTGGAAGCCGGACAATCAGCCTGGCCAGCCCCTCTTGCCATCTCCTGCCAAGGTGGTGTCATCCCTGCTGAACTGAAAAGGTCTTCACTGCTAAACCCCTTCTGGAACAATCTTTCTCACCTTCTTCATTTGAGCCAGCAGGCCCCAGCTGTAAACGCTTTGCTGGTTTCTGATGCTGATAATAACCGAAGGAAGGAGAGGGTAGAGATGACCCTGGGAGGTATCCTGAAGGTGCCTTTGTCAGAACCTTACATTCAGTGGCAGGCAATGAGCCCAGCCCTCGGAAGGACTCCACAATGTTAGAGGCATCCTTAGTTCATGTGTGTGTTATTACAACTCCTCCCAACCCCCATACTTCCTTTATCCCAGTTTGGTCATTTCAGATGATTATAAAAGTCATGTATTTATCGTCCTGACCTCTGGTCTCTGCTATTAGCACTGCATATCCCGGGCCTTGCAGAGCTTTGGAGAGGATTCATTCTGCATGATTCTTGATGAAGTGTCTGGGCCAAAGCTTCTCTTCTGTTGTGCAAGAACAAAGTGGGCTGCATGCCAAAAGGGGAGACATGGAAAGGAGGGAGTAATGAACAAAAGAACTTGGGGGTGGGAGGAGAGAGGAGGGAGGAACGAGGAGGGAGGAGGGAGGAAATGGAGGCTCTTTAAAAACCAGGTTATACCATCCCACTGTGTGAAGCGAGAGGAGTGGGTCGACCTGCAGGCATTTGTGGAGCACCGTGGTGTTTGGGCTGCCCGCATAAAACCGGCTGGAAGGAGTCCCAGAATACCAGGATACTAAGCAATGTTTCTTTAGTTGGCAGGGCTATGCTGTTCCCTTTTCAATGCCCAAGAAGTCTGAAAAGTGAAAGTTGCCCACCCCTGAGGCTGCTGGGAAAGCGGCCTAATGGGTCCCTGGAACAGGTTAGCGAGAGCCAGCATGCATAACTTTGGACTTCACAGTTTTGAATTGAACAAAGCAATATATTTAAAAGTTTTCTAATTGACTTGCAGAGAAAGGCTGGGATATCTACATCCTTCATCTTTGTACAGAGAAGAAGGAAGGAAGCAGCCGCCAGGCTCCGCAAAGGCAAAGCCAATAGAGCAGGAAGCTGGTATTTAGTGCTATTTTGTCGGTAATGATGCTTCAGTGTATCAAAAGGGAATTCCTTCCTTTTAACTGACATGGTACCTACAGGATCCAATATGCTCATCTTTGTTCTAATTAACAACATGTCAAAGGACTTGTCTTGCTTTTAAACATAACATCAAGGATAACATTTTGAAAAAATAAAATCATTAAATCCAAGTGATGAATCAGAGTTGAGTTTAGCCTTGAAGTCCATGCTACACCAAAACAAAAATCTATTGCAAGATTTCACTGGGGTGGGGGTTGTCTAGAAATTCCTTTTGCTAAAGGGCTGTATTGAAACACAAGGAGTTACCTAAGACAGGATGTCTGTAAATAATGTAAAATGAGTCTGTATACTGGCATGCTTGAAACATCCCAGTTAAGTAATAGACACACTTCAAGATGGTTGTTTTCAAATATGCTTATAGATAAAAAATATCATTTTTATTAAGGATAATAGTTATTTATTTTGTGGTGCCGAGGATTGAATCCTAATGTTGTTATTTAAATAAACCATTCTTTCATTTTGCTTTAAAAATTTTTATTCATATATTTATGGATGTGTATGTATACCAGTTGTGTGTAGCCATGTCTTCTGAAGCCTGTTGAGGACATCAGATTATCTGGGCTTGGAGTTAAGGTGACTGTGACCCCTGATGTGGATTCTGGGTACCGAATTTAGGTCTTATGGAAGAGTAGCAAGCCAACATTTACCGGCCAGTAAATACCTGATATCTGTTTGATTTGAGCTGTAATAATCCCTCCTCCACATTTCCTGAAGCCTGGTACCACAACAATGTGATCCAAGTTGTTGCCATCCATCACACTTTGTTCTCATCTATAAAGACAGACATCAAATAAATCCACCCACAGACTTGTCTGTCCCTGTGCTGGCTGGAAGCTCCTGAGGATAAAGAGAGTTTCTATAATCTAGTCTAGAAACCTGGCACTCTATTTACAACAGAAGTCAGTGAGTTTGCTTCACGGGAGAGCCTGAGAACAGGAGTGATATGTCTGAGCCTGAGCCTGGTTTTTCACCTACACTGCTCTCAATGAGCGCTGACTGTCCGTTCCTACTGCTATAAAGAAAGACTTGAGGCCAAGAACGTTCTCAAGGGAATATGTGTATTTAGCTAACAGCTCTGGAAGTTTAAGGGTATCATGCCACTCCACTAAGGACCTCCTGGTGGGTGATATGGCTTTGGAGCAAGTATGAAAGGAGAGAGAAGATGTGTGAAGATGTGAACCTGGAACATAGACTTGAAACCTTGTCATGGGTTTACTGTTTAGATAAAAACCCTTCCTTGAGAATACCTCATACCATGAGACCAGCATCAGTTATTTCTGGGGGCAGCTCTTTGAATGACCTAAAGACCACACAATAAGGACCTAAGATCCTACCCTTTAAAGGTCTAGCCCTTAACATTGCCCCACACTGGACACCAAACTCCTAGTGTAGGAGGTTTTTCAGGGGAGATATTCAACTCATATCCTAGCCGTGGCAGAGGCTGACTGAGAGGAACAAAAGATAGCTCATTATACCTTCAGTGACCTTCAAGCTAGGACTGATGACAAGAGCGTTAGCTCTTCAGGAAATGCCTGCAATAGCTATGATGGAATTCTAATGTAACAGCAAGATTCTGCATGGTCTTGATGGACGTGTGGACTTCAATGGACAGGTTAGTAGGCAGGCTAGGCTGGGTAATTGCTACTCTACCTGGGATCCCCAGATGTTCCTTAGCAAGTGAAGACCTCCCAAGTCAATTTGCACTGATTTGCCTTCGGCTTTTCATTCGTGGTCTATCAATTTCTTCTTTGTGTTTTACAGGCTTCAGTGTTTTTTGTTTATTCACTGGCTTTGTTTTATGTCCTAGTGTGTTGGAGTCAGTAACTGTCTAAAGGATTAGTCACAAGTGTTATACATGTTTGCTTATATACATAGCTAAGGAATATATTGTCATGGATGCTACTGATATACATGCAACCATCAAAAATGAATTAGTATTCTTATATGTTTTAAAATATAATCATAGCATACTGTTGACTCATGTTTAATGTATGTGATTATTGCTCTTTCTTATACAAGATATTACTGTTTCTGAGGTTTATATATTTTTTCTTTCTTTTTTTTTTAACATGTTACAGAATAATGCTAGAAATCAGGATACCAGAAGCTACTTAAAAGATTACATAATAGTTGAGCTACCATGATGGTCTTCAGTAATCCCAGAACATGGGAGACATAGCCAAGGGAGCTCTTAGGCAAGTTGGTGAGCATAATTAACCAGAATCATTACAATTTTACATATATGTTAATAAATATTTGGGTTTTCCTTTTGCTGTGTTTGTTGTTAACGTGGTTTTGGAGAACAGAGGACCAATGAAGTGAAACAATTGGGAAATAGACCATAAATCCAGTGCCTAAGTCATATCTATAAGTAGACAAGTGACATTTGGTTCTGAGGGGCTTGCCTTACAGATAAAAAAAATAACAGTCCTTCCAGCAGTCCTTGACATACATTACTGAAACAGAAAAGCAAAGTTTTTGTATTAAACCAATAGAAAATGTGTCAACTCAAAACCAAACTGGAAAGTTCATGTGGTGGCATGAACCTGCCATCCTAGCTCTTAGGAAGTGGAGCTGGCAGGGCCAAGAGTTCAAGCCCATCCTTTGCAACAGAGGAAGCTTGAGGCCATTTTGACCATGGCTAGAAATAAAGTAAAACAAAGGAAATTAGTTATCCTGAAAAATTCTCAGAATGAGATGGAATAACAAAGAACTAACTACTGAACTAATTAATTAATCAAAAAGCCAGAAACAAAAGAAGCCAGCAGGCGATGAGGTAACACATATAAACTTATTTGAAGTAAGCTGTAATCAGTACATCCAGTAACATAGGAACTTTTATGTCATTCAGGCACTGGCACATGAGTGCAGTCAATGCCCAGAACTGGCATCAAACTTCTGGGGTGGGTATTTCTCCATGGTGTGTGCCTCTCTGCCTTCCTTGCACAAGGTAGGACCCTCTGGCATTGGTAATGCCTTTTGCATAAGAAGGGAACATAAACGTCGGGTTGGTACCCTGTGCCAACCTTCTATCAACAACCTATGATGATCTTTGTTCACTCACTCATCTTTTCTCTCTGATTGTCAGCTGAAGCTTGGCCGCGGTGCCTGCTGGGAAAGCATCCTGCCATTGAGCTCCAGCGTTGGCAGGTTTTGCAAGGTTCTGCTGACAGTGCGGATGACCCCCCACTTCCAGGAACAATGAACAGGCTGTGTGTTTCACACTGGGGTGTGATCCTTATGCTACTGTGTGGGATGGAGATGTCTGCTGTGCTGCCTCTTACACTCTCCCTGCATCTCCATTTTAGCACTTGCTTCACGTTGGCTCATTATAATACTACTATTATCATTTGAATCTGAGTATGCTCCATTTTCTGCCCCCTCCCCACTGTTTCCGCAAACATGATCTCCGAGAGGTGATTACTTTAATAAGTATGCACTGAAAAGTGAGTGAATGATTGGTCGGAGGAGTTCAGTAAGCTGCCATGAAGTACTTGATTTTTCTAGCTCAAAGTCATGGTGATTTTTTTTTTTAAGGTGGCCCCTGGATTCCCTAGAAAGCAATTAGGACAGGCAAGATCACAGGCTCTTGGAAGCTGAACCATTATAATGGGTTTCAGCATACTTCTTGCAAATGGTACAGTTTCATTTGCAAAGAACAAAGGTGCTACTTTCTAATACTTGTTGAAGGCCAAGTGCCTTGTGTTCCTCTTCTCTCTCGGCAGGCAAGGGCTTACAGGGAGGATATTAATAGACGCGTTTTATTGGGAAACACTGGCTTTAGGAGCTCAGGTTTGATTCTACAGCGGTCTCCCCTTCATTACCACGTTTCCTTCCTTATCACCCCACTCCCTCATCTATGGACTGTCTTCCTCCAGGCTCTGCTTATTTCCCTGCCTTACGTCATGTCAACCTAACTTGGTCTGTGAAAATAGAAACAGAGACCATGCTACTTCAGTTTGTGCAAAACCCTGAGGTTTTTTATCTGCTGGCCATGGTCCAACAGGCATAAAAGTTGGAGGCGGTTGGTTCTGGTTTCTTGGCCTCTTATACTCTTTCTGAGGGCGAATGGGAGCCTAAAAAATGCCTCTTTTCCCAATCAAGCCCTGATATTAATGAACTACGGAAAATGAGAACTTATTCCCCTTTTCAGTAACATCTGCCTCACTTGGGTACACATGGCCTAAATGGATAGGTTTTTAAAAGCATTTTATTAGCATACTGAAAATTCCCATTAAACGCTAGAGAAGTCACTACGTTACACACGGTATTGAAAACTGCCCTTCTTGAGACTTCAAATGATGGGTCTAATACGTTTTTTCCTCTCTCTCATCTATAATATCTATGATTCTGTTACCCTTAGCATAACTTAATTCTTGTGGTATCTCCAAAATGAAAATTTATTGCATAAAAGTGAAATTTCGTGAAAGCACAAGAGGCAGAATCACCTGTAGTGAGGGAAGAGACGAACTTAGTCAGTGGGGTACCACACATGCCTAAGAGGACCAGGCCAGTCAGGTTTCCTAGAACACTCCGCCTTACCCACTCCCATGTGAAGATGAGTTTTAACCGCATTCAGATCTTAACACCTAATTTTTTGTTTTTGTTTTTTTTTTTGGGGGGGGGGATATCTTCAGAAAAACACACAAGCATTTTACATATGTCTATATTCATTGTAAAAAGAATGTTGTCGTTATGCCCATGTTCACAGAGAAACATTAGCACTTCTCCGTGCTTCTCCACACTCCCAATGAGGTCCTAACAAATTGCCTTGTTTAGATTAGAACTTAGGTCTCCGCAAAAGCAGACAAAAGCCTCAGATGCAGTGAGCACTGCCTTCTGTTCACTACAGGCTTGTGCTTTGTTTTGTTGAGAGGCAAATAAATAAATAAATAAATAAGCCCTCCAGCAATGCCCTAATAGTTTCGGATTCTATGAAGTTTAATATCTTTTCCTTAAAGTTCTGGATCAAGGACAAAGTTCAGTTTCTACAGAGCAAGTGGTATCCATGAAACAAGAGGTAAAGATCAATTAAAGTTAAATATTCTAGAAGAGCTGCTAAATGCATGGAAACAGTAGAAACTTAAAGCCTTTCTTGTTTCCTTTGGCAGTCCTCCTCCAAATTGTGTCCAAACCACTTTGTTTCGCTGCAGAGCGAGGGAAGCTGTGTTTTCTTTCCTTGGCAGGTGAAGGTAGCACTCACACACACAGAGAGGAACTTTTTTTTTTCTTATTTGGTAGAGCATGGGTTGCTGCAGAAGCTGGTGGCTGACTGGTGGCATCATCCACTTCAGGGGCAGCAGGAATCAGGACTAGTTGCAGCCAGTTTGCTCTCCCCCCCATCACTTAGTGATAATGAGAAACATGAGTAGGTAAAAGTGCCTAACCCTGAGCCTGGACAGACTGGGTGTGTCCTGTAATAGTCTAGGGCTTCATGCAAATCAGCACTCTGAGGAAGGATGCCTGGATCCTAGTAGTGTGTTTTATGGCCACAACGTCTCTAAGCCATGAGGTTCTTTTATTCTTCCTATGCTTCTGGGAAATGTAAATTGATTTAGTCTAGCGTACCCTGTGTATGGGAAGAAGTAATCAAGGCCTTTCTTTCTTTCTTTCTTTCTTTCTTTCTTTCTTTCTTTCTTTCTTTCTTTCTTTCTTTCTTTCTTTCTTCTCTCTCTCTCTCTCTCTCTCTCTCCCTCTCCCTCCCCTCCCCTTCCCCCTCCCTCTCCTTCTCCCCCTCGCCCCCTCTCTTTCTTATTTTATTATTCCCCATCCCCCTTTTTGAGACAAGATTTCTCTGTGTAGCCTTGGATGTCCTGGAACTCTGTAGACCAGGCTGGCCTCTGCCTCTCAAGTGCTGGGATTAAGGGTGTGTGCCACCATCTCCTGACTATGTGACATTTCAAATGAGCCAATCCACTTCAGAGTAAGGTCATTCATTCAGCTGAAGCAAGATTACTTTTGGAAGCAGAAGAGCTCTGTATTGGAGGCAGGGGCATATCCACTGGCTCTGAATAAGACAGGGGCATAGACATTGACATAAGTGGATTATAGCTGAGCATTGTGTGTGTGTGTGTGTGTGTGTAAAACCTTTTATCTCTACTAAAAACAGTTAACTCAAAGCAACTATAAATGGTACATTTTGACCATTAGCCACTAGTGTCAGGTTATTATCTTGGTATATATACCTAGCTACCTATATACATACATAAAAGTGTGCATATACATGCACACACTCATACATTCTGATTTTTAATGTCTGATCCATCTAGTTTAATGGAAGAATGAGCTGAAGTATACCAGCCTCTGCCATTCATTAAAACGCGTAAGATGCAGCATATTGTAACATTGACTTCAGAAAAGAACTACATTACTGATAAGATTAGTGTTAAAACACAAGCTACATCTAACCTATGTTTAAATAAATTAGAATCTTAATACTAGTCTCATTATAAACATTTGTGGGTTTTTCCCCCTCAGTGATTCTTTAACATTTTCTAAATAGAAAATGAACCCCAAATTGAAAATTCACTTTATATACCTAGTTATTTTGTGTTTTCGAGTGCTTCGTTTGCATGTATGTCTATGCACCATGTGCACGTGGTACCAGAGAGGGCAGAAGAGTCACTGGATTACCTGGAGTTACAGACGGTTGGGAGCTGCCCTGTAGGCAGAGGGAACTGAGCCTGGGTCCTCTGGAAGAACAGCCAGTGCTCTCCCTTCCTTTCTTTCTTTGACACAGTCTCACTCTGCAGCCCTGCCTTGAAACTCTTGCATAGGTAGGCTGGTATCGAACTCATAGAGATCCATCTGCTTCAGGCTGATGGTAGAAAGGTATGTACCATCACACAGGCCCAAGATTAAAGATATTTTATGATAATATTTTGTTATTTAATATTTTGTTATTACGCCATGCTGTGTTTACAGGGCACATAAACAGGTACATTTTCTCCTTTTCTGCCTCTACTTCCCCCTTTTCCCATGTATTAGGACACCTGTCCTTGTGTCTTTGTGTCAACTTCCTTATCTCTCACACCTCTTCCTAAACCCACACCCTAAACACGTTTATTTTCTTCCATTGCTTCTTTTAAGTCTCTTAAAACAAGGGACAGTGATTATTTAGGTATATAGCAATCTATGTATTCATCTGCTTATCTATACATAAAATGAGAATATCTGAAAGAATTGGGTTTGTAGGAAGGGCTAAATATTTGTGTTGCGGGGGGAGGGCATGGCAGACTTTTGGGCTAGCATTGGAAATGTAATTGAGGAAAATACGTAAAAAAAAGGAAATCAATAAAAGAAAGTCAGCACACTGAAAAAAAACAATAAATATTTTTAAAAAATTGTGTTGCTCTCTCTCTTCTCTCTGTCTCTGTCTCTGTCTCTCTCTCTCTTTCAGTGGGGTCAGGAGAAATTTTTGTGAAGGAGCTATGCCTAAGAGAGGAGGGGGAACAGACCAGGAGCTGTCACTGAGAACACTGCACACACACACAAACACACACAGCTGTCACTGAGAACACTGTATCCATCAGGAAAGTGTGATCGATGGGATGAGACATTATGGGCTTAGGCTTTCTGGGACAGTCAGCTAGAAGTCCAGAGCTATGGGGCTGCAGTGTGATGAGGAGGGAACAGGGGTGGCAATTATGATTCATTAGGGCTCAGATAATTTCATGCTTTGTAGGCCAGTTATAGAGCCCTAGCTTTACCTTATAGGTGGCAGAATGTCATCAAAAGATTTTAAACAATAGATTAGCATGTTCTTGTGTGAATATAGACTCATAAATCCAGCAGATAGGTGCTGAATTTAAAAAAAAAATGAGGGAGGAGAAATCCAGAATACTCGATTGTGAAAGCGGTCGATGGACCCACTGAAGATGGAGTGCAGAGCCAACCTGACTGGTGTTGCACATCGGAAGAGGAAAGGCAGTTAAGAACTCCCACCAGACCCCAGATGGATAAAAGCTCACGAAACTGGGATAGAAAGGGTCCTGTGGAGATGAGTGAGGTTGGTTAGACATCACAACTGAGTATGTCATATACCCAGAAGGAATGTTCTCCGACCAGTTGACTCTGGACCATGAACTCAGAAGACAATTGATAGAATGAAGTTTTCAAGACTAAGCATTCAGAGAGTGGCTAAGGCCATGTGAGGATAACATGGAGGATAGAGAAAAACATTACTTGTACTAAATAGCGTTGGAGTGGTACGTAGGAACTGGTGGAAGAGTGGACTCAAATAGCTGAAGATGTAGAAGAAATAAGAGAGTTTTCCTTTTCATTGTGATTGGTGGGATGATTTTCTTTCTTTTTAATTAATTAATTAATTAATTAATATATTTATTTATTTATTTTCGAGACAGGGTTTCTCTGTATAGCCCTGGCTGTCCTGGAACTCACTCTGTAGACCAGGCTGGCCTCAAACTCAGAAATCCGCCTGCCTCTGCCTCCCAAGTGCTGGGATTAAAGGTGTGCGCCACCAAGTCAAGCTCCCTGTGTACACACAAGTGGCCCTGAGTTTCAGGTTCTTCTTCCTCTGCAAGCCTTTGTGCCTGCTAATACCAACACTCTACCAGCTCATCTTGTAGAGACATTTTCACCTCTCTCTCTCTCTCTCTCTCTCTCTCTCTCTCTCTCTCTCTCTCTCTCTCTCTCTCCCCCCATCTTCCTTTTGTGGTGGTGATGTAGACACAGTGGCACACATACTAGAGTCATGACCTTATTCATGAGTCACTTTTCTCCTACAGTGTGGAATCATGGAGGGAGAGGCTATTAGGCTTGGCCACAGGTGATTTTACCTGCTGAACCGCCTCCCTGGTCCTATGAATAGGATGTGATCCGATAGAATCTAACCTGGGACAAGTTCCCACTACCAACTGTAAATGAAGTAACTACAATTCCTTAGAACGTTCGAGAATATCCATAAGGTGGGCCTTGAAGTACTGATGCATTTCATGTGGATTTATTTCAAAGAAACGTCACCTGAGCCCACAGCTGGAGGATACATTTTGGGTTTCTGCAAGATATTTTTAGGTTAAATCCAAGGCTAGAGTGTTTGAAAGATTAGCCTGCCATCTTCTTGGTATATACTGAGGAATCTGTGAGTGTGAGTCATTGGAAAATATAGGAAACGACAACAGTAAACTAGAAAACTGGATGAACAACCCAGCATAGGTCTAAACAAATTCTACATTCAATTTTATACTTTTTATTTTTAAAAAATATTTTTACTATTATTATTTCAGGGCACAGGCCTTTTGTAGGGTTTCTAGCATGTTCCCAGAAATATTTGTGTATTATACCTATTTGTTTGAATAAGAGAGGTTTTTAGAAGGGAAATCTACCACACCAGCCTAGATTTGATGTATTTTCCTCGCTACCTCCAGAGCTCCACACTGCCTCACTGGAGTGGCCAATCTAACTGTTCTTCAAAGGCAGGAAACAAGAAAGTCTGGATGACAAGCAGAGACAGGTGCCAACGGTTTCCATGGTGATTATTATTTACTTGGGGATAGGAACTCATGCATTCGTAGTGTAGGGACGATGGGCCTGCATCCGCACACCTGGTTTATATGGTAGTGGCGACAGAACATGAAGCTTCCTCCATGTTAGGTGAGAGCTTTGTCCAGTGAGCCTCACCTCCAGCATCTTGATGGATATTTTAATGAGGAAGGTGTAAGAAGACCTGCTGAGAATCCAAGCCCATCCCTAGTGTCTCCTTTATTCAGAGGCAGAGAAGAAAACCCAGGAGATTGGAGCAGTAGAGAATGAAAAGAAACATATTACTTAGCAAGCCCACACTGAGCCCAAGCCTCTTGTAAATGCCTCTATATACGAATGGAGACACTCAGTATTTAAAACAATTCTTTCAGGTATTCCCCCCCCCCCCATGTTCCAATGAAGGATCAAGCCTAGTCTTGAAAGTCAAAGAGCTAGTCATCTCTGCCATTTAGAGTCATAAGCAAAGCCAATGACATCGTTTGCAACCAAACTTCACCTACAGAGTGGAAGAATGGTCGGCGTATGTCATCTAGGCCATGCTGTAAAGTCTGGTGACTGAAGAAAGATCTGTTATTCCTTCTCTGCTAGTATTTCTAGATAAGTGAGAGCCACAAACATATGCCTTTCTATCTAAAGCTGGTCTCTCACTACTTCTGACGCAAGGAAAAGGAAATACTTAATTTTTTTAGCCTTTATAAAATAAACTTAATAGTAGCAAAGGCAGGCATGATGTAATGATGGCAGACACCACTGATGTCTTCTGTTAGATCCAATTCCAGCAAGTGTCTGGGGTCTTCGCTCTATAAAGGTGGGAGCATTGGTGAGCGACTACGTGGACTCTGCATCATTTGGTGACGTTCAGGTCTTTAGCTGATTTCCAACCTGGCCACTGTGACAAACTGCTTCCAGTACCATTCCCTCCTCTAGATCAGGATTTAAAGCCTCTCCTCTAGCTTGATCTTGTTTGACCGACTTCATGAGAATGGACTTTGATGAAAATTTTTGTAACCCTCTTTGTGGCATGTCCTACCATGAGACCCTGGTTACTGTTGTCTCAGTGACCTACCCCTGAGCTTTGGCCTGAGGGAGGTCAGCTGTCAAAAGTCTCAGGAAATAAGTGAGCACACAGCACAACTGATTTTCCCAACGCAATTCTCAGATTTAAAAATATTAATTACCAGTACTCCACTTTTCCTGACTCCTCCAAAATATTTGGGATTTTAGAGAATTCTGATCACTGTATGGGCACTGGTTAGATCTGCTCCCTCTACTTATCCTCCTCTCTTTTTCTACAGGCATGCACATAATAAACAATGCATCAAAAAAAAAAACCAACAACAAAAAAAAACCCCAACCCATTTTGAGTAAGGAAAGCATCAAAACAAAACAAAACAAAACAAAACAAAACAAAACAAAACAAAACAAAACAGAGCAAGGTAAAAACCCTCTATTGCTTGTTCTGAATGGTTGTATTGCCTGAGGATGTGGCTCAATGACAGATTGCTTGCTCGGCATGCTTTAGGGCCTGGGTTAAACCCCCAGTATCAGGAGCAGGGGGAGGCAGTGCTTGGCTTTAGAATAAAGCTCTACAGTAGATACTTGCCTAGCACAAGAGTGGCCCTGGGTCCTCTCTTAAGTATTAAAGAATAATTTAACTAAGTGCATCTGGGAAGCAGAGTTAATTTTCTTTACCTATAGAATCTGTCTACTCTACATTTAATTTTTAATGTTTCTATTACACCCTGTTTATTTAGTGAGGAAGGTGTGCGTTGTCTCTGTGTGGAGGTCGGAGGACAACAGGAGGGAGGCAGTGCTCTCCTTCCATCACGTGACTCCCTAAATGAAAATCAGATGGTCAGGTTGGAAGCAAGAGGTGCTGCTTCCTAGCTACCTCACTGGCCCTGGTTTCTCTTCCCTTCTTCTGCAACACTAACATTTATCAAGTTTTCTGCCCCTTAGTCATGTGGAACTACTCATACTGGCATTAGCAGCTTTGACTCTCAAGACCTGGGCTTTGGATGTAGAACTATATCAAAATAAAGTAGTGAGATTAGGTACTCAAGCTGAAGTCAGTGGTTGTGAGGTACTGCACCATGACGGGTCACACTACAGATAGTTTCTTGCTCAGAATCTCTCTCTTTCTCTCTCTCTCTCTCTCTTGCTCTCTCTTTCATCATTTTTCTTCAGTCTGCTTTTCTTTTGTTATTTTTTGTTTTGTTTTTCATTTTTCTATTTTTTTTTACTGGTGAGTGTGAGTGTACACGTGTGTGTGTGTGTGTGTGTGTGTGTGTGTGTGTGTGTGTGTTAGAATGAAAGTAAAGACACAGCAGAAACAGCACTGGGAAATGACTTGGACCACGTGGTGTTAGGAGAGGTAGAAACCACTTCCTTCCTAAAAATGCAGAAGTATTTCATGACTGTTAAATGCCCTTGTGTGTGTGTGTGTGTGTGTGTGTGTGTGTGTGTGAGATATATATTTACATTGTTAGGTCATTGTTTCCTAAATAAAGCACACAGGAGTAGAAATTTGTGTATGCTCAATGGGTAGAAAACTATTCAAGTTGAAAAGTAAAAAAATTTCCTCTCCATTTTGCAAAATAAAATAACACAACTATTATATTATTGCTACATAAGGATTCATTAGGATCATATTGGATGAATTTTCCATTTATTTGACCAAACTGTTCAATTGTACAAGTCTAAAGCATGTATAATTCTAAATTCTCCACTGCCTACTCTTAGGTGAACATTCTGCTCATTTGGTATTCCTGTATTCCCACAGAGTGAGAATCTGACTTTATAAATAAAGGATTTTAGAAAATATTTCAAAGTTTCTGGAAAACTTGTTCTGTCTATGCATCTTTAGAAAAAATTATTCAGCTGGATTACCATAGAATTGACTCATTAATAGCCTAATTTGAATAATGAGTAAGTTATCCTTTAACATACTTGATTGTAGCAAAGCGATTATTGAAATATCACAGAAAGTGTTTTCTTTTTTCTTTTTCAACATTAAATCTAAGTTTCCTGGCTTGATCTTCATAGCAAGCAGAGATACTGCATACAATTAAATTCAAGTCTTTTCATTGTAATGTGCTTTATGTTAATTGAATCCAAATTCTTAAATGATTTAAGATACTCCTTTTGCTTAATTACAAATATCTCCAAATATTCATATGTAGGTAGCAATAAAGAAGTGTTAGTTCATGGAGCAAGATGCACTGTAGGGAGGATAACTAAATAGTATATACACATCACTGAAGAGAAAGCATGTAAGAAGGTCCTACAGACTGGTAGTCTCAAATCCAAACAGGCTTGCAATTATGGAAAGCAGAGCACAGTCTGCATTTGTAATATTCTCGGATTGGTAAGGAGATTAGTCTCTAACTCCCGAAAGGAATACTTATCATTTGGGAAGAGATTTCAGTAACACAAATTTGATGAAAATGGGCACATTTAGGTCTGTATCACTCCTGTGTTTTTCTGAGAATGGGTGGGAAGTATACACTGGACAGAGTTCTGAAAGTAGTCTCAAGCGTAAAACCTTTACCATATAATGTTTCAGCTCTGTATTTCCTCATTTCCCAGGGAGAACTCCGTGTATAGATAGGAGGACATGTGATCCCCTGTAGTGACAAATGTTCTTCCATTTCTAACTGTATGCTTTCTCAAAGAACCGAAAATCTTTAGCATTAACACTAAAATGATCAAAGAAACAAAACAAAAGAAGAAACAACAGAAAAAGAAAGCCAAAACCAAAACAGAAACAAAACAAAAACAAACAAACCTAAAACCCTAAGTAAGGCAGAGATGCCTGTCATGCCAACACTGGGAAGACAAAGGGTGGAAGAACAGGAAACAATGCAAAAATTTTTAGGAGAAACAGAATTTACCTAGTTGTTATTTTTAAAGTGTTCTCATGTGACATTCATGGGGAGAGGGACACAGGTTATGTAATGAAACCGCCAACCTAAAAACCCTTTGCAACATAAAATGTCAAGGCCCGACTCCCATGGTGTCAGCAAAGGAACTTAATGGAAGCAGAGGATCCCATACCAAAGTCCCCCAGAGACAGCACAGTGCACCTCATACCTAGGTTCTGTAGACGCTTCCATCCACACATAGTGTCTACTGATACTTAAAAAAATACTAGAGAAAGCATTAACATGGAAGACGATGGTCAGTCCAGAAGTGGAGAGAGCATTATGTATAGGGAATGTATCTCTGAAAACATAAAAATTGTACCTAAGTTGTAGCAGTGATTCCGTGAAGGGGCAATGAGAGAAGTCCAAGGACCGATGGGGTCTTTACGAGGTGGATCCCTGAACAGGCTCTCTTTGGGAAGAGTTTTCATTTTACTACGAATTGAACTGCACTCATTTCAATGTCTTGTTTATAACAAGAGCGTTATAATTTTTCATTATATAAAAAATCAGGGAAAGATAAAGTACATATCCCTTTAGGATACCTAGAGGAAAATTCTAATGAACTCTCTGGCTGTGAAGTGGAAAGTTACACTGTTTATTTTACCATTAAGGGGTTAGATTGTAACTCCATTTATCTGTTTGTCCATCTGTCAATCTGTCCTTCCATCTACCCATCGATCCACTTCCTTATACACTCATTCATCCATTCACTAAAGCACTTCCTGAGTGACTCTAATATAGCCTAATCTCTGTAGCAAAGTTCTCTATGACACCATCCTCGTCCTTAAGGGCTGCTTCAAGGCCTTGGCTACTCTGCTTAGGATCTCTAAAGTCCTGGGCAGTGTCTTTGCAAGATTTGCCAATTTCATAAGAGCTGAAAATACAGCATGAGAGCAATCAGAGTCATCTTTACTCATAAAGAATATATCCCAAACTCAAACAAGGCAAATTTGAGTGTTGCTGGGAGACGGCACCTCTGAGAGGCCCATCAGAGGGTCTCATAGGCATCAGGGTGCACTAATCAGCACTCTCCAAGATGGCCGTGTAGAGTCCGCAATCACTGGCCTCCGCTCAGTGGGAATAGCACACTGAGAGAGCACAGTCCTGTGAATCATCTAATGAATATCATTCTACAAAACAAACATATATTTGAGCTGCTCTTGGGTTTGCTGTTGTTTTCTGTGAGCTAAAGAGACAAGAAGGCAATGTAGCTCACATTTCCCAACAGTGTAAAATCAAGGCTTTTTTTTTCCTTCTCTTTCTCTTATTCCTTTTTATCTACAGATTTGTTGCTCAATTTCTCCACATAGATGTTAGATGATAAGGAGACTCCCTCGTGTATATATTAAAAATTTGGGGGGAATTCTTGATGTATTTCTGTCTTTACACCATTTCCAGTGTGAAGAGAAGACACAGAAGACCAGCATGCCAACTGGGTTCTGTTGGACACAGTGCCTGTACTTCCTACCTTCCTTTGTCCTCCCCTATCTCATCCTGGGAATGTAGGCATAAAACAGATATTATTGTTGGTCTCTTGCAATATTCATTTCTCTTAAATAGCATATTTACCAAACCCTGGTTAGAACAACACAGAAAATAAAATAAATTCACCAGTGGGTGTGGTGACACATATCTTTAATCCCAGCAGAGGGCCAGCCTGCTCTACAAAACAAGCCCAGAACAGCCAGGGCTACATAGAGAAACCCTGCTTCCAAAACCAAACCAACCAACCAACCAACCAAACAACAAAGCAAATAAAATCACCAAACATGGGTCAAATGAGCAGGGTACCCCATCATACGCTGTTGGGAATGAGCTCTTTGGCTGACCAACCACAAAATCTAGGAATGGATGACAGAAAAGGAGACAGGCAAGCTAAGGGAGGGGGACAAAGAGTTGCAAGTAAAGAAACTTGAAGTTCAAAGGCTGTGATTAGTTTGTTCAAAGACTAGTTAATGTCTAGGCTGAGTGAAGGTTGTAGCTCAAAATGGAAGTTTTTCCTAGGCCGTAGTTTGTGGAGAGAACCAGCTAAAGAGTAGGTCATATACAGTCTTGGTATCTTGTCACATGCCCAGCTTTTATTGAAATCAGATAGCATTTGAGAGTTTTAAGTAGTACAATGCAATTACATTAAAATTATTTACCAAACAGTCACACTCGATGGCTGTTGTGTGGCACACGGACTATTGTCTCTCCCAATAGGTGGAGAGACTGTGAAGACAGATAGATTCTAGATAAAATGTACAGGCAGAGCTGTAAAGGCATTTGTGTGGATAGACTGGATAGATAAACTGCCCAGCTTTACACTGTAAGGTTCTCTCGTTATATAGCTTACTGTATCTTCTAGATGGGAAAATATCAAGAACTTAAATAAATAAAATATCTTCATGATTCCAGAATGACAAAAACTATGGAATCATTAGAAGGCAAGACAGAAAGAAAAGAAGACACATGGCACAAACCTATTTAACTCAGGTTGACTTACAATGGCACCAAGAGAAGTTAGTCAAACTATCAGCAACATGCACACCTATACTCAGGGGTCTTGAACTGAATGCCTATACTGAGGGGTCTTGAGCTGAATGCACCAATGAGCACCATCTCCACAGCTCACCCATCTGCTTTTGATCTGGGATGATTCAGGGCCCCAGACTGGATTTAATAGGGTGAAAATGTGGGCCACCACAAGCTCCAGGAGAAGCAGGACTCTTTGCCCAGGGTGCACAGGGCACACGGTGGATTCCTGCACTAGCTCATCTGGGCATGTTCAATTCAAGGGAGCAAGGTCGCTGCTTCTCCCCTGCATCTTCCATGGGATGTGGGAAAAATATTCTCTTGTCTGCGCATGAAAAAGCCACCCTCTCCTCTTTCACCTCAGAAATGCACATTCTTGAACATATATTGAAAACTGTAAAAAATCTATGATTTTCTCGAATTAATTTCCTGATTTTTTTTGAGGCCATGTTGACAAGAGAATTAAACAGTTTACTAAAAGTCTTCCTGGAGGAGAGGCCTGTGCTATAAGCACCCTCCACTCTAAGCTATACTGTGACTTGCAGGAGGAGGCTGTTCCATTCGCCATCCCCTCCTCTGCTTAGTTCTGTGTTCCTATAACATGTTAATGTTCACCAAGTGCTCTCCCTTAGATGATGCTTCACAGGAGCTGTGTGGATATGAATATCCTCATTTTGTAAATGAATGAATTATAGCTTAAGGAGTTTATATAACTTCAAAGGCACAATAGTTACTGAAAGCGGCACACATGCTAGAATCAGGCACTGAGCTTTGTATGAGGATTTTATTAGGCACTGGTACAAGGTCTTGGGTGGCTTATTTATTTAGCCCCAGCCTCTCATGACCTCTCACTCTTTATCCTACCTACCCTTCATTTATTTCCACTGAAAATACCAGCAACACAAATGATCTCAGGTCACTGTTAGGAAGATTAAATGATGGGATATGTCTGAAAATTTAAATCACTTATCTACTAGGGGCTGACATTTTCTTGAAAACCAAATCCAGTAATTTTTCTCATGGCATCATGCTAGGTAACAACTTGGAGTGGAAACTCGGAGCTAGATCTCAGCTGTTTTGTTAGAAATTTCAGAAAAAATAGGTATTAAAAATGGAAGCTTGAAGATGGGCAACATTGGTAGAGAGGGCTTACTCTATAGATAGGTGTGAAAATGAAGAGTTGTGGCTGGTGGGAGGCTGCAGCTAATCCCAGCTGCAATGTTTGTATTGAAAACCTAAGGAGAGAAGGAGAGCTAGATGCAGAATATTCTTCCTTTGTTTCTGAGCCAAACCCCTAAGTCAGTGGGTCAGACAAAGCCGGAGGATCCCCACGAGGCAGTGAGCCTGCCTGAGGCTAGGAAGAGGGCTTCCCAGGAAGACTGGTGGCCTCTTCTCGGAAGGACAGCTAGAGTGTGAGTAGCCATTATCTTGCCATGTGTGGACAGACAGGCTCTAAGTACCTCATACCTCAGATGAAAGGAAATCTGTGACTCAGGGCTTCAAAAGGAAACCCTAATGCTCCCCGAAGACAGACAGAAGTACCCTTCTGAGAAGTAGGAAGAGATTCTGGTGCCCTGTCATTCCACAGCACAGAGGAAGGTACCAGGGTCCCTCACTAGGAGCTGATTTCCCTCTTCCCTCCACACAGCTGGGGGATTGGGGTTGGACATTAGAGTGCTGGATCCAGGAGCCTTAGGGGAGTGAGTGTATTGCTGAGCCAATCCCCTCACCCTTCGTTTCTTTTTATTTAAACTTTCTAATTTCTGGAGACCTCCCCTATAAAAAATTAATAGCACAAGTTAGCAATGTGGCCAAGGTCAATGACTAATCAGAGGAGACAGAAGCTGAATTAGCAAAACATTCCACTTTGTTTCCATTGATCCCCATGCCTTTAAATATGACTTCAAAGCCACACATATGTATACATGTTATATATCCCATGTAAGAGCTATCTTGCAAGGTGTAACCTAAACCTTAATGAGACATCAGGCCACATTCAGCAGTTTTCGTCTATCGTTTTTTGCTGGAGAGGATGCTATTTTCCTTACTTGACTTTGAGTATAATTAAGATATAGAAAACCTACTGAAGACACTAGTGATGGGGCTGAGAGAAGGATTCCTAGTCCTCCCCCCACACCCCGCCGTGCTGTGATCTCAGATCCCTTTCTTTCTACCCACTGGCCAGTCATTACTCAATAGCACAATTCCATGTTAATTGGAAGGCATTTGCCTTGGGGCTCTTGATACAAACAATGTTCACAGTCTCCCTGAGATAAAACAACAAGCAAGAGGGAAGACGTGCCAGCTGCAGGAAGCAAAGCCCTTTCTCCATTTTGCAGCGGATGAGGATATTAAACAACTGTGCATTAAATGACAAGATGAGGAGCATTGGTCTAACCTGGGGTGTGTGGAGATAGTGACAGTCAGGAGACAGTGGCTCACCATGCATGTGCAACCATAGATTAAAGAGGCCCTTGTTGCCCACAGAACACCTGTGAGGATGCAGAAGCTGCTATGTGTGGGGGAGGCTGAAGGCTGTAGGCGCTGGTGAACCTGCTTCTCCACGCTGTTCTTCCCAGACAGGCTTCTGCACATTGGTTCCGGTACTGCAGCTCTGCCTTGTGTGTAACGAGAGCTGACACCAAGCTCCCTTCCACTGAGGACAATGAAGCCCCCTTATTTTTATCTCACTCAGCTAAGCACCTGAAGTGTTTTATAATTTATTCTTTGTGCCATTAATCCTTACAAGTCTATAGATTAAAGGAATGAGTGTGTGTGTGTGTGTGTGTACATCGATGTAGCTGTAAATATTTGAAACTGAAAACTCTATGCCAAGTTTCCACCAAATATAACTCGAACTTGGAATGTTTAAGACATGAAAGCTATGAAAATTGGGATTTATTAAAGCACAGAAAAAGCCTGTACTGGTAAGTAGCAAAGAGCTTTCAGAAAGTCACAGGATGCCAGGTGCGGGTGTATATTTTAGAGTTGTTTTTCATAAAATCTATTTTTTTTACAACCTTTGGAAACCTTCTGGAAAATGAGAAGAGAGCATTATAATATTTATGATACAGCAGTGGGTTAAGTAACGTTCAGATTCTGATTTTAACCGGTTACTAAATCAGCAAACAATTACTAAAACCCATGTAAGAAACGGCAGGAGGAGTGTACAAGCATACCCTTACCTTTGCAAAGCTTGCCACAGGGTCTAGAGCCTGGAACAGATTTAATTGTATAAGATGGGATGAAATGAATTCCAGGAAAGGTACACAGGCCAGTGGAGGAAGACCCAAGAAACAAGCTTCTCTTTGGAAAGGGTTGTTAGGGACCACTTTCAATATACATGAGGGATGGAAGGTGTTTTAGTTTCAAATGAGCTTAGAAAGCCTGTTTTAAAGCCTGAGAGGTAGTTTTATCTTTCCATCACCATTTACTGAGACTTTGCTCTGTTCTGCTTGTGTGATAGGTATGAAAAACTTTCATTGTATAACAAGATACAAAGGTCCTTGCATTCGAAGTATAAATTGGCAGACGTAGTTTACAACAGTTGGTGGTTCACATTCTAGGGGAAGATGAGCAATCTGTTCCCCCATTAAATACTTTAGTGATTTCAGGAAGAGCCTCCTCCGATTTTTTTTTCTTGATACATGTCTTATGTGTCCCAAGCTGACCTTGAACTCACTGTACAGCCAAGAGTGCTTTGAACGTCCACTCCTGCCTTGGTCTCTGGTGGTCTAGGAGTTCATATTCTGCCAACTGAGTCCTAATCACCAGTTCGACTTTGGGGATTTCTTTAGCTTTTCTAGCACACAGCACCCTTTTTGGTAAGTTGAGTTTGGCCACAAAGCAGCTGCCTGTGTTCAAATCCTGGCAAGCAAAGGAAGACTTAAGGTGTTCTATGTATTATTATTTCAGTCTGTCCAAAGTCAGGATTTCAAAGCCAGAGTAGAAGCTGGTTGTGCCAAGTAATTTTTCAAACCCACTGGGTGGGGAGAGGATAGTAATTGTGTACATTTTTTTCTGGGGTTTCTGCCACTGTAAATGATGAATCAAAAGTCCAGAAACTGCACAAAGATTCGGATAACCCAAACTTAGGCATGGCCCACTACTAAGTTGAGACTTTGTCCATTGAATATTGAAGGAGCATAAAGTGCCCTCTGTTACTAATAATATGGAATGTTTCCTTCCCCAGGCTCAAGAGTTCAGCTAAGGGGACTGTGGACATGACTCTGTTGACTGAGTGTCACTTCTTCCCACAAAGCCCCCGGGACAGTGTGGCACACGTCTGCAATCTCAGAACCTGGAAAAGGAAGGATTAGGATTCAAGGTGGTCTTCGGTTACACAGAGTTCTGGAGTAGACTGGATGGGACCGTAGAAGAGCCTGTCACAAAACCAAACCAAGCCAAACCAAGCCAAACCAAGCCAAACCAAGCCAAACCAAGCCAAACCAAGCCAAACCAAACCAAACCAAACCAAACCAAACCAAACCAAACCAAACCAAACCAAACCAAACCAAAGTTGCTTTCTGACATGGCAGCCCATGAAGGCCAATTGGAAATGGCGGGCATCAGAAACGCTCTGTCAGGTCTGGCCATGACCCTTTTCTGGCTTCCTTCTGTTGAGGCTGTCTCTCTGAGGTGGGAAGCTGTACAAGCTTACACGTGTAGGTGCTGGGTGACATCTCCTCTTCCATTCTTTGGCTTTTGTATTTTGGCTAGCTGCCACTGAAGTGAATGGCTTTCAAATTGCCTGAGAAGTGAGTGGGCACTTTTGTATAATTTTAGAACAAGGGAGCCGCTCTCAATTTTGTCTAAAGTGACTCAGACACTTGCCAGTTATTGAAGGGGTTTATAACTTTGTCACCTATGTGCTAATTCAAAGCAAAGGCAGAAAAGCAAGGGCTGCAAGAAATGGGGACTCCGCCTGCCACAACAGGCAAGATTGAATCTCTGTTAATGTGAACTTCCTTCTGAGTAACTAGTCCTCCACAGGCCCCCAGTCAAACCTTACACGAACTTCCTAGGTTGTCATGTGGTCACAGAGATCAAGGGCTTTCACACAATTAATCTGGAGTCATCCCCCCCCCGCCCCGCCCTTGGTACATTTGTCAGAGAACTTGTCCATTAGGCAGGTTTTCTTTAATTGGACTTTGTATGTCCAAATTGCTGCTTCTCCTTGGACTGTGCAATTTCTTTCTTTCTTTCTCTTTTTTTTCTTTTTGTATTTATCAGCCTTATCATAGCACATGTAAAGGACTGAGTGGCTCCTTTCCTCATCCGGTGGGGAATTAACCCTAGTTCTGTACCCAATACCATCTTTTAAAATGAGGCTGTTTATCATGTTTAGTCTTTGTGAATTTTGGAAGTTACAAGAAATTAAAAAAGAATACTCCACACATTTAGTAAAATAGGAACGAGGCTAAAAGAACATTTCACAGAAATAAATAAAAACCATCTGGGCTGATAACTTCTGTAAGTCCCAGACTTCTGCAGTTGTAAGGGTCAAGTGTTAAAAGTCTAGAAGTTAAGATGTGAGGTGGAGACGACAGAGGCCACCGAAGACTCAAGGGAACACTGCCAAGTCATTTAGGCTCAAATTTTGACTAAATTTTAAATTGTCATAATCTGGTAATAAATATCTTCCAGATTTTATCTCTTTTTTTACTTCATAAAGTTTTAGTTGGTTATGAAAATATATACATAAACATAATAGGTATTGCTTATTCAGAACCAATTCTGTGAGTTGTAACAAAAATGGGGATATATTTTTTCCTCCAGGATGAAGGACATGTGATTTAAAAAAAAATCCATGCCATTGCTATGCAATTAGCAAATAAATGGTTCTGTTTTGCATCACAATCACATGACAAACTGTCTAATGAAAGCAACCCTCCCCACCCCGACCCCCACAAGAAAGCACAGCCTGTATAAGGAAGCAGAGAACCGCTCGCTGTGCTGAAATCTCACTATGTCAGCTGTTAGGTGGATGGCACACTGTACTTCATACTTCTGGGAAATCCGAGTCCCAGATTCTGCTAGTGGGGTCTGAACTGTCTCCTGGTTATGAGAGACGTTTCTTCTTCCAGTCTCCCCTCTCAAATCACTTCATTCGTGTGTCTGCATCCCATTGATTTTGTCCCTGATTGTTATTTGATGGAAGTTGAAGGAATTCTTTCAAGCTGCCACCAAATCATTTTGGGAACTTGCTACTGAAATCTTAGACCATCCATTTTAATGTTGGGGGACTGGACAGAGCTCCTCTCAAATTCCCATTTGAATGATTCTCATTCTTCAGTATAAACAGTGTTGTTTATGTGTGTCTCATCTGTAAGCCCTTATGCTATTTTCTGGCCATTCTGGGCTTCTCTCAGAGCTGTGCATCCTCTGATCAAGTGGGATGAGACACAGACACAGCTAGCTATGTGTGAATGAAATCAGAGATGTCATTTTGTGTGTTTGAAGTTCCGTTCTTTAAAAATCGAAACTTTTCAACACAGTCAAACCTCAAAACAAGGGGAAGGGAAGAAAGAGGTATAGTGAACCGCATTCATGGAAGTGTTTCTCAGCAGCCGCAAATGGAACCTGAAGGGCCTAACTTAAGTTTGACAAATGCTGAGACTATGCGAGGAGAAAATAACACAGAGGAGCAAGGAGGGGGATGAATGTCTGAATCGGGTTTAAGGGAGTAGGGTTTTGCTTGTTTTTATTTTATCCCTGTCCCTGCTGCCTTCGTGTACATGGTCAGGAGCACACGGCCAACATGTTTGGTAGGGGAGATGACCCACCTTTCTAGAAGCATCAGAACTGGTCATCTCTGAGAGAAAAGTAGAGAAGTAGGTGCCTGTGCAGTGTGATCTGATGTGGTAAACTGATGGGCTGTTCCTAGACACTTGTATCTGTTTCCAGCATAGCATGGATACCATGATGACTGAAGGGGACACAGACACACAGACACAGACATACACAGACACACAGACACACAGACACACACACAGACACACAGACACACAGACACACACACAGACACACAGACACAGACACACACACACACACACACACACACACATACACACTGCTGGCAAGAGAGGCCTTTCCTTAATATCTTTTGACTAGATTTGTGGAGAGATTGGTGGAAGGAAGGCGCATGGTCCGGGTACAGACAGGAGAAGCTTTTTAAAGAGTTTGAAATCAAGAGCACCAACTGCATCCCTGCACCCCTGCACCCCTTGCATTCTTGCCCTCACTTACTCTGAAGACCTTGTTTTTCCTTCTCAGTTTACGCTGTGTGCTAACCTTTCCTTGTTCTTAGGTTAGGACCAAATGAAAACAAACAAGGAAGTTTATTCCACAAGACAACATGAATACAAACATCAGTGGTGGAACTGAACACCGCATAAACAAAGACATTCCCAGATAAGGATGACCACCCATTCTTCAGCACTTAACAGCTCCTGGTGACAAGCAGACCCCTCTTCAGGGGCTGTGGAATGAAGCCTGTGGAGCTGCCTGGAGCCGAGAGTCTGCTGTTAATAGCATTGCTTGCATCGCTCGAAGCCTAACCCTAGCTCTTGCGAGGCGATTTTGCTTGGCTGTGGTGATTTGTTCCTGAACGATCGATAGTTATGAATATACAGCCATAAAACTCTTCAATGAAGAAAGAAAATATGGTTTAAAGTGTAATCAAAAATCAGCGTGACCATTTGAAACTCTCACGTATCGCAGAGTGTGCCATCGGTGCACTGAGAGGTCACACAGTTATATACTGTCTCTTAAACAGCGAATGCATAATAGTTTTTTCAACTCTGAACAAATTCATAAATCAATGATGCATGCAGATGCATAACTTTAATTATGACTTCTGCTCAGATGGTTGGTTTATATAATGTAATTGTTTACTATTTCCCTCGACTACACTGGAAATGCTTGCTAGGGACATCTCATATTTTTCCCATTAAAAAAAGAAACAGTGTGTGTGTACGTGTGTGTGCATGCATGCATGTGCCTGTGTCTGTTCATGTGCGTACACATGTGCATGTTTGTGTGTGTGTGTGTGTTTGTGTGTGTGGCAGAGTGTCCTCACCTACTAAGCCACTGGGAAGTCTATGTTTTCACAGTGGTCCTTGAGATCTGCCCTTCATTGTGATGCCTTCTTGGTTTGTTGTTATTGTCATTGTTATTTCATCCATGGGCTTTCTTTTCTTTTGTTTAGGGACATTTCTGAAATCCCATTCTCAGACTCAAGAATCTTCATCTTATTTCAAGCATCTTGTAGCTAGGTTTAGGGAACTCGCACAAAGGTTTTTAATACATTTGCTTTGACAATGCTCTATCCACTCCCGCTCCTACATCCCGAACACTAACTGAACCTTTCAGGTCCAGGTGGAAAGATGTAAAGTGGAAGGACTATTTTTCATCTCGAAGCATCAGGGGCGATGCATGCTGAGTGGTGCCTGAGAAGTTAAGTCCCAGAAGTCACAAAGCTTGAGAAAACTCTTTGTAAACCATGCCCCTAACATGGCTGTCCTGTTCCTTCATGGCTTGAAGCATTAATTCACATTGATCCTAAAGTAGATAATGTGTGTGTTTGTGTGTGTATGCATATACTCACACTTTATACCAGCTCCTTTCAATAAAGTATTAAATAATTAATCCTTTAAGAATAATAAACACATTATGTCAAGATGAGCCAAAGCCTAAAGCATAATTAATTTTATGACTTCTAAGAAAAATTTACATAAAAGGAATATCATATTTAATGACCAAATGAATACAAAGATTATTTAGCTATTTGGCACAAATACAGGAGGAAAAATGGAAAATGTTAGTAATATAAGATTTGACCAGTGAATTAGAACAGAGACTTCAGATGTATCTGTTCCTGTGGAACACCGCCTTCCCGTTCTGGAGAATGTAAAGGCTATATTTGTCCATCTTTACTTTGAGTCATTTTAGCTTTGTTGTTTGCACAGGATGTGGGGCTCTTCTAATTTAAAATGTTAGTTCAACCTGAGGTTCACAGGAGAAATCTGTTATCTAGTTAACATGTGCAAATACTACCAATTGCAGATGCATACTCTACAGCAAGTGCAAAACAGTGTGTAAATGGATTGAGGGTTCGTTCTTAACCAATGGTGGTCACCATGTTTAAACACGAGGGGTGGGCAGCACCCCACTGTGAGTCAGACGAAGCCTCATGTGGAACTGTTGATCTCTCCGTACTCCCACCATTTCTTTCTCCTCAGTCAGCCTCTGCAGGTTGTCACGATGGGAGCATTTATAAGTTCACAATAATCATAGCTCATGGGACATTGTCCCCACCAATTTCCAATCATTTACTTCATTTTTCTCTGCAATATGATGTCAATTCACACAAAAACCTTACAGGAGATTTTTAGCAGTGACAGACAATTGTCAGATGTTTTCTCTTTGAATGCTCACATGAATGGTTTCTGTTGGACCGAAAGTGTCTGTCCCCTTAAAAGGTACATATTAATGTTCCCTTTCCTCCTCGGTGTGACGTGAGGCGGAGCCCATAGTTTAGATGGGGCTGTGACAGGGGCTGTGACAGTGAAATGCCTGTGATGGGTGGAGTGACTTTCTATTTGAGACCAGTGGTCTCTCCTATGAAGTACAATGAGAAAGCTCTTACAAGTCCTGGGAAGGGGTCATCACCAAGATAATCCACTGGTCCTCTACCTTAGCCTTGGGTTTCTAACTTCTATAACTGTAAATAGCTTTTATTTAAACTACCTAGTCCTCAGTGCTTTTATTATAACATCCTAAGCAAAACATAAGGAAATTACAGTTCTGAATTTTGTAACTCCTCCACAAGCCGTTCCATACCCTTCTTCCACACTCATTAGTAACTTCAGTCCATAACTTGTGGTTGCAAAGATATTATTATAACATCTGTAAGCATATATTTATTAATTAAAATTATATTTGAAGGAGGCATACAACTTTATTTCTAGTTCTTGAGAGGCAGAGGCAGGTAGATCTCTGTGAGCTCCAGGCCACTCTTGCCCATGTAAAAAGTTCTTGGCCAACCAGGGTTACCTAGTTAGATTTTGTCTAAAATTATAAAAACCAACAATTACATGAGGAAAATAAAAACTTGTATAATTTTTGTTTCCTCTGGACACCTAGTAATATTTCTAAATGAATACAGGGAGCAATTTATAAAACAAAGATGTGTTACAAAGCCAACCTTTGCAGAGAAAGAATTGAGCTGAAGGTAGATTTCACAACTTACTGTCTGTCTGTCTGTCCTGGGGCACTCGGGGGCATTTGTGTGTCTTGGTGTTTACATCTACAAGGAAGAGAACAGTCGTATGGACCACATAGGTGGTTACAATGATGACCGAAGGTGTAAAATGTGCTGAGAAACTTTACTAAGAAAAATGAAGATTCTCAAAACAAAGGAGACCTTACTGAGGATGCAGAAGTTTTAACATTAGTGGAACATTTCACTTAAACAAATGCAAACTGCTTACATCTGTGTACATATTATCACATGGGATCTTTTCCCTGCTGCTGCTTGTGGTCAAATAGTAGACTGGTCCTTGAATCATAAGGAAAGTGTCACTTGATATCATTCAAATTAAATATACATCATTCCTTGAATCATGAAAAATGAGTGGAAAAATTATTAGAGTTCATGTGATAAAAATTTGAGTAGAGATTACATTTGATTCAATTCCAACTGAAGTTTTTTGTTTTGTTTTTTTAACTATTTGTTTTAAATTTGTTATTTCTTCTTCCGTTTTCAGTTCTTAGACTAAGTCTCACACTGTAGGCTAGCTTCATGCCATCCTTCTCTTCCATTTTTACTCTCAGGTGCTAGAATTTCTGGCCTGTGACACCATGCTCAGCGATTAGCTTCAATTAGTTCTGTGGACTCTTAATATACAGACTTAAAACACAGCCCACAGTTCTATGTAGGCTCTTGAATGGGTAGACACTTAGGCCATATAATTAATTGAGTAACTTTAGTATTTATCATCATTATTCACCAAAAGGAAGTTTTACATAACAAGTTTATTGTCACTACAATAGATTTTTAGTGTGTGTGTGCACACATGCATGCATTTGTATAGTATATGTCTACATCTGTATGTAGTAGACCAAGTTCTACATTATCCTCAAATATCTTTCTTTTTTTAAAATTTTATTTGAAACAGTGTCTCTTATTGTCCCAGGTGGTCATCAAGTAGTCTAGGCCAGCTGGTCAAGGAGATTCCAGGAATCCACCTGTCTCTACCTTCCACCTGTCCCTCTCCATTGTTGAGATTACAACACACATTGCCATGCCTGGATCTTTGTGTGGGTGTCAGGCTTGGACTCAGGTGTTCAGTCTTCCAAGGCAAACACTTTGCCAATTGAACCACTGCCCAGTCCTAGTCATGATTTCCTTTTAAATAGAAATACTTGGTATAATGTAAACCCAACTGTTTATGTGGATACCCAGCAAGTTTTGTTTCCCAGGCTGAATCTTCAGGAACTCGAACTCTTCCTAACTTGGGGAGTTCTATTCCTCTACAAAGTCTTCAGTTGCAGTCTGTGCTGAACACATTTGCAGATCATTAGCCCCAGCCACCGTCTGCTTCACCGGGAATCAGTTTTTATTGAATTCAAACTTCCAAAAGGAAAATATGCAAGCCTAATGTCAACTGATATTTGTTTTAGCTTTAGTTGGAACTGAAGTCGATAGTGTTACTAGTCTTTGCTGAACTAATTGGTAGTAATTCTCCATCTGTGTTGATAGCATGTGAGCATGCGCGTATATAACAGAGACATGAATGTATCTAACTCCCAGGGAGCTCCAGACACGTATTTGTAACGGAAATCTAGAACTATCTGGTGGTAAAGTAACATAAGGTAACGTGACTATCATGACCATTACGATTCTTAAGAACTAGAAAAAAAATTAAACTCTTGCTTCCCACTTGAAGAGAGTACGATGCATAAGAACAGAGATGCTCTCTGGGTTCAGCAAACTGGTGGCCGGAGTGAGAAAGTCTCAAGTGTTTAAGTGCCAGGCAATAAAGTCAAAGTAGAAAACAGGCGGGTGTAAGAAACAAATCACAGCCTTCTCCCGGCGAAGAGCCCAGGTGATAAATCATTTTGTTCCATCGGTCCTGCGTGAAGAGGCCAAAGAGATGACACCTCTTTAAATAAATCCAGAAGCCTTTCTCATTTAAACCATCTCTGTTGCTATATTTATTCTTTAAACTAAAATAGTTTTGTAGCCTTTCCATCTTTTTTTTTAACTCTCTAACAATCAATATTGAGTTTCCTTCTGAATCTAAGATTTAATTTTTTACCCTCTCCAGGCTTGGAACTCCAGCACCACTTTTACGCCAGCCGGTACCAATTTGAACCAACTTAAATGACACTTTTTAACATGACTCCACTATTCTTTCAGGAATGCATAATCGGGAAATAATTATCTTCCCTGCTATTCATGGTACCCAATTTATCATTGTTTTCTTAGAACATGTACTGCAGCAGGTATGGAGCCCAGGGTCAGAGGTCCATGGATAAGGTACTTGCCATAAAAGTGCAGGGACCACAGCACCCTCTGAAATCATGTCTGTAAAAGCTGGGTAAGTAGAGTGGCTGTCTTTAATCCTAGAGCTCAAGAGTCAGAGACAGATGACCCCCGAGGCACAGTGACTCCCTGTGCGAGCAGAATGGGTCAGCCCTGGGTCTATCAAGAAGTCCTGCCTTGGTAAATAAAAGTAAAGGGCAATGGAGGAAGACAGCTTTGGGTCTTGAAGTGCCCATAATATATGTATGTGCATGTCAATCTGAACATACATGTGGGAGTATACACATACATATACAACATACATAGACACACACAGACATAGCCAGACACACAGAGACATACCCAGACACAATACACAGACACACACTCAGAAACACAGAGCATACACAAAGACACATGGACCCACACAGATATACCCAGACCACAATACACAGACACAGACAAACACACATACACACACACACACACACACACACACAAATACATGCTCCATAATGATTCTTGGAGAGAGTGCCTAGGTTACTTGGTTTTATCAGGCATCAACAGAAATAAAGCTTGTTCTAGAATGAATTTCTGTAGAGACAGCGCACACTGGGAAGCACACCTCCTCTCTGGACAGACTGGTTATGGCTCTAAATTCTAAGACACCCTGGAGAAAACCACTTTCTTATCTGGCATGCTACAGTCCAGCACCATCGATTTAATTTGGTCCTCATGGGTTTATTGTCGTGGAAGTGCAGCCAAACTGCCTCCTCTTCTTACTTTTAATTTTAATCATAAATGAGTGTCAGAGACGGCATCAGCCATAGATAATGTGTGACTTCTTCTTAGAATGAGTAATTTCCTTTGACACTGCAATCTAATTCCCTTCCTATTCAGGCAGGGCCAGGGAGAGTCCAATCAGATGACCCCGCTACCCTAGTAGAGGGAACAAATTGCTTCTGGACCGGAGAGCTGATGTAGAATCCTGACCTGGAGCAAGCAGAAGGTGGGCAGCAGATTGGGAGCCTTCAGAGAGCAGAAATGTGTGTATTAGTGGAAAAGTCTAGTTTGTCTTCCTGTGTTAATTACACATTGAAAAAGCACAAAATGACACAACAAAATATTAATTTCCTTCAATCTATATTTTGAAGTAGAAAGTTAGAATACTATTTGCTCATTTTATCTTTAAATCACTGTTGGTACAAAATGACAGAACATTAACAAATGACTTTCTGATAAAAATATGTAACACTCTTCAAGATGTGTTGCTTAGATTTCTCATTCAATTGTTCACTAAATGATTATTTGAGGATGTAGTCTGTGAAGTCCAATCCCAGGCACTGAATTACTGAAATCAGTACCCCTTAGTTCTTCCTTAGTTTCTTTGGTGGGAAATGTAGGCATACACATAATGGTAATAAGATAAGGAACAGAGATTGCACTACCAAAGAAACATAGGCAACACCAAAACCACAACACAGCAACAACAGCAACAACAGACAAAATCGGAAGACAGAGCAGGTCAACTGATCGGCTCCTGGGTGGGATGATTCCAGGAGCATGACTTGGAATTTGCAAATCAGAAATATTTCAGGAAGAGGATTCCTTAGGCCACAGGTGGGGAGAAGCAAAGACTTCAGGGGAGTGAGGGGAGAAACAGGTAGGAAACAATGGGAGGGAGCCTTTTGGGAGTGAGAAGACAGATTTGAAACTCTGGAAAACAGCACAAAATACACATCAGATAAAGGACTGATGGGGGAAACAGACCCCAACGAGGAACAACAGCAAACATTTATAGCTGTTACAATTTTACTCTCTATGTCTTAGACACTGTTAGAATCTGAGGCTACAAAACCAAGTAGCTAAGGCTCTGGCTAGTAGGGTGATGCCAGTCAAGGTGAGACATGGAACATAGCAAGTATGACAACTACAGTTGTGTGGGCTTATACACACTGAAGCACACACATGAATAAGATGCCTTTAGGAAAACGATCTTTGGAATCAGGTGGTGTAAGTTGTAAAGTTATTTTGTCAGTTATCATTAATTAATGAACTCTAGTCACAAGCACAGGAAGCTTTGTGCATTACCAGGATGCCTCAATGTGTTTCGGTGGCCTGAAGTACCTTCCAAATAAGGTTGTCACAAAAATAAAGCTAAATGTCCCATGGGCAGGCTTTAATTTGTACCTGGCCCTGCTCAGTTAGAATCAGTTATCCATGTGTACACACACACACATAGCATTATGGGAACAAAAAGGGGAACTTCTGAATTAGATGAAGAGTCAAAGAAGAGAGTAGACCAGTATCTGAGTTTTGTGGGATAGCCAAGAGCACCCTGGGCATTTAGAGCCATGAGTGCCATAGCAGAATTAGAAACACTGTGTTCTTAGAACAAGCGTAGTAGAGAGTGGACAAGTGGGAAGTTCAGTATAGTGCTCACTGATGGCTGTGCCATGTACTTGCTTAGGAAGCTGGGATTGAAGTTAGGCTGTCTGGGTTCAGTCTCCAGGTTGTTTGAAATGACTAGCGTGGCATAATCTCTGCATCTCAATTGACTTCTCTATGAAAGAGTGACAGCAGTGTCTTCCAGGAGTAGAGTAAGAAGCACCTAGAACCTTACCTGGCACCTGGTAGATGCTCTGCATTTGCTGATACCATTACCAATCATCCAAGTTGGTGGTAAACTCAGTTCAAAGCAACAGATGCTATTTCGAAGGGGCTTCTTGAAGCGCTGTGTATTCTATCGTCTTTCAACATCTGATCACATGGGTTTTGTTGGTTGTTTGGTTGGTTTTTTATCACTGTGTGCTCAGATTTCAGAACTGATCCTTCAGTTGTCAATTAATATCAAACTGCATCTCTACAAAAGCTCCTTGGATATCTGTTAAGATGAGTTTCATTGTATACTTCAACAATACCTTTGGTTTAGATGAAATAACCACATAAACAACATACATTTTTGCCTCAAAAAAAAAAATCTAACAAAACAGGAAACAGATACAGACAATGCGTTAACTTGATAAACCTGAAAGTGGATCAAATACATGCAATCGCTATTTACACAGAGGCTTTGGTACCCTGTACAGCAGTAGTTCTCAACCTCCCCAATGCTACGGCCTTTAATAATATGACCTCATGTTGTGGTGACACTCAACCATAAAATTGCTTTATTGCTACTTCGTAATTATAATTGTGCTACTCTTATGAATCATAATGTAAATATCTGATATACGGGATATCTGATATGCAACTCCTATGAAACTGTATGTTCAACTCCCACAGGTTGAGAACTGCTGCTGTAGTATAAAGGAAGAAGCGATTTTTTTTCTTGAGAGAGAGAGAGAGAGAGAGAGAGAGAGATAGAGAGAGAGAGATCTCAGGATTAAATTATCAAGTGACCCAGGCGAGGAAGCAGTCTTACCCGAAGGACAGCTTGTATGGTGAACCCATGCATATTTAGGACCATCTGCACATCTACTAACAACTAAGAGACTCAGGGACTTGGGCAATAAGTGTAAGAAACTTGCTAAGTCAGTTAAGCTGTAGTCCTAAGTCAGGTGGGAAGACCCAGGAACAGGTGCAGTGAGCAGGCACCAGGAGTACGTTCGGCCTCCACTTTCCTGTACCTGGCTGATATCTGAAGCTAGGAAACCATTTCTAATCAACAAGAAAGCTGCAAATATCACAGGGAGACAGCGTGGAGCTCTGCCCTTTTCTCATCCTGATTAGTATCACAATCAGCCACATTCATACTTGTATGTGGAGATTTAGAAAAAGCACTATTATAGCTACCATATGTTTTTAGGAACTGTGCTATGAGGGTTCAAGCAAGAAAGAGGGGTGAGGCGGGGCTGGAAGCTGCAGGTAGGACTTGCAGAGAACAAAGTACTGGGGAATTCTGGGATGGAGGGTCTACAGATTCACTGGTGTTTAAATGGCTTATCCTCGAAATATTACACGAGCATAACTCCATGAGGAGGTACCCTAGCCCTAAGATTTGATCTATCTAGAAGGAGTAAAGAGGGAACTCATCTCAATACCAATGTGAAGTAAAACGGACTTAGAGTGGCCAGTGACAGGGGAAACGGAGGCGGTGGAAACGTGAGCAGGAGCTAGAACTGTGCATGCAAACCACAGGTAACAGAGCACTTTCTCATCCATCCTCTAAAAAGGCTTTGGATTCTTTTGCATGTCACATTTTATTTCTGACTTTTAACTGTGTATCTGTAAAATGAAATGGTGTGTGTGTGTGTGTGTGTGTGTGTGTGTGACTCAGGTGAAAAAATTCCCACATATTAAGATATTTGAAGTGCAGAACTGTAGGCAAATATTTTTAAAGCCCATTTACCTGATTATTACCAGAAAATTCTTGGGCTTTGAGCTCAAGCGCATTTGATACCATTTTATTTTATTTTTTATTTTTTGGTTCTCTATACATGCTACATTAGACCAGTGACTTACAATTTTGTCATTTTTGAAAAGAGGCTTTAGAGATGACTAGTGACAAGTCAGGTGGCCTCAGTCGTGGTCGTAGAAAATGTACTTGGAGCCAGGAGGCATGACAATCCCCTGGTATCCCCCACTTTATAATCTTTACCCTACACTTCCTCCATTTCCTCTTCTCTGGAAGATCTTCCCTCTGCTCCTCAGACTTCCTCACATCCATCCTGGGAGGATCTCTGCTCTTCCTGACTGGCCCCTAATCCCTCTAAGGCCCTGACTGATGATCAATATGTGATAATGACTTAAGACAGAGGTGAACAGCCATTTTTCACAAGTGCCAATTCTGAGGAAGTAAAAGTGTTAATAGGGCCACATTAGGAAAAAAAATACAAAGAAGACAGTAAGAATGATGTGTCTGTACAAGAGGTACTTCTTTTAAGACAGAGACGTGATCCTACATTTAGGAAAATGTAGTGTGGAATTTATTATAAAATTAAAAAAGTGTTTTATGCAATTAGTTCATTTATTTTGGCAGAGAGAACGTGGATTTACTAAGGGAAAGTTAGAAAAGGACTCTCAAGAGTGGGAAGGTCCAAGAGAGAAACACAGTGGGAAAGTGTTTTGAAGGCCTACAGCGAGCACAGAGTGAAGCTAGGCTATAGCTATTTAATTTATGTGAGAAACTGATAGGCACCTTACATGCCTCATCTACTCGATGCTTAGATGATGAGGAAGATGCAGAGATGTTTTCAGGGAAACCATGCGACTGGGGCAGGTGGCCTCTCACAGAAGCTCCCAGCTGGTGAGGGGACTCAGCTGTCAGGACTGTGAGTTATGTTTCCTAAAGCTACATTTTTCGGGGAGCTCTGGGCGAGCACCTCATGAAAGTGGACTACTTCAACATGGGACCAAACACTCACAGCGCAGGAGGGTGGAGCGTCTAAGACCAAGATGCAGAAGATTGTGCCTCTGAGTAGAGGCTGATCTTTCCTTCAAAGGAGACTTTCCCTCAAAGTTGTGCGACATCACAGAGGGATGACAGACACCCTCCGTAACGAGGCAAATATCTTTCGGCTTAATGGCTTTTCAGAGGCACCCCTTCCTAATACTAGGGTGTAACGTTTCAACGTACACATTGGCGGAAGGAACAAACGTGTATTCCCTGTCATGCCTGCTATCTCCTGTCCTTCAATCTTGTGGCAATGCTGGCCCTGTAGGTTAAGATTGTAGGAAAACTTATATCCTGCTAAATCAGGCTGGGGGGTTTAATGTGGTATTTTATAAAATGTGTTAATGGCTCAAAGATTTTTTTTCGTGCTTTAATATATAATAGAGCTACTGAAATAATTTCTTGGTTCGACACTTTGTCATGCAAATTTTATCTGCTTTCAGAAAATGCTATTTCTATTTAATTTTCTGCTCACCATGATGTAATACCTGATAGCTACACCTTGATGGAGAAGGGCCTTATTCTTGCTCAGAGTTGGCAGGGCAGTGCTTCTCAACCTTTCTAAGGCTGCAGCCCTTTGATACCTTTCCTCATGCTGTGCTGACTCCCAACTGTAGCATTAGTTTTGTTGTTACTTCCTAACAGGAATTTTGCTACTGCTATGAATGGTAAGGTAAATATTTTTGGAGATAGAGATTTGTCAACAAGGTTGTGACCCATGGGTTGAGAACCACTGGTGTAAAGTATACCGTTCATATTATGAGAAAGGCCCTGGAAGCTCACCTCCTTGCCAGCAAAAGAATGAGGTGTCTGGTCACATCAGATTAACAGGAAGCAGAAAGCCAAACACGCAACTGGTGCTTGGAACTAGGCTACAACACCTACCCACACCCAAAGCGAATGGGTTTTTCTTCTAATCCATATAACAAAAGGTTACAGGATATCCTAAGACAGCGCCATCACCTGTGGTAGGGAGCAAACATCCAAACACATGAACCTGGTGATATTATAACACAATATTTTATCGCTGGCTTCCACGGGATCATGGCCACCTCACAATGCAAAGTGAGTTCAGTCCAACTTCAGAAGTCCCCATTTTCTCTCAATTCTGACAGCCATTGAAAAGTCATCTGAAAGGATCTTTACCTATTGTAAATCAGATAGGGGACTAGTATCCAATATATATAAAGAACTCAAGAAGGTGGACTCCAGAAAATCAAATAACCCCATTAAAAAATGGGGCTCAGAACTGAACAAAGAATTCTCACCTGAGGAATACCGAATGGCAGGGAAGCACCTGAAAAAATGTTCAACATCCTTAATCATCAGGGAAATGCAAATCAAAACAACCCTGAGATTCCACCTCACACCAGTCAGAATGGCTAAGATCAAAAATTCAGGTGACAGCAGATGCTGGCGAGGATGTGGAGAAAGAGGAACACTCCTATATTGTTGGTGGGATTGCAAGCTTATACAACCACTCTGGAAATCAGTCTGGCGGTTCCTTAGAAAATTGGACATAGTACTACCGGAGGATCCAGCAATACCTCTCCTGGGCATATATCCAGAAGATGTTCCAACTGGTAAGAAGGACACATGCTCCACTATGTTCATAGCAGCCTTATTTATAATAGCCAGAAGCTGGAAAGAACCCAGATGCCCCTCAACAGAGGAATGGATACAGAAAATGTGGTACATTTACACAATGGAGTACTACTCAGCTATTAAAAAGAATGAATTTATGAAATTCCTAGCCAAATGGATGGACCTGGAGGGCATCATCCTGAGTGAGGTAACACAATCACAAAGGAACTCACAATATGTACACACTGATAAGTGGATATTAGCCCAAAACTTAGGATACCCAAGATATAAGATACAGTTTGCTAAACACATGAAACTCAAGAAGAATGAAGACTGAAGTGTGGACACTATGCCCCTCCTTAGAATTGGGAACAGAACACCCATGGAAGGAGTTACAGAGACAAAGTTTGGAGCTGTGACGAAAGGGTGGACCATCTAGAGACTGCCATATCCAGAGATCCATCCCATAATCAGCTTCCAAACGCTGACACCATTGCATTCACTAGCAAGATTTTGCTGAAAGGACCCAGATATAGCTGTCTCTTGTGAGACTATGCCGGGGCCTGGCAAACACAGAAGTGGATACTCACAGTCAGCTAGTGAATGGATCACAGGGCCCACAATGGAGGAGCTGGAGAAAGTACCGAAGGAGCTGAAGGGATCCACAACCCTATGGGTGGAACAACATGATGAACTAACCAGTACCCCGGAGCTCTTGTCTCTAGCTGCATATGTATCAAAAGATGGCCTAGTCGGCCATC
Source organism: Mus caroli (assembly GCF_978045245.1). Lineage (NCBI taxonomy): Eukaryota > Metazoa > Chordata > Mammalia > Rodentia > Muridae > Mus > Mus caroli. The sequence continues at coordinate 10,588,730 of NW_028227258.1, read as the reverse complement.
ACTGGAAAGAGAGGCCCATTGGACATGCAAACTTTATATGCCCCAGTACAGGGGAATGCCAGGGCCAAAAAAAATGGGAAAGGGTGGATAAGGAGGTAGGGGGGAGGGTATGTGGGACTTTTGGGATAGCATTGGAAATGTAAATGAGGAAAAGATATAATAAAAAAATAGTTTTATATGTAAAAAAAAAAAAAGAAAAGTCATCTGAGACTCAGTGCAGTTTCTTAACTGTGAGTCCACGTGAAATGAAAAGCACATTACACACTGTGCAGTGGCACTGAGAAAACCTCATCCCAGGCAGAGGACTGAGAAGAAAGCAAGGAAAGAACATGTCCAAACAAGATAGAACAGGTCACAACAAGATGGAAACCAGGCAGGACAAATACCAAACCCTACAGGCTCCATGTCTGGCACTTGGAGCTGCAGGCAACATCGCCTGGGCTCCAGTGGGCTTGATAGGTTCTAAATCAACAGTCTGATACCTGTTGCTTGCATGGTTTTCTCATGGGTCAGTTCCTTTAGTCCCAACAGCTTTCCTGGACAGGTGTTCTAGGACCCTGGGATCTTCAAGGCAACTTGGGCTTGCTTTCCCAGTGGATCTCCTTACAGGGTACCTGACACTAGTACACATCGTCTGGCCTCATCAGTCTTTTTCCTCCTCCCACAGGTGCTAGCCTCTTTACCCTCCATCTCCCAACTCTCATGTCCTGAATGCACAAATAACTAGTATCGTGTAGACAATGCCAAGTTTTGCAACGTTTGAGATGTAGCCTGGCCCTCTTAGATCATAACTGCAGAGCCTATGAGCACCTTTCTGTATACATCAGAGAAAGAAGACATTGGCTTAGACAATTTCCTTGGAGCAGGACACTCTGGAGCCTTTCATGGGTAGGACCATGTCTTTAAGATACCACCCTATCACTCCAGTACAGACGTGTTTGTGTTTAATTGTGTTTAATCTTTTTAGCAGTCACAGTTGTCTGTTGTGACAATTGTGCTCACTTTGTCCACTGCTTCTTTTTTTCCAGAACCATAATTGCTGAGGCTTATTTTTTTGCGTGGGACTGAATGGGACTCTTAGCTTCCTGATCCCGTAGTACCTGCAAGACTTGAGAGCCATAGCCACCCATTGTTCCCACTGTCCTGACCAAACCTGGAAGCACAGAGAGTTTAAGCAGTCTTGTGCAGAGTGACGAAGCAGGAGGAGCAGAGGTTGTGACCTGACACATGTTAAAGCCATGTCTCTTCTACGCCTCTCAGTCCACTATGGAGCAGGTCCTCCCTTTACTACTCTGTCTTCTGTGAAGACAGGACCGTGTCGGGTCCCTGGGCACTGGCCATGTTGACCTATCTCTTTTCCCCAAGCTCTTTCTCTTACCGTGTTCTAAGTGGTGTTTTCTTTCCAGGAATACTCTTGCCCATGGCCTTGTCACTGAGCTATCAGCAGAACACTGCTCAGTGATGCCTTTCTGACCACCCGTCTCAGTCTCCTACCACCACAGTAACCCTCAGAACAGCCTTCTGGACATCTCCATTTGGGACGAGGAAAGTGTCTGAGTGGCTTCCTTAAACCACCTGTGTGATGTTTTTAGTTCTGAGTAAACTAGAGTAAAATGACTTTATTAAAACTAAGAAGAAAGTTTCTTTATCTCTGGAAATATAGCTTGCTCACAAATCTTTATTTGATATTAGTACTATTAACCCATTGTACTTTTGCAAAAAGGGACAGAAAGAAAAAAAATGTCTTCTAAGGATTGTCCATCTATATGAATAGTTTGTTTACTACATGTCTCATTTAAATAGAATATCTATTAGAGCAAAAAAGCACTCTACTAAAACCCCATAGTACATGTTCATTGCCTGGGTGAAGAGACCTACAGATTGGTACCATTAATACATCTACTAGATTTCATTCTTTATACTACAACTGATTGGCCAACCTCTCTCACAACACAGTGGTTCTTAGAATCTAGCATGGATCAGGCCAGCACCTCCTGTGACTTGTAAGAGAATTAGTAAAGGTCTTCTTGTTGGCTTAGAAGAAGTCAGCGGCTTGCTCATGGACACAGTGCTATGATGTCAGAATGCAGTTGTTGAACAGGCCAGCACAGCTGCAGCATTGTCCCTGTCCCTCCATCACACCCCTACAGGGGACACTGCGAATCTCTAGCTAAGAGACTCTCCCTTGGGAAGAGCTCACATCCAAGCCATTGGTAGCCACTCATTCTGCGCCCTCCTCATTCCTTGATTACTGCTTGGAAATGGGACAGCCCAGCTACAACACGTGCTTTGAAACCTTCCCCATCCTTCCAAAGACATAAGAACAGACTCTGGGTTCTGTTATTCGGGCTCTGATTCTTCGGAATGCCTGCCATACCGTGCATGGGACTGGAGCCTGCACTCTTTGAGGAGAAAAAAAACCTGAAAAAAATGTGTATTTTTAAAACATGAAAATATAAATCCACCAAGTCCTGAACTTAGGTGCTTTTAAGTTTCAGATGAAATTCTACCTCCCTCCTCATTTTGAAAACCAACTCTGTTGCTTTGATGTATTACTAGAAAAAATAAGGTGAAAGGCACATATGTTACAGGCACTCGCTTCAATTTGGTATAAAAGTATTATTGTTATATCTTTAAATATATGTCCTCAAAGAAGTCCAACATTTGGGGTACTTTTCAAGCTTGTGTAAGTTTCAAAGTCCATGTAATCTTTCCAACAAGAGCTTTAATCTGAGATTAAACCTTGAGAAGGTTTGGGCTTTATGTTTCTGAGACTCTTGAACCATGAATATCACTAAACCTGGTGGATGTAAGCATCTTGGGGGCTGGGAGTGTAGCTCAATTGGTAAAGCTCATGCCAAGCATACAGGAGCCACTGGGTTTGATCTTCAGAACAGTATGAGACGGTGCGGTGGCTCGTAACTGTAGTCCCAACCCTTGAGAGGTAAACCAGGCAAATCAGAAGACCAGAGTCATCCTAGACTACCCAGCAAGTTCAAGGACAGTCAGGGCTACATGAGACCTGATCTCAAGCAGACTGACTGACTGACTGACTGACTGACTGAGCGAATATATAAGTAAATAAACAAACTTCCCCCTCATTCAAATTCTATAGTATGTCTTGTGGATTATTTAATCTCCACCACAGAGGATATAATAATGCTATTGATTATGATAATATTACTTCTTTCAGTGACAGTAACCCACTAGACTTCAGAGTCAAGGACAGACATGGTCTGTCTGTCATGTGAAAACAAAGGAATTTGTGTGAGTACATATTTCAGAATCTGATCCGGCTTTGCTTAGATAGTTCTCACCATAAAACACAAACTTCAATGCAGAGCAGAACGTTAGGTCACACACCCTCCTTTTTGAATTCCATATCACAGGCACATGACAGTAAACATGCTCGTTAATCACAGAATCCATTGTCACACCAAATTGTCAAGTGCAAAGAAGGGTCACGGAACAATTAGGCAGGTGTGTATAGATGGGTGGGGCACAGAGTCAGGAAAGCCTCACATCGACAGGTGTACCCTAACCCGCCCAGGCTTTCTAAGGTTGAATGGCTTGCTTAACTTGTACTCAAGTCAATGTCTAATCAATGGGAGCATTTGCTGTGATCTAAATGCTCCTCCATAATCATCGGGGATGTGATTGTAGGTTTTATATCATAATGCATACTAAGCACTCGCAGCTCTAACATTTTTTTATGTTTGGTAAATGTCAATAAATCTGTGGCATGCGAAAGGGCACTGCTAACATGGCAGCTATTTGATTTCTATACTTTGTCAAATATATGGACCTCTTAATTCAATAACCCATAAAGGCAATGCTCACTGTGGTTTCCCACTCATGAACCTGACCTTTCGTTAATGTCAAACATCATTTTCAACTAGCAAGGGAATAAAGCATATTATTTATATAAAGCTAATAATTATTAGGGGAAATAAATACAGAGGAAGTGATCATGGAAAAGACGAGCCCTTATTCATTTTTATCACTATGACTTGATATAATATTGTGTATATCTTTTCTCACAGTTCCAAAATATAAAGAGAACCATGCCATATCATCAAAGTGTCTAAATTTAGCTAATCATTATTTCAGAGTCTAAGTAGTAACATGAATTTTTTTTCCCCAAAGCCATCCATTTTACTTGCAAATGTGAGATCCTTCTCAAAGTGCCCTATTGTCTTGAGTTTTTATTCATGCATTTTTGTTGTTATCCAGGGTAGTTCTGTGCTACCTGGATTTCTGTTTTTAAGAAGCAGCTAAACGGATTGTGAGTATCCAGAAGTGAAGGGAGAAGAGCCTCCCTCCTTGCACCAGCTGGATACTTTGATTCGATGCAAACAAAAAACGTTCATCATAGAATATTTATTGAGAGCACACACGAGGCCAGGCACCGCTCCAGGCACTGTGCAGCAGGGAACTGTGTCTAGAAACAGTTCCAGCATTTGCAGAATTTATGCTTGAGTCGTGTGTGAACTTATTAGCCAAATTAATCTGTTGTTAAACTTTCAAATGCTAGCAGCGAGAGCTATTAATATGTGTTCCCAACTTCCTCAAAAGCATCCTTCGAGCCACGCTGCTTCCATTTTTTTTTTTCTCAGATGCTCGCAGCAGGTGCCGTTAAGGTAGAAACTCAACACTTGCTTTGCACTTCTGTGAGATGCAGGTAGATGTCAGCCTCCAACGTGGGAAGCCTCTTGCTCCGAATGAGACAAGGAGGTGCTTGTTGTTGAGAGAGGCTTCTGTTAGAAGCTGGAGGATACAGTGATTAAATATGGTGTTATCAGCCTTTGGACACATAGATGGTCATTACAGAGCGTGTAAGGAGAGATCCAGGGGCAGGGACTATTGCTCAGTGGTGAAGAGCACTTGCTGTTCTCACAGAGGGCTCACGTTCAGTTCTCAGCATCCATACAGCAGCTCACAACTACCTGTGACTCCATTTCCAAGGAGATCCTACACCCATTTCTGGCCTTCTCGGCCATGGTGTGGATGTGGTGCCTTTATTTACATGCAGGCAAAACATCCATACACTAAAACAAAAATGAATAAATATTTTAAAGGGAAGGATTTATTAATAACAATGTATTTCAAAGATAGTTTACTTTTAAATAATGATACCTCTTTTTGGTACATCTAACATTTCCATAATTAACCCCTGCAGTGAAGGTTGACTCTGATCAAGTGAGGATAACTTTCTTCCTTTGGGACTATAGCTAGATAAATTTTCACTTTTGTGTGTTCCCAGTATCGGACCACTCTCCAAGGCAGAGCAAGCCTGCGTGTGTTGATATAAGGACATGAAGGATGTGTGACCTTTTTTTAAGTTTGATCTGATGTCAGGTGTACCATTTGGTGACATGTGACCATTGTAGAAATCTGTTTGAATTAATCCCCATGGGGCCAGCATGTGAGATTATCTTTTGACCCCATTTTCCTGTAAAGCATTAATCTATTTAGCTGTTTGGGGTCATCCTCATCATGATGATGACAGATGAGATGCTAAGCACAGTTCGGACAACTCATATCTTAATAGCTGCTAATCTCACAAGCATCCCAGTTGACTGGCATGTGGCACATGCCAGATAGAAGCTAAAAAAGCTCTCTTGGATGATGGAAAAATCTTGTTACTTATTTAAGAGCAATTTAATCAAAATAATCGTTTTATTTTCATTTCACCTTGACTCAAATTAAAAATTAAGCACCAGAAATATGCAAAGGAATGCAAGGGAGTTGTTAGATAACCATCAGGAAAAAAATAGAAATAGAAATCACAATATTTCATGGTGTATTCATTACAGACTGATGATTACTAAAATTTTGGGTAAGGATGACTAGAAAGATTTTATGGCACAAAACTGATGTTCCTTCTCTCTGACTCTCTTAAAAACTGTAAAATAACAATTGCTTGATGACAATGAGGCATTCCTTGCCAGGCAGTGGTGGTGCTCAGCTTTAATCCCAGCACTTGGGAAGCAGGGGTGGCGTGGCATGCGCGGGAGCGTGGAGTGGGTGGGGACAGGGGCGTGGGATCACCCTTCACACCCTAAAATGTTTAGTGGTTGTGTGTTGAGTCTGGGTTATGTGTACGGAGACTGAATTAGACGGTTGCTCCAAACGTGTTTAAGTCTCTTCTGTGAATGATACTGTCGTCTTTCACACAACTATTTGCAGAAGGCAGACTTGAGGTTTAAGCTTGTCACACAACTATATGCAGAATGCGGACTTGAAGTTTAAGCTTGGACTATCAAACTTTCTAAAGTACAAAGCAAACCTTTCTGTTCCTATGACAATACTTATCTTCAGGCATTTTGATATAGCAACAGAACATGAATTAATATCCTGGACCATTGGCATTTAGGGGTAATCTAGTGGTATTTGTCAAGGATTCCTCCCTTTTGAAGTCTACTGTAAAGACAGGGTGGTCATCAATTGCTTCTGTAAAGGGAGAAGGTTGGAAGCCGGTGTGTCTTTGAAGGGTTTCTGCTTGTATTGGCAAGGAATGAAAGCAGGCCTGTTCTCTGGGCACCCCTTTCTAAAAGCCTGTTTCTGTCTTTTGCCCTCTTGAGCCTGCAGGTTGGTTTCAAAGAGGCGATTTTCACCAGCCTGGTGTAGGGTCAGCTGTAGCTGTGGAATAACTTTGAAGGTAATTGGGGCCTGCGAAAGACAATAGCTGAAGAAGCAGCCAATGGGCTTTATCAACTGACCCGGGATTGAGCACCAGAGCGACCCCCACATTTTAAACAGTCTTTAGTATTGATCCCAAACTCTTTCAAAGTTTAACACGGGGCGATGCTGTACACAAGAGCAAAGCCCTGGCACGCTCGCGGTGTAACGTACAGAGGGCGTGATATTTGATGATATCTAAGCTTCTTAAATGCCAAGAGGAATCTGGAGAAGACATTTGATATTGACTTTTAAAAGGTCCACATAGATAAAATTAATAAATCTTATTAAAGTTTATTTTAGGGATATTGATTTTCAAGTTGAAATGCACCCACAAAGAAAGTCCCATGATAAGGGTAATGTGTAAATTCCTTGAAAACCCATAGTTACTGTAATTATACGGAGCATTTTACAAGCAATGAGGGACTGCTTGGGATAGACGACTGGAATTTAATCAGTTTCTGGCATAGGCTGCCTTCCTTTCGCACCACGGATTTCCGACACAGGCGGACCTGTTCTGTGATTGAACCTCACTTACCACATCGGATCTGTCTTTGACTGCTTTCCAAAAGAAAGGCTTCCTCAGATCGCCCCAAAAGATAAAGGAGCAGGGCGGTTTTTCTGAGTGGTGTGTCCCCTTCTCCCATCCCTCGCCAGCCATTCTCAGCAAACTTAATTCAGTTCTCCAGCCTAGCTTTTACACTCCCAAGAAACAGTCTGTATTGCATGCATAAAACATGGGGGTATTAACGCTGCCGCGGGAGAGCATCCGATAAGGAAGAAGGCCTCGCCTTTATGCTCTTAGGGAGGAAGTGTTTGCCCGGAGAACCTCTTTCAAAAACAACTCATTTCATTTCTAAGCATTTCCAGTTTCATTTTCATTGAGTGGTGTGGGCCTGCCAGTCTTATGAAGAGAAACCTGAGTTTGATGGAGTTTCTTTGAAAGCGAGGGGGAAGTGGCGAAGCAATCAGCGGCGATAAGTGTGGAAATTAAGCTACCTCTGGAGTTCATGTTTTACAAGGTCAAAATCGATCAGTTTATCTCCCAGCTGATTTAAAACCTAGCTGATTATTTCTGATGGCTTAAGATATAACTGTCCAGAAATCTAAATAGAACTTTTAGACTTACCTTTATTAAAGCCTTAGGAACTGAAGACAGGGCCGTCTGGCTTGATTTCCATCCTTTTTTGCTGTTGTGAAAAACAAGAACTCCCAAGGTACCATTTGTTCTTTATATTTTTATTACAATGTTTAATAAGTCTCTGTCCCTAGTGAAAATTAATGTTTTTTTTTTTTTTTGTAGTTCATTTAAACTCTGGTTCTTTGAACATAGTGGCACTGCAGTGTGACATCTGAGTCCCAGAGATCAATTGATAGCTGGTAAAGACCATGAAGAATGGCCCATTAAGGCAGTTAGTATATGACTAATAACAAGGTTTGTGTTTAGTGTGGAGATTTATCAACTAGACGGAGCACTTATGCCTGGGACCCAGATGAAAATCTACTTGAACCAACTTATTAATAAATCAGAGCACCATTTTTAACAGACCATCTTATTTGAAAAATAAAAACTCCAGATATATTAAAATTGAGCTCGGAGGAGATAGGTACCGACCCTGAACCACAACCACGAAATGTACACTCAGAATCACAGGTTAAAGTCTGTAGAAAGAACAATGAGGTTTTACATTTTTGTTTCTATTTTTCTGAGGGCTGGTTAGCATCCTTTGCCTGAGGCCTCTGTCTCTGGCAAGCAGGCTACATCTGGGCCACAGAACTGATTCTCGTTCCCAGTCTGCATAAGATGTAATCACACATTAAGGTAATATGTCCAGCTTAGAGCTACCACCTGTTTGTAGCTATAGTAAGGACCACAGTAAGGAATCTGCTTAAATATCCCAAGCGATTTTTAGAGTGGAGAAATGAAGTATTTTCAATAAAGAGGTAGGGAAATGTCCTTCCAGATATCTAGGATCTCAGCAAGATTTTCCAGGCCTCAAAAAATTGTCAGACTTTCTCTTCCCAGGTGGAATCTGAAGTGAGTCAAAAAGTTGATCCCAGAAGATGGCAGATTTAATCATTATCATCTCTATGACAACGCCAATCACTGAGTATTGATTATTTGGGGGCGATACACTGAGAAGAATGTTTTGGGCTCAGTGTATGCATAGGAAGAAAAAAAGCCACAGTAAATTAGTGACTTTTACATGGTGGTGGTGGAGGTGGTGGTGGTGGTGGTGGTGGTGGTGGTGGTGGTGGTGGTGGTGGAGGTGGTGGTGGTGGTGGTGGAGGAGGTGGTGGTGGTGGTGGTGGAGGTGGTGGTGGTGGTGGTGGTGGTGGTGGTGGTGGTGGTGGTGGAGGTGGTGGTGGTGGTGGTGGTGGTGGTGGTGGTGGTGTGATTATGAGAGAACCCTGAGCTTCTAACTTCTGCAGCCCATTGCTGGTATAGGGTGGACCTCTCTATTCAAGAGGCTAAAAGAGGAATGTGTACAAGTTAAAAACAAACAAACAAACAAACAAACAGACAAAAACCAGAAACAGCAACAAACACAACCACCACCACCACCACTACTACAACAAGAAAGAAACAGGCACTCGCTGGCTCACTGCAGATTCAGTAGCCAATTAAATGGTTTATCAAACATTCGCAGAGGCCTGAGTGAAGATGGTTTGTTTTCCTCGTACAATTTTTAAACTTGACATTCATAATTAATTAAACAAAATAGACTTGGGTACCTCAGGTGGCTCAGCTGGTAAAAGTGGCTGCTAACAAGCCAACAACTCGAGTTCAACCCCCTGGACCCCCAGAGTAGAAAAGGAGAACCAACTTCAAAAAGTTGATCTCTGATCTCCCTGTACCACTCTTTCTCTCAGTGCACTTAAACAAACAAGCAAACAAACAAACAAAAAACCAACCCATATCAAAGAATAACAGTGATGGAGAGCCCAGTCTTCAAGAGCATAGCCACCACTACAGAGCAGTGGTTCTCAACCTGTAGGTCTCGACCCCCATACCAGATGTCCTGCATATCAGATATTTACATTAGGGTTCATAACAGTAGCAAAAATCACAGTTGTGAAGTTGCAATGAAATGATGTTCTGCTTGGGGGTCATTACAACACGAGGAACGGTATTAAGGGGTTGCGACCATAGGAAGGTTGAGAACCATTGCTTTATAGCTTCTCACAGCTGTGATTGCTCACACCTGTAGTCCCAGCATGAGGCTGTGGAAGCAGAAGGCTTGTGAGTGGAGGCCAGCCTGAGGTGACCGTGACACCCCCTCTCAGCTGCAACCCTGGAGACATTTCAGGTAGACTGGTCTGCCATCTGAGTTGTTATGGGTAAAACAGCCCCTACTAAGAGTGTTTTCTAGAGTGAGTGAACTTTTAAAAATTAGCTCCTACACTACCTGAGCTGAGGTACACCTCCTTGGAAAACTGACATTTGTGGTATGGACTGACTTGCTTGAACACAGGACCATTCTGCTCTCTTTTGCCACAGTTCACCAAATAGTTTCCCCAACAATATGGCATTGTCTCACAGCAAGGCAGTGCTGTTGCTGCCTCCTGTGGCTGCTTCTCTTCCTTCTCCTCCCCAGACTCTTTCTCCATCTCCTCTTTCAGACCTCCCCCTTTCTCTCCCCCTCTTTCCGTCTTCCTTTCCTCTTGTACCTTCTCCTCCTATGCCTCTCTGCTACTTCTTTAAAAAAATAATTGATCCAAATTCTCATGCTTACTGTAGCCAAAACAAGTTTTTTGTTTTGTTCGTTTCATTTGTTTGTTTTGTTTTTTTATTTTCTGTGTTAAAGCTGTTCGCCATATTGCTCTCTGAAGCAGATTTTTGAGTTACTGGTATCAGAACATGGACATCTTACTTGGTATCACATCCCCTTCTTCCCAGTCATATCCGATCCATTACTCACCTCTGACATACCTTTGGGATCATTTTCAGTCTTCTTCTACTATTCTACATGAAGCCAAATAACTATCCTTTGCCTATTCTGCTTCAGGAACCTCTGGAGGAGAGAGCTCACACCTCTCCGCAGCTCACACCTCTTTGCAGCTCATACCTCTCTGCGGCTCTGCCGCTCTCCAGTCTATTAGCTGCACAGGAGCTTCACAGAAGTGAACTAGTCTACCTTTTTCATCCCTTAACACTCTTCACAGCCTCTCCTGGCACTTAGAGGAGAAGTCTTCAGATGCACCAAAGCCCCCATATGGTCCTTCATTGCTATCCCTACCTTACTCTTCATCAGGCTCTGATAATCCCCCTTTTCTAGCCCTCACTTGAAAAGCTCTGGCCACTTTCGTTTTGATTGTGTGACTCGAGTATGAGGCATGCTCTTGCGTGGGAGAGATCCCCCCTCTTAGCTACATCATCTACTTGAGGCAAATACCACTTTTTCGAAGAAGTCTTCTGTTTAGTTTTTCTTGCTTTGTGATTATATCCTACCATGTGTTTGCTTGGGTAATTATTTATTTAAAACTCATCTTCTTATTTGAGCATGAAGACCATTAACAAAATGGGGGAAATATCAATATTTTCATGTTCTCTTCCTACCTTACATGAGTACAGCTTGCTCCAGAATGTTTGTTGAATGATGCCCAGAGTGACCCACTCCAGTAATTTACCAGCTCTCTGTTTGCCCTTTTGTTTCTAGGGTAATACTTTTGCTCCACTTCTGTCCCTCAGAGGAGACAATGTTGTAATCCTCTGACTTGGCCCTCCATTGTCACACACCTTCCTCAGTGTTCTTTATAAAAGTAGAGAAGGGACTGTAACGTGTAGGGTGTCATCCAGTCATTGGAGAAAGCAATAGAACCAGGTGTTTCTCTGCCCGTCAGTTTAGCCTAAGGTGGTAGCATTCTTTCTTAGCATCTGTGGCTCACTTATGGCTATACATTAACTGGAATTATGTAAGAAGTCATAAATCTTTTTTTTTTTCCTACCATGAAAGTTCCCTGTTAGAAAAAGTGGCATTTGAAGTTGTGCTTAGCACCTTTGGTGGCTCCGTGGCATGGAGTCTGATCATGTTTACATGTTCCAGCTATGCATGTGGCTCTTGGCTGTGAGTGCTCGCTCATTACCTGTTTTGTGTCCTTTCCTGCTTGTTGCACACATGTATTATTTACTGTGTTTAAGTTCCTTGCAGAAAAGGAGAGTAAGGGATCAAAATTACATTACACTTCAAGGTAGAGGTGGAAACCACCTCCGCTTTATTCACACTGTGGATGTTCTCAGGATGCAGACTTAAAATACGAGCTTATCAATAAGTCTAACAGCATATGTAGTCCAGCATTTACCTCTTTCGTAGAGGAGGATAGCTCATGCAAGTATATGGCCAGTGGATTTTGTTATCTTACATTTTGAAATTATAGCTACATGTCAGTGATTCCTGAATCATATTAAAATTAATTAAAAAGTTAAAAATGTCCGATGTCTTGTATTAGCTGTATGTTATAAATTTCTTCTCTTTATGTTCATATAAAGATGCAAAGAACAATTTTAGGAAATTGGCCCAGGAGGCATTGAAGACAAAATAGTACATGAGTCATACGCTGCTCTACAATTCTCAATCTAAGGAATAAAATGAATGGATGCCATAAAAGCTCATGATAATTTGACTTATGGTTGTTTTAGCCCATATATAACCATTCATTACAAACGTTCACAGTTGTAGTTTCATTCAGAAGGTATTTATTGAGCCCTGCTTCTGAGATGGGCATGGAAGACACAGGACCCTGAGAGATACTTTGACCATGCCAGAATCAACAGGGGAGAAGACAGGAAGATGGGGGGATTTCCTATGAGAAATTTGCATGTTTCACAGTCGTTTGTAAAAACTGTATAGATGTCTATTAAGAGTATGGCATGATGGTCTAGGATGGTGACGTCATCGGTGAAATACAGGAAGCGCTGGATTTACTAAAGAAGGACATCCCTGCAATCCAGTCTTAAACTCTTTCAAAGTGCTATGCAACAGCACAACGCTGATCAGAATAAAACAAATGTTCCCGGCAATGGAAGGGTAGAAGGAAAAAATGGCAGAGAGGGAGAAAGCAACTGAAGATATTACCCACTGCAGAGGTCTTTTGAGTTATTAATAAACCATGAAAGAAAGCTATGGATACTATGGGCACAGTAAAAATCTTAGAGTATTTACTCATTTGCATGTGAGAAGATGACCCGCTAGCCACGATCCACGTAGACAACAGAGGACACCTTGCAGAAGTTGGATCTTGCCTGCCACTGTGGGGGTCTCTGGGATCAGACTCAGGTCATTGGATTTAGCAGCAAACACCTCTACTTAATGTGCCATCCTACCGGCCCCGGACTTCTTTGTAAAAAGTTCCTGTAAAAATAGAATTTTGTCACAGGAATATTACTGTATCTACTTCCAAAACTGCAAGGAGGGGCTGGGTTGCCTTGCTCTGCCACTGTGGTGTCTCTGCCACAGTTATTTCTGCATCTCAGGCTTACCAGAAACTGATGGCATGCACTGCACTAGTTAAGTCCTTCCTACGTACTGTCCCCACTTTACCGATGAGTTTGAAGGTTAGACTATTAAATAAGCTCTTTGAGATTTGGAGACAGAGTCTGAAATGAAGCCTACGTCTATGGGTGTGGGAGTTGAGCTTTAAGTCCCTAAGGATGGCTGAAATAAGTTCCTGGTGTTTACCCAAATGTTTACCTTGGCTTCAAAAGAATTAATTACAGGTATGCCAGATGTAGGGTTTACTCTGTTTATAGACAGACAAAGGGGGATGATGTTGTGAAATGCTACTTGCAAATGCTGCTGTTAAAAGTGTAACAATTGCTGTGAACGGGATACATGGGTTGTTACTGATTAACAGTCAGCAAACTAACCTACACTCTTGTTAGCTAATTGTAAGACACATCTTCTTAATCTGTTACACTACTGAATATATTCACAGCTAAAAACACGGAAATTGAAAAACAAAACATAGAAGACGGGGACTTCATTAAGAGTTCTCAGGTTCTTTAAAGGCAGAAAACGAGGTTTTTTTTTTATATTTTATTGCAAATATAATATTTCATTTATTCAATATATGCAATCATTAGAGTTTGGAGAACTTAATGGTGTAAATGTCAAAATATGTTTCAATTGGATATATTTATGTATTTATAAGATTATCATTGAATTTCTTCCTTAAAATGTATACCTCATGGTAATTTTTATTTATATACATACACAATCATGCTATGTTTAATTAACACATAATGTTTTAATACATTTTCAGTTAAATGCACGTAACTGAATATGTAGGGAGGCCCTTAATTTTCTAGGCAGACCTTACTTATGAATGGTAATGTTTCAAAAATTTTAAATATAGTTATGTTATTTTCAGAACAGCATCTATAATTTACACACTTAATTTGCAATGCTGAAATTCCATCTTAACCTCTACTTAAGCTAACGTCAAGCATACTGTATCGTAGAGTATCTAGAGGTAAGCCTGATTTCATTGAAAAACAGATGTTATTGGGCAGTTATATCTATAGAACAATGATAGGTATTAGCAATTTGAAGTGTAGGTCCCAGGATATTCATGGTGCATTATGGGATATAGAAGATCAAGTCTTAGAGCCGTATGACACAATGGTGTGGTGGCACAGCAGTGTGGTGACACAAAGGAGCTTTCTTGTCATAACATGGTGTCAGCAACAGATTTCCTGAACCAGGGAGGAAGAATAACTGACTTCATACAAAATGGGAGATGTTTCTTAGAGATGGTGAGAGAAATGATGTAGAAATCAAACAGAGAGTGAAGAAATCTTGCTTGGATGATGTAGCTTTTCTCCTTAAAATACTGGGGAGGACAAGGCTTGGGGGGGGGTCCACTTTACAATGGGTCCTAAACTAATATCCATTAAGAAATAAAATCACAGCGATTTAAGAACCAGCACTGTAGCAAAAACAGCATGGATATCACTGGGCACTGGGATAAAACATCACCCCAGGTAGGATTTCAGAAGGATAAACTGGGCTAGAGAGAGATAGCTCAGTGTTTAAGAGTGCACAATACTCTTGCAGGAGACCCAGGCGTGGCATCTAGCACCCACATCCACACAGCAGCTTCCAATTCCAATCCCAGATTCAGTTTCAGCAGATCCAACCACTCCTCGGACCTCCAAAGACTCCTGTCCTCGCATGGTCACAGTTCACATATCCACATTCAGATGCACATACACAAGATAAACAAAAACATATTTTAAAAGGGCAAATTATTTCCTCAGCATTTCTTCTTATATTCTCTCAATCGGGATGTGGGCAAAAGTTATGCCATTTCATTTTGTTTGTTTACTTTCCTTCTAACTACCTGGGAGCTAGTGTTTGCAATTCAAGGACTGCTTAATTACAGGTACAGGTAGGGTCTCTCTCTCTCTCTCTCTCTCTCTCTCTCTCCCCCCGTAGATATAAATCCAGATGTGAATTTCTTTGATTTGTTCATTATGTTGAATAATCATCATGCTCTCACTTCCATATCTTCAGAAAAAAAGATCAAAATCATAAACTTACCAGAAAACAATACACAGCTTTTTGCAGAGCTAAAGCTTGGTCAGCCTCAAGGAAGAGATGGTAGTGATCCCAGAGAGTGTCCTTATAGGGGTGTCTGTTTAGTGAATCTCATTATTCTCCACTTTAAAAAGGAGGACCAGCAATGAAAATGATAACATATGACTGACTCACAATACAATATATCCGCCTTGAATCATTTTCTAAATCCAAAGATATTTTTAGATGAAAGCAAAGGCGGTCATTTCCACATCATTTTGTGAAACTTAAGCCTACCCAGAGGAAAGGTAATTTTGTTTGATCCTGAACATCAAGTGAATTTGTTCACCAAACCTTTTATTCCAAAAGGTAATTAAAATAATGTAAAATTGATCCAGTCTATGTTTAACAAAATTAACTAATTCTAATCTGCTTAAACCACTTAACCTATATAGCTTCTTTAAAAATCTTTGACTTTCTTTGGAAAAATAAACAATCTATCCTTACAAAGGAAATGCCTCTTTGTTTTTTGTTGGTCCTGAGATGTGTTGTCCCCAAAGAGAACAGACAGAAAAACAAGAGGAGACACTGAGATTGTCCCTGAAGCCAAAAGCACCCACGGCAAGGAAAAAGACATGTTTCAAGGTGAGGTAACTGGTTTTGGACGCCTCAGTTCAGTGACTGCTACAGGAACATTGACGTGGGCACCCATCGCAAATGGCCCAACATGAGCAAACGGTGCATCTGCTGTTCGGTATTCACACTGACTGTGGACAACTCGGTGTTTGTTTGTGTCCCGTCAATTTGCGCTTATTCAAGTTAGCATCAAACACACTTTTAAAAGTTCAACAAATCAAAAGAGCTAATTGCTTGCCGCTAGCTACGTTTATTTTCAACCTATGTGTTCTAATCACAGAAACACGACGGAGATGTCAAAATTCCAAAGGGTTTATAGGCACTGTGAGTGTCCCTGAGAGATATGAAATGGCTATAAAAGAACAGAGATTATCTATGACAACTCCGGGCTTTAAAACAGTGTGGATGAGCTGGGAACCACCTCAGGGAGAAGTAACCTCGGGCCCTGTGTGGCTGGCTGATCAGCTGCCACCTATTATTAATTCATTATAACTTACCACTTTATTTTGCAGATAAAATTGTCATTTATGTCATTCCTAAAACCAAATGACATTATAAAAGACACCCAGTGCTAAGAGTATCAGCTGAAGTATCTCTATATAGGCTAGGTTAAAAAAGGCGAGAGTCTGATTTTTTTTGACAGAAATCTCTTGGAATGCTCTCACGCTGAGGCCAGTTTGTGGACTTGTGCCTCACACTTTTTCAACGATATCGAATCACGTGAGCATACCTGTACAGCTAATCAGGAATTTTTTTTCTAATTGAATTATGACCTTTAATCCACCTTCCTCTTGATTATGAATGCCGTTGACCTTTACCTAATTTAAAGCAGACACTCTCATGCAAAATTATGCAAACGACACATGTAAATTCGGAATCACACTAAAGATGAGCCTAATGGACCGCTGAGAAAGGGTTTCAGAAGTGTTCATCCTGTGGCCCGGTGAGGGCTGGGAGAGTGAGGGAATTCTCCAGCCTGTGGAAAGCTGCAGAGACCTCATGCTGTTTATATATTTCCAGCTTCTATTTAGAAAACTAGCATGTCAATCAATACACACATCAATTTTGATTATTTTCCTCAGCGTTTTATGGCATTCAGGAAATGATCACCATGCAATGAAGTCAGATGAAATTATTTTTTAGGAGAGTTGGTGCACTGTGCCTGAATATTCAATTCATTTCCATTTCGGATCATCGTAGTCTACATAGAGACCCCGTGAAAGTCAGCTATGGCATGTGGGGTGAGTTCACTTCCTGATACTGTTTCATCTCATTAAAGAGGAACTTCGTGCCCATAGCAGCTGGCAGCCAGCAGTGTTGCTCAGATATATTTAGAAACTACTGTCTCAAGGAAAAAAGTTGAAAGAAGAAAAGAAGCGTGTTTGCATCCAGAACAAGATGAGCCCTAACTCTTTATTCTCCTTTCTTGCCTTGCCTCTCCGTTGTCTTTAGATCAATAAAGATGATTATGAGTGGACACCGCTTAAGGGGAGAGCAGTTTTGAGCATGCGCTTCCAGAGCAGACTCCTATAATCCATGCTGCCCTTCTCCGGTCATTCCATTCTAATCCAAGCAGGTATTACAAATGAAATACCACTGTTCCTCAAATTATCCTTATTTTTCTTTATGTACAAAAGCATAAAAATGCTGTAAAGCTTGAAACACATGATCCTTGGTCTGTGTCTTATTTCATGCTCATTGATGCATGCACACGCACACGCACACACACACACACTCACACACAGAGATTATGTCACAGTAGTAGGTGATTGAGGGCATTTCGCTGTCAGAATTCCTCCAAACAGTCCCTGGCAGAGAAGGATCTGCTTTTGTGACTAACATTGGGTGGCAGTGGTGGTGGTGGCAGATTGCTCTAAGTAAAATAAACAGATTGACCCCGACAGATAATAGCATTTTGCACTGCCAAATACATGTTTATCTTTTGCTATTGGCATAATGGCCCTGACAGTGCTCTTAATGTAATCTTTCTTAGGAAATTAAACAGGTTTTAATGATATGCTTATAATGGATTGGGGACAGAGTTCTAGGGAGAGAAATATCGATACTAGATGTTTGGGGAGAATACATACATGAAGCAATGTCGAGGGGAATCAATGACCATCCGGAAGAAATCAATGGTAGTCTGTGTTTAAGGAGCTCATTTACATAGTGCTCAGAGAGATCGCCAAAAGCCCACAAAGCTCTGGGAGTTCTCGACATTCACCGTGCCTCACACACAGAATTCTTAGGAACAAGTCTACATCTGCCTAGTTCAGAGTTCTCAGAAGTTGCCAGTCTGCCTTTCGAGCTTGGGTTCTGCAAACTCCCTGTAGTCTGCACAGATGCTGTTTATCAACTGGACTAAAAAATAATCTGCAACCAGTGTTCTCCCCTGGCATGGCTGGGAACAGGGGCCAGTGTTCTCCCCTGGTGTGGCTGGGAACAGGGGCTGGTGTTCTCCCCTGGCATGGCTGGCAACAAGCAACCACTGCTCTTTCTCTGGCATGGCTGTGAACAGGGGCCAGTGCTCTTCTCTGGCCTGACTCGGAACAGGGAGGTACATACTAATTTCAGAGCCACAAAGTCCAGAGATGTGATTCAGCTGGCAGGAGCATTGGCTGCTCTTCCAGAGAACATAGAGATGATTCTTGGCACCCATATGGCAGCACATAAGCCCTCTGTAACTCCAGGTTCAGGGTTCCACTGCTCTCTTCTGACCTCTAAGGGCACCAGGTACATGTGTGCACACATGAACTCAAATATATAAAATAAAAATAACTGAATTGAAAGAGCCATAGACATGAACTCAGACTGGTCCAGAGTCATTAGGCCCAATGATGTTAAATTGATTCCAGAGAAACTGTTAATTTTAATCGAAACTATAACTATGACATCTAGCACCGGAAGTACCCTTTGCTCTTGGCTTCGGTGTGTCACACTGAGCTGAGGACCAGAGAGTTTTAAATCCAAAGGACTTGAGGCTCTTTATTAGTAACAGATTAGAATCAGCCCTTCCTTGTTCCATAAAGTTATTTTCTAAGCTACAAAATGAAACATCGAAATTGTTATGTCTATGAATGGCATAGAGCAAAGCATGAGTATATTTTTTTTTACAGAAAAAAAAATTGCGTGGGGAGTAATCTCAGCACAGGATTAGGCCGACAGCAGCTGCTTTCATTCCCTGCCATAAAGCAGAGAGGTGGATATCGTGAAAACTTATCGTCTAGATGAGGAAGCTGAGGTCTGGCGAGATGAGATGGCACCCAGTCGGAATTTTAGCATGTCCAATGAAATGGCACCCCTGACGGGATTCTAGCAGGTCCCTGTCTGTAGCCAGCCAGCTGCTTTGTGCTTCCCTTGAAAAATCCATTCCTGTGATTTAAAATGCCTATCCCCCCCTCTCTTTTCTTAATCAAGGATTTGAAACTTTAAACTATGGCCACACACCCCTCTCGTTAATTAGAAAGATGCACACAGAGTCACCTGCAGCCCTTGCTCCATCCCTGCCTGAATCCACTAAAATCCCAGTAGCCAGGTTAATGTTTTTTTTTTTTCCTCTCATAAGCTAATCAAAAGGATTTCATGATAGTGTTTTTCATCCCTATGACTGATGGAGGAAAAATGAATCCCTTTGGAGCTCAAACCAAACACCATAGTCTGAGCTTTGCTATCCAGCCATACTGAGAGTCCCCTTCGCTCAGTGTCTTTACCCACCAGGAATCTTGGAAACACCAGGAGATTTTTGATTCCTCTTGGTCTTGGTCCCCAGGAGGAGTTAGGAAGCCCTTCTACTATCTGGGTACCGCTGCTGTCTGTCCCACTCTCTGCTGTGAGTCGTTCCTTTCTAGGTATCACCTTGAGGCCGTATCTTATTGCAGGTACCCAGCCTTTCCCAGGAGCATGCACGCTGCAAAAGCTTTGCATTACTGTGCTCCCGAGCCCATGGCTTCCACTGTCTTCCTTGATGTCCGCGAATTCCTTTTTAGAACTTGGCTCATGGTCACAAATGCTCTCTGTGGGCTTTGTTACAGGATTGCTAATTCCATCCAGAGTCTCCTCCTACCCTAGTGCTTTCCCTGGCCTTGTCTCCTCTCAGGACCAAAGCTCCGGGACAGAGTATGCTGTGTTTAAGATTAATTACTATTGGCCTGTCACTGAAAGTTATGAAGATTTGATAGTACAAGTTAACAAGCTGGAAATGGTGGTTAATAAGAAACACCTAGGTCCGGATCCTTTAATATCAGCTAACCTTTTCCCCATTTCAGAGAACACCGCTCTCCTCAACCTTGCACTAGTATCCATGTTTCTGTGATTTTTGTTGCCTTTTCATTTTCTCATTCTTTCCACTCAATTCTTACAGCAGTTGTGTCTCTGTTTCATGTCACAATGAGAAACTCTAACATCTAACCTTTGTATTCAGTGGGCTTAGTTCTTCCCTCATGCTTTTTTTATTTTAAAGTTGAGTACACATGCACTATTATATTTTTGGGAGAGCACAGCTCCAGTGGTGGAGCATAGAAATATTTTTTGACAAATATAATTTACAAAATTGAAATATTTTGTAAAGAGAACTGGATCTCTTATTGCCCCTGAAACAAAATTGGAGTATATAAATTGGTCTCGCCACATTAAAAAGTAAGCCCATGAATTGTCTACACATTAATTAAACACAGACACTTGGCTTAGCACAGGGTCCAGATCTGTGAAAAATACAATCTGATTTTCATCCGGAATTAATTTAAGCTGCAGCCATTGAGGAATTATTATTATCATTATTTTTACAAACCCTACAAAATCAAAGGCTGAGATATACGGGAGGAACTTCAGTCACTGTGAACATGAAGGCAGCTGTGGAAGGGAGGGCTCTTTAACTTTTCTGGGAGAAGATTGATAGGAGCCACACAATCAAACACTACCACCAACCACAGCAACAACAAGGAAGATGCGGCGCTGGCTGAATGTGATTGCAAATTTTGGGCTCTTCTTTGCAAAAACAGTTGATCTTATGAGCTAGTGAAGTTTAATTTTGAGCTCCCATGTAATGACAACTGTCACTCTGAACTGACTGCTAATACATTTGAGAATTAAGTTGTCTGAATATTTTTTTTTCAAACTTCCCTGGAGAGGAATGTCTTTTCGTTTTATTTTCAATTTCAAGGAGCTGACACTATTTTTAGGCAAAGAATTCAGTGACTGGGCTTATGAATTGAGCAGTGAGGGATACCTCCTTTTAGTGGCTTGGGGTCAGCTGTGACACCTTGAACTAAATGTATCTTCCTCTGGCCTCTTTCTCTTTGCCTTTCATGGTGGAAATACCACTCCAGTTATTTGACTTGAGAAATCAAATCTGAGTGGAGTGCCTTATAGGCTACAGAACTCACTCAGCAGAGAAGATGGTAGGATAAGCTCAAATTTAAATTAATTCCCAGATTTTCCCACTCCAATGGCTGACATCTAACTTGGCTAATCCATATGAAACTGGGTCTATTAAACTAGCTGTAAAGACAAATTCTTGGGCTTTCCGCCTGCCAGCAGGTAGAGAATTTGGACTTAGAAGAGCAGCCCATCTGTCTGATATTTTAAGTATGATTTAAAAAAATACTAGTCTCACACAATGGTGGCAAATTTTTTTCTTTTGTTCCCCAATAAATATGTATCTTATACAATCACTACTGTCTAATGGTCTCTACATCTTTTTTTTTTTTTTTACTAGATTTTGTGTGGATCCTGTGCCAGCACTTGTTTATATTGTATAACCACAGGTCAATGATCAGTGTTTGAATCAGATTCCCATGGGTGACCTGTGTAATAGTTCATTTTTTCACACTGGGATGAAAGACAATAGAGGAAGTTTCAGGCTACCACAAACAGGCAGGCAGAAGGAAGGCTGCTCTCACTTCTCTGTGAGGAGGGGGTCTTTTCTTTGCCTCACAAAGTGGGCAACACCTATGACATAAGAACAGTTAACTGTGCTGAGAGGCACACAGCATATTTAAATATTCACTCTCATGCTATCTGTCATCTTCTCCTGCTTTGTAAATGGGTTGGTAATATTTTGTCTGGGGAAATTTTCATACAGATGTTCCTAGTGAATAGAATGGCAGAAGAAAGGTCTACTGCGGACTGCATTTGAAGGATGGTTCCACACGACGGTAGAATAGACTTTTCTTTTGTGAACTGTTGTTTGGCTCAACATGTTAATTGTTATCAGAACTTCTCTGGAGTTACTAGGAATGGTAGTTAGGTGAAGCCCCGAGTTAATTTCCATCAATACCAAGCTCTGTACACCACTGATATTCCAAACATATAAAAATCTGTCAATCTTGGTCAGACAGAAGAAAGGAGGGGGTTGTTGTAAGACGGAGCAGACATGCCAGTCAATTACAGATGTGATTCAGTCTTCTACTCTACTAGAGTAACTATTCCTGCTATAATGATAATACAGATCTAAAGGAAAAGCGATGAAGAAGTTGAAAAACCAGAACAAGACACCTAATTCTGGCAGACAACAGATGGGTAAGTTGTATAGGATATGTTTGCTCTAGGGAGAGGGAAAAAGTACCCTGACAGATAAGCTAGGAAGTCATCGTTATATCTGATTTCAAAGGATAAGCAGGTTCAAATCCCATGTCTGCACAACGCCATGGCCTTGACAAAGTCAATTAACTTCTCAGAACCTTCATGCTTTTATCTACAAAGTGTATACAATGGTCCCCTTGACCTCACAGCATTGCTATGAAGATTAAAATTATTGCAAAGAAAGCAATAAGGATCTGATAAGTGTCCCCTGGACACCATAGCCAGTCCACACTCCAGTAACAGTTCCAGGGTCTGGGCACTGTTTAGTGTGGCAGAAAGTCTTCCCGAGAAGCTCTGGGTGTGTGCAGATGTAGCAGCATCGAATGCTCTCCGATGGTGCAGATCGTTTCTCCTCAGGCAGGGTTGCACATTGCCATGGCTCCCACTGAACACTCCCAAAGTTCTGGACAACTTATTAACACCCCCTATAGTATCCTTTTAAGGTGGAAATTTATCTTTTAAACTGCATTCGGTAAAACCAGCAGAAGGGATTCAGGTGGGAATAACAAACCACTATTAAATACAGCCGTGAGGGTTCTCGGTGCTCAACATTTTGCTGCAAGGCACACTGAAACGGAGTGGATGTAACTTATCCTGAGCAGTTGCTTGAATGAGTTAGTGGAGGAATGGGAAGTGTACAGATGAAGCAGAGGAACCCAGGGGGAGTTGAAGGCTGTGACCATTTTATTTAGGATGCACAGTAAGACCTGACTAAAGGCATAGGAGGTAGGTCTTTGGAGACTTTCTTGAGGTTAGCAAACAAACGCAAGCATCTATAAAAATTCCTGCTTTTGAAATAGCCCTGTGAAATGATGGCTTGGGATTCCAGGGGGAGTGCCTACAAACCTATCAAATCCATGTAATGTGAATGCAAAGAGAATGTCTAGTTGGCGACATTTTCTCAGGTCCCCAGAAGAGTGCCTTGCCTACTTTCTCTGTCTCTCCTTAGCTTGCCTGCTGACAGAGTCTCTGTGGTTTCCTTTGTTCTGAAAGGGCACAGTATTTAGTTCACAGTAGTCTGAAGTTCGCCCAGCCAGGCTACCCTGTACACTCTCTATCTGTTTGAGTCTCCCTGTAGGGTTTGGGGCCATGAGTGGGACTCCCATCCAAATCCCTTTGGCTGTAGAAGAGTCTCCCTTGACCATAATCTTTTCCCCCCTGTAGTACTGAGGCTCATATGAAAAACTACAATGACAATGACTGCACAGGAGATATTCAAGAGCAGCCACATGGCTCCCACAGATACTGTCAATCAGCCTTTCCTGGCAAGCCTCAGTTTACTGTGCAGCTCAGTAAAAGAGTTTGAAAAGAAACTCTAATTGCTAGGTAACTCATAAGTCAAATTCCTCTTTTCTCACCGTGAAGGGTTTTTATTACCCACTGCTGTAAACGCCAGCCCCCATCCTTGCAGAATGGCTTTCAGACCAGAGGACAAATAAAATGCTAAGAGGCAAAAGATATTTATCTGGTAAATTCTACATATAGCACCCTAACAAATGCTGGAGGCAGAGAGCTAGCCCTCTGTACAGTAGCAACACTTGTGCCGATGGGCTTCTTTATGCTAGCAGTGACAGCTCCATGCCCTACACTACTGTACTCAAAAATCAGAGTGCAATCTTCTCAGCACAACATTCAGTACCAAAAGGAAAAAGGAAACACACAGTTCTGACACTGAGATATTTTATGTGGATAATAAATCCCCCCCCAAACTCTACTAACTACAAGTATCTACCTAGAAGATAGAGTCTGAGATTTATGACATCAGAATGATTGGGTATACCAGAAAACATTTTTTTCCTTCTTTTCAGGACTGTCAACTTTGTTTACTGTTTATGTTCAATTCTATCTCATACAAGGGATTAAATATCCTTGTCAAAGCCATATGTCAAAATGCAAAATCATATTAACAAAGAGTATGTTCAAAGGCAGATGACATTTATCTCCGTTGCAACTGGAATGTTCCAATTATATTTGTACTAATTCAAAAGATTTTTTTTGAATTTGTAATTTCATGACATTTTGATGTGATTTAAAGTTAAAATGACTATGGAATGATTAAAATATTATTACAAGTCGCTTCAAGGAAACACAGTTGAAGTATTACAAGCTAAGGGATTGCTTTCGGAAATAAGACATATATTGTACAATCTATTAACCACGTCCACACATTTTTAACCCGAATATCACCATTTGACTATTGAAATCATTCTTAAATAACGATCTCCACTGTGCTATATGCATGGCAGGGTTTAAAGAGCCCCTTTACAGTAAAGTTTTCTAAAATACGATTTAAATTTCAAAACAATACCTACCAGCACGTCTAACAACAGTAACGGAATCCAACTAACTGCAACACTTCTCCGTAGCCTAGTAATTTGTGAATTGTGCAGAATAAATCTATTTGACAGGCCAGTTAGCAATAGAGCCTCTAGCATGCTGCCATGCCGCAGAATGAAGTAAGAGCTACCGTTTTCTCGCTGATGTCAAAAACATTTCAACAGTTAATTTTTTTTTTCTTTTCCAGAGAAAATGCTGCAAGAAGGTTCCAGGTTCAGGCAAACAATACACAGCCACCTTCTCACTGTTGAATTTTACACTTGGCTGTAATTGGCAGAAGTTAAACCATCTAAAGAGGTTATTATTTTTTAAGAGGGAAAACTTGATAGCCAATTGTATTTCTAGGTTAGAGAGTAGACACTCTAATCTTCTTTGCTTGGTAAAACTGAAGCTGGCTACGTGAAAAATAAACATCCAAATACCCTCGCACTTAAACAATTGCACCTACACCGTTAAGTAACAAAAGCGGGAGACACCTGGAATCACAGCATTTGCGCCCTGTGCCAGCAACAATGTAACGCATTCCAGTGACATTTGACAATGAGCAGACAGAAGAGGCATTACACGCGTCTTTAGAAGAATCAGGCTTCCTACCTTCAAGAGACAGATGGAGGTAAGTTCCTTTATAAGAAAAAGTTGTAAGCAAAACCAGGCAGCAGTTGAAGTCAATTGAGTCCTTTCTGCTACTGTATACATACAGCAGTTCTGCAATAAGGGGAGAGATAGGATGGGAGGAGCGGCTGTGAACGAGTGACCTCCTCAGGCTGAGTCCTCTCCGGGAACCACACACTGACAACCAGTTTCTGATTTGCATGGATTATCTCCACTTGACCAGATCCTCCGCAGATACATTTAAATGGAGCTGGTACAATGGTTAAAATGACGAGAGAGAGAGAGAGAGAGAGAGAGAGAGAGAGAGAGAGAGAGAGAGAGAGAGAGAGAGAGAGAGAGAGAGAGAGAGAGAGAGAGAAACAGACACGAGATCTCAGAGCGTGGATAAGCTGGGGCGTGCAGAATTGTGTCTCAGAAGAGCTACAGCTCCCTCTTCATGCCACAGTTGTAAGATAAGAAATGTTGTCATTACGAGCTGGTTAATCATAGTGAGAAATAGAGCCAGCTTAGTCCGAATGACACCTGCTCTGATTTTTGTGGACATTTTATGAATCTTCTTATATTGTCAGTAGGATTTTAGAGAGTATAACAGAAATATTTTACTAGTATCCAGGTAAACAAATTTAGACAAAGTACCAGTTTTGAATAAGATTGGTGCTTTAATTTGAATGGAGTAGCTGACAAGGGAAGAACATAATTTGCTGAAAGAAATATTGATTTGAATGGGAACTGATCCCTGGCAACTTTTAACATTACTTGCATGTATTCCAATGCAAATAGAAAATGATAATATAATATTTATGAATAATTGATTGTCTGAAAGAACTCAAATCTGCTGCTGAAAAGAGGTTGTTTCTTTAAATCTCTTTAAATAACTGTTTTCATATTAATTTTTTCCTATGCTACAGATGTCTCTTTAAATATATAGGTGTGATTCACTTCCCCATTTAGCATCTTCAGAGATATTGTCTGCTTGGCTATAGATTCATGTTCTCCTTTGAAAGCTGAGAAAGGCAGGAGAGGGTATGACTTTAACTTTTACTAGCAACAACCACTTGGCAATTCCACAGAAGATCTGGAGCGAAGCGGGGGGATGTCTTTGAGTGAGTTAGTATGAAGTCTGCCTTGTTTCTGGCAAGAAGCAGCTGCAGAATGCCCAACCAGTCACACGATTAGGCTTCTCTATGAAAAATCAGTCAAACCAGCTGTTGAACTAAACTGGTCACAGTTATGAGGAAGCTGGTGTTGACTTGATATGAGCCAAGTGACACAGGTTAGGTATCTTTCAGTGCTAATCTCTCAGCATAAACACACAAGCATTTACACAGGGCAAGAGAGATCTCCCAGCATCTGCCCTGTTGCTGCCACTGCTGCTGTTGCTGCTGCTCTGTTGTCTCCTGTCAGGAAATATACTCTGTGACTGACTAGATGGACACATGTGATACTTTAAGAGAAACTGTCAAGGAAATGATAACGAATTTCCATGAGACTGTAGAAGATTAGGGATCTTGGAAGTGGGCAGACTCAGTGGAAGTAACATTGTTTAGGAGACCATTGCTCATAAGTACTGGGTGAAGACAACAGTTATTTTCTGACATTCTGTAGTCTGATTGTTATGTGAAGGAATGGCTCCTTCCACTGAGTTCCTTTTTCTTCTTTCTTTCTAGATATCATTTGACTACAACTTGTAGATAACTCTGACTATAACATTATTGGGGTCTTAATACCTTCTTCAGGCTGCAAGCTCTTTGAGTCAAGGACTATGTAAGTCATAAGCCCTTTAAGACACTTCTCCAGGTAATCTGAAAGTTCTGTTTATCTAGTTTAGATATTTCACAAAATTCTTTTGGTAGAAAATATATTGAAATTACTGGCCAACAACACTAGTTATTCCTGTAATATCTAGAGTCAGAAATTATTTCTTTCATATTTTTATGAAATAAAGTAAGGATAATATAGGTGACATGCCATGCACAGGATAGAAAGGCCAGTAGTAGTTGGGTCTGATTGTGTGTTTTCATGAAACCATGATGTTAGATGCCTCCTCCTTGTATTAGGAACATCCTCCTGAAGGTGTTTTGAATTTGAGTTGTAACCTTTTGGTCACCACTACTGACTTGGAAAATTACCAGTATTGTGAACATAGGCACGTTGCTTAATATTTGTAAAAATAGGGGTAACACAATGTCCTCTCTTATATCACTGGCAAAGGTAACAAAGATGAGGTACCTGGCAAACATCTACCCAACCAGCAGAATCAGAATCTGTTTTAATAATTATTAAAAATCTCTTTCCATTGAGTCAACATGCTTGTCTCTGTGAAGTGTTAGTATGGTGCCCATTAGGTGCAGAAAGCAGAGAGTCTCTTTGTTTGTCCTTGGCTTTTTTCTGTTCTTTGAGGGAGACTCATTCCTGGTCCCTGACAACCAGAAGGAATGGCATCTCTACCTTTTTATAACAGACAGAAATAGAAGCACGCTTCTCAGGAGAGCTGGAGAGTGCGTTGTGGCAGCAGAGCCAACCTTCTGCACAGGAATAGGAAATGGCTGGTGTGGTACAACGTGAAGGGCACCAGAAGCTCCCTGGCCCAGAAATATCTCCCCATCTGTCCCCTCCTATTCCCTGAAATGCCACCATTAGGGGCTCGTTTCTGTGTTTTACTGGCTGTCCATTCTTTTTTTTTCTTTAACTGCACACACTACTGGCAGAGTTTGCACATTAACACACTTACACTTGAGTGATACGTGAGTTCACAGTAGTTTCACTCGTTCTATCTGAGATAGTTTCTCCAGCAACTAGGTGAAGATCAGCATTCCAAGAAGCCAGACTTCAAGTCAGGCAAAGAGGAAACTTGTTTGGTGTGTGCCGTACTGTGGGACAATGAAGTTGCTGTGTGCATGGTGTCATTGCTACATTTCTTATGATGTATATATTTTTATGTGTATGCATGGTGTGTGTGCACATGGATATGTGGGTACACCCATGTGTGATGGTGCACTTGCACAGGTGTGAGAGTGGATGTGCAAGTTGGACGACAACCTCAGGCAACATCCCCCTTGTTATTTGAGACTGGATAGTCCATTGGCCTTGAACTTGCCAAATAGGCTCTATCAGCTGGATAACAAATCTCCAGGATTTGCTTGTTGCTTGTCTGTGCGTCCTCCATGCTGATTGTGCCTGTGTGTGTGTGTGTGGGGGGGTGGTGGGCAGTGAAGGGAGAGAGAGGGAAAGAAGAAGAGAAAGACAATGACAATTTACTTACTGTTCATAAAATTCTCTTTACTGTGTGGTTGGTATAGAGAATAAAGGCAAGTTACCCAGGAAACGTTTAACCAGTAGACTATTGTTATAATTACTAGAAATCTATTTCCATTGTGTTGAAATGCCTGCCTCTGTGAACAGTTAGTAAGGTAGCCATAGGATGTAGAAAGAAGACAGTTTCTTTGTTCTAGAGAAGAAATTTGGGCATTTGTGTGAATGGCAAGTGGGTTCCAGGGTTCCAGCCATGGTCTCCACACTGGCTTGATACATCCAAAGCTTCTAAGCACAGTTAATTTTCATATATATGAACAGGCCAAGGAGAACTTTGGATAGGTAACAGATGGAGCGGCAGACACCTGTCTGCACATGTTCAAGTACATGTGCACTTTTCTAAGCTACTTACCAAGATGTATGAGCACCTTCAGCCTGCCACCAACGAGGATGTAGAGATGTTGGGCCCTGATCTACACAAGAGAGATGAGGATTTATTGACTTGTTAATTTTCTTGTTCATTTGTTCCTTCCTTCCTTCATCCATTCGATGAAAGTGAGGAGTGTTTAGTTAGACAAGTGTAGGCTGCATATATATGAAAATATATGGCATTTGTTGTTTTGTCTTACTCCTATGTATGTATCTCGTGAAGAAATTGATTCTAGCATTAGGAATCTACACAATGGGAAAGGGCAGAGAAGTGTTGTTGGAGTGAATAAGAAGAGCTCTGCAGACAGGGTGCTGCTGAGAGTTCTTCTTGCGATAGGTCCTACCTTGAGGAGGGAGAAAGAGAAAAAGAAAGAGAGAGAGAGAGAGAGAGAGAGAGAGAGAGAGAGAGAGAGAGAGAGAGAGAGAGAGAGAGAGAGAGAGAGAGAGAGAGAGAGAACACAGCAGGAAACACACCAGAAATGCACACAGGTCTCACATGCTCTGAGCATCTTCAGCAGGTGCAAAGGGATGCTGGGGAAGAGGAAGGGATGGGACAAAGAGAGGAGACTGGAACTGAAGAGGCCATGCCTGCTCATTTGCATCTTCTCCCTCCTTTGTCCCTGCATGCCTCACAGCACGTATGTAAGTGAGTTTAAATGACAAGGAATGCTGTCTCCAGCAAGAAAAATTAGGAGCAAGGACCAATTAGCTCTTGGATTTCGGTCCTTGTGAACTGGAATACTTCGGTTGCTTGCAAAGTGTCTGGTCCCATTCTTTACTCAAAGTGCTCTATGGCCCATTCATATATGAATTAAAATTAATTGTGTTTGGAGACTTTGGGTGTAGCAAATCAGGGCGGGCATCACTGCTGGAGCCCTGGAACTCATTTAGCATTGAAAAACTACAGCACTTTGAAATCCTTAGTGAGATGGATTACCAGAATAAATGCCATTAATACTAATGATGGTTAATAATTGGAAAATCATATTTATAAAAACAGCAATGATAATAAAGTCAAACCAGCTAGCACACCTCCCAATTCTAATCCAAAATGCCACATTAGAGGCTCCCCATTCTCTTTTATTGCCCAAATCTTAGTTATTTTGACATATTTATCCAGAAATTATTGAAGTTTCTACACTTAACCCTGAGATGACAAATTGCTTCTTGTAAATATTACGCTTACAGTAAAATTCACTATAAGATAAATGATTATAGAGATATGGGACCCAGAAGTGGGAAATGTGTTTGAATTATAATAAGGACTGGCTCAACTTAAAACCAATTAATAACTGTCATTTTCTCACAAACACAAGACAAGAAACACCTCCAGAAAGGGCACCTGAACCATGAAAGGTTGAAAAACATACTGATGAACATATTGACTGGACCCATTAGGATTCTTTCAAATCACCTTCTGATAACGGTCTCCTTGCCACCATCCTGTCATATGGAGGCAGAAAGAATGGTTTAGGGTCTGGACAGATGGGCCAATAGTTAACAGCATTTACTATTCTTGTAGAGGACCAGGTTTGGATCCCAGCAGCCATGTGGCAGCTCACAACCATCGGAAACTATAGTTTCAGGGCACGTGACACTTCTCAAATCTGTGGGCATCAAACATATAAATGGCACATTGTGCCTATCTATGTTCAGGCCACAGAATCAGGAAGGCTCTAGGTAATGAATAAGTACATTGGATTTTTAAAAGCGTGTTCCTTTCTATTTAGTATAGATCAAGCTTTGCATGGAGTTCCTTCCAATCAACTCTGTGGTCTGAGCTTTAGTCTGCCAGAGCCCTGACTCTGCTATTTTATTTCATAAAGTTCATTAATTTGGGGGGAAAACCCATATTCTTCCACTCGTGGATATTCTTGTCTGCTTTTCAACAGATAGTTCTTAGCAACCAACAAGTCCTACTTGAAGAAAAACCAACAGTTCCTTCTATTTCCTTCACCAGACAAAGCCTGGGTGGACATTCTATCCTTAGACCTCAGGTTGCTCCTCACTATGCCTCTGACTCCTGGATGTTCTTATTTCTGGAAAATATAGCAAAGAATCCCTTAGCAATTGCTCATGCTGAACTGTTTCTCAGATCACTCCTTTGTGTCCATATCTCTAGTGTGTTCAGTACAAAACACAGGCACACTACCCTACACAGAAATGAGGAATGCAATAGACCCATTAGACTAACTGCAACAGACAGGCCAGCAGCACAAACAACACGCTGACACACTTAGATCAATACGCCTCTGGAAGGTGTTCAGGTTCAGTGCACAAAGAGGTTCACATTAAGGAGGATTTGAAAGATGTAAGAGAATCTAACAGGAGCTGGCTGGGAGGTAGTGTGAATTCCGAACGGTGTATGGAGAAACAGAAAAATGGATTGTGCTGCAAGAATGGAGTCATTAGTGAAAATGACTAGACACTGGGATTTTGAATTGAATCCTTATCTCTTCCACCAGGACACTCCTATGTTTTACTGCAAAGGGATGAAAGTAAGATATAGTATTCTGTTTGCATTTGCAAAACACTGGAAGTTCTTAAGACAATACCATTGTTTCACAATAGGGGTCCACCTTCATCAATGAGTCCACCTTCATCAATGAGTCGTTTGCATTTGGATACTACTGTAGGGCGTTAGTGAAAAAAAAAAAGAAAAAGAAACCTGTTGAAAGATTTTAGTTCCTGTAAGTCACTTCTAAAGAGATCCTAGTGACTTATGAACTCCAAACTCAAAAGACAAGTGTGTGCAAGGAGCACGTGCCAGCACTCCAGAAGTCAGTGTGTTAACGTCACCCGTGGAAACAGCAACTCCGAGGAGAACTGAAACAGTTCGATGCTTTACCTCAGCAAAAAGCAAACAAACACCCATTGCTTAAAAATACTATCCCAAACATTTATAATGTTTAAAAACTTGGCAAGTAATGGTTACTTTGTCCAGCTCCAGCATCTGTTCATCTTTAAACTGATATTTCATTGCAAACAATTCTTTACCTGCAAATGTGAGTGACAGAAAGATACAGAGTGCATCATGGCTCTGATTCAAGAAGACAAAAGGAAGCCCACCCAGAACACATAACACTTCCACACTGAGTTGTACTTTATCTTTTAATTGACTGATTGATTTACTCTTCATTCATTCATTCATTCATTCATTCATTCATTCATTCATTCATTATTTATTCATTCTTCATTCACTCTTTTTGTTGTTGTTGCTGTTGCTTTATTCTCTTGTCCTTTTTGCGTTAGGATCTTACTATTTTCTGTGTTGCCCACATTGGCTCTGTATTCCTGAGTTCAAGGATTTTCCTGCCTCCACCTGCTAAGTAGGTGGGACTGTAGGTATTGTACCTGGGCTTCTTTATTTTTAAGTGTGCATTCAATTTTTTACTCTACACACCAGAAATAACTTTTGTTTCAAATCTCTGTGGAAATTTATTATGGTATCAGTTTCCCCATCACCTCCGCGCTCAGAGTATCTTATAGAAACAGGAAAAGGAAGGGGAGGGCTGTTGTGGTTCAGTTTGGAGGACTTTCCCAGGAGAGGGAGCACACGGCAGAGTATCTACTTTAGTGGATGTAAACCATAAGCCAAAAGAGCCGCCGGCAGTAAAGGTGGCCATAACCTCTAGAGCCCACATCTTGTGATCTACTTCTAAAAGCCAGGGTTTACCTTCTAAGTATTCCACACACTCTAAATAGCACCATAAACTGAGCATGGGACGTTTTAACAAGAGCCTGTAGGACACACTTCAATTTTAAACCACAGTGTAGTAACCTTAAGAAGCCTCACAAAGACGCATCATCTCATTCAAAATAAAAATAAAAATATAACAGGCCAATGACTCTATCCCCCTCATTGGCCTACAGGCCCTACTAGAACTTCCTACTTCTTCCCTTATCACGTCTAGCAACCTCTCTGTTTCCTCTCCAGTTGGGCCTTTATGGCCTCCTTAGGCATCAGGGTATAAAGCAAGCATCTTTCTTGAGCCCTCCATTTTCCTCTCCCCTTTTGTCTAGCATGCCCCTCCCATGAAATCAAGGCTGCACAGAGTTTTCAGTATTTCTTCTAAAATGTCTTCCACGTAATAAAGGCTTCCATGATCACAATATTTGGATTCCACCGATCATCCAAGCTCCCCACTCCCTGACCAGCTGTGTTCACCTTATTCTTTCTGCAAAGCTTATCTCTTTGACCTCATCTGTATTCTGCCTGGCCATTTGTCTCTTAAATGTCTTCCCAGGCAGAATGTGAGCTCCATAAGAAAAAGAAATTTTACTTCTCCTTAATGCCTCGTGCCCAGCATTTAGGAGAGATGCCCAGTAAATAATTGCTCAATTTAATAAATGAGAAGTTTATGATTTAATGCAAGTATTTATATGGAGATCAAGATGCTCTGTGCTTCCCATACTTCTGGGAAACGTTTCCAAACCCTTCTGAATTCCCATTAGCCACTGACTAGAATCCATATTGCTAATTCTCTGGAGTGGAAGAGCAGAGATGTTCTAATTTTATAGGACAATGACACTATTCCGTTATGGCAAGAAGATCACATACAATTTGTACTTGGAAGCCCCTTGGTTTTCACGTTGTCACTTTTGATTTGACTTCACAGGAGGCTCCAGAACTCTGAGGGAAATCGTAATGAGGGGAGAGCAGGCACACCAACAACAGGTATGCTGGGTGCAGCCTGGTCTTCTCAGAAGGACGGAAGGCAGCAGGATCAAAGGCTGGGTATCCATGCATAGAGAGTGGTTGTTGCAGGAGGGACAGAAAGCCTGTGTACTCGCTGATTTCCTTTGATGGGATTTCAAAGAATATAGGGGATGTTTCTGCAGATTGGAAGTTCCAAGCATCCGTTTATGTATATGCTCAGTGGCACAAACACACACAGATTTCACAGGAGTCTTGGCAACTGCACTTTTTACATAGGAGACTTTGAACTTAAATGCCAACATTCGATGCATTTGCCAATTAAAACATACACATTCACCTAAGTGTGTGTGCATGCATGCATGTATGCACGTGCACATATTATTCTTTTCTCTAAAACATATAAGATAATATAAAGCACTATGTGACAGGTCTTTTTTTTCCCACCATCCTTAGCCATCAGAGGGCAAAATACACAAAGCAGAAAGCCTCAGAGGCCTCCATCGCCACATCTGTGCACTTTGGCAGCAGTGATTTTGCTTTCTTTATGCAATTCCAGAGATGTCTGCAAAGCAACACATGTATACTTTGCAAAGAGAAAACCTGAAACGGAAACACAAGCAAACAGCAGGAACACAGACAAGAGGCTGTTTCCAGACACGGATTTAGCTCAACTATCCCAACATCCACCATCCTGAAGGAGCTGACAATGTTGTGGTATTTTAATTAGGGCTGGAGTTGGGTTTGACTCAGATAAAAATCCTCAAAGGCTTATCCCTAGCATGCCAGGACTGCCCAAATGTCCTGGTCTACGAAATTAGGCTGGGGAATCGCATCTAAACAGGATTTCTTCTATGACTAAAGCTTGCGAGATTTAGCAAAGATTGCAAGGACAGCCTTTTATAAAACAATTTGGTAAAAGCTTGGGTGAGGTAACAAAAGTGTTTATATATACTGCATTGCAGTGCAAACGCATCAGTCAAGGTATCCAAAAGAAGATGGGAGAAACTCTCATTTATTTATTTTCTTAAGACATGACTATAAGGAGGCAGAATTAAATATATGACTAATCTCAGTGATGAAAGATCGTGCTAAGTGGATGTGTATATTAAAGGGCACTTTGGTAAATCTGCAAATTGCTAATACTAAGAATAGAAGAAATTTAGTGGTCAGTGGGAATTTCAAAATTGGTACCATGTGCAGGTGTCTTGGATTGAGTTCTCTTATGGGTTTGCAGTACCAGTAGGGTGGGTAAGGCATGAACTCTTTTATATATAATTTTTACACCTAGTGAACATGATAAATGCCAGGACTTTAGATGTATAAGTAAAATAACTTGGAATTAGAAAAGCATATTTCATTTCTTCAACAAATACCCCCAGAGCACATGGATTGCTAACCTACAATAGTCATCACAGAAATCACAGAGTTTGCAGTTCAGAGTCTGATGAGAGAGGCAGATATTATCTAAGTCATGATCATTTGTCTATGTATCTCTGAGACCCTATGTTATTATGAGCTGTAATGTGAAGGATAAGAACTAGGTACTATGATGTAAACTGATAGAGAACCAGAGAGTTCCATAGGGGATGGCTTTGAAAGTCTAAGATTTAAGCGGAACACAGAGGAAACAGAAAAAGTGACTATCTGCTGGAAGTAGAAGCACCACAGGTGCCATCTTGGTATGGGAAAATACTTGGCTTGCTTAGGAACACAAAGCAGCACGGGGCTCAGTGTGAGGAAGAGGGTGGTAAGAGGCGTGCCAGACAGGTGAGAAAGCCAGGCCTCTCCGAGCGATCGAGCGTACTGCTTGCATTCTGACTTTGTTTCTGTGTCACCGGAAGCCTTTGGGAGGATTTGCATATTGCTTAGGGGTAAAGGTGGAGAAACGTCATACAGTCTTTAGCTTGAGATTATCCTTGGCTGCTGCAGATGGTGGGGCATAGCATAGCAGAAGACGGTAAACCAAGGAGGCAATCCCTGTGTTGGGGAGGTACAATACTATGGAGACTGTGGTCAGGCTTGAGGCCATGAAAACCAACAGCAATGAGACATTCAAAACATGACTAGGATGTTTGGAGCTCAGTTGAATAGGTGCTTGAAAAGGGGCTTGAGATCGATCTGTAGCATTCCATAGGATAGGATTTGGTGACCTCAACACCTTGAGAGCAAGAGGCAGAAGAATCAGAATTCCTAGGTCATCCTTAGACACAGAGTTCAAGGTCAGTGGAGGAAATACGATAACCTGTTTCCAACAAGGCAAACCTAAAGGCCCTAAACTCACAGGGGGAAGACTGCTCGGATCTGTGAAGAGAGAGTAAGGGAAGAGGAAGACTGCAGAATGACTTCTAAAGTTTTGGCATTAGCAAGTAGACATGTCCCTTTCAGACATGAATGATGGAGAAGATCCAATGTGGAAGCAAAGGTGGCCTTTTCATCCTTGCATGTTTACCAGCAGCTTCACGCCTCCACATGGAGGTATGACGATCTCAGATCTCAGATCTCAGGTCCACAGGGCGGCATGACAATCTCAGATCTCAGGTTGATAGATGTATGTAGTAGGTGCTACGATCAGGGCATAAATTAAGCAATAATAAGCACTATTTCTGTTGAACATGCTCAGTGGATTTCCATTGCTGTAGAATGCCGTTTGAGGTCCCCAGGATGTCACCGAAAGGCTTGTGCAATCTTACCTTTCCTGTAGGGGCTTATTGATATGTGATGTGATATCCCCAGGATTCTGATGTGAATAAAATGTAAAGCAACACATGATGTCTTTGTATTATTAGTAACTGAATGGGCTACGTTGACTCATAATCTTTTATGGTTCCTTCCATTTATTAGAACAAGTACCCATCAAGAGTGGAATAGCATTTACCAGTCTCCAGATACCAAGAGCTTACAGTACTTGCTACATAGTACATAGTTAATAAGTACAACCCATATACAGAGTAGGCTGAGAGAACAAGAGATACATTAGTGTATATGGGTGACTTTATAGAACACTTGAACTAAATTTTAGGGTATGGAACAGGAACTGGGGTCTTTAACAAGGCAGTAAACTAAACATTTCAATATGACTTGGATCCTCTGTGAAGTGTTAAATCGGGTGTCTTAGCAGGTCTTGTGTTTGGCAGTAATAATTCTGAGCTCTTCTGCCATGTTGAGCTCAAGAGGCCGTGGAAAGCGGGAGATACAGTCAGAAGAAGAAATGGAAGGTCATTTCCCTCCTACCTAATTTAGCCCTCACTCATGCCATTACCAGAACAAATGGGCACTATTTTCTTTCCACTTCTAAACATACTTAGGCTTCTCCTTGGAGATCACTTTCCCTCTTCAAGGCTGTCTTGGAAGTAGATTTTCAACGAATTTTTATTTCTGTAACAATAACTTTTGGAGTCAGGGAGTCCACTGCATGATGTATGTGGCTGTGTTCCTCATTCCCTGGGGAATAATCTCGCCTAAGCATGAAGCCTGTTTCAATACTGCCTGGCTCTTCTTCAACACAAATTATGAATATTTCTAGAACCAATGTGCTTTCTAATTGGCAACAAACTCAAGGTCTCTGAGGTTTCTTGTTTCTGGGGTGTAAATTATTTTGAATGGCACACAAACAAAAAAAGTCCCAGAAGACTCAGCAGTCGTAGAATGCCTTTATGGTTCTGAATATGATTCCAAATGTGAGTCCGGCAAAGTCTGGGAAGACTCTATGCAAAAAGAAGGGGAAATGGATGGAGGAGCTTGGGCTTGGTGTTTTCTCATTGTGTGGTAAAAGCAGCAATTGTAAGAGCTTGGGTTGCAAACTCAAGTGCTGTCAGGGGCCATGTAGCCAGAGCAATGTAGCCATCCATGGCAACTGGACAGTGCTGCCTGCCCTGTCTGACCTGAAACCATGCTGAGGAATTAGTAAACAAACCCTGCAAGTGAGCCTCCAGGAATGTATATCAGATCATATTATTCGTCTGCTTAGAGACATCCAAGGCCTTGCCTTCTCCACAGAACAGACTATAGAGCGTTCCCTTGGTTAGATGGCTCTACTTGACCTGAGATGTCCCTGCTTATGCCTTTATCGCATCTCCTGCTTCCAGCCACTGTGAATCTTCAGCGCCTGCCGATCTCCATCTTAGGCTCTTGTTGGGTCTTCTGCATGAAATAAGCTTCCTTCAGAGTGAATGTGCCCTCTCTCAGTTTGTCCAAGTACCTATGCAAGGGGAACCTTCTGAAAGTGTTATGCTTCTGTTCTTACAATTCTTCACTCACTCTGTTCCATCATATCTTCTTGTGTGTACATGAGGATGTGTGTACAAGGGCATGTTTTACCAGGAAAAAAAACCAGTTTAATCTTGATAAGACATTTCAATGGACTCCAAGTAGCAGGTAGTTTTATTATTTTCTTCAATTTCCTTCTGAACACACTCTGTTGAACTACTTTTTTTTTTTTTTTGAATCAGTATGAACTCTTGTACCCAAGAGTTCATATATTTCTTTAGAGTCAAGGCCATGCTCTTCAAATAATATAATGTCATTTCAGAAAAGATGTAGCTTGGTTTGTCTGCTAAGCCATCAGTCTTGGTCTGACTCAAAGGAGTAAAGTGTGCTGTAGAAAAGCTGTGGCTAACGGCTCCTTTCTTCCCTATCTTGCCCCTTTGGCCTTCCTGTTTCAGCATTCTCCGGGTCTGTTCTTGGCCACTATAAACTGAAAGATAGATTTACTGGGTATGGTTGGTGTTCCAATATTAACTATGAGTTTCCTGGAGAAATTTTATGGATTCCACAGAAATATTTCATTTGGGAGATTCTCACTGAACTAGTGAGTTCTGATTGCAGGTTTACAACCTCTCTTCTGCTCAGAGTAGCACAAGTCCACTCTTCACCAAAGTCCCTCTGTAATGGTCTTAAATTGAATGAAGACTTAGCTGCCTTCTGCAGTGCAGAACAGTTTAGAGGAACTAGTCTTAATTCTTATCCTTCACTGTCTTCCTTCTCAACCACCTCAGTGAGAGTCTCCATCCTTCTCCAAAGAGAACACTCTCCTTTCTACTCTCCTAAACTCTCCTTTCTTTAGATTTCTAGGGCCTTTTCTCAAACAATGGGAAACCTGATATGTCAGACCTATTAAAGTGTTGGAGAGTTCTTTCATTTGGTCTCATTTATACCCACTGCTGATATTTCTTGACTTATAATTACTAAGCAGGTTCACATCATTTTTAATATGTCCTGCATGCATCTCTTAGCACCTTTGTAAAAGATATTAAAACTCTAAGAAAAAGAGAATGCCATGATTGCCATGACATCACAAATATATTCTATGTACAGTTTATATAGCGAGATAACAGTAACAATGTGGCCTTCTAAAAATTTCTTCTGTGACTAAACCTCTGTAATTCAGAACAATGCAAAATGGCTCCATTGCTCTTTAAAAACATACTATAGGGATTAAAAGAACCATGTGGTCTATAGATGGATATGTATTTAAATTGTACATATTTTATTTAAAAGAGTTCAATATATAGATTTTGGTTATTTAACATGAAGAATGGTCAATGTCTGTTAATATATTTGAAATTTATATTTGAAATTCCATTATAGTAAGGGCATTATTCTAACAGTAAAATACAGCCACATGAGTTTCAGGCAATCAAGACAAGATTATTTGAAATTCTTTTCAACAATTTGTCTGTAATGACACAGAACTTGGGAAAGGTATCAAAGAGAATAAAAGAGTCTTTATATGTTTCGAAATAAACAACCTTTTCTTCCCACCCCCTTTAAAAACAAAAAGAAACAATTTTAAGGAGAAGGGAGATGGAGCATTGTGAGCATAATTGAAAACACAGAGGAACTATTTCTGTACTTCATTATACGTTCTAAATTGCCGCTCCAGTATTCTAGGTCTGCTTAAATAGTTAACGGCTGCCAAACAAAACAGTAGCCCACTCTCCGGAAGAGAGGCACCAATTGTATTGTTTACTTGAGGAATATGGAACGAACAAATGTTGATGAGTGCCTGCCACATGGAAAGCTGTCCAGAGGGAGTTATACCTATAGGGTTAGAGCTTTGAAGAGTGGACCTATGAATTCCTCAATGTAGCAAAACTCTAACACTTAAGCAATAAATGATAAACAATAAAATCTAGGGCCACAGAACACTAGAATTATAAAATAATATAGATTTAAAAAATGTCTCTTTGAATATTTGTTGTACACAAGCATCTACATGTTTTCAGAAATCAGGCTGTCTGAGTCATCCACCTCTTATTTACCCATTCCAGTTTATTCAGTGCTTTGAGGAGCAGGTCAGGGACAGACTTGCCTGTGTATCACCCTTAGAATAGCAGCTTAACTTGCTGCTGCAGTGAAGGGAAAGGGCCAGTTCTACTCTCCACAAAGGAAAGTCACTTGTACTGAAACACCATGATGGATAAAGGCATCAGGAACAGAATTATCTCCAGCAGCTTGAAAATCTCACAAGTGAACCCATAGATGGAAAGACGTGTACTTTCATTTGCAAAATTCATGGGCATTATTTTCTCTTTCTCTTTCCTCCTTCGTGTGTGTGTGTGTGTGCATGTATGCATGTGCATACACGCATGCATATGTGCATGTATGTTTCAGTATGCATAGTAGCACATATTTGTGTCTATATGTACATGGTGACTAGAGAAATCACATCACATTCCTCCCCTCCTGTCTTCCTTCCTTCCTTCCTTCCTTCCTTCCTTCCTTCCTTCCTTCCTTCCTCTCTCTCTCTCTCTCTCTCTCTCTCTCTCTCTCTCTCTCTCTCTCTCTCTCTCTCTCTCTTTGGTTTTTAAGACAGGGTTTCTTGTTGGCCTGGGACCTAACACCAGCTCAGGGTGGATTCTAGTGATGGAAGTCACATCTTCCTGCTTAACGATATCCACAGCCCAATCTGTTTTAATACATAAATCATACATGATTTAATCTTAAGTCCTTATTATAAGTTGAAAAGGAAGGCATTAGTGAAAACCTCAAATTTGATTTTTGCTTATAGTCTGTAGCTATTTATGCATTTCCTATTCGGGAAAACATAGCATGGGGCAAGGTCAAATCTCCTATGCCGAAGTAAACGATCAAACAT
Source organism: Mus caroli (assembly GCF_978045245.1). Classification (NCBI taxonomy): domain Eukaryota; kingdom Metazoa; phylum Chordata; class Mammalia; order Rodentia; family Muridae; genus Mus; species Mus caroli. The sequence continues at coordinate 10,547,929 of NW_028227258.1, read as the reverse complement.
ACAAGGAAATGTTGATAGATGTTCCTTTTGTCTCAAGCATTTTAATAGGTAGATTCTGTCTGATACACTCAGCTGGAAGCTTGTGGTCCAGTGACCAAGCCTGGTCATCCATCCATCAGACCAGTGGAGACTGAGCTCAGAGGTGAGGAGAGGTGTTTCTCAGGGTGTGGGCGGATGTCCTCCTCCTCTTCTCTTCTTCCCCTTTCCTCCTCCGGCCATAGTTGCTCAGCTCTCCATTTGTTAGGTGAGAGGAGCCCAGTGGAATTAAGCTTCAGCTCTGCTTTCACTTTCACACCTATGTGTTGGAGAGGACATTTCATTTAGTCTCCAAATTTAGAGTTTCTATCTGTTAAACAGGTATAAAAGTGCTGTTGGAGAAGCTATAGCAAGGACAGATGCATTAGTCATTTTTCTCACTGCTATGATAAAGTGCTTGACATGAAGCAACTTAACGGAGAAACATGGACTTGAATTAGTAGTTAAAGATGATGCCTTTCCTCATGGTGGGGAAGCACTGTGTGGGGATTCCATTTTTGGCAATGGAGTTTGCTGTACCTATTTATAACATGGTATTTACCAGGAATCAGAGAGTTCACGCAGGTACGAAGGATGACTATAGCACTCTAGTCTTGCCCCTACATCCCAATGTGCGCCAGGTAGGTCCCCAAGGCAAGAAGATTCCTAAAATATTTTGTGTCACCATTTGGGGACATTCAAACACATGTGTTGGTGGAAAGTGTTCATTCAAAACATGACAATGGGCAAATTCTAGCCAAGAGTATTTACTCAATGTTTTAGTCATTTTGACTCTTTGTGTTGGGATGTTCATTTTGAAGCTCTATCATTACCCAGCCCACAAAAATGGGATATTCAGCCTATAACCCATGAAATGGGATATCACAGAGCTTTATCTCACTCGGTTCCCTAGATTTTTAATTCTTAACTCTAAAAGAGGCATTTGTTGGCTTAGCTCAGTAATGCTGAATCACTACCACGCCTACAGACTTCCTGTGTTTTAAACAGTAGTTCAGTCTGAGTTAAATCAGCCATCTCTGGGAAAGCAAAGAGAAACCATAGAGTCCTTCTGTCATTCACACAGCAGGAACAGGGAGAGTCCGTTTCCATTGGCTGAAGGCACAGGTGAAAGTCAGTAGTGCAGTAAAGGTCAGGTACCATTTTATAAATCTAATGTGGACAGAAGATCAGTATGGACACTGGTAACAGCTCTACTTCGAGCTTACAAACTCCCTTAATTTCCAGCCTTTTAAAAACACCACTGACTTGGTCTTGGGCACATTGGAATGGGTCCTGTGATGACAAGAGTCATGGAGTCTCTACTCTGTATCTAAACATGAGGAATTGTGTGTTGTCAACATGACTGAATTGGTCAGTATTGTTTGTCACAGCAGGGCCCCACAATCAATCCAGAAATGCCCCAGTCCTTCTGCAATCAGGATTGATTACTATGGAAGCCAGCTGTGGCTCATCTGTTTTATGGCAGATGGCCAGTCTTTCATTCAATTGAGAAAAGTAATTTGTCACCCAAACCTCAAATGCTGCCTTGACAGTATTTTACTTTCAAAGGCACAGGGAGGGTAAATGACCACATGGAAGGGACCACAGAGTTGTGTGACCCATCCCTGAGTCTCCTCTCTGATGCAGTGGTAAAGGAAGGGCTGCTGGCGCCCAATTCTAGAGAGCCTTTGCATAAGCAAACTTTAATGAGTCCCATTGGATGGTCTGTCTGGTCCTTGCTTGCACACATATGACTTATGTCTGGGCTCACAGCTTAAGAAGTCTGTGGGACTCCCCCTGGCAAATGTATCTCCCCAGTCATTCTAATGCAATATAATAATATACAAGGCTTCTCACAAATGGTTTTATTGTCATAGTTATTGCTTCCCAATTTTGATAAGAATTTACGTTTCCATGCAAAATGACTTTATTCATTTTGGCAATAAAGAAAAAAATAGATGAAATAGAAGTTTGATTTAAAAGTCTGTTTTGCTCAAGATAAGCTGGCAAAAAGACATTTGTTGAAGCTATTAAGAGCTCTGTTTTCAAAAGCTCCCTGCTAATTTGAACCCTATCAAAGGAACACACACATGTGCACCCATTTTTCGGCACATATCAGAAAACATGAATAATTGAAGTGCTTTTGTGTCTCAGATTTTCATTAAATAGAACTCAAATGCCCGTCTTGGGCTTCAGGATTCGGCCAGGTTTACTTTAGCAAAATAAATTAAAGAAATAAAGCTTACCATCAGAAAATCCACACAAGCTGAGGGCATTTTTTTAAATTTTAAATAAAAATAAGTTTAAGGAAAATAATAGAATTCTTAGACTTCTCTAAGCCCATTCTTCCACGGATTTTGTGAGTATGTTATTTTGGTCATTCAGGAATTGATCCTCACTGCACAAAGAAGACACGATTGGTAATTCTTCTAATGAGGCCCACAAAGAACAAAAAGGAGAAATTCAGAAAATCTTGTTAAATTAATTGCTGCTGGTAAACTGTGAAAAGAAAACTAGAAAAGATAATAAATGGTGCTAAGTTTTTAAGAAGCAAACTCAATCCAAGCCTAGAGTACTGTTGGATGCTCTGTGAATGATACAGAAGTCACAGGTCATAGTGAGGGGTGGCACTACACATGCTGGCTGTCGGTAGGTAGGTAACTTCTCCATGGTTTGATTTAAAGGAGAATGCATTATGAGTCTGGAATTTGTGGATGGGCTGGAATGTAGACTACTAGGGAAGACGGAGCAGTTTATGTGGTTAGGTAACCTTGAATTCTGAGTTCTACAAACTCGATCAGACTTCAGAGAGACAGAGTCTTGTTTTATTACTGTGTCCTTCATCTGCAACAAAAGGAAGTGGTCATGTTCATCAGAAATTTGTAGCGGATGGCAGAGCAGCAAAGATCAATAGGTTAATATTTATAAACCACAATTCAGGTGATTTAAAGTCTACAGATGCATAAAATAAACATTATGCTAATGATGACCTATTGATCATAAAAAATTACTTTGCTCTAAGGTAACACCTTCCATTTATTCTCTAGAATGTATGCATGCTCGTCTCCAATAGATATTAAGTCATATTCCTAATTATCATGTTATAACCCTAAGACTAATGTGGAAGGCAAAGACCTCAATACACTTTCGGGAGGGATTATGATTATTTATTATTGCCAAAGCTTTGTGCAGGAGGCACAGAAAAGAAGAAAACTACCACCCATGCTCTGTCAGACGAGAAAGCATTTACAAAATCTCCCTTTTTTTTGTAAAGATTTCTTTTACATTTTAATTATGTACATATGTATGGCTGTTGTGTGACTATGCAAATGTGAGTGTAAGTGCCTGAAGATTCCAGAAGAGGGCGCTGGGTGTCCTTGAGCTGGAGTTACACACGCTTGTGAGCCATATAATGTGATATGATTGAGAACCAAACTCAGGTCCTCTGTAAAAGTAGTACAAGTTCTTAACTGCCAAGCCATTTGTCCAGCCTCTGTTCTTTCTTGCTCTAACCATGTGTGTGTGTGTTAGAAATATTATAAGTACAGTTCATCACAAAAATAATTTAATTACACCAACAATTTGTTTTTTATTTTATATGTGATTTGCTAACTGTGATAAGCAAACGCCATGTAAAGATATGTAAGCTGGTGAGGGAATGACCACTTCCCACTCCTATTAATAGTAGCATTCTTGTAGGGATTTAAATTCCAGACCATCATGGTGATTTAAACCAAAGACATGCCCCCCCCCCCCAAGGCTCTGGTGTTTGAACACTCTTTGGTGCTGCTTGGTAGAGGTTGAGGAAATGTGACCTTGATAGAGAAGTATGTCACTGGGGACTAGATTTGGATATTTCTCATCTCACCCAAATGGGGAACATAAGCTCTCAACTTCCTATTCCTGTGGCCACACCTTCTGGTTGCACCCATGCCTCCCTGCCTTGTTGGACTCGTCCCTGGAAGCTTAAACTCAACTAGATCCTTCTTTCTGTAAGGTGTCTTGATCATGATATTTCATCATAGCAACAGAAAAGTAACTAGTGCAACCACATTCTAATTCTTGCCATTCATTACCTATACTCACTCAGTTATCTACTACACAGAATCCAAAAGCAAATCCAAATGGTCCCTCACACGAACCATTTCTGCCCATTTCCACCACCATCTACCTTGGGTCTCCTCTTCACCGTTGTCATCCTCAGATCATCATGCTCACACCCTTCTTCACTGTCTCCCCGCCCCCAGCCCTTATCTGCAACATCCACTTTGATAATGCCTCTGGCTGCCTAGTGCCCTCATGCTGACTACAAATGTAGCAGCACGTTTCCCCCATTTAGTCCTAAACGGTGGCTAAGAACACAAACTTTACATGGAGGACTGAACTGAGGTTCTACTCTGTTTCTGACCCTGGTCATGTTCCCTTTCTTCTCTTCTCTTCTCTTCTCTTCTCTTCTCTTCTCTTCTCTTCTCTTCTCTTCTCTTCTCTTCTCTTCTCTTCTCTTCTCTTCTCTTCTCTTCTCTTCTCTTTCTTCTCTTCTCTTCTCTTCTCTTTCTCTTCTTTCTTTCTTTCTTTCTTTCTTTCTTTCTTTCTTTCTTTCTTTCTTTCTTTCTTTCTTCTTTCTTTCTTTCTCTGTTTTTTTTTCATACCGTGGATTAAATTGGAGAACTTGTACATGTAGGGCAGGTGTTCTGAACTTTGCTCCATCAGCTCATTTCTTTTCTTTCTAGAACCCAGTCAAGCTGACTGAGCATCTTGGAAGTGTCATCAGGTTCTTGGGAGATATGAATTACATAATTTACTTAGGCAAGTATTTATAAAATGTGTGTTGCATGACAAAAAGTGTGCTAAGACTGATACTGAAACAATCTATGAGACCTTCTAGGGGAACATATTGGAGAGGCGGCTTAGCAGTTAAGAGCATTTATTTTTCTTGCAGAGGATTCACGCTCCCAACACCCACATGGTGGCTCACAACCAGCTGTAACTCCAGTTCCAGGGGACCTGGCACCCTGACTTAGGCTTTGTAGGTGCCAGGCACTCACTTGGTACACATAAATAATTCATGCAAGCACACATATACACGTACAATTTTAAAATAGATAAGTATGGAAGAGTATACACACAAACATATGTTTAAGAAACGATACCCTCTGCCCCAGCAGCCTCAATAGAGCCTCATGGAGAAATGGGATCTCCCAGCCCCATACCACGCATGAGAAAAATTTGACAGACCAGATCGTGTGCAGGTAGTCACAGGTGCGGAAAGCTCATGAGTGCAGCACCATGCCATGTTCAGAACACAGCTGGTCACAGCATCCTCTTCTGTTTGCTGGCTCTAACACTCTCGTTCTTTCCCCTTGGAGGGAATAAAGATACTCCAATGCAAACAAATAATTTAAAAGTAAGCCTCAATATTATTTTATTTTTATTTTTTTCCAAAACAATGGGAAAATTAGCACAGAAAAATGTCCTTCCACCGTCTTCTCCCCATTGTTAATGTCTTACACTGAGACACTAACTAACACCGAAGGCTTGCTGCTTTGTTTGCTTCTACTTTTTTTTTTTCAGTGTCTTTTTCTTTCTGATTCAAGGACTCTATCCAGGATAGCACATTGCATCTCCCTGGCAATTGTCCCTTTATGTGCATCAGCTGTAACTGTCTCTTACATGTTCCTTGCTGACGATGACCTCAATAGCTAATTAGATGCTAGGTAGACACAAACTATGAAGAAAAAAATAAGAGCCAGTAAATACATTGGAGGAAAGGAAGCTGCGGGCTCGCATAGGTAGGCTGAAAATGTAACACTTTGAGATGATATTTCAATTCAAACTAGAATTTATAGATCAAGCCATAGGACTGTCTATGAAAAAAAAAAAAACAAACAAACAAACCCAAAACTCTAGGCCTTACAAATGCCAACACAGAGGCTCTAAACTGCAGCCCTGGTGGTTTTCACACTTACAACAGGAGTAGGTCCTGATGGAATTAAATGAGTCATATGAAAAGAGTGGTTACTGACTGAACAGCCAGGGCAATCATGTGAAAAGGTACATAGATTTCAGTCGGAACTAAATGGGAAACTGGGGGCATTTTGAGAAGATGAACACAATCTTATATAATGTTTAAAATGGAACAAGCATGCGATGCTGCGTCATGTCATTGTCATGATAGTGTTGATGACGGTTTACCTGCCATCGCCTACATCTGACCGGGAGTGCCATCACTGCCATCACGCTTCAGGCTCTGGCCTTTATTAACATTCCCTTTGCGAGATGTCACAATATTAGCTGCTCTAAAAATCTCAATAACTATATTACCCAACATCAATTGATCTGAAATATCACCACTGTAGGACTGTGTTCTCCCAAATACCCAAATACTTTTCATTTGTAATACATTGGAAAATATGGCTATGAGGAATCTTATTATGTTGATGAATGTTTACAATTGGTTGGATTTATATTCGAAACTAGGTTTCTTCTACACATTATCACATTTACTAGTTCATTTTCTATTAGTTACTATGATTACATGCTAGAGGCAAAGTAATTTATAAGGAGAGGAGTTAATTTAAGTCTCAGGTTTGGGGATGGGGAATCTAGACAGCAGGATGCCACTGCCAAGGAAGGTATCTCATCATGGTGGACTCATGGCAGGAGCTTTCACACAGAGCTCACACAGTGGGCCAGAAAGCCACAGTGGGAACAGGAGCCAATCTTACGCTACTATGAAAATTCTTTTGAGAATTAACTCTGGAAGCCTTAAATCCTAGATTGGTCTAACTGTGTTTCACTGGAGTCCAGCCCTTCAAAGTGCTCTTAACCCTACCCTAACTTACACATTATGGGACAATTAGTCCCATAAAAATTACCATAATGAGTACCAAGCTTCAGACGCATGAATTCAAGTCACACCAAGACCATAGGTTCAGTGTAGCTTGAGGCGGCATCTGTTATCGCCAGACAAGGAACCTCATGAAGTTCCCTCCTGGGGAAAAAATTCAAAGCTAAGGAAATATGCAGTATTCTAAGGAAGTCTCTCAACTTCTTTAGAGGGTAGGGAGGGAATTGGCATTGTCTCCCTCTGCAGCTCAGGCTGGACTTGAACTCCGAATCCTCCTGCTTCTGCCTTCAGAATTTTGCAGTTACCAATGTGCACTCCTGTACTAGCTTTCTTTAAACTCTATTATGTCGTTTACCTGTTTCAGCTTCTGGCTATTAGCATCTCTTTTTTATTAGATATTGTCTTTATTTACATTTCAAATGCTATCCCGAAAGTTCCCTATACCCTCCCCCACGCTGCTCCCCTACCCACCCACTCCCACTTCTTGGCCCTGGCATTCCCCTGTACTCTTTGCAAGACCTAGGGGGCCTCTCTTCCCAATCATGGCCGACTAGACCATCTTCTGTTACATATGCAGCTAGAGATACAAAGCTCTGGGGGTACTGGTTAGTTCATATTGTTGTTCCACCTATAGGGTTGCAGACCCGTTCAGCTCCTTGTGTGCTTTCTCTAGCTTCTCCATTGGGGGCCCTGTGATTCATCCTATAGATGACTGTGAGCATCCACTTCTGTATTTGCCAGGCACTGGCATAGCCTCATATGAGACAGATATATCAGGGTCCTTTCAGCAAAATCTTGCTGGCATATGCAATAGTGTCTGCATTTGGTGGCTGATTATGGGATGGATGCCCATGTAGGGTAGTCTCTGGATGGTCCGTTATTTCATTTTAGCTCCAAACTTTGTCTCTATAACTCCTTCCATGGGTATTTTGTTCCCTATTCTAAGGAGAAATGAAGTATCCACACATTGGTATTCCTTCTTCTTGATTTTCTTGTGTTTTGCAAATTGTATCTTGGGTATTCTACGTTTCTGGGCTAATATCCACTTATCAGTGAGTGCATATCTAGTGACTTCTTTTGTGATTGGGTTACCTCACTAAGGATGATATCCCCCAGATACATCCATTTGCCCAAGAATTTCATAAATTCATTGTTTTTAATAGCTGAGTAGTACTCTATTGTGTAAATGTACCACATTTTCTGTATCTAGTCCTCTGTTGGGGGACATCTGGGTTCTTTCCAGCTTCTGGCTATTATAAATAAGGCTGCTATGAACATAGTGGAGCATGTGTCCTTCTTACCAGTTGGAATATCTTCTGGATATATGCCCAGGAGAGGTATTGTGGGATCCTCCGGTAGTACTATGTCCAATTTTCTGAGGAACCGCCAGACTGACTTCCAGGGTGTTTGTACAAGCTTGCAATTCCACAAGCAATGGAGGAGTGTTCCCCTTTCTCCACATCTTCACCAGCATCTGCTGTCACCTGATTTTTGATCTTAGCTATTCTGACTGGTGTGAGGTGGAATCACAGGGTTGTTTTTATTTGCATTTCCCTGATGATTAAGGATGTTGAACATTTTTTCAGGTGCTTCTCAGTCATTCCGTATTCCTCAGGTGAGAATTCTTTGTTTAGCTCTGAGCCCCATTTTTAATGGGGTTATTTGATTTTCTGGAGTCCACCTTCTTAAGTTCTTTATATATATTGGATATTAGTCCCCTATCAGATTTAGGATTGGTAAAAATACTTTTCCCAATCTGTTGGTGGCCTCTTTGTCTTATTGACAGTGTCTTTTGACTTATGGAAGCTTTGCAATTTTATGAGGTCCAATTTGTCAATTCTTGATCTTACAGCACAAGCCATTTAGGAATGTGCTGTTTAGGAATTTTTCCCCTGTGCCCATATTTTCGAGGCTTTCCCCCACTTTCTCCTCTATAAATTTCAGTGTCTCTGGTTTTATGTGGAGGTCTTTGATGCACTTAGACTTGAGCTTTGTACAAGGAGATAAGAATGGATCAATTTGCATTCTTCTACAGGATAACCACCAGTTGTGCCAGCACCATTTGTTAAAAATGCTGTCCTTTTTCAATGGATGGTTTTATCTCCCTTGTCAAAGATCAAGTGACCATAAGTGCACGGGTCCATTTCTGGGTCTTCAATTCTATTCCATTGATCTACCTGTCTGTCATTATACCAGTACCATGCAGTTTTTATCACAATTGCTCTGTAGGACATCTTGAGGTTAGGCGTGGTGATTCCACCGAGGTTCTTTTATTTTTGAGAATAGATTTTGCTACCCTTGGTTTTTTATTATTCCAGATGAATTTGCAAATTGCCCTTCCCACTCAGTGAAGAATTGAGTTGGAATTTTGATGGGGATTGCATTGAATCTGTAGATTGCTTTCAGCAGGATAGCAATTTTGACTATATTAATCCTACCAAACCATGAGCATGGGAGATCTTTCCATCTTCTGAGATCTTCTTCCATTTCTTTCTTCACAGACTTGAAGTCCTTATCATACAGATCTTTCACTTCCTTAGTTAGAGTCACACCAAGGTATTTTATATTATTTGTGACTATTATGAAGTGTGTTGTTTCCCTAATTTCTTTCTCATCCTGTTTATTCTTTGTGTAGAGAAAGGCCATTGATTTGTTTGAGTAAATTTTATATCTGGCTACTGCACTGAAGCTGTTTATCAGGTTTAGGAGGTCCCTGGTGGAATTTTTAGGGTCCCAATTATACTATCATATCATCTGCAAATAGTGATATTTTCACTTCTTCCTTTCCAATTTGTATCCCCTTGATCTCCTTTTGTTGTCGAATTGCTCTGGCTAGGATTTCAAGTACTATATTCAATAGGTAGGGGGAAAGTGGGCAGCTTTGTCTAGTCCCTGATTTTAGTGGGATTCCTTTGAGTTTCTCTCCATTTAATTTGATGTTGGCTACTGGCTTGCTGTAGATTGCTTTTATTATGTTTAGGTATGGGCCTTGAATTCCTGTCTTTCCAAGACTTTTATCATGAAGGGGTGTTGGATTTTTTCAAATGCTTTCTAAGGATCTAATGAGAGGATCATGTGATTTTTGTCTTTGAGTTTGTTTATATAGTGGATTACATTGATGGATTTCCGTATATTAAACCATCCCTGCATTCCCGTGATGAAGCCTACTTGGTCATGTTGGATGATCAGTTTGATGTGTTCTTGGATTCGGTTTGCGAGGATTTTATTGAGTATTTTTGCATCGATATTCATAAGGGGAATTGGTCTGAAGTTCTCTCTCTTTGTTGGATCTTTATGTGATTTAGGTATCAGAGTAATTGTGGCTTCATAGAATGAATTGAGTAGAGTATCTTATGTTTCTATTTTGTGGAATAGTTTGAGGAGAGTTGGAATTAGGTCTTCTTTGAAGGTCTGTTAGAACTCTGCACTAAACCCATCTGGCCCTGGGCTTTTTTTTTTGGTTGGGAGACTATTGATGACTGCTTCTAGTTCTTTAGGGGAAATGGGACTGTTTAGATTGTTAATCTGATCCTGATTTAACTTTGCTATCTGGTATCTGTGTAGGAAGTTGTCCATTTCATCCTGGTTTTCCAGTTTTGTTGAGTATAGCCTTTTCTAGTAGGATCTGATGGTGTTTTGGATTTCCTCAGGTTCTGCTGTTATGTCTCTTTTTTCCTTTCTGATTTTGTTAATTAGAATACTGTCCCTGTGCCCTCTAGTTAGTCTGGCTAATGGTTTATTCATCTTGTTGATTTTCTCAAAGAACCAGCTCCTGGTTTGGTTAATTCTTTGAACAGTTCTTTTTGTTTCCACTTGGTTGATTTCAGCCCTGAGTTTGATTATTTCTTGCTGTCTACTCCTCTTGGGTGAATTTGATTCCTTTAGTTCTAGAGCTTCTAGCTGTGCTGTCAGGCTGCAGTGTATTCTCTCTCTAGTTTCTTTTTGGAGGCACTCAGAGCTATGAGTTTTCCACTTAGGATTGCCTTCATTGTGTCCCATAAGTTTGGGTATTTTGTGGCTTCATTTTCATTAAACTCTAAAAAGTCTTTAATTTCTTTCTTTATTTCATCCTTGACCAAGGAATCATTGAGTAGAGTGTTGTTCAGTTTCCACGTAAATGTTGGCTTTCTATTATTTATGCTGTTATTGAAGATCAGCCTTAGTATGTGGTGATCTGACAGGATGCACGGGATAATTTCAATACTTTTGTATGTGTGGAGGCCTGTTTTGTGACCGATTAGATGGTCAATTTTGGTGGAAGTACCATGTGGTGCTGAGAAGAAGGTATATTCTTTTGTTTTAGGATAAAATGTTCTGTAGATATCTATTAAATCCATTTGTTTAACTTCTGTTATTGTCCATGTATCTCTGTTTAGTTTCTATTTCCAGGATCTGTCCATTGGTGAGAGTGGGGTGTTGAAGTCTCCCACTATTATTGTGTGAGGTGCAATGCATGCTTTGAGCTTTACTAAAGTTCCTTTAATGAATGTGCCTGCCCTTGCATTTGGAGCATAGGTATTCAGAATTGAGTTTTCATCCTGATAGATTTTACCTTTGATGAGTATGAAGTGTCCCTCCTTGTCTTTTTTGATAACTTTATGTTGGAAGTCAATTTTATTCGATATTAGAATGGCTACTCCAGCTTGTTTCTTCTTACCATTTTCTTGAAAATTTGTTTTCTAGCCTTTTACTCTGAGGTAGTGTTTGTCTTTTTCCCTGAGGTGGGTTTCCTGTAAGCAGCAAAATATTGGGTCCTGTTTGTGTAGCCAGTCTATTAGTCTATGTCTTTTTATTGGGGAATTGAGTCCATTGATGTTAAGAGAAATTAAAGAAAAGTAATTGTTGTTTCCTGTTATTTTTGTTGTTAAAGTTGGGATTCTGTTCTTGCGGCTGTCTTCTTTTAGGTTTGTTGAAGGATTAATTTCTTGATTTTTCTAGGGTGTAGTTTCTGTCCTTGTGTTGGTGTTTTCCCTTTATTATCCTTTGAAGGAATGGATTCATGGAAAGATATTGTGTGAATTTGGTTTTATCATGGAATACTTTTGTTTTTCCATCTACGGTAATTGAGAGTTTTGCTGGGTATAGTAGCCTGGGCTGGCATTTGTGTTCTCTTAGGGTCTGTATAACATCTGTCCAGGATCTTCTGGCTTTCATAGTCTCTGGTGAAAAGTCTGGTGTAATTCTGATAGGCCTGTCTTTATATGTTACTTGACCTTTTTTCCTTACTGCTTTTAATATCATATCTTTATTTAGTGCATTTGTTGTTCTGATTATTATATGTCGGGAGGAATTTCTTTTCTGGTCCAGTCTATTTGGAGTTCTGTAGGCTTCTTGTATGTTCATGGGCATCTCTTTCTTTAGGTTTGGGAAGTTTTCTTCTATAATTTTGTTGAAGATATTTGCTGGCCCTTTAAGTTGAAAATTTTCATTCTCATCTACTCCTATTAGCCATAGGTTTGGTCTTCTCATTGTGTCCTGAATTTCATGGATGTTTTGAGTTAGGATCTTTTTTCATTTTTCATTTTCGTTGATTGTTGTGCCCATGTTTTCTATGGAATCTACTGCACCTGAGATTCTCTCTTCCATCTCTTGTATTCTGTTGCTGATGTGTGCATCTATGGTTTCTGATTTCTTTCCTAAGGTGTCTATCTCCAGAGTTGCCTCACTTTGGGTTTTCTTTATTGTTTTTACTTCCCTTTTTAGGTCTTGGATGGTTTTGTTCAATTCTGTTACCTGTTTGGTTGTGTTTTCCTATAATGCTTTAAGGGGTTTTTGTGTTTCCTCTTTAAGGACTTCTACCTGTTTAGCTGTGTTCTCCTATATTTCTTTAAGTGAGTTATTAATGCCCTTCTTAAAGTCCTCTAGCAGCATCATGAGATATGATTTTGATTTTAAGTCTTGCTTTTCGGGTGTGTTAGGGTATCCTGGACTGGCTGAGTTGGGAATGCTGGGTTCTGATAAAGGTGAGCGGTCTTGGTTTCTGTTAGTAAGATTTTTACGTTTGTGTTTTGCCATCTGGTAATCTCCGGCATTAGTTGTTATAGTTGTCTCTGGCTGGAGCTTGTTCCTCCTGTGATTCTGTTAGCCTTCAGCAGTTCTGAGAGTCTAGCTCTCTCCTGCATCTCTGTGGTCAGAGTACTCTCTGCAGTCAAGCTCTCCTCTTGTAGGGAAGGTGCACAGAGGTCTGGCGTTCAGACCTGCCTCCTGGCTGAAGATGAAGGCCTGAAACAGGTCCTGTCCCAGAATTGTGTTGCCTCTGGAGTCCACACTCTCACCTGTGCAGACAGGTCTCCAAGGGACCAGGGATACAAGATGTCTCCCTCACCTGCTCTGGCAGTCAGAGGCCTCCGAGGCAGACACCTCTCCTCTGACAGGGAAGGTGCCCGGATGTCTGGATCCCAAAAACGGGGTCTGTCCTAGAAGCTGTGTTATCTCTGCAGTTCACACTCTCACCTGTTCAGACTGGTATCTGAGGGACACACAAGATGGCTCCCTCACCTGCTCCGTGGCTATTAGCATTTTTATATACATGAAATTTCACTGAGTATCTACTATGTGGAACTATTTTGCTTAATAGTAATGTTAACAATAAACATTTATTTATAACAACAGTAAATTGGATAAAAGAACATAAGAGAGTCCCTGTACTAAACAGCAGATTTCCAACATTGAAAATTTATATAAGGAGCAAAGTGATGACAGAAATTGCAGCATGGTGTGTGTATGTGTGTGTGTGTGTGTGTGTGTGTGTGTAACAGAGGTTGGCAATGGGTTTCTCGTCCTCTAATCACTTTCCTTTTTTCTCTTTATGATAGGATCTCTCACTGATATCAAGCTCATGGACTTAGCTACACAGGCTAGCCAGCAAGCATTCCCTTTTGTCTCCACCTCTCTAGCACTCAGGGCACTGGGATATACCCTTGGGTCCCTATGTTCCAGTACCATGTTCCTCATCAGCTAACAGCTTTGTGCAGATACTTTGATCTGCACAGTTTCTCAATGGGTGTTAGTCATAATTCCTAATTTTGCTAAGTGGAAAAATACACATAGATTGCTGAGTGGGATCTCAGACTCATAGTGTCACTGAGGAAGCCAGACTTGGAAGAGAATTTTAGTAATGATGGTTGTGAGGTTCGAAAAACAGAAGGAACCCGCAATGGCAAACTTTGTGTCAGTAATGTAATTGTACTGCTAACCTTAAAAAGTTGCCCCATAAAACGAGTCATAAAGCAAATATTTTAAACAACCAACCCAAAACATCAACAGCAACAAAATGAAACAAAAGGAGCTACTATGGGGGATGGGAAGGAGTTGATATTTAGTACCTTGCAGCCAACCTAAAAGTATGTGGGCTAATGCTCCCATAACTAAAGATAGGCTAACAAGGAAACACATACCATGTCTAATAGGTGAAAACTTTACACAACATGACAACTTTTGTAATGAAGGTCTGCAGACTCAGAATGAACACTTGAATGTTTTGTTTGGGATCAGCCAAGTATGGAGATCTATGAAGGAATCAATAAGATCTATGATCCCATGTGTTCGGGTCAAGTGGGCAGACCCAGGATGGAGTGGAGAATAAGACGTTTCTTGGGCCTTTAGTTTTTTGGTTTTTTGTTTTTTAAAATTTCTTTCTTGAGATAGCAGGGCAAGTTCTTTCTGGAATGCAGGTCTTAATTTCTTTATGGCCAATCCTTGCAGAGAAAAACTCAGGAAGTTAGAGTAGTATTCACAGGATTTATGCCTTGTCTTTGGGAGTAGGGATTTCTGAATCATGCTACCTGCTTCGGTGAACATGACTGTCTATGATTTCTGAATCATGCTACCTGCTTCGGTGAACATGACTGTCTATGGTTTGCTGCAGGGAGGAATGAGGAGTATGCAATACAGCACAGAAGGTCAAAGAGAAACTTCTTAGACTGACTGCTCTTAACCCCTACTTTGGGGTGCAATTTCCTGAATCCCAGTAGTCTAATTATGTAGTCAGACCTGGGAAAGTTAGCCTGCTATCTCCCTGACTCTCAATGCACAGTGTAGAAAGGAGCCATTGTAAGTCACAACTGATAACAATCTGGCTTTACAACAGCTGCAAACCCTTCTAAATTTCAGGCCTGACCTCCAAGAACATCAAACAGCCAGAAGGCAGCTATGGAATAAATGCTAACACCAGGCACTTACTTCCAAAGCTCATTTATTACCTATGGTAACAGTTCAGATTTTAATGACTTTTTTACACGTCTCAAATAAAATATTGACAACGAGAAGTCTACAGTCACATTAATAAATCCTAATAAAGTTGTTTCTTATCATGCCCTATCTATTACTCTCACGGCCAATCACGGAGGCAATAATTTACCATATAGCATATGGATTTCTTGCTTTCTCCCTCACAGCAGCTCTGAGGTGCTCCTTCTGTTACGCTCTGTTTAAAGATGAGGGCACTGAGGCTGCTCACCAAATTTTCAGTGACAACTTTTTTCATAAGTCAAACCTTAAACAGGAAATAATGTATAACAACAACAGTCAAACAATCTGACGTCAAAGCTGAATATTTATAACAAGGAATAAAAAAAATCACACTAAATAAATCAAATATCTGTACATCGAAACATGAAATAAATGTTATCCTTTTACAAATCTGTTTGTGTAAAAAGTCAGTGCAGATAGAAATCTCTGCCAAGTGAGTGAAGATTGTCCAGTTGATGCTTCATTCCTCTGGTCCAGTCAAGAACTTTACAGGAAGGGCTGCAGGGCTGTTTCTTGAATCTGGTCTTCTCCAAACAGATAGGAATGCTTAGACGCATGGGTCCCAGTGGCTCAAATGCACTCCTCTGAATACTGGGTGCCGTAGTGAGTCAAAGGTAAATGAAATGGAAGAGTGGATTCAGTTTGAAAACTTTTCTCTCCACATCCCTCAAAAGTACAGAGGATCTCTTGACCCTAGTTTAAACATTTCATACCCCATTAAAGTGCTCATTTTGCTTTCTAGTCTTTACCAGCTCCAGAGTCAAGACTCTGGAATTACTGTAATACTGTCATTTCCTCATTGAGTGGCCCCTGGATGCAGCTGAAATTTCTTTAAATAGAGCAAGTTCATGAACCAATTTAAGCGACCTTGCAAACAGCTGTTTATGTGCCCAGGTAATTTTCAGCAAAAGTAGAGTTTCCCTTATTCGTTCTTTCATTCATCCTTCTTTTCACTCAACAACTATTGTTTTTGCAACCGTTACCCACCAGGCATTGAGATAATCTCTGTAGACGCAGTGGTGAGTAAGGGCGACATAACTTATTTTCACAATTTTCTGTAATAGCAGAAGCCTATGATAATAAATATAATGTCTATGAGGAATTTAGTATGATTGTAACTAACCAAATTATAGATGGGTTCAGTATGTAATAAAAACTTATAACCTTGTTGAGTCCAGGAAGTTGGGAGGTTTCTTAAGGAAGTGATTTGTAATCTGAGATCTGAAGATAAATTCCAGTTTGCAAGATAAAACAAATATCGATTACACACAGAGAAAGAATTAGCGAAGAGCTCAAGATGGGTCCAACATAGTGATTTTTAAATATAAAGGGAAAGGGTGGAATTATCTATATTTAGAGCGGTGGAGGGTAATGAATAATCTGATACATGTGCAGCAGTGAACGAGGGATACTTGCAGCTTGGAAGAACTGGGATGGGGTTTAATGTGTGCTTCAATGTTGCATTTTATGAACTCAATCTTCCTTCAAGACACTCCCTTTGAGTACCACTGAGATATTCATTTCTTAGTACCCTGCGATAAGTAGCATCAGAGAAGTCTCGGGATTTCTTCCAACTGGTAATGCCACACACTTATTTATGCTTGCTTTTGTGTGCAGCCCCATGCAGGGCCTGTGTGGATTGAACCCTAGGGTCTTGATTGATTACTTCAGCTTTGGAGCTCCTGTATCGGATCTCGTAAGACCTCACTCACATTTCTGGTTTCATTTCTATTTGTTTTTGGGACCCTCATTCCACACATAATCCGTAGCCCACTGAAGCATCATTGTGAATGCTGAACTTCATGGCAGGATTTGTCTTTGTTTTCATTATTCCAAGAAACTTTATTTCCTTTATCAGTTTTATCATTTGGTAAACATCGGAATGGTTTGTACTTTTTTGGCCATTAATTTTGAATTATTTTCACTTATATTTTTTTAAAAAGGACATATCAAATTATAGGTATCGATTATAGAGCCATGTGATATTTCATTGTGGCTTTATATCAAGTAATCATATCCTATTTCCTCAAGCTATTTCAAGTTGTTTGTGGTGAAAACAGTTAAAATAGTGTATTTTACGTTCCTTGGATCATGTGAGTATTATCAGAGCTCAGCATCATGTCACTGCATAACAGAACACCACAGTTCCCTTCCCTCACATCTCTGTAACTAGCTCCACCCATTCCCTGCTTACCAACGCTGTAATTTCCCCCTCTGCCCACTCTTGCTGCTTTTGTTTCTGTTCAATAAACCTCTGCATACAAATGTCAGATCTCCCAGGCTGTTTTCTGAGAAATCTACCATGAATCAGTTAGGAGTAGAAACAGACCATAAGGAGCTAAACAGCTAGCTCACATTAAGGACTGCAGGGTTGACTGTGACTGAAGCAAAGATAGCTTGAGCCAGGTACAGTAGAGTGATTGCTAAGACTTTCACCAGTGACAAACTGAGCCTTCAATAGTACCGTGCTGGAAAGCAATGTGTCTCAAACTGACTGAGATGTTGGAAAAAAGATTAAATCTCATAGTTTTGGATACAAATGTGAAAGCAAGAGGGATTGGCTTACAAGGGACACACACACACACACACACTTGTCTTAGGTTCAAAGGCAGAAGGGAATGATATCATCCTAGGATTTAATTATAAGAGTAACAAATCTCCCAGGGGATGTGAACTCACTATTTTCCCACGTGTCAAAATGAGACATGGGTGGAGGACCTCTGAGTTTTTAATTCCTTGACACCTCAGGTCCTTGAGCTCTGTGGGGGTCTTTAAAGCATTTTACCCCTTCCTGTTAAAGGCTAGAGCAAGGATGATGTAAACATCTCTGCTTTGCCAAAGATCATCCATGCTCATAATCATGCCTCATCAGCGAGTCAATAAATTTGGTCCAATCTGAATCCGAGAACGGAGCAGTAAGTCTGTTAAGAATGGAGAGGAACTCCAACCAATGAAATGATTAAAATAAAATATCTTTTCTAGCAAAAGTGGATGCCAACAAAGGAAACCAGGCTAAGAAACAAAAATGTTTACCTACATTAAAAAGAATGGGCGGCTAAGAGCTCTGGAGATGATAAATAAATTGTATACATCATACTTTTTCTGTGAGTGAATCTATTTCACATCTGGAGTCATTATTGACTGAAGGTCCCAAGAAGTGGGATTCTGTTTCAGCATGGCAAGTATCTGCAGCACCTATACCATGCATGATTCTTCCTGCTGTGGCACTGATGCTGTATGTATGTATGTATGGGACAGGTGATGGTCCAGATGGTTTTCAGGCCATTGGATAAAAGTCTCAGTTGATCTTTATGTCCGGACACCTGTTAACCACAAATTCCCTCACTGGATCCTTTGCCCTCTGGTATAATAGGTAGTGCAGGTTGGCCCAGCCTATGAACTGCTCCCTTAAAACCCAGTCAAAATAGTTAATACAAAACAATAATTCATCCTGAGAAAAATGGCATGTAATAATGTTACTATTAAAAACTTCAAGGATGCAAGGGTATGGTCCACACAATATTTTCTATTTAATTCCCCAGCATGGTTTCTATGGAAACACAGATGGAGTCGAAAAGATTTCAGCAGGCTAGATTTCTGTAGAATCAACCAAAGGGTGATAGCAATTGAAGCTGCTATACTACACATACTGTCTTTACCAGAAAGGCTGGTGTGTATACATGGTACATGGTCCCTGAGGTGTAGCATAGATATATACCCATCTTTTTATATCCTTCTGAAAAGACCACAGGCAAGTTGAATCTTCATGTTATATTTAATGTTGTGCTTCTTATATAGTTCTTGCTTTCAAAATACATCAGAAAATACATAGACCATTAACATAGACATAAGATATCCATTCATATTACCATATTGATAGTAGTACTCTAATGCATAGAGAAATGTGGCAAACACATCAAAGACCTTTGTAAGAACACATACGGCAAACTGCTGGAGATGAACCCCAGTTACTTCTCAATAGTGTATGAGGGTCCAGTACATGCCCGGTCACCGTCCCTTTCAGAGGAAGTGACAACTACAGCATCCTTGTACTAAATGCTGTGCTCAGACATTTCAGATTCTACAGGCAGCTTATTTTACACCCAGGATTGTTGCTCTTGTTTACTTTACTGAGTGATGCAAAGAACTGCCAATGTTAAGAAACTTGCCATTGGGCTATACAATGCTGTACAGTTTGAGGAGCCTGCTTGGAGGAACAGCTGAAACCAGATAGCTCCAGACCATCTGGATAGGACCAAATTGCCCTGGATTCTGGATCTATCAGAGTTGAGGCTTCCTGGCCTCTAGGGCAGATGGGGTGGAGTGAGTGAGAGTGTTTTCCATGGGGTCCCACGTTTGAACACGTTAATGCTGGTTGGTGATGCTGTTTTCATGGGCTGTGAATCCTTTAGGAGGCAAAGTCTTGTTGGGGGAAGTACCTCAGTGTGTGAAAGCCTTTAAGAGTACACAACATGGCCGCTCTTCCGGTTTGCACTTTCTGGGCATGAATAAAGTTGTAATCAGATAGCTTCTAGAACCGAAATAAATTCTAGCCCTCTGGAGAGTGGTGTCTTCTACAAACTCCTTTTGATCATAGTTTTTTATCACAGCAAAAAGTGGGCAAATAGAGCGGGCAGCCACAGTGATCGGAACAGGAGCGTGGACTGTGAGTGTAATACGCACTGGGCTGCAGGAGTCATTTTCAGCTTCCCCTAACAGTGAGGATGCACACTGCGTGGCGATGATAGTGATAAGGAGAATGGCAGGGGTCATTCGGATGCGAGAGATACTAGCGGTAAACACGAACTTGTATTTCACTTGACATAGGAACACTTGGGGGGCTGACGAAATGCGGTGTTTCTGAAAGTTCGATGAAAGTATTTTGTGGCTGACAGAGATGGTCATGCAAGATGTAGAAGGCCCAGTTGCTTTTTTTCTGGGGACTGCTGTTTTGGGAAACTTCAAAAGCCACAGTGAGGCTTTGAGTGCAGGCGTTTCCTTCCTCCCTGCTTCCCAGCTGACTGAAGAGGCATCTGCTAATCTCTACCCCCCCATCACTGTGCCCATTTTCTCTCAGGTTCTGCCTGTTCTGTCATTTTATGGTTTTTGCTCTCTTGGGGATTAGTTGTAACAAACATGACAAAGCCAAATAGCTGTCCTAGTCTCCTAGTCACACAGACTAGGGCACTGTTGTGTGCCCCTCCCCGAGCAGAGTTTCCCAATGACCCTAAGCCTTGAATTAATTATTATTATAGCATTACTTAAACACGTTTAAACACAAAATCGGTATAAACTCTATGTGCTTACCAGCTTTATAACATTATGGATAAGAAAACCATTTCACAAGTTCAAGTCAATAAAAACTACAAAACTAATAAAATTTAAATTAAGATCGTTAATTTAATGGACAGATGAAGTTGTTCCCTGGAATTTAAATTGCTGCTCACAATCTGAATGACAATCAGCCTCTTCTGAGTTTGGATTGCCAAAGCTATCTTGTCACTTGGTATAGCCTCACTCTCTTACATCTTCTCTGTTCACACTAAAGAAATCAGATTTCAAACGACATCAGTTTCTTTTCCATAGCAGGTACTCCATTAATCTTTGAAGTACATCCTCATTAGTCTTAGGCAATTAGAGGGGTGTCACTCCACCCAGTGGTAATTTGAACAGGACTATGTATATGCAGCCAATGTGAGTTAATCTAATCTCTCTCTCTATACAATCTCCCTTTCTCTGTCTGTCTGTCTCTATATATACTTCTGATATATATATATATATATAATATATATCTCCATACACATTTATATATGTATTATATATATATTTGTTTTATATCACCTTCTAATATATATGTATGCTTATTACTTATATTATATTTATATATTATTAATATAATATCTTACATTATATGTATATTATATACATGTAATATATGTTTATTTTGTATATATTGACTTCTTTTAGAAAGTACATGTATATGTACATATACTTTTTTAGGTGTATAGAAATTAAGTAGATTTAAAACATGGCATCCTTAGTCTAGGGAAGTGCTGTGAATTGTAGGGATGTGAAGTTCTTTGGTACTTTTGAACAGATACGTAATTCCATAAGATTTAATTTTGATATACAATTAACCTTAGTTCTCAGTAAAATATGTAATTTGTTCAGTTACCATGGTTTTAAGTTTGTAAGCCAAATCTTTATAATTCACAATTTTTGGGTTGTGCTCTTTCCTTTCCCCAGTGATCTGGATGCCACACAGTACTCAGCACCATGGGAGTCTGACAGATGGGAGTGATAGTCCCAGCAACTCAGGGCGATCTGTATGGATGCTGTGAGGCTTTCCTTGTGTTGGTAATATGATTTGGTGGTGATTCTTCTTGTCTTTCATTTATGAGTTCCTTGTAGTTGAATGCTGTTTATTCAGCTCTGTATTGGGTATCAGTGCTCAGTTTTCTACTACAAATTGCCCTGTATTTTACAGTAATTACGGTTTGCAGAAATGTACTGTTATATGTGGGTGTGGGGTATGTGTGTGTGTGTGTGTGTGTGTGTGCATGCATGTGCATGTGTTTGTGTGTGTGTTCACATGTATTTCTGTTGGGATGTTCTTGCCAGAAGTTGATGTCAGATGTGTCCTGTGGTTGCTCTTATTTTTATATGTTAACACAGAATCTCCCACCGAACCCAGAATAGTCCAATTAAGCTAGTTTCCTGTCTGCCTACAAAGCACTGGGATTAAACTGGAATACCATTCCCCACAGCATTTATGTAGGTGCTAAGGAGCCGAGTTTGGTCCTCATGTTTGTGCGCCAAAGGCTTTATTCTCTGAGCGATCTTCCAGTTCCCTCAAAACATATTAAACTACATATAAATCATTTAAATCCCTAAACATAAACTTCTCTCCAAGTTTATCATAGAGGAAGTGACACTTCATTGTTAGTTATGGAGTAATATCTCCTTGGAAATAAAGATTGGTCCAGGTAAGTAAGTTTTAGAGTCTACTCATTGGGGACTAGGCAGAAAATTTGGATTTGGTACAGGAACTTTTTCAGCAACTGTGAAGACTTTTGTTCATATCCGGGAACTCACATAAAGCCCAATATGGTAGTAAAAGCATCCCTGTGTAAGCCGTGCTCTCCTCCGGGGAGATGGAGGAGACACAGGAGAATCTCAGGAAACTGATAGGCAATCTCGCCTTCTATATACAACAGATATATAACAAAGACAGCCTGTGTCAAAGAAAGTGAAAGGTGTATATACATCATACACACACACACACTCACAGAGAGAGAGAGAGAGAGAGAGAGAGAGAGAGAGAGAGAGAGAGAGAGAGAGAGAGAGAGAGAGAGAGAGAGAGAGAGAGAGGAGAGAGAGAGAGAGAGGAGAGAGAGAGAGAGCTACTGGTCCACATTGCTAGAAAGCTGTTGTTATATCTTCCTCAGCTGGAGTCTGAATATTTGACTTCTGTCCTTGTCCTGGTTATTCTCTAGAAAATTTACACCCAATGCAATCTTCAATTAAATTACCATTCTATATGTAAACTTAATTTTTTAGTGTGCTGCTTCAAATCTTTAGACAGCAGCTCACAACTTACGTAGAAGGAAAGTAGAGACGGAATGTGCATGCAATTCTAGCCACAACAGGTTGGATTTGGCCAAACACAAGTACCTATTGGATGGAATCCAGATGGCTGTATTAGACATGTACCAGAAGGATCCAATTATGACACTTGCACAGAGCAGGGTCCCCTCGAATACATTCCAAGGACAGCAGAATAAAAATGTACTGTGCGTGAAAGAGCCGAGGGAGTGCAGGTGGACCCCACCGCGGCAAGCAGGTCTTGAGAAACACAGATGCAAACTGTATAAAGACCCTGAATCTGGAACTATTTTAAGCATTGGCCTTGGGGTAACCAGAAGAAAAGTCTATTTAGTAAAATTTAGTTGAATGTCAGAGAAGCCCCTAGCTGAAATAATTTGAAACTGTTACATTGAAATCAGTTCAACATGTGTGGTGCTACTCTTAGTTTTATAACTAAGTTATTTATGTAAATGATATCGAGAAGGACAAAAAGACATTTTTAGAGCTTTTCTGGTACGTCTCAAGGATCTCTTCCTGTGTATTTTCTACACCCTGCTGTTGGTATAGAAGATAATCAATATTCTACTAATTTCCTAGGTCAGGCATTCTATAAGTACATGAAATCCTAACAGAACTTTGCTAACGCATTGATGACATCCTTTGGCTACTTACTTTCCTGTCTAAATGTTCACTTGTATAAAATCACAGTGTGGATATCTGGGGTTGTGTCAAAGTAGATCTATGACTTTGTAGAGCTTCTGAAATGATGCCTTCTTAAGCTTTTGATGATGGCTATTTACACAAGAGCTCATCGATAATTTCAGTGAATGGAGTGAATGGAATTTTCACTGACTTATCCTCTATACTTCCAGAGCAGTGCAAGAAGAGGTCTGTCTAGAATAGGCAAATTACCAGCGTCAGGCTGTGTGGACATGAGTGCCCAGGACCAGCTGTCCTGTGCTTGCGGCACAATGTGCAAACTGGGTATCCTCTGTACCTTTCATCCATGATGAGCCCTTGAACACACTTCTGCCTTCGGGATCCAGTTTTTCCTGTCAGCCACCTCTTCTCTTCCTTGCCAACTGGTTCTTCTTATAGGTCTGTTTTCCACTGTTACTTATTTTTCTGTTCTCTATTGACCACATATACTGAAAGGAAAAAGACAATTGTAAACAAAAACATATTTGTACATTTCTCTTGGAAAAACAGAAAAGTATTCATCTCCTCTTAGTTTAATGTCTTTGAGTGTGGTAATCAGTCATACTGTCTCAGAGCATAAAATAACTTCCAGGAACCTATCCAGGTTTCTTAAAAGTACAGTAAAGTGTTGCTTGTATGCACATGATATACAAATACCCAACTGGAAATCTTCAATTATTGAGTTATTTGGTCAACAGACAGCAAATGTTTAGATTGTCTAATTGGAACATAGCTAATAGCTAGCTATGCCTTGGTGTCTGGATAAATGGAATTATTTAGATAAGAAGGCAGATTTTAATTTTTTCCATTAGTTATTCTGGCTTCAGTAGATACAGCTTTGTCATTCTGTTCACATGTAGGAACAATTTATGCACCTCCAGCTGATTCCTTATATATTTTTCTATAAACAGGTCATGAAAAATGAAAAATAAATTAGTTTAATTTCAGTACCCAAGTTTATTTTTATTCTATGAGTAATGGAATCCACAAGTCTTTACATGAATGGGTCAATGTGCACTTAAAGGGGTCTAGCAGACACTTCACACAACTCTGTTTTGCAAACTACCAAAAATTATGCCATGCTATTGCACAATAATTTTTCAAAATAATAACTGAAAATGCGATTTTTTTGAGAGAAGGTCTCATTGTATAGGCCCAATTGTTCTTGAACCCCAAGTGTGGACTAGACTGTGATGGAAGTCCCAGACATCTACCAGCCTCTACCATCTGGATTTAAAGGTGTACTTTACTCTGCTAGGCAAGACAATGGGATGCTTTACTCCTGCAAATAACCAAACAAACAACAAGCAAACACAAAGCGGTGTGTGAAATGAAGGGTTTAAACAGGAGAGAGAAGGGATGAAATAACAATGACCTAATCTTTTGCTGATGAAACCGTACAAACTCTTGCAAAGTTACTGTGGTATACCAGCACTCCTGCAGCATTCTACATAAAGGAACACTTAACTGTCGAGTCAGCTTCCTTTTCCATCCTACAATCCTCCCTTTCTCCCTAGGTCCCTTCATCTTCTTCATCCTTCTTTCCATACATATTTATGTTGTATTCAGTGTAACAGGAACTTTTCACTAGATCCACTAGAAAGAAATCCATACACTAACGTGGGGTTTGTTTCATGCTTAATCTGCCTTTTTATTTATTTATTTATTTATTTATTTATTTATTTATTTATTTAATGTAAGTACACTGTTGCTGTCTTCAGACACTCCAGAAAAGGGAATCAGATTTCGTTAGGGATGGTCGTGAGCCACCATGTGGTTGCTGGGATTTGAACTCCGGACCTTCGGAAGAGCAGTCGGGTGCCCTTACCCACTGAGCCATCTCACCAGCCCTTAATCTGCTTTTTGATGCTAATTTTTCTAAAATATTTGTTCTTTTGGTTTTGGGCACCCATATAAACACCCCATTAAGAAATTAAGAAACAGTAGTCAAATCAAAAATTAATTTGTGTTTTGGTCAAGGTTTGTATTCCTGCACAAAACATCATCACCTAGAAGCAAGTTGGGGAGGAAAGGGTTTATACTTCCAAATTGCTGTTCATCACCAAAGGAAGTCAGGACAGGAACTCACACGGCAGGAACATGGAGATAGGAGAGGATGCAAAGGCCATGGAGAGGTGCTGCTTACTGGCTTGTTTTCCCTAGCTTGCTCGCTTTGCTTTATTTTAGATCCTAGGACTACTGGCCCAGGGATGGCACCACCCACAATGGGCCCTCTGGCCTAGATCATTAATTGAGAAAATGCCTTACAGCTGGATCTCACGGAGGCATTTCCTCAAGGGAAACTCCTTTCTCTGTGATAACTCCAGCTTGTGTTGAATTGACACAAAACCAGCCAGTACAATTTAGTTAGTTGGAGAGGGTGTTCTTTTATAATAATAGAATTATTATAATAATGTCAATAACTTATTGATGTTTTCCCTTTAATTTAACCCAAGTATGAAATATCTGTTTTCTATGTGAAAGGTTCTATGTTTCTAATAGCTGTTGGGATGGACTAGATGGTTCAGTGCACTCAAAATGTCTATTTATTGATTGAAAAATATGCAAGTGTAATCTATACCTCCTATTTTGTGATCTGGCCGAATGTCCCCCTTCAGTTGTCCCCCGTTCTTCCTCCTTCCTCTTCTCCATTCCTGTGTTGGGGTATTGGCTTGGGGCATTGTGAGAACTAGGCAATTCTTGGATGGAGGACTGTATTACTCCAGCCCTCATCCTGTACTCACTTAACATAAACTCTTAAAACATTATTACATACACATGTGTGCATAGTATATGTGCTTTCATGTGTGTATGCATGCATGTTGACATGTTGTGTGTGCATGTTGTGTGTGCATGTGTGTGTGTGTGTGTGTGTGAGAAGTATGCATGTAGGTACACATGTGGGTGTGGAGATCAGGTCTCAGTTTCCCTGTCTCTGTCTGAGATGGAATTAGAGGTTGCAGCCATGCCTGCTTAGCTGTTCGATGGCTTCTGGGCTTCGTACTTCAGAGAACTTTACCCATTTCTTCCATTCTTGACAAAGTATCCTAGAAAGGGTTCTACTTGTTTTTTGAAGGAGCCTGAAGAACTCAAACTTAGGATTTAAATAAAATAATTTGGATTTCAACAAATTCAATAATCCAGAGCCCAGAACATTTCATAGATTTGAAATCTCTTTAATAATATGTGATTGTTTTACTTCCAAGAGATGTAACTAAATACTTTGAAAACTGATGTTACCTTTTCCTTCTTTTTGGGAGGCGAAGGACTGAGCTCAGGGCTGCAGTATAGGGATTTCCTGATACTTTCAGCCCTGTAGTCACAATTTTAAATGACCATGACCACCAGTAAAAACTATTCTAGCTAATCAGCACTGAAGAGACTTCTCTTTTTTTGTAGCCTATTTTGTAAGGAAATAAGGGAGAACACTATGTGTCCAGCTTGACTGCAAATGGTTTAAATGCCCACATACCCATTAGGAAGAAGAAATAAAAATGTGGCTGAACAACAGCTAGAAACAAAGAAGCAAAGGAAGGAAGGAAGAAAGAAAGAAAGAAAGAAAGAAAGAAAGAAAGGGAGGAAGAAAGAAAGAAAGAAAGAAAGGAAGAAAGAAGAAAAGAAAGAAAGAAAGAACTCTCCCTCATTATTACTGAGAAAGAAGCAGCTTACATGACCTTCTGTGTTTAGAGCCTGAGTAGTTGAGCTTGGCTTCCTGCTGTCAGGACTAAGGAGATTAGTGATGTACTTACCATAAAATCAGATGTCCTTCTGAAAAAAATAAAAAGGTAAATTTGAAATGCAAATCAGAAATTACCTGATCTTTTATGAGTGTAAGAATTAAAGGCTCTGGATTCAGATGAGATGGAAAGATAAGTAGATAAAAGCTGTATTTTTTAGCTCATAAAACAAACAACAAAACCAGAATCTTTGGAGTTTCGTTGTAGTATGCAAACAGATTTGTTTGGCAAATAATTAAAACTTAAAAAACATTCTCTAGCTATATCATTGTCTTGGCAACTACCTCTCCTTCATCAAGCCACTTACTCTTAGGATCAATGGGAGTCCTGACATAAATCTCAAAAATTTAAGATTCTTGTGTTAACAATGAGAATCACATGTATATGAAATGATAATATACTAATTATAGTCTCCCATGTCTCAGTTTAGTAGATATATTCATTGTGGCTTTCAGGAATTAAAGTATGATGGACATATTCAAGGATCTTTGCTTATAATCTGTAAGAATATAACCAGCTTTACAAAGGGCACTGTGGAGAGAAATGGAATATAATCCTAGAGCTTGCTGGATGCAATCCAAACAATTTTTATTGTCTAATCATGTATTTCTAAATGGAGGACTATATGACATCCCATTAAAAGAACATGGATCCCTCGTTATTTTATCATTTTGTACTCTTTAGTTTATGTGTATGTGTGTTTGAACACAAGCATATCTGTGCATAAATGGTGACTCAGGAAGCTAGAAGTGTGTTGGATTCCCTGTGACTGGAGCTACAGATAATTGTATGTGGATGTCTCACCCAGTGTCCCCTGGAAGGACAGCCAGAGTTCTTAACTGCACATCCATCTCTCCAGTCCCACGAACTAATCTTTTAAAGCAACATTCTTCCAAACAAAACTATAACAACACCAAAACTAAAAGGAACAAACTAGGTCTCTAAACAGTGTGTCTCGCTGAAACAAGGTTGCTGTCTGGAAGGAAGTGTGAAGAAGGTCGTGGGTTTGGGACAGTATTAACTGTGGGTGCAATAATAGAACTTGCCTCAAGCACTGAGCATCAGCACAAGGAAAAGTGCCCACTCTTCTCTCATACATTTTTTTTCCTGTATGCAGATACAAGGAATATTCAGAGGATAGCATGTCTTAACCTGTAGCTTGGGATTAAAAAAGCCATTATGAAGAGTTGCAGAGAGCAGAGATCATCATAAGCTAGTGCTTTGATGAGGGTTGAGGGCCGGTAGTAAATTGATGTTGACAGCCCAGAAGAGTTTTTTCAGGTAAGATGTGAACCACGTTTAAAAAAACCAAAAATCAACAAACAAACAAACAAACAAACAAACAAACAAAACCTTGATCGATAACGGAAAGTATATGGCTTCTTTGTCTTCTACACGAGGAAACAGAGAACAAGGGAGATGACTGGTCTAGGGAGGAGCTGAGTGAGACCTGGCCCCAAATGACAGACAGCTTTCAAGTGTGTTTACTCTGTTCACGGAAATGAGCAGATACAGAGCTTGCTAATACTGAGAATGAATCAGTTCAGCTTCCCAACTGGAGACCCTTTACTTGGTCTTGGTAGCTCCATGTGTGACAGAAAACAACCCTTTCAGTCATATCACAGGACTGGACTTCTCTGGCTTCAGGCAGAAGAAGCATCAGTTCTGTCGTTCATGAGAATGAAGTTTGGGTCACCTGGTGAAGTATTAGCAATGCGTATGCAAAGTGGCATGTCCTTCTGGAGTTTCTTCTAGTTTGTCCTTTAATTGTGTATCTCTGCAGGACTGAAGCAAATTCAGTTGGTCAACTAAGTGAAAAATGATCACAAAAAGGGTAACATTTGAAATGTCCAGCTACTTCACTAGAAAAAGAAAAAAATGAAAAGGATGTCTCGATTTTCAGACAGTTTACATATAGAGAAACCATTAAACACGAAAACTTGAGAAACACTTACACATTATCCCCCTAAATCTATTCATAATGTGTGCTCTAAAGTCATTATAGTACAGAGAATGAAATGAGTGTACTAATCAGTTAGAGATTTTTATGAAGTGGAATGGAATTATTTTGTTAAGAGATTTTCAATGAGAGCCGAGCATGGTGGTACACGCCTTCATTTCAGTGTTTGAGAAACAGAGGCAGGGATATCTCTGAGTTAGAGGCCAGCCTGATCTACAGAGAAAGTTGAAGCCCAACAGAGCTCAGGGCTACATAGACAAACCTCATCTCAAAAACCAAACAAATAAGCAAACAACAATATCAAACAAAATACAAAAAACAAAATAACAACAACAAAAAAGATTTTTAACTGAGACCCAATACTGAATGGCCACTCATCTTATGAAGAGTCCTAAAACATAATGATATAGTTAATATAGATTATTTATGCATGATGGCATAGTTAATATGCATTATTTATGCTCAGCGGTGTTCTTCTTATGCACATGTGCCCAAAGGCCTAGGCAATGGGCAAGATTTTTTTTTGTTATTTTAATAAACTGAAAAACTAAATAAATTAAAGCCACCTGTTCTTTTTTCCTTTAAAAGGGGATATATACATATTATTATTTTACTATATGTTAAACTGGGATTTGATTTTGGGTAATCCTGTGGTTACCTATTCTAGGTAACCTATTCTAGGGAAGAGACAAGTTCACCAGATGTCCAAGACTTTCAGATTGTCCACACAGCTACTGACACAGCCGAGCAGCATCCTGACCCTTTAGCAGTGGGCTTTCTTGGAAGTAGGTGATGTGACAGAGGTAGTCCCCATAGTGTTGACAGTTGACATTATCAGACACAGACTTCCTTAAGGATCTTCACAGTTACAAAACCTAAGAAACAAACACATGGTCCAGATCACCAGGGAGACAAGGGAGGGGCAGTAACGGATCCCCCTGGATCATTTAATCTACAGGAAGAAGAGAGCACACAGCCTCTGGGATACAGTGTGAAGTTCCGTTAAAAATGCTGTTATGGGATTGACATCCAATCATTCCTTGATGATGACTGTGTATTATGACAATGTTGTGACGCCAATTTTTTTTGATGGAATGTCAAAAACATTTTACATGTCTATGGCTTCTTGGAAATCCCAAGTGCTTTTATAACTCCAAAAGGAAGAAAAAAAACCTATTTATACAATTGGCTGCTTCATTCTTTCAACTAGATGACTTTCAGGGGTTCTCTTTATCTGCACACTTAGATTGGAGCACCTTTAGGTCAGTTACTCACACCACCTTTATGGAACACTTCATCTTCAAGGTCTTCTATGGCTGCCTCTTTTGGCCTCACATTATATGCAACTAGCTGAATGTTTTGTCTGTTTGATCAGCCAGCCAGGTTAGAAGTGGGTTGAATTCTGAACCTTTTTCACTGGTTTTCATTTCTGCTTAAGAGAGATTACTGAAGCCCTGGGCCTACAAAAACAAAGTGCATTGTAAGTTGTTGTTGTTGTTTTTTCTATTGATGAAATGGAAGAGAAAGTATCCCCCTTTGTTATAAGACCCCCCAAATTCCAAGAACTACAAGCAGAAAAAGAAATTTGTTTCTATTGTTAGAATTTAATACAAAATTGTGTTCTTCTGTCATACAGAAAATTTATCATAGATTTTTATCTGCAATAAAAGCGATGTCAAGGGTGCCACATAATACATTTGTAAAGGTTAGAGATATTTTAACCTTCATCTGTGACCAGAATTAAAATGGTCAATGAACCGCTGAACCACTACTGACTGATTGTTAAGAGTGGGGAGACAGAGAGAGAGAGAGAGAGAGAGAGAGAGAGAGAGAGAGAGAGAGAGAGAGAGAGAGGCTGCTGGCATTAATGTAAAACAGCATCAGATTCCTAGCACTGTAGAGTGGTCAGGTCATTTTGAATAATGTCCTTGAAATTACAGATTTATTATACAAGTAAAAATATGTGGTTACAAATTCCACGGCTCTCCTGGCCTTGTAGTGGATTCGTATTTTCAGAGTCCAGTGGGATTACAGTGTTTTGTTGGTTAAACTCTGGCAAAGGCCTGTGAGAGTGTAACAGCCACATTATTTCAGTGGCTTCCTTTCTGAAATGATCACTGTTGCAGACCAAGAACAGGGAGCAGGATTCTCAGAAATGCAGCACAGAGGACTTCTCTAGAATTCATGGAACACTGTTTTTAATCCCAGCAATTAGCTGTCTAGAAGATGAGAACAAGCCCTTGTGGTCAAATGGAACATTCTTGGAAAGCTGAAGTCCACACTTTTCTGAAGGCCTGGACTGTTTTTGGATTTCTTCCTTCTTGTGCTGTTATAGACTGTGTCTGGCCACAATCCACATTGTCCTTTAAGTATGTCTGCACTTTACATATTAGAAGCTGACTTCCATGGTTCCCACTTCTCACCTGGGCAGCTCACTTGTGGCCTGAGCGCCTGCAAAGCAGAGACCTAAGTCATACTCAGTATTGGCCAATAAGAAACTGCTGCAGACTGAAGCACAAGAGGAGGTTGTAGTTGTCTTATTAAATTTGCATAAGGAACAAACACAAGGTTTGCATAGGAAAATCCAAATAAATTTTTATTTACTTAGTTTTCTTTCTTTCTTTCTTTCTTTCTTTCTTTCTTTCTTTCTTTCTTTCTTTCTTTCTTTCTTTCTTTTCCTTTCTTTTCTTTTTTCCTTTTCTTTTTTTTTTTTTTTATGCTTCCAACCCTGCAGGCTTCACCATTGCTCCTGGTCATTTTGTTCTTGAGTACAGAGAGTATTTTGAATACCAGATGATTTAATTTAGTTTAACGCACAGTTTCAACTTTCGCCTTTCCTTTGAAAGTGTGTTTCATGACAGCGTCTGCAGAAGCCTGTTTTCATTACCCAGTATCCTTCAGCCTTAGATCTATATCAGTTTTCCCCGTTGCTCATAATCCATTACAGAAAGTAGTGTAGCTTTCTGTAGCATGGCCAAAACTCCATGATATGTTTGTAATTTTCCATAAGATTTGTATAGTATAAAGTAAAAATGTTTGCTTTAAGAGACATCTGCTATAAATATACTGACAGTGTAAAATTTCAGGAGAGAGCTACACAATTGCTTTAAAGGCTCCAAGCATGAACCTTCGGTAGAAACTGCCAGAGCTTTCTCACATTCTAGTGGGTGAGCTGTGTGCTCTGTGCTTGTGAACCTCTCTCTACCCAATCCCCGGTTCTCCATCCTTCCTCTCCGCCCCAGAAACTGCGATGAAATTAGTCTGTAATGCTTTCAACGCTCTCATGGATCGGTTTTCCTTCTCAGAGAAACATATGAATGGTGTTAAAATGTGCTTCCTGCTCGCACACAATATTACCCCAGAATGCCAGAGAAACCTGCCGCTTCCTCCAGATTCTAATAGATATTATCTTTATTGAACAGCATTGCCAACTTGAAAAGGTCAGCCATCCAGGTCAGGGATATATATTCTTTAAGAAGTTTCCAGAACTGCCTTTAAAAACTCAGTCCCAGGAGGATTTCTCAGTGAGAATTGAGGGCCTTGCATTTCTTTCTTTCAAAATTCTCTTGCCATCGGTTTTTGTTTGGTTTTGTTTTGTTTTGGTTGGTTGGTTTTTAATAAAACAAGTAATAGGATTCACAATAGTATTTCTTTCTGTGTCATTTTCTTTTCATTCTTCTAAATTTTAAAATTTGTGAATTTAGAAAAAAAACTAAAAAGAGATTTTAATTTCCTTTTAGGATCTAAAAGGAGAGCTGCACAGTGCTCCTGTCAGAAGCTGGGTGGGAAACTCACTGATCAAGAAAGACAAGAACGGGCTGACTCTACAACCACATCCCAAGACTCAAGTGGTCAATGAAGAATAGGCAAACCTCATTTTAAAATTGTTTCTTTCAGCTACTCAAAAAAAAAAAAAAACCAAAAAACTTTAAGAGGTGAAATTAGAGAGTGACGTGGTCCTTTAAAAAAATCAAAATATTAGGACTGGTGCACGTCAGCTGGGAAGGA
Organism: Mus caroli; assembly: GCF_978045245.1. Classification (NCBI taxonomy): domain Eukaryota; kingdom Metazoa; phylum Chordata; class Mammalia; order Rodentia; family Muridae; genus Mus; species Mus caroli. The sequence goes on along the minus strand of NW_028227258.1, from coordinate 10,514,826 downwards.
AGCCTGTAGCCAAGCCTGAAGACCAATGTTCCAGCCTTTGTGCTCACGGGCTGAAAGGAAAGGGCTAACTACAAAACCTGGATTCAGATGTCCACGCAAGTGCTATGATACAGGTGTGTGTGCCTGGGCGCTTGCGTGTGTGTTTATGCACATGCATGCACACACACACAGGCACACACACACACTCTCTCTCTCTCTCTCTCTCTCACACACACACATACAAATATCTAAATAAATGCAAAAGAAGAAGAAATGGCATTGAAGGAATATGGGGGTTGGCTGAGAATGCTATTTACATATTAAATTCCATGGAAAGAAGATACACTGTATTCAGGCTTTGACTTTAGTAAGTTTCAGGAGTTAAAGAAAAAAAAAACCCTGTAAACTGGAGCTCATAATTTTCTGGATAACAAGGAAGTGAAGAGCAACTTGTGCATACATTTCCCCATTCACTCTCCACATCTTGAAGAGCAAAGTACTTTTCAGTATTTATAGAAATACAATTTAAATTGCTTTTTCATTATGACACCCTCAAGGCAAAATTATTTTATTGGAAAATTGATTTGCTATCAAATAAAATGAAGATAAGAGCTTAAAAGAGCTAAAGTTATCACGTGACAACTGCTTGCCTCGAAGACATTACCAGATATTCATATGTGTGTACACATGAATTCTCATGCATATAACATGTGCATATATATTTTTTAAATTTTCTGGTGTTTATTGTTCTCAAGAGTGGATTTTTGTAGCCATGGGGAAATGTTAAGTTGACAACTTTCAGACAGCCTGTCTCCTATACACATAGAAATTACATAAATTGTTATGGTGATCAAAACCAGTTGTCAAAAAAATTTTTTATAAAATACTTCCTTCCCCCTCTTAAAAACGGTCTAATTTTCTCCTCTCTCTTTCAGCCCTTTATCTTCTCCAATGTCCCACCCTGCAATATGTGTGAAATGTTATCAAAAGCTTTCTGATATTACCATAAATTACTGTGTAAGCAGAGCTACTGCTTATCTGTCAAGGGGCTTTTTTCTTTTTCTTTAGCAATTTTCTCCATTTCTATATGTGTGAAAGGTTTTTTTTTTCCCTGCAATTTTTTTTTTTTTTGAAACCATGGACTGTACCTAAAAGGCTTTGACTTTTATTGGGGCAATACTGTAGATTTCTGTTCATAAAACAATCTTGTGACACCATAAAGGGGCAAGAAAGACATTTTTTCCTATTGTTTCTCTTCAACAAGAATTTTGCAGACAGTAATTTCTCTATAGTGGGACACATTCCCAATAGAGAAAATGCATTATTGCATTTAGTATATATTTTACTCTTCTGAGTTTCATTTTTGATTGCATATTTTGTATGCAGCCAGTCTGTGATTTTTTTTTAGTTATTTATTTTAAAATCTATTGTCATTATGTCTCATCCACGCTACATAGTTAAGTATAACTCTTTTGATAAGAATTACTTCACAGGGCTCTATTGTACCTGGATAGTCATAATTTTTGACAACCATGCAATTATCTTTTCTATTGTGAGCTTTCTTAAAAATACCCAGGGTTAATTGGATAGAGCTTCTGTTTTGGAAAGAAGAGGGAAGATACTCTATTCCGGGTCCTGTACCCTGAGAAAGCTTGACAATCAGGGCTGTGCTGATGCTGCCCCAGGCTGAGACGGACTGAAGTTTCTATTTCAGACAGCACAGGAAAGGAGTCCCACAAGAGACCCAGACTTCAGAAATGATTGTCAGGAATGATGACAGAATATCTGGAAACCAAAGAAGAAAACTGTGAAGTTCCCCAACCCCAAGTTAAAAAAAAATAAACCACCAGTGGCTTGGAATTTTCTGTTCGCACTCAATGACTTAGCCTGATACATCTCTATTTGTACCTAAATGCCACTTCAGGTGTATTTTTCAATTGTTGAAATATTAGACATTCAGTGCTTTCTCATACAGTACATGTATGTTAGCATCTCAACTAAATTAAACTACAAAATAGGCAGGCAGGCACTCTGATTTTATCCATATTGATATTTAGGCAACAATGTAAAAGACACTCATATTAACCCTAAAGACTATGCAGGTCAACTGTATCAAGAGGTTTTCCAAAGCAACAACAACAACAACAACAAGTGTTGTGGCCGACCAGAAGTTCGCAAGAACGGTTCAACTGAGATGGCAACTCGGGCTGCAAGAGAGGAACTAGACGGGGCGGAAGAAAGAACGGAGCCAAGACAAAATCACTCTGATCAAAGCTCAATTTTACTTGTTCCGGCACTCAGTTATGAAGGAAGGGGGAGGGGACCCGATTTCCGCCAAATAATCTCGGGGTCCAGTAGCAGGGTGAGCACGTGTGTGGCTCCAAACAGCAAAGCAGCACGGTCTAGCAGTGGGCGTGGCAGAACGAATGAGCAGGAAGCTCCACCCCTGAGCAAGCAGGTTTCAGGCTGGGGGAGGGGAGACTACAAACAAGAAGACAGCCAACAAAACATTTAAGCTGATAGACTTCATCCCTGAAAGGTGAGTTTGTTGTTAGTTCTTCTCAGCCCAGCTACAAAGTAGAAAGACATCCAGTCTCTGACCACAGGCACAACCTCCTGGGAATAAGTTAAGAGCAAATACGTTTCTTTTGCTCGCCTTGAACAGGTACTGTCTGTAGATAGCACAGTGAGCCGCAGTGAGCACTGTGCAGCTTCTGCCTGCGATGACCCACCCCACCTTCTGTTCCTGCAGCTTCTAATGGTAACCATGTGAGCTGGGGCAATGTACATGCTTTCGATGGTCCAGCTCCTCCATTTTCAACTTTAAATTAAGAGGAAAGACTATGTAAAACTACTTTTATGAGTCTGACAAAACATATTGATCTATTCCTCTAGTACCTAGTTAGTAATTCAATATATGTATTTATTTAAATGAATAGATTTTTTTCCCAGCAGTTTTAAGCTTAGGGATAATTTTCTCAGAAAGTATGGAGTTCATATTATGCAACCCCAGGCTAATATAGTTTTCACTGTTGGTAACATCTTTCATTAGTGTAGCCCATCTGTTAAACTGATAAAGCTGTATACATGTATTACTATTAACTTAAGAGCATAGTTTACAGTGAGCATTTTATTAAACATTGTATAGTTCCGAGTTTTCATAATGTCATGCATATCAAGCAGAATGATTTTACTCTTCTAACAATTATCTACCCTTAAGTCTGAAAGTGGAGCTCCACTGATGGTGAGTTTCCCTACAAAATTGCTTGTAGGAAACAAAGACAGAAGCAGTCAGACCAGGTAAGAAACCTGTGCAATCATTTAGGTGAAATGTAAAATTGTGTGGGCCAGAGTGAAGGCACTGAGTAGTAGATATGAAACATTTGTAGCATTTCCTGATAAAAAATGCTATTATTTTTATCATTAATATAAGTTATTCTTATGTGCTATTAGCACATAATGATGATGTCATATGCTTGTCTTAACTATTTCAACCATTTTCAGTAAATTACAAGGCCTGTAGTTATGGTTCTTGAAAATCTAGCCTTTTCTAGTTTGAAAAGTTGGAAAAGTTTTATTGTGAGCAGATTTATCTATTGCTGGGATATATCTTTTAAATGGTTTCCTCCTATAGAGATATATTTAGCTCCCTTAAAATATAATTCAGTTCCAATTTGCCATTTTTCTTGCCAGTAAGTCAAAGTGTCATAGGAAATAAAGGCAGAGACTCATTAAAGTCCTAGGCTCTTAAAACATTTTCTTTTCTTCCCTCAGAGCAGCAAAATTGAGGGGAGGAGTGTGGCTACAGTGAATGGGTGTCGCTGAGAATCATGAATAGGGAGCACTTTGGTTGGAGATTCAGAGCTCTGGAGTGTGACTGCGGAGGGAAGCATGCATGAAGATCACTTTGGCTTTTGAAATGTTAAGTTCCACCCAGTTGTAAGTAGGAGAGACAGTGCTAACCCTGTCACTTTCGTGCTTTCTCTCCAAATTCGAATGCTACTGTTGGGTTTCAGGAAAACAAGGAAGGTTTTGGGTGTGTGTCTATCCAAGCAAGGAGGATTCCAGACGTGCAGCCAACCTCACTCTGGTATTAATCATCAAAGTTGATCTCAATAACAAGCCATAAGTATGGCTACAGTGACTTATGGACTATTTTATTAAGCATAGTCTATCTTTGGGGGGGGGTCTCTTATAGGAATTCGTGTTACAAAGAAAAATAAAACCAAGTAAAGCTGAAGTAAGTAGTCAGACAGTCAACTACACATGCAAGCAAGTAACACAATGTCACACAATGTCACATGTAAGTTAGCTGAGGCTGTCACCTCGACACAAGCCTAGAGTAACTTTTGAAGAGAGAACATCAATAGAGAAACTGTCTCCTTCAAATTGACCCATGGCTGTGTATATGAGGCAATTTCTTATTTGATAACCTGTATGGGAACCCACTGTGGGTGGTGCCATTCCCTAGGCAGAATGATCTGGGCTATATAATAAAGCTGAGCAAGCTTGGGGAAACAAGCTTTTTGGTCCTGGTATTATAACGGTAATAGAAAATCCATAAGTAGAACAGGTAGGGAACAGGGGAAGGGATGAAGCATGTGTAGAACATTCTGGTGAGACAGTTTGGGGAGGAGTGATGACCTAGATGAAAGTATGACACTGATGAAGTAAAGATGGAAGCCTGGGTGTGTAAGACGCAGGTGTGATAACCCTGTAGGCGTGAGAAATGGGCCGGAGCAAAGAGAAACAGCACAGCGGACAACTGGGAAGGAGGCAGGGTTTGCTTAGTGTGGGGACTCATGGATGCTGATGCCTCCAAAGTGTCCAAAGCTAAAAACTTACAGTGCAGAGTGGGAGGCACACAGAGCATAGGAAGACACAGAGAGACTAGTCAGCCCACTTCTCAGGGAGGAAAGGGTGGCCAAGGCTTGAGCTTTGAGGAGTTTTTCTTGGCTCAGGTGATGGTGTATGAAGACAGCTTGGGTATGTGATGAAAAACGAGAAAGGATTGGTACAGCAATCACTCTATGAGTGTTGACATAGAAAGGTGAGTTGAGAAAGAAGCCATGGAACAGGCTGTCTTCTTGGGCTCACCTTAAGTCCCACAAGGATTCTGGGATACAAAGGCAAACATGTTATTGTTTTGGAAAGTATGGAGAAAAAAACCAGAGAGACCATCCAACTTAATTCCTTTGAGAAGAACATAAATAATTTCCATTGCTGTTATTCCAAAGGAATGTCTTCTAACCTCCTGGTGGGCTCAGAGAATCTGTAGGAAGAATCTTAAGAGGAGGAACCAAGTGTACACGTGTGCTATTTATCTCTAGGGAAAACGACCTTACCCCACAGACATCAGACATCGTGTATCTTTATCTATAAAATGGTTTTCTTTTGTTTCTCTTGTTTAACTAGTCATGTGAGAAATTAACACTTGCTATTTATAAGCCAAGCTATCAAATTGCCAGAACTGACTAGAGACTAACTCAGTTTTCATATTGAAAAAATTGTTGGTAATATTCCCTCACCTTTCAGCGAGGATAATTGGTTAGCTAGAAATGGCTTGAGTTAGTGCAGTTTTTAATTGTTGTTATCTTTACTTTTTAATTATAAATTAATTTTGGTTTAGCTTATTCATTTCCATTTTTATTTTCTTATTCCTAGGCTTTCAGAATGTAGCTGTGGATATTTGATATCATCATCTTTCTAGCCTGTAATATCCCTTAAGCTATGAATCCCAGTTTATCAGTATTTGAATATTAACCATTCTTTACCAGTTGCTGAAATGAGTGGCTAAGTAATTTCTTTCCTTTAACTTTCAAATTGCTTAAGCATTGGAATTATTACCAATTGAATTTATTTTCCAGGAAGAACTGCTCAAGAAGAGTCAGATAGCTGGCTCAATGGGTTAAAAATTCTTGCCACACAATCCTGAAGACTTGAGTTGAATACACCGGATCCACAAAAATACAGTAGTAGTGTTTCACAACTGTAACTCCAAAACTTCTATTGGGCAGTAGAAGGTAGGGAACAGGAAAATCACCCTGATGCTCACACTCCAGCCAAGGGGGAGAAACAAGATGGAGCTTGCCTCAACAGTGAAAAGGGAAGTTTACTGCTCACAATGAAAGGGTCACCATCCATTGCACAGGGAAAGAGCCAGAAGCAGAAGGTGCACACCTCATTTTGGGGAAAGCTGAGAGGACTGAAGGCATCAGCCTAGTTCACTTTTCAGAGTCTCAGAACCATGGAATGTGCTGTCCTCAGGCTGGGTGGCTCTTCTTACCTCAGTGACTCTAATCTAGACAGTCCCTCACAGAAATGCCTGGAGATGTGTCTCCACGGTGGCCCTGAGTTCCATCAAAATGAAAATCTGGATGAAACATCGCAGGAGCTGTGTCCCCAGGCCTGCAATGACAGTTTAACCTCACTTAGTTAACTAGCTACTTACGTGCTATGAAGGGACCTAACTTTGTAGTCTCATTTTTTTTTCCCATCTGCAAATTGGAATCACAGTACTTTGCATTTCTAGGTTATTTTGGGGAACTTAGTAATAAGGTAAAAATAAATCATAGAGTATTTGACTCTATAACAGGCCAGGCATCATTGTTTTTATTCTGAGAGGGTGTCTCATGTGGTCCAGGTTGGCCTCCAATGACTGGCCCTTCTCCTGCAATTCCTGAATGGAGGGGTAACAGATGTTTACCACTATGGCCTTGCTTGGGTCCCATATTGTTAAAAAAGCTTTGCAAGCTTATCAATGTGGGGATGAAACTGTTAATATCAGCCAGTGCTTATGCCATGCAGGTTAAAACAATAAACGACTTAAAAGCCAACCTGACCAGTGACAATAGAATAATTTTAGAGAGGCTGAAGGGTCAGAACTTGCCATAGAGAAAAGCAAAGGAGGCTGAAGAAGGAATGTAATACAAAAAAACACTGAAAAATCACCTCTAATTGTATATGATGAGATCAACTTCAGAGAACTTCTTTGTGGGACTGGATGTATTGTGGCCAAAAATGAAACTGCACAGAGAATATTTTTAAGTGGAATAATAGTCCATTTATTAACTCTATAATACATGGCCAGGGATAATTGAATCTGTTACCCTGTTTCCCCTTCTCTGATTCCCAGGGATATGTACTCTTGGATAGCTTGAACATGGAGTTCTACTGCCTCTGCCTCCTGAGTATCCCTGATTATCATAAGCCACCCTAGCCTCAGTATGTCTCTCTCTGTTACTGTATCCTAATCAGATACTGACTCAAATAGTTATTTTCTATTTAATGGAAATGTACTTTCTATTCAATCAAGAAGACAATTGCTATTTATGAATAAACCCTGTTTATTCATCTATTTGTGTGCGTACCAGTGTGTGTATGTATGTGAACCTGTGTGTGTATACATTTGTGTATACATGTGTATCTGTACCTATATGTGTGTGTGTATGTGTGTATGCATGGGTGCACAGATGTTATAACATTCTTGTGTCACATGTAGAGGTCAGAGGACCCCAGATGTGGGAGTCTGTCTGTCTTCACTGAGTCCCAGGTTTCAAACTCAGGCTCTTAGGATGGAAGCAAGCAACCATCTTGCCGACCCAAAGTAGATGATTTTTGACAGATGTAACCATTATCTGACAACTAGTAGTTTATGTTATTAAAAACTACCAGAGAAGCCAGGGCTGGTGGCACACGCCTTTAATCCCAGCACTTGGGAGGCAGAGGCAGGCAGATTTCTGAGTTGGAGGCCAGCCTGGTCTACAGAGTGAGTTCCAGGACAGGCAGGGCTACACAGAGAAACCCTGTATCCAAAAACCTAAGAGAAAAAAAAAAAAACCAAAACCAAAACCAAAACCAAAAACAAAAAACAAAAAACAAAAAAAGCAAACTACCTGAGAGTAGGAAAGTTTTATGGTCAGAAATTCTATGTGAACCAAGCCATGTACAAAGCACTCTGGGGACTGAGGTAATCTGAGAACCAAATTCTGAACCCCCTCAAAGGAAAAGATCTGGAACATTTTGCCAAGGAAAGATGCTCAAGCCGAGGTGAAAACTTCTCAGGCAGGACAGTGGTAATCTGTATGGTAAAACACATTGAGGAAAGAAAGGAGAAGGAAGCAGCGGGGGAACTGGCTGTTCTCAGTCCAAAGCATGTAAAGCATCACTTGTGACACTTCACAATGTGTTGAAATGTTATCAGGGACCTATGACATAACAATGAATTTCAAAGTGGTGCCAGGAGGTCGGGGGAAGGGTGGGGGCCAAGGAAACTGATCGACGTGCACATTGTTTGACTTTTATTATTGACAGGTCCAGTTTTTCTGCAACTCCCTCAGATGTGCTTAAACCTCTTGAAAAGGACATTGGACCATGATGCTCCTCCGGTATTCTTTCTTTCTGCTCTGAGCCCTGGATTGTTCCACAGAATCCTTGTTCTCTCCTCTGACTCCCCTCCCTGTGGCTCAGTAGAATTGGGGCTCACATATGAGGAGTAATGGATGGTGTTGGGAAATTGCAAATTTCACATCTAATCCATGGGTTTGCTAACTAGAAGCGCCAGAATGTGATCATGGTGCTGAGAGTGACAGGGTAGCCCTGCATCCGGAAGGAGAACTGAATTCTGTAGCTGGAGAGTTTCTCGGTCTGTGACTCTGAGCACTCACAGAAAGGAAAGGGTCACTCTTTGATGGAGAAAACTGAGCAGTTGTTTCAAATACAGAGCATTTTATTTCTCAGGGGTAAAGGATGGTATGGATTATGGCATTTCCCAGGTAGAGTTGTGGAGTTCTGAGAAGGGATTGTATCAGGAAGAGAAGCGAGGGGGACACGAGTCCAGTGAGGGGGGGGCAGTATTTAAGATTCAAAAACTAGATACTATAGATCAAACTAAACACTGAGAGAAAGGACTGGGTGCTATTAATGAATTTTGCTCCAACTAACTATTTTTAGAGGTGAGTGTTGCTCAGCGTTAGAACATGTTTTAACACATACAAGGCCTTAGGTGCAATTCTCAGCCTATGCACATATGAGAACTGTGCAGGGGTTTGGATGCTGATACATTACGCTTCCAGAATCTTCCTTTCACCAGGTGGTCCCACCGTGTTGGGGCACAGGAAGTGTCTTCTAGAATGTTCTCCTGCTTCCTGAGCCCCTGATATTCTAGTATAGGAATGCTACTGTCTAGACATCACCATGGGAACTTGGGAGCACTTCCTGCTGAATGACAGCTACAGCCTCACTCCGTTTTCAGAGAAAGCGTCTGTACTAGAAACAGTGCTCTCATCACTTCAAGCTTCACGTGGCTTCTCCACTGATTAGCTAACCCCAAAGAGCGCTCGAGAGTATTGTTATGAATTCCTGCAAATGTCAAGGTTCTTGAGATAGTCAAGTCCTTCTCTGAAGTAGGAGAGGTATGCCCTTCCTTGCTGTAGCTGAGACTCCAAAGTGAAACTCTGAGGGGAAGGACAAACACAAAGAAACCCAGGATGCCACATTTTGTTTGAGTACTGGAGTCAAGTCTTAGAGCACAAACTATCTCAGTAATAAAACCAAAGAGCTTGCATTGAAGCCAAAGCACAAGAAAGGGGAACCCAGGACACTGACCTCAAGGCTTCCAGTTTCCTCATCTGGGCAATTATAGCCATGGTGGGATCAACTAAGATAATGCATAAGAGCCAGTGTATAGAAGGTACCTTGCAAATGCATCTAGTGTCTTGGGATAGTAAATGGCAAGGCTCATCTGTTAGGACTGACTAATTCTTTAAAATTAGACTGAAAGTCTAGAAGACCATGTAAATATTATCACATTTCCTTGCTGTGTAAAGCCAACCTCCTCTAAAATACAAAGAGATGTATACAAAACCTAAGTTAAGTAATTGTTAAGCATGCAAATCTCATTTTGGGGGGTCTTTTAAACATATACAAGAATGACTATTTTAATTCTTCAGTATAGTATCATTTAAAAATTTGCACATTTGCTTGCACTGGAAACTGCAGTTGTGTTTACTAAAACATATGGATGTTTATTATAAATTCTTCATTCCTAGTGTATGCTTCCACATGTGCCTCTCAAGCTTACTGGAATATTTTAACCCTCATAAAGTAAATGTATGCTATATAAATGTGCATAATTGTGCTTCATAAGATAATGTTCACCCTCATCTTAATTATTTGAGTAACATGCAAATATTTAATTGAATGTAAAAATCGACCCTATACATATTTATTTGATCTCTCTCGTCTCAGGGTAGACGTAGTGTGATTAGTATCAGAATGATTGCAAACAACTTCTGTGCAGAAGACGCCTCCATCACCCAGAGTCCCAGCCTCACCCTCTGTCCTTGAGGAAAGCCTCCAATCAGAGTTTGTGTAATCTTGGAGTGGACGTTTCTTTAATATTAGTAAGAAAAGGGAAGAAATCAAGTAAAGGAAGATTTATTCTTTAAGAGAATCTGACACCACAGCCCGGGAAAGCAAGGCTCGCTTTGTCTATCAACTTCTTAAACTCTCCTTGCTCCCATTTCTTTCTTTAAAAAAAAATGGATATTTTATTTATTTGCATTTCAGATGTTATCCCCTTTCCCGGTTTCCCCTCCGCAACCCCCCATCTCACCCCTCCCCCTGCTTCTATGAGGGTGCTCCCCCACTTACCCATCCACTCCCACCTCACTGCCCTGACATTCCCCTATGCTGGGGCATTGAGCCTTCACAGGACCAAGGGTCTCTCCTCCCACTGAGGCCCGACAAGGCCATCCTTTACTATATATGAGACTGGAGCCATGGTTTCTCCATGTGTACTCTTTGGTTGGTGGTTTAATCCCTGGGAACTCTGGGGGATCTAGATGGTTAATATTGTTGTTCTTCCTATAGGGTTGCAAACTCTTGGAGCTCCTTCAGCCCTTTCCCTAACTTCTCCATTGAGGTCCTGGTGCTCAGTCCAGCGGTTGGCTGCGAGCATGCGCATCTGTATTTGTCAGGTTCTGGACTATTGCAGATGTCAAGAAGTGCTTGCTGACAGGAGCCTGATATAGCTGTCTCCCGTTTCTTTTTTATCGCGAGTTTTGAATTACCGCGCTTCATTTCAGCAGTCTTTAAAAATAGACAGCAGAGGGTGAAAATTGAGACATAAGACTTCAGTACTTTGGAAGTTGTTTCTAAATTTCAAAATTTATTTTATTTTTATTTGACTTTTAAAAGAGGGACCCTGTGCTCACCGAGAGTAAATCAGTGCCTCAGAAGTTTTGCATTGGGAGCCACGAGGGTGTTGATCTGATCTTGTTTCTGTCGTGAGGGACAGGCTTCAGTGCTGCCCTCTCTTCTGATGCACACTCAGGTGACAGAGGTGAGGACACGTGCTCTCTTTGGGTTTTAGAAATTAAGTTGAACTTTACTAAGAGAAGGTTTAAAAGCAGTTTGGAGGTAATCATCAAGGCAGAGGAGAGACACCCTTAAGGATGGCGGAGCCAGCACATCTCACAACAGGCACAAGCCGGAGGGACACAACGAGGAACGAACAGGACCCAGAAGGGTCTCATGGGTCCAGATCTTCTTTTAATTCATAAGTGTTAATATATGAGGGCTGTAGCTCAGCACACACCCTTGGAGGATTTTGTTACTAATCATATTTTATGTAAAATATTCTGGTTGTTGTTTTGTTCCTTTTTTTCTTTTAACCTTGATTTTATGTTTTAATCACCTGCCATTTCGTTCTGCATTTTTGACAGTGTAATAATTTGGAATTCATAGAATAAATTTGATTCCATAAAAGATGCATGGCCTTGTGCTTGGTTACATTTCTATTTTAAAACCAGGAGAACAATATGTCTGTGTTGATCAACGGGCGCTCAGAAGGGTTTCAGCTCATGCGTGGCGTGACTTGATAAGTGTGGCTCTGACTCTCTCAAGTCCCTCATCAAAGCGTGGTAACAATTATTAAACTGGTTCTAGAATCACAAAGCTTTAGCTTTTACATTTCACACATCCTAACATTGTAGCTTTCATGGCCACCTAGACTTGCGGAAGAGAGTTATATCATTCGTTCTTTGGTAGAAGTTATAGAAGTATGTATATAACTCCACACATGTGTACACACATTCACAAGCAAACTGAGACACATTGAAATTATTGTGAGGTTTTTATATATATATATATATATATATATATATGTATATATAAAAATATATATACATATATATATATATGTATATATATATATATACTGAAGTTCACAATAGGGAAACAAAAGTCCTGCTTCCACACCCATGGAAGACCATTCATGTTTTTTATGGGTTCTAGTATTATCTTAGTCAGGGTTTCTATTCCTGCACAAACATCACAACCAAGAAGCAAGTTGGGGAGGAAAGGGTTTATTCAGCTTACACTTCCACACTGCTGTTCATCACCAAAGGAAGTCAGGACTGGAACTTAAGCAGGTCAGGGAGCAGGAGCTGATGCAGAGGCCATGGAGGGATGTTCCTTACTGGCTGCTTCCCCTGGCTTGCTCAGCCTACTCTCTTATAGAACCAAGACTACCAGCCCAGAGATGGTCCTACCCACAAGGGGACCTCCCCCCTGATCACTAATTGAGAAAATGCCTTACAGCTGGATCCAGCTCGTTCCCCAACTGAAGCTCCTTTCTCTGTGATAACTCCAGCCTGTGTCAAGTTGACACAAAACTAGCCAGTACAGCTATCCACCGATATTAACAACAACAAAAAAAAAAAAAAAAAAAAAGAAAAGAAAAAAAGCATAGTGTCTTCTTGAAGTCTAAATGATTTCATATTTCACCTGTGAAGCTTCAGAGTATTTATTGATTACTCTTTGCTCCCCGAAGGGAAATTCTTTGGTGAAGATTATGAAAGCAGCTGTGCCACTTTAGGCAGACTACTAATCACTGCTAGTCAGTCTGTCCCTACAAGGGATAACTACTTGCTAGTTAGTTGTCCCTAACTCTCCAGTTTGCCTCACTCACTGTTAGGAGGCTCTGCATAGAGTTTCTAAAAGTAGAAGTCACAAGGCCTATAAACACACCATACCATTCTTGCAATGCAGTGTTTACATTTGTATCAGTGACGATAAACAGCAAATGTTCTATGTAATTTATAAGAGCAGGTTTTAGTTAGATCTGCAGTATTGGGCTCGAACAATCCTTCTTAGACAACAACCTTTGATGGGTATATCTCCATTTAGTTAATTTATTTCTTCAGCAGCCTTGTGTTGAGCAAGCTCATTGTGAGTGATGACGGTGTGGTCAGGGTATGTGTGGGATAACAGGTGAGGCATGGCGTCTTTCCTGCTGTGTCTGGCTTTGCCAATGCATTTTGTTTTTTGGTATGTGTGGGATAACAGGTGAGGCATGGCGTCTTTCCTGCTGTGTCTGGCTTTGCCAATGCATTTTGTTTTTGTTTTTGACTTAGGCCACAGCTGTGAGGTGCATGCAGGGATGCCAGCACAAAAGAAGTGCTGTCTGGTGTAATAAGGGCTAGCCTTCCACATCCCTGAAGCTCAGCGGCATAGGCTCTCATCTGGGCTATAATCTTGTCATCGAATGTGGGTGCAGTCACAAAACTGGCAAGGGTAAACTTTTTTTCTGACCAAACATGAAACGCATACCTAATCTCAAGTTTTTGTGAGGGCACTGACTGTGGTGCAGTCACAGTTGGGGCTTCTCTGTCTCTGTCTACCGGCGCTACCATCACATCCCAATGTCAATGAATGTTACCAGAGATAAGGCAGCGCATATTCCAGACTGTGAACGCTGTGAGAGTTGTTTGCACTTTATATAACATGCTTGTGCCCATATGGAAACATATGGTCTAATCATGAAATATAGACTTTGGTATTTCCCTACCTATGTTTACCACTTTGAAATGAATTATGCTGGAATGCTTGGTTTCAAAAGTTGATGTGAAAGGAAATAAAACTTGAGACCTGTGATTCATGTAATGTATGTCAAATAGCCCAAAGAGTTGTTTGTGAGCTTTGAAACCTGGGGCTGAGAACATAGCAGAACAGACCAGGACATGCCCGGGCAAGCCCATCGCCTCCCTATCTCCCACCCCTCTGACCTCAGGCTGCTGATGTTTAAATGGACCAATCATGTGAAACCGCGCCAATTCCTCCCCCAGCCCCACTCCTTTTCTATAAAAACCCCTAGCTTCCAAGCCTCGTGGTCGAATCCACTGTCTCCTGTGTGAGATACGTTTCGACCCGGAGCTCCGCCATTAAAATACCTCGTGTTGTTACATCAAGGCGTTGTGTTCTATTAGTGATTCTTGGGTGCACGCTGAATCGGGAGTTGGGTGGGGGTTTCCCCACTAGGTTCTTTCAGATGCATTTCACACAAATTACTGTACACATGTGTGTATACACTTAACATGTACACACACAGAAATGAAAATAATTTAAATCTTTAATAAAAAGAAAGCTGATGAATTTTGACTTGGGATCAGGACAGGATATCTAGAAAGTTCTACAAAGTCTCTAAACATACTTTCACCTATATAAAACAACATTCTGAATATTAATTATTATAAAATCAAAACATCAATCAATTTTGTAAAATACTGAAGATCCTTTCTCCTGTGTCATCACAGGTACCAACGTTTAATTTTTATATAAAAACTACTAAGCACACCAATCTCATTAGTAGAAAATTCTTTTCTAAATGATAAAATTATCTATAAACAAAATTGCCTTAAATTAAATTTCTTTATGACTTATCCATAAATGTCTGATGTATAATATATCTTATATACACACATAGTTGAGGTCCCATAAAAACTTTTTTTGGGTGAAGGGGGTAATGAATGGAAAGAATTTAGATCTTATATCCTGTCAAAAAGATGCTGTGTCTACTGACTCGGGCTTTCCTCGCTCAATCTGCAGCTGGAGACAAGCGAAATGGCATTCTATTGCTTTGGGGTCTCCCAAGCATCTCATTTCTAGCCCTCAAGAAAATGGCAGAGTTTTCAAGGCCCAAGGTCAAGAGCTTCACTCTATATTTTTAACCAGGGCACAAACTATATTATACAGGAAATTGCTCAGTCATATCTTTTTATTTTCTTTCTCCCATGAATCCGACTTCCTTAGAATTATACCAGGTATTAAACTAGATCCAGCAGATAGAGTCCACCACACCAGGGGACACTAAGCTGTGCCTTTCCCTCATATCACCGTCTTTCTCCTTTCCGGGGCAAATATCATCCTTCTTAAACTCTCCTATCTTTATTTTGATGGTGAAAAGTATAATATCCTGGTCGAAATTCTCTGCTATTTCTCTGTGTATGAACCTCATCAGTGCTCTGAAACTGTGCCATTGGTATCGTTTGGAAAGATTTAAGTCTTGGACCGTATACAGAGAACAGCTAATTTTTTTTCAAATATGAATGCACAATTAATTTGCAGAGTGAGCTTTAAATATTCCCATATATTGTGTGTCATTCAGAAGTCTTTATTTTCCACTCATTGGAAATCAGGGCACCGTCCAAGAATCTAGAATTATTAAGGCATATAAAACACATGAATCCTAAATCTTATGGCTTGTCCCTGGACATAATTACATAGACAAAGTCACTGCACTCTTGAAGCGGAATGCCATTGCAAGCTGCTTGAGGGGAAGCCTTGTAGGCTTCATATGTTCAAATGGAGTGATTGAAGAACAAGAAAGGTATATTTAGTACCAGGTCATGGATGTCTAGCCTGGTGAGAGATCCAAGAGATTCATGTAATTGGTCATCTTGAATTCAGTGCCAAGAAAATTATAAATCTGTCCCTCTCATGAAGCCTCCTCTGAAATATGGAGGCCTTGAAGGGACAAAATGGGAGTTTACCAGGAAAGACCAGAAGCTTTGAACATGACTGTTCAGAAGGAGCAGGTGTTGCTGCTCCTGCCATAGCTATGCAGACTGCCTCACGTAGCATTTTCCTTTTCTGTACATCCATGTATCCTCTCACCATGACCTTCCCTAACTTTGTCATTGGTTAAAAGAAACCGTTGTACACTAAATCTGTCCACCACCATTAAGTACTTCAGCTGCATGGCAAAGCATTCCAGTACCTGCTCTCCACGGGTTTTGAGGATAGAGTTTTATATTCATTTGCATGCTGGTTGGTGTACGTCTTAAGCCATAAAGACCATGTCAAGTGCTCTGAGCAATAATAAAATATTAATTTCCAGACAAAAAAATTAAGTGGATTAAAGAAAGAGCTGTTGTCTATCCCTCGAGTGGCTTTTAAGACACTGATGTCTATCTACACTTTGAACGAATCTATTCTTAGCTGTTCAAACCACGGGTGATGAGGCTCGAGCAACTGTCTGCTGGCAGAGAGAAGGCACTGGATTGAAACAACCAACCAGATCCTGTCCAATGCTGACTATGGACAAAGGCTTACTCCTTCTTGTCTGCTGTCTCTCATTTTTCATTTTGGAAAGCATTATGCCAAGATAAAAGATCTGCTACTTTCCAGTAAAAACTGGGGAAGAAAACACACAGGCACACACACACACACTGATGACATCCATCATAGATGCCTTTATTTATCAAAAATTACATGGAAGGATTCATGTAAAAAGTGTAAAACAATAACTGATAAGCAGTAACTGACCACTGGCTATCACTGAGGATTGGTAAAGCTTCAGGAAGTAGAGAAACAATGGCTTATGTTTGATTATACACTCAAGCATAAGTAAAGCAGAGAATTCTCCAAAGCAGAAAATTCCATTCAGAAATAATGTAATTTGATGATGACGACGCACATTTAATTTTTCAATTCTCTGCCAGTTTTCCCATATAGCAGGAGCCTTAAAAACAACTAATTGGCTTTCAAATAGCAAGCATTTGTCAGTGGCTTCTTATATTGCAGTAGACGGAGGTTGTGGGTAGTGGGAGCTTGGGGGCAGCGGATCTTTAGGACAACATGTGAGGCAGAGGAGAAGGTGTCTAAGTGCTGATGTGATCACAAAGCAACCACTTAGGAAAGCTACAGAGGAACTGATAGGATGACAGAAAGCATTGTCTAAAGATCAAGGTTTAGAGGGGCTACTTTCTCATCAATAATTTTATAAAATATACACGACTCTCATGGCTTATATGTATACATTATGTTGAAGGGCAGGATGCCATGAGAGTCTCCTCTTTGTTTGTGTTCCCAGAACTCTTTGATAGAATCAATACTCACAGTCCAGAGCCATTAAAAACGACAACTGTCTCTGATATAATGAAAGCTTATGGAACCTATGTTTTAAAGGCCTTTCCATTTTATACTCAAGAGCCAGGAGGAAAATCAGGTTGGATATCTTACTATTCATGTGGTAAGCTGGCATGTATAGAGTCCAGTATTTGGTGCTCATAATCCACATTTATGCTGGAATTAATATTGGTAAAAGCTATCATTTGATTTTATACAATGAACATGTATACTATTTCGTGATAGCCTTAAAAGCCCAAGTTATCCACATACATACTATTTTTTATCAATAGTTGTATTTCCTATTTATAATTATCAGTCTTAGTCACTGTTCTATTGCAGTGCAAAGACACCATGACCAAGGCAACTCTTGTAAAATAAAACATCTAATGGAGGTCTGCTTACAGATTCAGAGATTTAGTCCATTATCATCATGGCAGGGAGCTTGGTGCCAGGCAGGCAGATCCTGGAGCACTAGCCAAGAGCTACATCCTGATCTGTAGGCAGAGAGTAAGACACTAGGCTTGGCCTTGGCTTTTGACATCTCAAAGCCCACCTCCAGTGACACACCTCCAGTAACAAGGCCACACCTACTTGAGGATGGCCACACTTCCCAATCCTTATAATCTTTTCAAATAGTTCCACTTCCTATTGACTAAACCGTCAAACATATGATCCACGGGGACAAATCTCATTCACACCACCACAATCACATGATAGTTTCGTGTGTTCATGAGGTATGCCATGATATTCCAATACTGTACATACAGCATAAATATCAAATCAGGGTAATTAGCATATTTATCGATCCTTTAGGTGGCTCAGCCTGTTGTCAGCCTCTGTTCTTTATTTAATTGTACTGTTATATCAAGACTTACTTGACTTAAATATTTATTTATTCTTTTCTAGGATGAGAGGATAAATTCCATTTTAATTTCTTGGTAGAATTCAGTATTGATGTTCTCACAGAGAGGCACACAGAGGCAGGATGAAAGCACTGCAACATTATCCCAGGAATGCTGTTCACTCACAGGTATATGTCACTGCCACCAACAGGAGGAGGATTCCCCCCCCCCCCATTGGAGCCTTCCTGTTTGACCAACCATTTGCTAATCACCATCTAGAATCCAATTAGTTATTTGCATTCCCTCCTTTCTGAGAAGTGACCTTTATTGGCCTTTTTGTTTTCTGCAGGGCTTCACTGTGTCTTCAGCTACTCCTCTGGAAGTTCGACTTCAGCAGATCTCAGGGCATGACTTCCCTACTGGAATAAGGCTTGAAACTGAACTAAAAGTTGGGCTGTTTTTCCATCACCTGAAGAACAGAAGAATTAAACAACTGATACTTCCCTGTTTTCATGAATACGAAAGGGAATTGCAACCATATTTCCAATTTATCCAGAGAATGTGAAGCTAGGTGTGTGCACAAGTAGATGGTTTACAGGACCTCTCTATACTTTCTGCTCAGTTTTGCTGTTTTCTGTATCAACTATAAAATATTTAAAGTATATACAGAATAAATACCCATGTAAATGGGGACAATTTTCCAATTTATATTTTAATATATGTTTAAATATATTTTGTTTCAAGCCTCAGGTTGGCTTTGGTTTGCCTCTATTTATCTGTTTAAGGTTGTTTGCAAATGTAAGAACCTCATCCCAGCAGAAATTTGTACTGCAGTGCTTTGAATGAGAATGGGCCCATAGGATTACAGATTGGAGTGCTTGGTCCCAAGTCAGTGCAACTCTTCTAGGAAGGAGGAGAGGGCATGGCATTGTTGGAGAAGCTGTGCCACTAGAGTTGGGCTTTGATATTTCAAAAGTCCATATGTCATTCCTCATTAGCACACTCTCTCTCTGCCTCCATCTTGTTCTCCGATACCGCTCTAGCCCCATGCTGCTGCCATGTTTTCTGCTACGATGGTCATGATGAGCTCATCTGCTTAAGCTGTAAGCCAGCCCCGAGTTAAATGTTGTCTTCTATAATTTGCCTTGGTCATGGTGTCTCTGCACAGCAATTAGAGCACATGTACAAAGGAAGCCAATGACAATGTCTACAGGGAAGAACAGCAGAAGAAACGACCATACTTCTTTGAACAAGAATTTCAACATGATGGGTTGATTGCTGCCTCTCATACCTTACAGATTCATGTTGTCTACTGCTTTCATTCCACTTCATTTTGATAAGAATACATAATCTTTAAATTCATCAATGTAGTTATCTAATACACACATCTCCTTGCATGGTATTTTTTAATCCAGGCTGTCTCGGTAGTCTCTTTGATCCTCAGGCTGATGTTGAACTCGTGAGCCTTTCTTTTTCTGAGCCTTTCAGCAGTGTGATTATAGGGAGGGAGGGCTGGTCCTGTTTTCAATGCAACTTACCTAAGTCAGAAGTAAGACATAAGATGCACATCTGCATTGTTAAGAGCATTAGTTGGGCCTGTGCATTGTGGAGTGTATTTAATAACATGTAAATCAAGCAATGGACACGCTCAAGAGGGAGAGTGGACGTGGACGTGGTTTAGTACAGCCTTCTGAAAAAAAAAAAAAAAGGCAAGCGAGGGCTTTAGGAAGAGATGAATTTTCCAGACAGACCTTTTCTAATCTCTACCTCTCATGTATATTGCATGCGACCGCTCAGGATTTAGACACCAGGAAAACAGAATTCTCAATGTGAGACCCGGCATTCAGAATGTTGAACAAAGAATTGGACACACTGCTAGTTGCTTCACAAACAGAATTTTCAGCATCCCAGGCAGCCAAAGCTTCGTTGTCCTCTCTGCAAGAGGAAACACTTAGATCTGGGAGAAGAGACTTCGTCGCACTGACACTGCTACCTTGATGTGCGTGCACTGCAGGCCTGGACGGCAAATGGATTTTATTTTTAAACTCCCAAAAGTTTAATTTGTTTACCCAAACTCTAGGTCTCTTTTACTCCACTTAAAATACATAGTTGTCTTCTCTAGACTCTCTCTCTCTCTCTGTCTTGTCAGGTTTGTTTTGTGGAGCAAATGATATAGTCACTCAGAGACTGTCAGCAACATCATCCTGAGATGTGCCAAAGTATTAGAAAGCATTAATTCCTTCACCTGCATGTACAGTAGAATGGAGTTTCCACATGATGACAGCACAAGGCATCCTTTTCTCCTTCCTCTGATTTCTAAATAGTTTAATAATAAAATTTGTAAACAGTAAAGAACGAACTGTGTGACAGCTAATGACTGTATGGGAACACTGCTGAGTTTGCAGGTGTGGTTTGATGTCTGCTTAACCCACAAGAAAAAAGAGAAATTAAGGATGGTATGCGATATTTTAAAATAAGTCTTCTGTGGATCTGAGAGCAGGTGCCCATCACCAAGAACAAAGCCTGTAGCTGTTTCAATGGATGCAAACTGAACAAGTTGACCCTAGTTGGAGAGGGCAAAGTAAATCACAAGGAAAAAGGAAGCGGGGGCTGGGGTAAGGTGGGGTGGGGGATGGGGGGGGCAGGAGTCAATAGGTAACAGTTTGGCAGAAGAAGTGGTAAGCAGCAGATGATCCTTCTCTTGAAAGTGCAATTGCTACTTCAGCATTTCAGGGGAAAACACACTTAAGAAAGGCACTGCCGCCCCGGCCTGTTTTCACACTATCCTATTTAAAAAACCAATATATCCTATAGTTATGAAAATCAGCTTGAAGATGAGATTTGGGGAGCCCAAGAAAGGAATGGGAAGGACGGAGAGGGAGAGGGGATTTTCTTTCTAACCACCGTTTCAAAGAAAGTTTAAGAGTCTCATCAAAGCACAGGCTTCAGACTACTAAAAGCCTGTTTGTTTGTTTCTTAAGTGTGATGCCACCAACTGCACCGATTCCTGAAGAAACCTGCTAGTGCCATGAACAGGAACGGAGGGGTAAATGGTTGTGTGGAGGCCTGCATAGGGAATAAGACACCACCAATATAACTCAAGTCAAAGGAACTAGGAGTGGAGTGAGCAGCAAGTGGAGCGGATGCTGGTGCTGATGCTGGCGCTGGCCTGCGCTGGCCTGCGCTGATCATCTGTCGCAGGGCTGGAGGCTCGAAGTTTGGAAACTCCAGTGTTAGAGGCAGATACCAAGCATCCCTGAGATGGCGGAGGATCAGCCTGATTGCTCACGCTTGTTAGGCACTGTCACCATCCCGTCTTCACCGGGCAAGGAGAAACTTTGAAAAGTCAGTGTGATTTGTAACGTTACAAATTCTCAGAACCCGGTAATAAAGAGGATGCGCGATGAAACCTGACTGAACGTTCCCTCCCCCCCGCCCCCAAGTGTGGACAGCTGAAGTGTGGACAGGCACGGAATAATACAGTTGTCAGTGCGCGGCTTCACCTTCGCGCACGGAGCAAACAAAGAGAGCGATGTTAATCAGCTCAGCTCTGTGGCTGGCTAATCCTCAGCTAGTAATTGATAAATGGGGAAGCCATACGGCTCGACTTCGTGACTCAGAAAAGTCGTGAATATTCATGTCATCTTTGGTCAGGAAGCATTCTGCACGCTCCTGGGGCAGGTATTGGAAAGAGGAACACACAGTTTCTTGCTCAGCAGTAAATACCGCTTCTCTTTTAAGACCCTTTTTTTCTCCTATTAAAAGTGACGTTTAGCGATACACAGAGGACCGCCACCACCCGTACCTGCAGGCGAATGACAAATGGCTCCGCAGAAGTCCTGTACTTCAGCTCTTTTTATAAGCTACATTTGGAAAACTATTAAGTCTTTCAGGAAACCGAGTACACGCACGACTAGAGAAAATGAAGCCAGAATGCGGTATCGGAAACACTGACTCCAACTTCGCGTTCATAAGGATAATTTATTTTCCAAGCAAACCTGAGCAGTGTGCTGCTGTTCCGCAGCGTGTAAAGGAGTCAGGCCTGAGGACCCTTCTCAGCATCAAGTTGGCCCGCAGGAAGCTGCGGCGTAGTCATGAAATCAGTTTAAAATAGTGAAAAGGTCAAGTTTATGCTACTGGTGTAAATGTGTAAATTTTTAACTTGCAGGAAATGTATGTAATTCAGCGATATTAACTCAGTGTACTCATGTAAACATCTTTACATGGTATGGCATGTAAGCGAGACTGGTAGAAACTCAAAAAATCGACCAAGCACAAGTGTGCTCGGAGACTTTGTGGGAAAGTGGACACAGAGAATGGAGATAACCTTTCCGTTTTCTTAGGTTGGAAACTTTTGATTGATTGATTGATTGATTGATTGCTATTTCCCTTCTATGCCAGCACCTGTTGCTAGAACTCGCATGTGAAGTACTGGGGAGTCTCCTGCTTTTCAAGAACACAGAGGAAGATATGAGGACTAGGAGAGGTAGGATGGGTCTGCTGGAGAGATACAAACAGAAACTCAATACTATTTAGGAGAACAAAGTGCTGGTATGTCCTGATTGCCCACTGAATAAGCACTGAAGAAGTGAACTGTGTCCACCGGATGCAAATCTAAGCAGCAATTAAAACCCATATCACGAAGATCAATTGATCATCTTGATGTTTTTATAAAATGAATCCAAAATGACATGCTTCATCCTTCTGTTCCTCTTTGCACCCCCTCTCTTCCCCCATCCTCCACTCCCTCTCCTCCCCCATCCTCCACCCCCTCTCCTCCCCCATCCTCCACCCCCTCTCTTCCCCATCCTCCACCCCCTCTCCTCCCCCATCCTCCACCCCCTCTCCTCCCCCATCCTCCACCCCCTCTCCTCCCCCATCCTCCATTTCTGTCTCTGGAAAAAAAAAGAACTTGGAAAGCATCAGTAATAATTCGTCTATGTTTAAATGTTCGTGATGACTTTTTTTAGTCCGCCAATTCTTCCACAAAGTCTTTTTAAAAATGTTTCACCTGTTCACTTCATGGAAATACTGTCTTCTGAGCTTTTATTTAATAATGGTTTGGTTTTAAATTGTTGTTTTAAAAAAAATATTAGTTTTGTGTCCCCACATGAGATCATCTGTAATTTGAAGATAGGCAAAGCTTTGTCTATATATATATATATATATATATATATATATATATATATATATGTGTGTGTGTGTGTGTGTGTGTGTATGTATACATATATATGTATATATATACATATATATAATTTAAAGTTATATGCATATACAGTTTCTATTTCCAACAATATGCTGCATATAATACAGTCACACATATCTGCCTGTGATTTTTTTTTAAAATTTCTGGTAGTTGGATCTTAGTAAAACTTAAAACACAATTTATAAAGCACAAGCCAGGTGAGCGAGTCTCCTCTGCAGCGTTGACACAATCAACTTTCACTCTGGCTCAAAGCTATCCCTCATTTCAGAACAGTCCATGATTTATTTTCCCATTTTTCCGTTTTTCTGAATCTTCTGTTACATATGAAAAAGACATATAGCACAAACATCTTCATAAAAACACAAAGGATGCTGGGAAACTCCGAGTCCCTCACTAATTCCTATCATTAGAGCAATTGGTGCCATTACTAATTTGTTTGGCACTTCATGGACCACGGTTCAGATGCATCTAAAGTTCGCCCTTCCCTTCTCACTTAGAAGCTTGGAGTCCACAGACACAGGGATGTTACTGTGAGCACCTACTGGGTTAGGAGTGAGACGCTGTTACTGAGTTTTATGTGCTGGGAACTGAGCTATCCACTTATGAGGAACTAAAAAGGCAGCCTCCTTAATCTTAGATCTTTGCAGAGCTGGTACCTTACAGCTGCAAACTCTGCTGAAGAGGAAGCCTTTCACAAGGACAGCGAGGTTACTGCTTATAATTTTTTCTTAGTTGTTTGGGAAGAGTAGGCCTGGAGTGTACCAAAACAAAAGCACACTCTAAAGTGAAATGCCTGCTCATTCAGCTCCCAGCAAACCAAGAGAACAAAGCATGCTCACGTGCTTTCAGACTGAAAAAAAGTGCTTATTGCTTTAATTATGGTTTTCCATAAATATCAACATGTAAAACAAACATTTACATTTTATTATCCCTTTATTTACTTTTCTCCTCTCTCTCTGTCTCTATCTCCCTCTGCCTGTCTCTGCCTCTCTCTCCTGCATCCTAGGCTAGTCTTGTGTTACTCTGTGGCCGAGGATTGCCCTGAAATTCTCCTGCTCACTTGCCTCCACCTCCCTAGGCTAGGATCCCAGGGATGCACCACCATGCCCAGCGTCTGCAGTTGCTCTTAGCTGTAGACAGTGCCCTTGGGCTGAGCTGGGTTATTTCTGTATTTGCTACCTAGGGTCACAGTCAGGTTTTTGTAATGAACCATCAAACACCATGCTGGACAGAAAAATATCCCAGAGTTCTTAATTTTACTAATGAAAGTGATGTCAGGTGGGCAGAAAACAGTGTTGCACATGGAGTGTGTGTGTGTGTGTGTGTGTGTGTGTGTGTGTTGGACATACCTGACATAGTATACCTGTAAAGCTCATAGTTCTACCTTGGATACACCTCCTTTTACTTGCTTGAGACATGGTCTCCTGCTCTCTTGCTATCTATACCATGTGACCTGGTCAGAAACTTGTGGGGAGTAGGCTGTCTTTGCCTCCCCATCTCTCTGACTTCACATTGAGGAGCTTTGGCATTACAGACCAATGCTATCTCAGTGCCCAGCTTCAGTGACCTCTAGAGATTCTACTTCAAGTCTTCAGGCTTGCTCAGAAAGCTCTTTACTTCCTGAGCCATTTCCCTAGACCTCACCCCAATGTTTGCCATTCTTCATTTAGCCGTCCATTTTTTATGTGTGTGCCCTTGGAATCAGACCCAGGGTATGTGCATGCTAATGACACATGGTACCTCTGAGATGCATCCTCACCCTTGGCATAGGACTGAGAAACATACGTGGCCATTAAATTTGGACTTTTCTTACCTACAATCAAGTCCTGCACATGTACAACCATGGTGTTTTAATATCTCGATGGGATCACAGACTTGTGTCCCTGATGTGGGGGCTGATATTTGTTAGTCAGTAACTAACACTCACTGCTCTCATTCTTTCCAAACCTGAGAACCTGTTGTATGTGTATTGTCTTTATTGTCTTTCTGAAAAATAGATAATTCCATGGCTCGCCCAGTGATGTGCATACATTCCATGAGAAACTTAACTTCTTGTGATGAGGGCTGACATATGTGAGGAACACTCAGTATTCAACTTCCATGCTTTGCTTACAGGGATTATAACAGACACCATTAACTGACATTTACTACAAATAATTCCAGTTGAGTCTAAACTCAACCTATGACTGCCTGCCGCCGCTTTGCTGACAGTCGAATGAGCACCCTTGTAAATTATTTTGAATAGAATTAACAACATGGATTCTCAAGCCCACCAGACCTGCTTCAGCAGGTTTATTTTTCCTCATGGATTAACTGAATTCAGAAGCCCGGAGCTGTGACACTTTTGGACTTCCCTTACATTCCAGGTTTGGCTTAAGGCTAAATTGAAAGCATGTAATCTAAAACTAAATCCAGTCTCAGAAAAAAAAAATATTTACTGTTTTGGGGCCAATAACTCTGTATCAAGACACGATGCGGGTTATTTTGAGTAATGATGAGAGACTACTATAAAGTTGCTGGATAATGTATGTCAGAGATGCTAGCAGGACCCCGGCACCACAGTTGCCCATCCATGATTAAAAGCATCTGACTCATGTGTGCAGCATGTAGAGAGGCTTTCCCCCTTGTTAGTGTTCTCAGCATTGGCAGCAGTTACAGCTACAGCATTTTAAGAGGGTGAAGTTTTTTACACACACACACACACACACACACACACACACACACACACACGACAGAAAGGAAGAAAGGGAGCAAAAACAAAACAACACACACATACAAACATACACATACACACACATACACACACACACACACACACACACACGACAGAAAGGAAGAAAGGGAGCAAAAACAAAACAACACACACATACAAACATACACATACACACACATATACACACACACTAAAATAGGCCTTCAGAGGAAGCAGTATTCCTAAATGACATAACACTAAGATGTGTTCTTTTTGAAATCTGACAGAACCAGAGCCACAGAAAAAGTGGCCAAGCAGGCTATGTATGATGTTAAGGGACATAGGCCACTCTTGGCTAAGGATCTGAGATGCCTTCAGACCTAGAAAATGAAAAGGAGGAATTTTATGTAGGTTTTGATTTTTCCAAACAGAAATTTCTGTGAAATTCCATTGTCAAAGAAAAGAACAAACAAGGAGAGGCAGAGAGTTGTAGAAGTTCAGGTTAGTACAAAATTGCAAGGGAGCTGTGGGCTGCCTTTCCGTTCTAAAAATAAAGACATTCTGTCCAAAGAAGAAAAGTAACATGAACATATACTTAACGGGACCTCTGATAGATCAATATTACCCCAGCCTGCTTATAAACTCCTCTCTCTCTCTCTCTCTGTCATGAGTCCTCTGTCCCTCTCTTCTCTTCTTTAATTGTCTTAATAGGGTTTGCTAAAATAATTCTTAAAAAGCATTTTCAACATAGTAGACACACTGACCAAGGTAAGACTCTTAATAAGACATCTCCTTTTATATTCTTACCCCAAGAAAAATGTTTCCTCTCCTAGATGGAAATGCGTCCTTCTTCTCCCCATCTAAGTTCTAAGGACCGAGATTAAGATTGCCCTTGAACATTCTGTGACAAGTGAGCTTGTCGTGGCTGGAGGAATTCGCTGAGCTCAGGCTCTTCCGGAAAGGGTGCTGCCATTGTTTTTCAAGGTCCCCTTCAGTTCGTTAAAAACTTTATAACATAACGACGAAGACCAAACGGCTTCCCATCAGGCAATGGAGAGCACGCTGGTCATGTTTCCGCCTCCCCCAGCCTGACTTTCTCTGGGTTCAGGGGCAGTACCTGCTCAGATTCTATACGAATCCTAAGCCTCACAGTCACTGTGAGCAGAAAAGGGCAATAATTATGCCGCATTTGATCCATATCAAAGCAGTATCGATTTACATAAAGTAAAGCATACAAGGCGGTGTTGCCTTCGCCCTACCGCTCTACTTTCGGAGAGTTCTCTCTGCACACTGTGCTGGAATACCAAACCTTCAAGTTGAAATTTGTGATGTTAAACAAACCATGCCAGTCATTCAACTTTTTAATTAAGGATGCAGTGTTCCATTCCTTTTCAGACATTAAAATTCAGGTGCAGTCATTAATCTTTCTAAACGAATTCACCTGTGGCTAATACTGATGTATTTTCTATGAGGCTTGTCATGGGTTGCCGCTCGCATAACCACTCCACAGTTAATTACACAGGGGATTATCGTTAGTGTCATGAAGATAAAACCCCCTAGCAGCCTTGGAGAGACGCTTCCCGTTCTTTCTCTTCCCCTCCCCTCTTTTTTTTTTGGAGCAATGCCCTACTTCATTTTTGTAGTGAAGAATAACACCATCGAGAGTTTGTTTCAGTGGCAAGATGAAGATATAGCTTGGGGAATTAGGTAAAAGGTGAGCACGAGTATGCACTGGAAAATTGTGCTTTTACAAACATGCCTTTGCAGTCCGGGTCCCAAAGTCAGGATGAACTTCAAGGGATACCGGTGTCATGCACTGCTTTAGGCTTAGGTCCTTTGATTATATATATATATATATATTTTTTTTTTCTCCTGAATTTGTGAAGCAAATGTTGCTGTCATACATGCCAGAATCCAGGACATTAAAGAGAGACCTTTGTCATCTTTAGGAAACTTTTTGGGACAGACAGGGAGCACCTAAAATGTGCAGGAAAAGACAAAGATGAAGGCATGTCATAGTCTAACACTCCTAACAACTGTGGTCCAAACCAACCTCCCAAGCAGAACAGGAAATTCCATGAACGTGCTTATGCTAGCAATTTAGATTAACCATAGGTGGCAATTCTACATTATGAGAGAAAGGAAATAGAAATGATTCTCTTTTCATGATTATCAATCACAATGCATACACCTTACGCATATACTAATTGGACTTAGTTTAGCTGATATTTTTCTCTGGGGATTGTTATTTACAGCAGAGTTGTATAGTCTCAGAAAACAATGAGAAAGGTTTAAAAATGTAGGTGATGTTGAAGGAAAATATAGAAAACATACAAGCTTCAGTTCAAGATAGTTTAAAATCACCTTAATAAATGAAAAGTTTTAATTAAGGAGACTGAAAAGCCATATAAAACTATAAAATAAAAGAAACAATGAAAAAATTCTCAAATAGTTGTTACTGAAAGAATAGAAGTATTTTTTCACCAAATCATCTAACCTAGTTTAAATAGATTTCAAACCTGTTAATGGAACATGGAAAAATATAATTCCTAATGTATTTTTTATAAAAATGGTTAAGTTTGCATATAAAATAGGCTTAGGATAAAATAATGTAGCTTAGAAGTATATTGAGGAATAAAAATTAAATTTTTTTCTATAAAAAATTACATTGGTATAAAATGCAAGTACTTGCCTGAATACGTCCACTTTTATCTTGTGGTCTGCATCAAGAAGGGACAGCCATGTCTCTAGGTATATATGAAGAAATGAAAATTTCTTATCTATTTTAGATTTATCTTACTTTATGTGTATGAATGCTTTGTCTGCATGCATATCTCTGTGTACCACATTTATGCATGGTCTCCATGGAGATCAGAACCCCAGAAATGTCAATGGTTGAGAACTATTATGCAGGTGCTGGGAATTGAACCCAGGTCCTCTGCAGGAGCAACAAGTGCTCTCACCCACTGAGCCATCTCTCCAGTGCAGGGAATGACATATCTAAAAAGAAAAAACTTAGGAGATAATCAATAGGTCTCTTCATAAACAGCTTTCCTTTGGTCTCAAGTAAACTGAATGCTAGAACTAATAAGAAGTTTAAAATGCAGTAGGTCAGTATTTTCCATGATGCTTCTAGTTCCTTGTATTAAAAGTTCAATGTGGAAACGTTTGACTGTTGCGATCTTTTCACAGCTCACATGCACATGTATGAAAGGATGGGTTTTTGTTTGTGCTTTTAGCCCCTAATGATGTATGATCACATCAATCCTCAGACTGTTTGATTTATGCTCGCAGTTCCATTTAAATTGGTTGTAACAAAAACAGTGATAGCTGAGAGAGATGGGGCCTAGTGTGGACACTCACTGACTGGCCTCATTGAGTTGTTGGGAATAAAATGCCACACCTGCTCCACCAGATCTGCCACCCACACCTGTCCCACGTGATCCCTCTAAACACAACTGCCCCACTCGATCCCTATACCCACACCTGCCCCTCGGGATCCCTATACTCATATCTGCCCCATTATATCCCTGCACCTACACCTGCCCCACGTGATCCCTCCATCATTAGTGTGCTTCAGTGCTACCTTGCACTGTGATGGGACCGTGCTGACACAGGCCCTGGGATAGGAGGTGTTCTTCCTGCTACACAGCAGACATATAGAGACAAATATATTTACAATAGTAAATATATTTCAATAGTTTAGGCTGCATTTGTAACCTATGATTGGGAAGTTTCTGGGAAAGAGCTGAAATCACAGATTATTGATAAGATATTTTCTGGTGAAATGTCTGGGCCATTCTAGTTAATACTGATCCGTAATATTGCAGAGTCTTTTAAGCGTTGACCTTCTCCTAATGAGTAAAGATGGCCACATTGATTGACTGTGATTATTTGGAAATATTGATGAATATCTGTTGTACTGAAGCCTAGGTTTTTAGGGAAGTGTACTGTGCTACTCAACTGTGGTTTTACTGACTCCCTACAACGTTATCTTAAAGATCACCAGCATCTCTCTAGTAAAATCATATATGTAATATTTGAGACTAGTCCTATAAATAAATTGTGATTGTGAAAATTTTAGAAAGTAAAATACTGTTTTGAAACACTTATTTTATTTTCTTGAGTTTTGTTCAAATAGCTAATATCGGACCAAAAACCAAACAAACAACATCTTTTATTTTTTACTTGCATATTTCTATGTAAACCTTACTCTGATTCTTTAAATAAAAGAAGTAGGTACGGCTCTTGTTTCTAAAATCTGCTCAGGCCAAGCAATATTTACAATTGCAAATGCAAGTTCCGCAAGATTAATTTCAAGCCATACATAAAGATAATTTAGAATATGGCCTTTCTGTCTTCTCTTAGCTTCGATTTTAATAATATTCCAGAAACCGAATAAACCTACAGGACTGAATTGGCTGACGGCTCTTAAATTCAACAACATTTAATATGAGTTCAAACTCATTTATCAAAAAAATGAGTTTAGCATTGAGAAGTTAATAAGATTATGACTGGCCTTAACAGGAGCTGCCTTTATCATAATGTTGTTTGAAAAAAATCTGTTTATGTTACTTAATGTGCATCTATGTGTATTATATATGTTACACTTGTGTGTGTATGTGTGTGTGTATGTGTGTGCACGCGCATGTGCATGTATGGTGTGTGGATGTTATATATCTCCTGTGCCTGCTGTACATGTGGAAGCCAGGAGAGGGTCTGAATTCCCCTTGAGCTGGTGTTACAGGTAGTTGTGAGTGCCACGTGGGTGCTGGACACTGAATCTGGATCCATTGCAAGAACAGTATGCACCGTTAACCACCAAGATGTCGTACAAGCCCCTTATGATATCCTTAGACAGTTTTTCTCACCACCTAGTCTTAAACTTGTAATTCACGATACTAGATGTCTTTGCTCATCAACTTGAAAAGGTACTTCTTACTCACCCTCTTGTATCCACCACAGTAATAACACCCCATCTACGCCTTCCATGCTGGTTCTACATCATAGACATATGCTGTTTCCCTCATAGTCCTATACCCTGACTTTGGTTTTATTGCAGACAGCTTGCAAACCTACTGACAGGATGCAGGATGAACATACCTTGCTTTATGGGATGAGATGATTCACTCGCAAGGCTAATGGACCATCTGCAATGCAAATCTGTGACCATCCTAATAGCTCTGTCAGTAGACCTGTGCCATTGCTCAGAACTGCTCTTAGTTCCACTACATACTTTCCTAGTCATGGTTAACTTCAAGTATCATTGACACAGGAAGTATCCAAAGGTGGGGAAAGCAGAGCCAGATGTGTGGCCATTTACATACCACGGGATAGTGTTGGATCACAAGGGAACTGGTCTTGCACAAAATCCCAGGGAGACAAGGTGTGCTGCAAGCCCACGTTGCCGTTCTGGATACCTGTTCAGTCACTGTTCACGCGGATCCTGACACCAGGCTACATGTCTGCTATGAAAGCCTTCGTTTTTTTCATTTAGAAGTCCGGACACACGCCTTGGCGAGAGTGTTTACATGGTGTCCTAGTCTAACAAGCGTGGGATAAGCTCTGAAGTCAGAAGCACATTTCACAGAGAACAGGCTTGCCTTTTTATCCCAGAGTATTAGGGTTGAGAGCCCAGCAGGATTCATCTACCCTACAAAAGCGTCCCCATGCTGCTGACTGTGTGTGCCTAGCAGGGACACCCACAAGTTGTGTTCTCTCACCGAGTGACATTTTCTAGCTGTTCACTTTATATTTGTCATATGTATGCAAATTGTCCCATGGAACGAAAGCTGGGTCAGTTTGGGCATCACTAATCTCATTAGTGTGATGACTCTACAAACACACAACAACAAGAGAAAGTAACTGGTAAGCCCCTGGCATGTGCACACCACGCTCAGCAGGCACATCATTGAAACACGAACTTCACCAGCTTCAAAGAAAGGCAGCAGGAAGCAGCTCCAGTCTGACTCCTCACTCTCTGCTGCACACGGAAGGAGGTCTGACAGGCCCGCTACCCTAAAGAGCCATGAGTGCGAGGTTAAGCGCATCTTACCTGTGCCTTTCAAATCCAGGAGCATCTTTGTTCTTTGAGATGGGAGAGAGGGAGTTCTGTCTGTCCATTGCAAATTTTTGTATTGCCCTGCATTCCCTTAAATACTTAGAATATGACTTCTCATACTTCAAGTGGAAGTCTTTAGAGACCCAGTGGCATTGTTGCCATTATGAGGCATGTGACATGCTAATCATAACAGTTATCATTTGATTAGCAGTTTGACATGGACATTGTTGTTGTTTTAGTTCATGATGAAGTGGTCAGAGTGGCAGGTGAATTCTGCTACATTTTAAAATGTCAATTATCAGTCTCGAGTAATTAGAATTATTCTTACAGATAACCAGAGAGTTCACAACCTATGCTATATAGTGTGTGGAACTGTCCAATTGTGTTAAAGAAAATGAAGTGGGATGGTCAATTCCTAAAATAAATATAACTCTTGAAAACGAACAAAAATGATTTTATGTTTCTTTTGGGACATTTATGTTGATATGGGTACGCATGTACAGATAGATGTGTGTGCATGTGTGTGTTCAAGTGTGGAGGTCAGATGTCAGCATTACTTCAGGATTTTTTATATGTGTCCTAGGATAAAACTCATGTCACTGACTGTGTTTGTATGGAAAGTACTTAACTGACTGAGTTATCTCAAGTCCCTGTGTAATTATTTCTTCATGGAAGCACAGATGTATTCGATATACATCAAATATATACATATATATATATATATATATTTGATTTCCCTATACAATAATAAATCATTATGTATATTTTAGAAAATATTGTTAATAATAATTTCAAGTGTCTCTTGTATGAAATTTATGAGCTGAATAACATTTATCCTATAGGGTCCTTTCTATCACAAGCTTTCTTCCTTGAAAAACTAGAATATTTCTTTGTAATGGTTAGAGTTATATATCAACAAAGAGACGTTGTTCTGTGGTTAGCAGGGAGCTTAGAGCTAATTTTGGTGTTTGCCCACAGCATCTGTACAAGCTCTGTCCATAGTTTACTACTCTCTTCCCTGATTCATAGACTTCAGTTCTTGTAGATTTGTGCTAGGCAGGCAATCAAACACAATTAAAATAGAAGATATGTTTCTGAGAAAGTTTGTCTACCATCTGAGTGTTAATTAAGTGGAAAGGGGGTTTCAGGTTGCTTTGATCGAGGATGTCACGTGCTGAACTCATAAAGTGTTTAAAGGCTGTGACAGGCTTGCTTGGTTGGGCAATAGCTGGGTATTAAGGATTGACTAGAATGAGTCCAGGGGGTGGGTTATTACAGTCATCTCAGTACAGAATAGTGAAAGCCGTGGTCTTCAGAATGGCAGGATGATACCTCTGTCTCTAGGTGCTGGTCCCCTGATGGTCATTACCACCGTGTCACTTCTGATGCATCTGGAGGGAACTAAACTAATTTTTTTTAAGGGTTGTCACCTCTTTGTGGAAAAGTTTTTCATCAGTCTAGGTTGAGCATGTTGCTGTTAGCAAGAGAGAGGAGGTGAGGATATCTGATTACATTGAGACAGGTTGTCTCTGTCCCAGGCAGAGAAAAGGCACTCACTAGCAATAGGCATGAGAAGGCGTGGGACTCTTACAATTCCAGACAACATCATCAAGTCCAAAGCAAAGCATCGAGGACTAAACATTTCAAAACTATTTTTAAGCTTTGACCTTATTCTTAAAACATCTTTTAATACTAAAGACTGATTTAATGAAAGACTATATGCTATCAGAGTCACCATGGAAGAACTATTGTCAAAAAGTTCAGTCAAGGCTTTCTGAAGGCCTTAGAACCTGAGGGGATGTTAGAAGAGAAAATTCGTCATGGGAGAGGGGAGAGGAGCATGAGAGGATAATGAAGCAAACATCATCAAAGTGCAATATACGCACACATGAAAAATGGTTATGAAACCCACTATTTTGTACATTTGATGTTGCACATAAAATACACGAAGAGAAAACCCCAGGAGAGTATGGAAACTCGATGTAAGATGCCAAAGAACACCTTAGATGAGTGATAGAGAAATTAAGCTGATTTTATTAAAAGCATTATTTTCAAGACTTGTGTTAAACTCTTAGTGCAGTAGAGGATGTCATAGTACAGGCTACAGGTGCATTTTGGGGAGGGTTACTGAGGTGCGGAGGTGGCACTGATGATAACTGGAAAGGCTGGGTGGACCACATGAGAGCACTGTTCAGAAACAGCCTTCTGCAGACACAGCCCACTCACTATTCACAAGGTTTCAACAGTTGGAGTTTAAACCAGACACAACCCAAAACACCTCTGAAGGTTTAACAGCCAAGCAATGGCAGTCATTAAGATAACCAACAGTTTGAAGACCCTCTCAACTTTTCAGTTTTATGTTATGCCTGTGTGCTGCTGGCCTGTAATCATTGCTTTTATCCCCTTTGCTTTTCATTAGCAGTCCACGGCCAAAATCTACAAACAAATTTAATATAATTGATGGCAGTTAAAAATCGCTCGGCTCACCTTGACGATAATGCTTACCCTCACGATGAGAGCTGTGGGCCTCACTCCCAGGAGCTACGACAAGGATTCACGCTCTGGGGTCTGAACTTGCCTTTTTCTCTAACACGTTTGCCTTTTCATCAGCACAAGTTATTTTCAGAAAATGACTTGAACCCTTTACTGAAAGATAACGATATGTTTGGGGAAGTACTGATTTTTAAATGTATTAAAAAAGGAAAACATTCCTAGCTCTAAAGTGTGTATTCAATCAAAGGCTTGACATGAAAGGTTAATGGTCTTTCCTGGCTTGTGTCTCTTGCGGTAAGCTTTTCTATGCATCGACCAGATCTGAATGACACGTCTTTGGGAATATGACAGGGACACACTCAGAGACATTTAGACATTAACTACCTGATGGCTGTATAACTGTGATTCTGAAGGTATCAGCAATCTAACTTGCTTTCTCCCTGAAAGATGTGCTCTTTATTCTGATTAGATAGCTAATTCATTTGGCAATATAACTCCATCAATTTTGAAGGACAACGTATCATTCCTGTAGTATGGCCATGGTTTTAAAGAATTTGGTAGAACATTTCTCTCATTTAACTTCTTTTGAAAGAACTAGCCTACAGTTTAATAATCATTATAAACAAATTATTCCTACATTTGCTCTCTAAATGTAGTGCGTAGGCACATAAAATGTGTTAAATAAGAGGTATTTTATCAAACTTTCAAAGCTCTCAAGGTGATAAATACTACAATTTTAACCACAGTATAAAATATTGCTTGAATACAGATAATATTTCTAAAGACACCAAGAATGTGAAACTCAAGGCTGTCTTTTAAAGGGGAAGAATATTTAAGTCACTTATTAATTAGCACCTAGTTTTTCTTAAGGTAATTTGTGGGTTTGTAATTCAAAATTTGTAAATGGAGTCTGCGTCTTCTCTTGAAAATATGAGATGGGAGGAACTTTAGAGTTTTGTTATATTGAAAATAGTGTAGCTTATGCTAACATATTTGGGGAAAATAATCTTGTAAAAAGTAAGAAGGAACCAAAAGGATGATAAAAGACCTGTAATGTTGGACAAACAATTCTATTTAGTGACATTAATTTTCTCTTAGTCAAAACAACAGCTCTTGTGATTTTTTTTTCGCCAGTACTACATAATGTCTGCATTAAGTCAAAGGCTTAACATGAAACCTAGATAATTGTTCCTGTCTGTCCTGTCTTACTTGGCAAGAGGACATGACTGAGCAGACAGGAAGGTTAAGACCGCGTCATGGAAACTTGACCTAAGGATTATACTGATTATATTGATTTGTATTATGGACTGACAGAAGGTGTTGTGGAGATGCACAGTCGACCTTTGACACTCCGTAGCAAATGCTTTAAGTAAGAAAGTGATTGAGAGTAATGTGTTACTGCCAAGAGAAAGTGCCCAGGCATTCATAGAATGTAAGACTCAGGTCTGAGTTTTCCTTTTCTGAGAGAGTGACTAGCTTGGGAATTGCTCTTTGATGTCTCTCACAGGAAGTAATTTGGATTAAGCTTAGCAAAGGGCAGAACTTCTTGAAATACTTAACATTTTTGTAATTACTTCTTTAATTATTTTAGAAAAATATGGTGAATTGTATTAGCACACTTTTTAATTTGGCTCATTTATAAAATCTTGTGTTTGTTTTTTTTGCAAAGTGTGTGGGGACTACTTCCCATGCAGAGCGGTCCTATCTGCATGTTTCCTGTATATGTCTCAACTGATATCAACAGGAACCATTTATGCAATCCATACTCACCAAGTGTTCGTTACAAGGAAGGCATTGTGCTAGTGGGGTGTGAGAGGAAACTATTTATATCATTAGGACGATTTCCAATTTGCAACATTTTGCTCTGAGTTTTCCGTTGATTTCATTTCCTCGATCTGGCAAACACGGCAAGCTGAGCTTAGTAAACCGCAAAATGAAAAGATTGACTGACAATGTGATCTAACCCTTGGAATTTACCAGAAAAGGTCAGTCAATTAAGAAGTTAAGTGGAAATCAAAAGAAGCTACAACCTTTTGTTCTGGCAAGGTATTAGTTGAGTAAACTCAAGTTAATTCTTCAACGTCACAGTGACTAACGTGTTCTGAGCAGTGATCCTACCAGCCTTGAACTTGCAGCGTCACTCAGAAAGCTCAGTTCCCACCCAACTCTTCCGCCTGTGAAACTCTGCAGACCCTCCCCTGGTGCCTACAATATTTCTAAATCTTCAGATATTGGAGATAAGAAAGGCTGCTATGATTGATGCTTAATTGACCAACTGTTAAACACAGTTAAGTGAATTACTTGTGATAACATTTGTTTGGTTACAACCATTATTACTTTGTTGAAACTGTGACACAACTGTGTGCATGTTTCAAATACTAAAAGTAAACAAAGCAACCCCCTCAAAACCCCAAAAAACAAAACACAACAAAAAAAATCCTAGTTAAAAAACACACAGTATTTTTTATTGTAGCACACCTATTACAAATTTAAAAATATACTGTTTAGTCTAAATATGTTCATGTGAAATATCTCTAAATTTATTTTGATTATAAAAAAGTTATATGCATTATAAAGTTTGAAATACTAAGTGTGTATGTGTGTGTGTGTGTGTGTGTGGTATGTATATGTGTGTGTGTCTGTGTGTAAGCAGTTATATATTTGCAGACATATAATGTAAATGCTCTCCAAAGCTCTTCCTTTTGGAGGATACATACAAGAGTATGAATAGATTTCATAAGATCTTCTAAAAGTGATTTCTCGATATCTTTAAATATTACACAAAATTGATTCAGCGTCCCCACACTGAATACTTCTGCATTAGAATTTAGTGTTTCTGATCCACAAATTCCCACATGGCATAATTTTATACAATAACTTTATGTTTGTTTCACCTCTAAATAACTATTTTTTCCCACTGTCAGGTGGCACACTGCAATTAAATTCTATAAATAAATGAAAATCTGGCACTGTACAGCCAAGCGCAGGCCCTGCATTGTAGTGAACTGCTTCCCTGGATCATGGTTTAAGCTCCCTTAATTACTATGTTTGATTTTTAAGGAATTTAAACAGATGCCAGAGAACACTAGGCTGGAAACACAGTCTTCTTCTCTTTATATGCAGGAGGACTGCCTGCAGGACCAGAAGGTGACGTGAAGTCCTGTGGCTACAGAGGGGGCTTCTTCATCTCTGACAATTAGGAGCTGTGTCATTTTAGACAAATGATTTCTCTCTGCCTTATTCCCCTCATTTGTAAAATGGGAAATGACCAGGAAAAAAAATCAAATAATCCCCAATGCTTGTAAGTAGAAAGCAATGGGGAATTGGTCTGTGAGTTCACATTTCCAGTCTGTCCAGTGCTCACCTGTTTCAATGTTTCAAAACTCATTGTCTGCAAGTTTCCATCTTCGTTATATTTGATACCTAGAAAAGGGAGGTTTTTTATGCCCTTGTTTTTTTTTGTTGTTGTTGTTTTGTTTAACTTAGCAGTTTACTTTTTGGTACAAGTTGGCAAGTTGAATGCTGCTAGAGAGTGGCAAAATGAAAAATTATAAAAAAAAAACAAAACCACATGACTTTTAAAAAGAAAAACCTGTTAGAAGAACAAGGTCATGAACTTGCTTTTTTTTTCTTTGTGTGTTCAATAAAGGCATGGATATAAAAAGTAACTTTCATCTTTCAGAAAAGACTTATTTTATTTAATTTTTATGCAATATAAAAATTATCCAATTAACATTAAATTAAATGATTAAACATTTATTTACATTTAGGAAACAGAAATACCATTATAATTAAAAAACATATATTAAATAACTCTATACCCCTAGTATATTAGTAGGTGTTTTTCATTGCAAAATTAAACAATTGGTCCTTTAACTTCAAAAGCCTAGAAGTCAGACCAACACTGATGCTAACAAATATTTAAACAACTTAGAAACAACTGAGAAAATATAGACCTAAAGCTAGTAAAACAAAGTCCTTATTTGAAGTACAAACTGGTGGATTAAACATTATTTATTCTGAGAGTTGATCCTATTGCTTGCCATTTGCTGGGTATCACTGTGAGCTGTGTGTACCCTTGGGGTTCAAGAGTTTACCAGGCTTCTTTGACCTAGGTTAAAGCTTTTCACAAGGTTCTTCCTCCAGCCTCCATCTCTCCTGACCCAGAACAGGATTGCTGTGAGAGAGAGCGTGCGCGCGCACACACACACACACACACACACACACACACACACACACACACACACACCCTTGTTCCTTCCTTCCATTCCCTGTTCTTGATTTTCGCCTCTTGAATGTTAGTCAACTGTGATCCTTAGTGGATTCATTTAAGCTTTGTTCACCAGTTTCCAGAAGTCCATCCACTCACTGTAACTCTAACCCCATGTTTTATCACTAAGTAGTAATATATTCTTTAAGCTAATTTTAGATCTGCTCCATGTTTGCCTTAAAACATTTCTATTAATCCCACAGACCTATTCATGCAGACCCATAGAACAATCTCAAAGGTTACAAACCCTCTAGTTTCTGTCGATTTTGTCTTATACCCTTGAACTTCAAAATGATAAAAAGTGTACAAAATGTTAAAAAGTGTATACACACTATAAGCCTACAGATCATAAATGAAGTTATTCAGAAAGTCTATATTCCAATTATTCACTTCTTTGTCCAGATCAGACAAAAGTATTCTGGCAACTTTCTGATCTGATTTTCTGTTTCATTGTTAACAAGAATATGAGTCTTCTCTAGTCTCCAATGCAGGTGTAAGAACAAAATTACAGCCAGGGCTTAAAATTCAGTCATAGACCACTGTGGTTTTTTTTATGTGGATACAACGGTATCAAAATTAAACAGTGTGACCACCGTGTGGCTTCTTGCCTACTTTACCCCTTTCTCTTCTTGGCATTGTTAGTGTTAACAAGCCATCCACGGGCTTGGGATATTCTCAGCCATAGACCTTGAAGCCTCAGTAGGTCAGCAGGGTCTCTAAGGTTGTATCATGTAAAAGTCAAGTAATTAAATACTGATTACTTACTGTTTAAGAAAAAAAAAAATAGATGGCTGGGAAAAGTTGGATTCCAAAGGTCTCATTTCACAGAGAAGGTTTCGGTGAAGATTAAGCTGTTAGCCCTTAAATTACATTCTGCTTCAGGAGTGGCTGTGTGTGCCACAGTTGTTTCTCGGTCCGCTGCCCCTTGCTCCCCGAGTTATGTCCGCGGTTAGCATGAAGAAAAACGCTAGAGATGAAGGACGTACTACAGCTACTTTTCTTGCTGAAAGTCATCTCTGCGTCTGTCCCTCATCATCACCACCCCCTGCCTCCCCTGGCTGGGATGGGAGTACTTCCCACTTTTTGGTTAGGAACAGGAGTCCCTTAGCAGGATTTGTCACAGCATTTGTTAGAAGGTGTTTCTTCGGATTACCACCAACCGTCTCTTCACAAGCATATGGATAAGGTTCCTTAAATATTCATCTGTCAGGGGTTGAGTTGACTTTAGCTTTGTCTGAGATGCTCACTTGGTGATGGGAGATGATCTGAAGATGTACCCCTGAGTCTTTCTTGCCACGTGACTATCACAGAGTGTTGGTCCACGGATCTACGTGCTGTAAGGCAATCAACCCACATGGCCCTTGGATGTAAGAGGTGCAGTAAAATGAGATATTGGCTGCCCCGCCCCCTGGCCGTCCGTCCATCCGTGCGTGTGTGTGTGTGTGTGTGTGTGTGTGTGTGTGTATTTTCAGTACCTATTAGAGACCACAAGAGGGTATCAGCTTCTGATAGTATTGGGAATTGAACTCTGGTCCTCTGGAAGAACAGAGAGCACCAGCAAGCCCCTTAAATCCCCAAGCCATCTCTCTAGCCCCATCGACTTCTCTCGAGGCTATTTTACCCTAAAGGCATTGCTTTATTGATCATTATAATGTGTGTACTAAGTTAAAAACTGGAATAAAGTGAGTATAGAAACAGCTGTCTATGTTGTGGTTTATTGCTGTTGTGTAAACACACTGTACCTAACAGTGTGCACCGTCTGTTTACACAACCTGCAGTCCAGTAGGTTGTTTGTGTCAGCAGTACCACGAGCAAGTATGGGAAGTGTTGTGACATCACATTGTGACTTCTATTACATCGCTGGGCTACTGCAATCTTCCAGCTCATTTTAATCGTCCAAGACTGCTGATAGATAGAGAGTTCAGTTTCAGAAGTGCAGCTGTGCAGACCATGCCTCTACTTCCTTCCTAAGGAAGGGGTTCCAGTTTTTGGTGGTGAGACTCTGCTTGGCTTATTATAGTCTGTTGAAATCTGTGCATACCTGAAGGTATCCCCACAGCTAGTGTGCGGAAACGCCAGTGCGTTGGATACTATGGAGGAATTTTCTGGAGAAAAGACTAAAGGGCAGATCAGTTCCGAATCATGCATGAGATTCTTAATAATTAAACATGCTTGAAGATCCTGCTGGGAAATTTGCTGAAGTTGAAAGTAGAATTTAGATCCCTAAACAGGCTATATTAAAATTTCAGGCTTTTCCCAGATACCACCTTGATAGTGCCTTTCTAAGCTGATAAATAGAAATTATATATACTTATCACATGCAGTATGATGCATTGAAATATGTACATGTTATGAAATAGCTTAGTTAGACAATTAGTTGGTATCCTTACTTAGTCATCGAGCTCAGGAGTGAGAAAGTTTAAAATCTACTCTTGGGATTTTTGAATCTGATGAGTCATTGTTTATTGAGAAAGCTATGCTTTACAGGAGTGCATTGAAGTCATCCAACCAACCAGGTTAAAATAGTGTATCCCTTGGACAGTCTCTCCCTATTAGACCACCCCACAGCCTCTGGTAATCACAGTCATGAATTTAATCCTTTTGAATAGTCATGTGCTATTCTCCTGCAGCTGAATTACTTTACCCTGTACTCTCCTACAGGCCTCTCCAGGCTGCGATTTTCTTCTTTTTCAGAGCTGAGTAGTATTTCATTATACACAGAGGTACAGACATACATCATGTCTCCTTCATTCACTCATCTGGCCCTGGAAATGGTTGATCCAGGTCTCATTTATTGTAGGTAGCACCACAGTGAATGTTTGAGGGGCACAAGGATCTTTAACACACTGGCTTATTCCTTCTGGCCATTTACACTGAAGTGGGACTGCTAGTTGATATCGTGGTTGTGTATTTTTAGCATTTAGAGAAAGCTATACAGTGTTTTCCATGATGACTTTCTCTATGTATCTCTAATAACTATTCTAAACCTTGCGCCTAGCCAGGTCTGTGAGGTTTTGATATGGATTTTCTATATGATTAGAGAACAAGGTGTTTTCCTGTACCTGTTTGACATCTTAATGTCTTTTTAAAAATAGGAAATGGTTATTTTTGCCTTTGCCCACTTCAGACTTGTTTCCCATTTCCTGGTTACCAAGCTGTTAGAATTCCTTGAGTATTTTGGATGCTAAACCCCTTTTTAGATAATTAACAAGTCGTTAACAAATCCTCATCCCATTCCACAGATGGTCTCTCCACTTTCTTGACAGTTTCCTTGACTGAACAGAGTTCAGTTCTAGTTCACATACCTCTGTGACGTTTGGTTGTTAGGCTCACTTACCTGAGAAATGCTGAAAATAATAATGTAGTCAAAGATGATTTGGTGAGATGGCTCGGCAGGTAAATGTGTTTTGTGGGCCAGCCTGATGAGCTGAATTCTATCCACAGGAACCCACATAGCAGAAGGAGAAAGTTAACTTAATTTTTATTGGTTATTTTACATATT
Source organism: Mus caroli (assembly GCF_978045245.1). NCBI lineage: Eukaryota > Metazoa > Chordata > Mammalia > Rodentia > Muridae > Mus > Mus caroli. The sequence goes on along the minus strand of NW_028227258.1, from coordinate 10,472,588 downwards.
TACATTTTAAATGTTATCTCCCTTCCCAGTTTCTCCTCCACAAACCCCCTATCCACTCCCCTGGTTCTCGGAGGGTGTTTCCCTACCCACCTACCCACCTACTCTGGCCTCAGCACCCTAGCATTCCCCTACCCTGCTCAAGCCTCTACAGGACCTCCTATTGATGCCAGATAAGACCATCCTCTGCTCCATATGTGTCTGGAGCCATGGTTCCCTCCGGGTGACTCTTTGGTTGGTGGCTTAGGTCCTGGGAGATCTGGGGGATCTGGATGGTTGATATTGTTGGGGTTGCAAATCCCTTCAGAGAGATAACTTTTAAAAGTTGTGTTCTGTTTCATACATTCTCTTGTGTGTGTGTGTGTGTGTGTGTGTGTGTGTGTGTGTGAGAGAGAGAGAGAGAGAGAGAGAGAGAGAGAGAGAGAGAGAGAGAGAGAGAGAGAGATTATTTTTAGAAAAATTAGTTTCATGGACTTTGGCAGATGAACTGAAATCCATTTTTATCAAATTAAAAGCATAAATATAAGCTTGGAAAATAATATTTTTAAAAACCGATATTTGATGACAAAACAATACTAAGTACTTCATAATGTGTTTATGAGTCTAAGTTTGAACCTCTTTCTCTCTCCCTCCCCATCTAGCTTAGATTGATCTGGAACTCATGATCCCCTTGCCTCAGCTCCCTGAGTACTGGGATCATTAGCATGTACTACCACTGTTGCCATTATCTTCTGCATTTGTAGTAAGTTATAATGATATTGGTGAGGAGAATGCTTTCTAATGGCAAAGTGCATAATATTTAAGCAGCAGCATTTATGGAGCATAGATAAGAGAAGGGACTGGTGGAGAAGGGGGAAAAAGAAAGACAGGGAAGGTGGGAGAGGGGAGGCAAAGAGGCCGAGAAGATGCAAGGGAGAAGAAGGGAGAGGAAGGACAGGTAGGGAGAGGAGAGAAGGGAAAGGGGAGGGAAGTAGAGGACTGTTGTCACTGTTCATTCAGATGGTTTTCACAAAGAATTAACACCAATGTGCTCTGAGCCAATGGAATGAGTAAGAATTCTGAATCTTTACCTTGAAGAATGCCAGTCTAACCTCTGGACCCTTCCAGAGACTGTTTGGAGCAATTGTCCTGGCTGTCATAGGTGACAAGAAATGGAGATGTTGCTTTTGTGATGCATAGACATGCAACAGTATGGGAAGTAACACAACCCAGTTTCACCAGTGAAAACAGCATGGCTGTGGAGAGACTCACAGCAGATGGCTCCCTTGGAATTTCTTTGTCTGAGTTCACTTCCAGTAAAAAACAAACAAACAAACAAACAAACAAACACCCCAAAACAAATCAGCCATATAGGTGGGATCTCAGCTTCACAGAAGACAGAAAGAGTGGGCCAGAAGCTAGGACTCTGAATCCTTTCAGTCCTAGAGGATCCGTGTTAAAGATAGAAGTTACACTTGAGTTTATCAAGTAACTCAGGATATTTCTTGACTTATGTTTTATCACCTTATAATGGCTCAGAATATCTTCATTTGTTCCTGGAGTCAGTTTACGAAAGTTGTTAGCATGGTCAAGTAGCCCGTTGAACATACATAAAACCCTAAGGAGAGTTTTTCCTGTCAACACAGGTCTTCAGGCTTAGGAAGTCACTTAAATGTCACTTAGTAAGCATAATTGCTGATGAAGTCAGACTAGGAATTATTATTGGAGATTTGGCAGAAGCGTGAAGAACTCAAAGATATAGCTATGTGTTTTAAATGGCAATGATATTTGCCAACCCTATTTCGTTGAGTAAGGCAGAGTGGCTCAGAACGTGGTCACAATGTACAGATTACATGTTCTTTTATGACCAAAATTATTGTGAGACATTCTGTCTGAAAATATCTAAACCTTTTGAAGTTTTTTTTTAAAAAGTAATGATAACAAGGAACCTATCCCAAACTCATTCAAACCCTGAAGTATCAAGTTAGTCTGTAATCCAAGAGCTTAGAAATTACATTTGTTAAAATGTTTTCTTATACAGAGACTCAAAGATACAAGATTCACAATGATACTGAAAATGTACATGCCAGGTTAGAAAACAGAACAGTAATGTGGGCTGTTAGATGTAAATTTTGTGAACTGCATTGGTGAGAAACAAAGTGATATTTACTTTTCTTTCTTCATAAGAATCTCGGAGTATAATTATGGGCTCTAGTTTAGTCACAAAGGCTCCATTTAAAGCATCACAGATGAGTGACAGGAAAATATCTTCAAACCAGTTGTCACCCATGTTCTAGCAATTCACAATTTTTTTTTCTCTCACGTTTCCCAGCAGACACTTGCTTCTGTCCTGTTATCCACTACACCCCTTCCACCCTAGGAAGTAGGATGGTGAGAGGGTTGGGCTAAATCAAAGCTCTTCAGTTTCTAAAGTCAAGGCAAGCGTGAGAAGGCGTTAGTAGGAACTGTCTTTATAGGACACTGGCCTCAAGCAACGGATCCCCTCCCCTCAAAGAGTACAAAATAATTAGACTTTGCTAAAGTTGCCAATGTGATATTAGGACAGTCCTCACGTCAATACCATATCATGGCAGTTAATCCTTTCATAGATTATTATTGTGTATCCCTCCAGACAAAATCCACATGAAAATCTGGTTGCCATCATACCTAAAGTTATAGTTTTTGTCCTAAAATGTACCCGAGACTTTTCAATATTTAGAAGTCGTCTTTTTAGCCAGACTTATTTATGCCTGTCATTGAGGTCGGATATTTCTTTTCTTCCTTTTTTTTGTGCTTATATATTTTTTATACCTGCTGCCAGTGTTAATATTCTAATTTACAGCACATTAGAGATCCCTGAATTCTCTGTGCATCAAAAAACCAAAACAAAGAACCCTCTGAAACCCAAACCAAACTAAACCACCACCACCACCACCACCACCACCACCACCACCACCACCACCACCACCACCACCACCACCACCACCACCACCAACATGATGTTATGGATATCAGTGAGGTAACTGCATGGTGAAGAGGAGGGGTAGGACAGACAGCAGGACAGAGCTCAGCAAGCCCCAGGAAGAGCCCTGAGAAACAAGGGCTGTGAGAAATCAACTTTCTAGAATGTTCTCCAGAACACTTCCCTGTTGCACCACTGGATTCGTTGAAGAGTGGGTTGGGCGAGTGAAGCGGCTGCCTTTCAATGTTCCTTTACAGCTGGCGGGTTCACAGCGGTGCTGTTTTATTTATGGCTCTTGTTTGTAAATTACAAGTACCTTTTAAGGAGAGTGATTTCCTTAAGTCTTTAGAGTTCTTAGCAGTCGCTAATATTAAGATCTATTTTAGACTTCATGGGAAAGTATCTGCTTTTTGATAAGCTCTTTGCGTATAAAGATAGGAAAGAGCACAGGCTAGCCTCTCTTTGTAAGCTTGCGAAACACACATAAAAGGACCGAGCTGGTGAGATGGCTCAGTGTTTAAGACCATGGAAGCTCTCATGGAGGATCTGGGTTTGTTTTCTAGCACCTAAATATCTGCCCATAACCATCTGTAACTACATTTCTTGGGGATTTAATACCTTCTTATGGCCTCTGTAGGCACCAGGTCCACAAGTGGTGCAGTTACTTATGTCTCAGCAAATAAATTTAAGAAGTTTAAGAATCTATATTGAAATTAAGCATAGCTCTTCCCAAATAATGTTTAAAGTAACTTCTTCTTTAAATAACAGACTACATGAAATGGCCAAGCCGCATCGCCTGCAACCCGTGGGAAGGCTTCCCATAGTTCAGTTGTAAGATTTGATGTAGAGGAGTTATTACCATGGTAACTATTTTTCAGGCTAATAAAAGTGTAACAAATATGGACTTAAAAAAATATCAAATCAAATCAAATCCCCTCTGAATCTCCACCCAGACAGTAAATTTCCCTTCTGAGTAAAACAGTCATTGAAAAACTGCAACCCCTCGGAAGCACGGCTCCCTTTGTTATTGTAGCGAACACTTGTTCAGAGCCAGCCTCTGCTGCAGCACATCTTTAAAGCTTCCCTTCGGGGTAAATGTGAGATTTATCCTTGGTGCAGACAGGGAGGAGCGGGCACAGTCAATGTAAAATCCGTGGAATGCACATGCTTTTAAAATAGAATTTCTCTCCTAACCTAAGCTTAAATCATGGTTTATACAGAAGTACGTTTATTCTCCGTCCTTCTCAAGCAGATGAAACTTCAACACAGCACTGGTAATTTATAACCACTGGTGATAGGGGAAAAAAAAAACGTTGTTTTTCTCTGCCAGATTCTCTGAAAATTGCTTTCTAACTCTATCCTTTTTGGAGGTAACAGGGATCTAGTTACGATTACATGTAGATATTAGTACTCGTCTAGATAGTAAAGCCAAAGACATTAGAGATGAGGATTCACAGATTTTGTAAGGACATTTTGTAAGAAAAAATTTAACCTTTTCATTCCGCTAGCTAAATAATCCTTTCACTTCAGAAATACTGCCAGCCAAATATTATTCCATAAAAGAGTATGTGGTGCTCTGATTGGGTGAGAAGGGATAAAGGTGGAGTGTGAGACAGTCAATGTTCCACTTGAGTGCATACTTGAAGACAGTGACTAGTCACCGACTCACTGCCACTGGCCGTTTGTTTGTGCAGAGTCACAGACATTTACCCTTTGGTTAGAGTTTTTGTTTTTAACATTACAAAATATTGCATATTTTCGAGCATAAACCAGATTTTGCTCGACCTGGGTACGTTTAAAAAAGAATACTCAGTGTCCTTGCTGGAGTATTTGAGAAGCGTGCGTGAAGCTCTGGGATCATTAGCATAAATAGGGCACAGTGACACATGCTAGCAAACTCAGCTCTCAGCAGGATAGAGGTAAGAGGATCAAAAGTTCCATGTCATTCTCAGCTCCATACTAAATTTCCATGCCAGCCTGTACCATATATCTCTAAACAAACAAACAAACAAACATACAAATAACAAAACAAAAAACAGCAAAACAAAACAGAAAACTCCAATGTGTACTGACATTTAGAATGAAGCAAGCTGGCGCTCCCTGCTTTGTAAACTAGTCCTAATGGCTAGATTAGTCCAGCACATGGGAGAAGAGGCACGGTGTATTTCACAACAGCCCTCCCGGATATTTGTCTCAGGAATGACTGCCTGAAGATGAAATCAGGTCAGCTCGACATAAAACAAACAATGACGTGGGACTGTGCATTTCTAGTTAAAAACTCAGGAAGTAGGGGGCTTGCAGAAGGACAGACGCTACCCTCCAAACAGCACTGTAGGAGGCTTTTGGTACTTAGAAAAATATGCCTACGCTGGCTGTCACCTGCAGTTTGAAACAAGCATTGTGTACATGAAATCCTGATTGTGGGACCAGCGGTGACCCTACATCCCTGCCCCACACACGGGGAACAGTCATCTAAAGGAGCCAGGAGAGGTGTGTGAAGGCTTGATTTAAGAAATTATTGTTTGATATTTTATTTAATCATCTCATCCATACAAGAGAGTACTAATATTTTTCACGTTCCAGGTGGGAAATATGACACAGAAACAGAAAATACTTGGCCTCAACTCCCCGTGAAATACAGCCAGAAATTGAGTGCAATTTTTCTATAAATCTATGTATTTATTATGTAGCACTTTTTATCATAGGCAATCTTAATTTTTGTAATATTTTTAAAGAATAGAGTTTTCTTTTAAGAAAAGTGCAATTTAAAAAGCCAACTAAAAGGGGGAACCAAGTATACAGTAAACAAACCATGTGATTCACAAGTGTTATGAGAACTAGTCAAAGTGTGAACGGCCCCCAAACTTACTCAGAAATGAATTTCCATGCAGATAGAACAGCAAGGAAGGGTGTTGTGTAAGAACCACCTGTCAGCTCGGGTTATGCATTTGAATATTTGGTCCCCAGTTGGTGGCGCTGTTTGGAGAGATGATGGACTCTTAAGAGGGTGGAGCCTTGCTGGAGAAGCTCCTTACTGCCAGCCTTGCTCAGCCTCCTGGTCCATGTGTCTCCTGTGGTGATGGAGTATGATGAGCCAGTTTCCTGCTCCTGCTGCCATGCCCTTCCTTCTAACAGACTTTACCCTTTTGTAACGGAAAGTCAGAATACACTCATTCTTCATTAAGTTGCTCTTGGGCCAGGAATTTTATCACACTAACAGCAAAGTAACTGATAGAGACCGCTTAGAATTTCTTCCAAGGTCTAAGAACCTTGAAATCATAAGCACAAAGTAGACACAATGTTTCCATTGTTATTTTGATGCTCAAATGAGTAAAATCCAAATTATTTGTTCTAAATAACACTTTGGGGGGGGTGTCAGGAGAAGAGCCCAATAGATTATTTATATGCTCTTAAGAGAGAGCCAGGCTACCTAACTATTTTATATTTCTTTTCAAAACCTAAAAGAAGACAATGCTGTGGAATCCTATTTCACACACGAGAAAACCAGAGTTTAAATTGTTACGGTGAAGTCAGAATTCTAACCTGGATGTATTCATTCTTGCTTAATTACCCCACTATACCACCTCACAGTCAAAAGGACTTGGCCAGTATCATTTCACATGGGTGCTTACTGCAGTATATGTAAGCGCAATCCTGGGGCCACTCATTTGGGCTTGATGTAGCTTTGGCTCCCAGTCTGTTTGATCTGCTCTATTGCGTCTTGCAGAGAACATGAACATCTTATCTTTCATATCGTGAAGAGTAAACTTGTACACATCCCACATGGCTCCATCTCTGTACTCCCTCTGCTGTGGGAAAAGATGTCCTATCTTGTAGTGGTCAAATGAATTAGAATAAAGGAGACTATTCCACAGTATTTGAAATCACCTGTAGGCTTGTAACTGACATTTATCCGTATCAGTTTATGCTTAATTTGGGCCACTTTTGAGTATTATTGGGCCACATTTTGAGTGTTGAAAGCATGTTCTCTGTTTCTCTCTCTCTCTCTGTCTCTTTCTCTCTCCCCTTTCCATTTATATTACAATGTTAAAATGTGGCTATGAGTCTTTTTGTATAAACTACAATGAAATAAACAAAGGAACTTTGATTGTGACATCAGGGGTTAAATCTGCTTTGGCCTTGACCATTTAATGGAAGAGAAATGTTCTGCTTCTATAAAGTGACAGTTACTTGTGTTTTCAGTCAAAATGACACCTTATTCCCCTTTACTCAAGTATGCAGCTCTGTATCTCTAGCCAGCCTCACTTCCCCATGGTCTAAAACAGCATCTTTTTATTATCAGCTGGAAATATCCATCATCTTGTAGCTACTGGTTCTGTGATGCCTTTTATAGATGAGTTCTTTGCTGCCTCTCTTCCATATACAGCCTATTGGCTGCTGCTGTCCACCTATCACAACAGGTTTTGTAAAGGAGATCGGTAACTGAACTCACAAATGAGTTGGATTTCTGCCTAAAGAACCTGATGTTCTTTCTTTCCTTCTCTTGATTTGACTTTTCCTCCTAGACATCACTACACATCACCATTCCCCCCTGCTTTCCCCAGGATCCCCTTTTCTGGAAAATCTTTCTCTATCATCCTTGTTCAAGTCTTCACCTCCACCTTCTCTCTGTCCCCATTGCTACTTACTACATAGTTTACATGCTTATTTCATTGATTTATTGGACAAATCCTCAATAGAAATACCATTCAAATGCGTTGAGCATTCTGTCTGTTATGTATCCTAAGCTCCTTGAACACAGACCACACCCTGAATGTCCAAATGAAAGAAGAGATGTGTATTGGTGTTGTACAAGAGACTTTTATTCCCTGGAGGTTGAAGAGAGCAAAGTGAACAGCACAGGATGGATGGAGTCCTCTTGATCTAGATCACGAGAGAGGCATTATTAATTCACTGGTTTTCTATACAATATGAAAAGTACAAGCAGGATGTAGTCTAGGGATAGACATGAGATGCAGTGACCCTGGGCTTGACGAATCAGGAGGCAGAGTCATCATACTAAGCACGTGGATTTGATAATCCTTAGAAGCGAACAGACAGTGCACAGGGATTGCATTAGGTGAACGTGGGCTGAAATGAGAAGGGTGTGACGGAAGATGTCTGCAGAGTTTATTTTACTCTGCTCACAGAGAGTAAATAAGAAGACAAAGTTAATGCTGAATTTTTGTAGCTTCCCTGTATCAATCAATCATTCCCTCACCAATGGTTGTACCCAAAGAATTATTTCATCTTTTCTGCTGCAGGTCCTTTATTTGTGATGTGAAAATCACAGTCTCCCATCTGCTGTTTTAAGAAGTTTATTGCAAGCCCTGATATACAGTAAGTTCTCAATAAAGGATAATTGCTGTTGATTGACAGGGGAAAGCAGAGCACAAATTATTATAACTTTTTCAAAGCATGTCAGTAAACCAGACATGTATTCGTTGTGGACAGAGATATGGGCCTCCAATTCAATAATTGTTACAGCATTATTTTTGTAAGTTAAATCATTCCCTATTTTCCATAGTCATCTATAGGATGTCAAATTGAAAACTAATATGCTGGCATTCTGTTAGTCCAAGGGAAGCCTACCAGGGGCAGTGGCTTGTGTAATCTTTGTATTAGTTGCTGAAAACACAATTTGTTTTATCTCTAAAAACATATTTTAGAGGTATTTTTTTAGTGATAAAATGCCCAGGAAAATTTCAGAATCCAGAGGAGACTAAAATGCTTAAGAATAACACACATAAACATATTGTCTTCTCTCACTTGAACATAGGTTTTTATTAGAATATGAACATACATATATAAGGACTAAATGGTTAAGAATAACACACATAAACATATTGTCTTCTCTCACTTGAACATAGGTTTTTATTAGAATATGAACATACATATATAAGGGGTCACATGATACATATCAAAATAAAGTTCTAGAACACTGTCATACTATGTCTTCCCCACTCCAACACAGCAGATTTAACTTATTTTTAGGAAAGAGACATTCTTAAATAATTCAATGCTTTGGGGAGGCTCAATCATTGGAATAATTACCTTAATTCTCCATTAGATCAAAGTTATCTTTAAAAGGATGCTCTTTGATTGACATGTGCCTTCACTTTACAAAAAGACAGACAAAAGAGGTATCTAGCGTAATTGTTGATTTTCACTGCATTATACAATATGGACCGTTAGGGGCCCAAATCTCAAACATGTAGGACACCTTACTGCATGCCCTTCTCTGGTTCCTTACTAGGCAGATTGTCTACACTGTTATTTAAATGTCAATGGTACAAATGATCGGCTGTAAGACTGAGCATCTGTCTCCAGGAAGGTAGGAAGGGCTATCTGTTAATGTCTTTGGAATCCTTGCCATCTTTATCATTCACTTGCTTGCTGCATTGTCTGCTTTTGGCATTAGCAAGTCAACAGGTGTGACAAAGTTTAAATGGATGTAAGATGCCACCTGCTTTTCTAACTCTGGCATGAGTAAAGGCCTCCTGTAAGAAGAGCTGCCTCCTGGAACATTTTGTTAGCTGTCATTGGCTGGGACTCATGTCATAGTATAAGAGACCTGCCGGCTTCTAAGCAGGCAACCCGCCATCTAAGCAGATGGGCATGGATTCTCAGCCAAGAGGCCAAGTGTATACAGCAAACATAGGTATCGGGGCCTCGTTTCCCACAGAGCTTGCTAACGTCTGTTTGTCTTGATATCGTACAAGCTGTTGTGACATTTTTCAAGGCACCAAAGACAAATGCTTATTCTGATACATATTTCAAACTTTGATTGGTTACTGAGTACTTATTAAGTAGAAAATAGCAGCAGGAGAAAGGATTGAAGGGGAACCAAGACTAAAAATGTTGAGCTTTCTGCATATAAATTCAATGAAAAGAGGAAAAACTTTAATAAAGTCTCTGTTTTCCCCTTAGAACACTACTATTATGAGCTAAACAAGAAATTTGGGGATATATTTGTAATATTGCATGCAGAAGAATTCAATACAATGCAGCCATTACAGTAGTACAAGCCATGCATATCGCTCTCAAAGGCTGTGAAGAAAGTCCTTTGTAAGTCTGTGCATCTCTCAGTGCACACGAGGTGCTCACGACCTGCTGATAGCATTGACCATATGGTTAGTATAACCCTCTGGTTACTATGTAGCATCTATCACTCCCCAAGTATATTTGACATCATATAAAACTTAATGTACTTGCCCAAAATGAATCTGGTTGGATTTATGAAGACACTGTGACAACAACAACAACAAAACCCTCAAGTCAGAACGAACAACAGCAACAGCAGCACAGACCCTCACAATCTGAATATATAGATGTTCGAATGAAATCTTTAAAGAGTTAAGTTCACATTTGGACTGCTTATCAAATTCAGAGATACCAGTTTTGTGTCACATTTATTTTAAATATGCATAAGCAGAAAGATGCTGAAATAGAGACAGAGATAGAGAAATAAGTAGAAAAATAAGCACACACATGGATTTCCTAGATGTGTAGCACTGCATATGTTCACGTGCTCAAAGCATTGAAGTTCAGGCAGTAAGAGATACCTGGGTTTGAGTTATGGGAGACAGGATCCTTAGAGCAATGATTGACATGAGGAGGTACTTAGCATAGGACTGTGGGATAGAGCAGCATAGATAGCATAGAATAGAAAACAAGCACAAAACAGAACTATCTCTCCAGCCTCCCAAATGAACAGATCCATGTCAAAAGGATCCGTGGGTCAACCTAAAATGCCCCAAAATTGGAAGATCTTGATCAATAGATTAAGATGTATAGTATAAGATCATGCTGTGGGGGAGGAGCTCTTTTCCAAAATTCAAGTTTTGAAAAACAATGAAAAATGGGATAGTTTGAAGAACTCCAAATCATAAATGAACAAGGAATGAAGACAATATAAAATCATAGTGTCTCTTATAAAAATTGGAGCAGATATATTTATTGATGAGTGCAAAACTAGTGGGAGAAACTTAAGGGCACATGGAATATGTGCAAAGCCTGGAACCCCATATTCTAATATGTATTAATTATTATGAATTGCCTGATATTTCTTCCTTCCAACCAAAGACTTAGTTCTTCACCACATGTGTGTGGACTAGACTTAGAAAGCCACTTCCAACGAACAGTATTGTGATAGAGACGGAAGTAGTGGATACCTTCTTAGTCGAGGTCAAAGGCAAGCATCCCCCCCAGAAGAAGTCATCTTGTAGTGTCATCAGGCACATCATTGCATGGGACCACATTCTCCTCAAAATGAACGGATTTCGATTAGTCATGGGAAACCATGAGACAAATACAAGAAGGGTGTTATGTAGAGCCCCTGTCCTGTGCTCTTCAGACTTGTCATGAAATGGAAAGTAGCAAGACCAAGATACTCCTGAATTGAGTTTCTTCAGGAGACATCGTGGTCGAACTTGAGATGACATGCTATGTTTGATTGGTGGGTTCAAGGAGACATTGAAGAATGTCTTGGTGATGTCTAAGCATATGCCCCAAATTGGTTGATAATAACAGACTCTCATTAAGTCTTAGTTTTAAAAATAGCATGATTTTGAAAGGGGCCCACATGGGGGAGGCTGAATCATGTGGTATGTAGGAATTTTCTTTGCCAATTTTCTGAAAAAGTTAGAGTTATGTTAAAGGTAAAAGTTTTAAAATTTGTGTTTGAAAACTATGACTGTTGGGTTGGTAACATGTTAACCTCATAACCTGACATGTTTAAAAACAGAATGTGGGGACAATTCTGCTTAGCTGTTACGCTGCCTTGAAACTCTGAAACTCAAACTCTGCAATATCAGCACTCTGGAATAAATGTAAGACCCTTCCTGTAAACAGTGCTTGAATTCAAATCTGTGTGGAAGAAATTCAAATTAGGACTATCACATTTAGACCAAGTTGTGATAATAGAACATAGCTAATTCGTATTTCTTCTCTTCAAGAATAGTCAACAGTATATACAATGATTTTTGCCTACAAACAGTTACAGATTGTTTTGTAAGGGCCACTTTCTTTTGTCCTAAATATAAATCCTATGAAAATTTGACATAGACATTGAACGCAAATCTATTTTGAAAAGGTTTCCACAATGAGCCACATTCATTGCTACTTAAAGCAGAATACCATTATATAGCCAGTGAGGAATGAGTGTCTTCATCAAATAATTAAAATTTAGTGCATGGTAAGACCCACAATGCTGTCCAGCCCCCATCTGTATACTTAGAGTATGTGAAGGGTGAGACATCCCACAGGGGGTTGAAGATGCATACATCTATGAAAAACTAGCCGCCAAAACCCCGAGTTCTTCTCAGAAAACCAAAGATATCCTGCTCTCTCAGAGGACCAAAGTTACGCGTCATCTCACAACTGTCTATAACATCAGCTCCAAGGATATAAGACCCTCTTCTGGTTTCATGTACATAATTCACAGAATCCTATGCAGGCAATATGTCCAACACAAAAATAAAATGAAACAAAAAATTAAAAAGAAGGATCCAGAACTACTTCAAAAACAATCATTTCTCACCTGCCTTTGGGTTCTTCTCTTTCATATTAGGTCTAGAAATTCTTTACAGTAGTCATGTGGCTACATTCATTCATTTATGAATACATTTTCTTTTCTTTTGGCAGCACTGGGGATCAAACTCAGGGCATTGTGTATCTGAGGAATGCACTGTACTGGTGAGCCCTCTCTCCGGCCCACTCTGTGCCTTCTTGCATCTGCACTTTGTCCACTCTGATCTTCTGATTGCAGTTTACATGTTCTCATTACTCATCTTTTGCAATTATAATCAATGCCTCAAGGCTCAAATCAGTGAGTCCCTCCCATCTCTCTCCTCATCGCTCAACCCCAGGAAAGCTGGGGTGCATTGTCTACAATTATGACCTGGTTGCTTTCTTTCCCAGTAGGGCATTTCATCAAGACTTAGTGTTTTTCCTTTTCTTTTTGCCACATGATGAGTTTTATTTTCATCAACCATACAAAAAATTTCTACTAATCCAGGGCAAATTTAAAATTCCAGACCAGTGAAATTTGGCTGCCTGCATTTGGAGTGAGATGTGCATGTTCCCCATCAGAGACCTATGGGCATGTGACATCTCTCAGAGTGACCACGTTCACAGTGTAGTCTGTGACTCCTCCCACCATGCAGGGAATTCTTCCTATGAATTTATCATATCTGAGGTGACAGAGTGGGACTGATGGGTAAGTTATATGGTTTAGACTTTTAGGAACCTGCAATCTGCTCCTTTCTCTCAGTAGTCTTTGGGTCTGCAAGGTGTTCTCTTGTGTCTAGCTTCTCTTCACTTTGCCTAATCAAAATGGGGTACTATCCAGCTTGCCTGTCATTTTCTTAGAACTGTGGAGTCTTGCTCTGAGTCCAGATCCTGGGGCTCCCACCCATGTTGTTGCAGCAAGAGTCAAAGACTTGGGTTTCGCACAATCATATTCAACATAGTTAGATTTGTATTCCAGTCACAAGCGTGATAGTTTTGCTCATAGACTGTGATATGCTTATTAATTAAAAAGTGACTGAAAGAGAGATGCAAAGATTTTTTAGAAGTGTTTTTAAAATGTGAGCAGAAAATGGAAGCTTGGAGGTAAAAAAGAAGATGGTGATAGTGAACTGGTACGCTGGGGACAATGCCTGCTTCAAACTCATGAGACTTCATTCGGGATCCACAGCAGACATGCAAGAGCCTCTCATAGAGGTTCATGCCATCAACTCCAAAACTGGAATGGTGCTTCAGCAAGATCCCTGGAGCTCAATGGCTGGTCAATCTAGTCTGTATCGAGAGCTCTCAGTAAGATGAGAGACATCTAACAGAACAGACAAAAACCAAAACAAACAAATAAGGCAGAGAGCAGTAAGTGGAGAAAGACGTGTATGAAGTTTAACTTCTGTCCTCTGCGAGTGTGCGCGCGCATGCGCGCACACACACACACACACACACACATACACACAAAGAACAAATAAAACTTGAGCTTCCGAGTCTTCCTCTCTCTTCCAATCCTTAAAAGAATCCAAACAGAATCTCAGTTCAGCTCAATTAACGTGGAATCCTTCAAACTAATGTATTTCCAGAGAAAGGTGGGCTCTAGATTAGTATTCAATGTCTACCAAATACCGCTTTACACATATTTATGATAATACTGTAAATTCAATATATAATCCAAGCAGTCATCTCTCTTTAATGTCCTAGTTACAAGCATTGGAGCTCCCTCATAGCACAGGCTGGCTCACATATGCCTCTGTGTCATTAGTGCTGATGTTATTGATGTGAGCACCCTACTTAGGCACAGAAAAAGTTCAAGGTTGAAATTCTCGAAACACAGATGTTACCGTGATTCATACTACAATGCTACTGTAGTCTCTGTAACAAGAGACTGAATTCTATTTCTAAAAATTTCTAAACAGCATGCCATAGTCTGTTCATTTGGTTATTCCATTCTGTTGAGAGATTCATTATTTCACTAGGCTAGGTACATTGACTGGATATATTTAAAAGCTATTTCAAATAATTTAGATCAACCTTCCAAGCTTAGGCTTTGGATGCTATCTCTGGCAAAATTTTACCAGTCCCTCCTGAAAGGTGGTAGCACCATGTAAAGATATGGTTCTCTCAGTTCACCTTTCTTGTAGAGCAGGGGACTATTTTAATGTATCCTAAAGGGAAATTAAGGTTACTTGTGAATTTTACTTGAAATAGCACTAGAGATTTTAAGTAAATGAAGACTTCTATGGTTACTATGGTTATAAACATGCAATAATTATTAATAATTGAATTCAAAATCACTTTGGCCCTGATGTCTGGTCATCAACCCTGGGCCAGAATGAAACGGTGGCAGAGATCATGTTTGATTTTTATCAAACTTTGTGCCTCCCCTGGTTGAAAACTCATATCTGACCTGTGAGAGATGGACCTGGCCCCAGGATACAGCATCAGCTGAAGTCTTTTCTCTGTAAGATTATAAGCCAAGAAGAATACGTGAAGACCTGAAATTAGTCTCATGAAACAATCCTTGGCCTTAGGAATGTAATAAAAATCACTAAGTTAGTTTTGAACATGGCTTTGTTGATGATTTTTTTAAAGATTCCAATCAGAGCCTACTTCATCCACCTGAAAACCTGTCAAAAAGTCATGCAGAGAGGTGACTTTTGTGAAGAGTGTTTCTGGCATGGAAGTGACTTTTATGCACACCTGAAATTATGCAAAGGCAAACAAGCTGTTCCACAGCCTAACCCCCCTCCCCAACTTTACTTTCCTGTAAGCAGGTCTTCAGAGCACAGCAGAGTTTGCACAAAACTAAAGGACCAGCTGAAGGAAGCTCACAATCTTTAAGGAGTCCTTTAATTCTCCTCTCTCCCATTTAGGCTCTGCAGGGTTCTTAGGCAAGGCTTCACTGAGCAATTAAATGCTGAGAAATTCATCTGTACATCCAAAATTGGAAAGGCGATGAATATGCATTTTTGCCTCTAGATAGGACCCGAGTCTCCACCTTCCTTCAGTGAAGTGACTGCAAGCTTGTTGAGCGAGGATATCCCACAGTGTTTTCAAGTTCACATTAAGTAGGCATCATGACACAAAAAGTTATTTTTTTCCATGCTCAAGAGAGTTGTATAACATCTAATGTGATCAGATTTCTTTCTGAGTAATGAATATGGAAATTAGATAATTGGACTCTGGGAGTGGGTTCAAATGAACTCCAAGAATTTAAATAACTAAGGCCAAAGGGTATGGAGAACTGTGTGCCTAGGAACAACAGTATATGGTGATAATTACAAGAGACAGATTTTTTATTAAACAAATATTATTAAAATTATTTCATAATTGAATACCTCCATAAACAGCCATTACCAGATTGACTTGAGAATGATTCTCACATCATGAAAAATAATTAATTTTACCTCAAGCAGGTATATTCCTAACTTTGGATGACTCTGGGGTGAAGATGTGTATTAAATTTAAAGCATAATAGAAAATAGGACCCCACCAAGGTGTTTCCTATCTTCTTATTCAGTTATTTCAGTCTTGGACACACTACACAGATTATCCATGCTCAATGACTCAGGTAGTACAGAGCAGTTATCACTCTGTGGGGTTGTCCTCTTGTCTACTTTATATTTTTCATTTACAGCGTCTAGATTTCCTTATTGCTCATTTTGGCTTTGAGCATAGGACCTGCTCCAGATACAGGTATGTAGATGGAGGTATCCAATGATAGGTGTGATACAACTCTGTGTTTACATAGTGAGGTTTTTAAGGTATGGGTTGGAGTTCTCCATTCCTTTTGCCTTTGTAAAGTGCCGTTGGACTCCCCAGCATTGAGGAGATCTCGTGGTCAGTACTGACCACCTCCTGTCTATCCAACCTTTCACTTTTCTGCTCACATATTTACTGCCCTCTCTCTTCACTGTGATGGGAGTCATCCCAGAGAGTGGACTTCAGACACTAACACAGCGTTGTGATAATCCATCTATACGTCACACAGCTCTGGCCACTTCTTCTTTTCCTTTGTGAACTGTGTTTGTGCCATGAGGAAGGAATGCTGTGGTAATTTCTCCCCAGGAAGACAAGAAGAGAAGAGAACATTTGTAGAACCGAAGCTGGGCAACTCTCCACAAGCTAGGAGACTGCAGGCAGGATCTTTCCCATTTTAGTCAAAAAGGAGAGAAATTGTTTTGTTTTAAGGTACTAGGAAAACCAGTTTCTCTCACATTCAAGTTCAGTGTGGACTATTCTTTGGTTTCCTTCCTCTCCAGCCTAGTGCCTCTAGCCAATCATCCCCCTTCCTTAGGAACTTATGTAAGAATACATAACCTTGTTAAATCAGCTGTCACTGTAGGTTTTAAGGTATCTCTAGTAAGTTATGCCACATTCTTAGTTTCTCTTGCTTTTGGAAAACCAATGGTTTAAAATAGTGACACCTTAGTAACCCCTTTCTGGGAGCCGGCTGCTCTTCTCCAAGTTCATGGCATTCAAAATCCCCTGCTTCTCACCAGCCATGTCCGTAACTTTCTGTTTTCTGAATTGGGAGTCTTTGGTTCCTAATTGAGTTGTACTACTAACTGCCTGGATTTTCTTCTTGTTCCCCAAGGCATCATTTGATTGCATCCTCTCTGGGACCCAAGCCTAATTTCTGGTTCTTTAGACAAATGTTTAGTTTACCCAGCCTCAGTTACTACTGCTTCATTGGTCTTTCTTACAGTGATCTTCCTTGCTCCCCCTTCTACCTATGTAGAATTGCTCACAACTGCTCATGTTTGGTTGCCTGCCTCCCCATCAACCTCGTGGCTCCGAGAGGAAAGAGCTATGGAGAGGCAGTGTCATGATACTCACCACGGTGGCTTCTACCTCACACGTATGCTCTCTGCTGGGAGGGATCACTAGTTATTTAGTTGTGTCACTTATAAGCAAAGTAATTGGTGGGCTAAATCACACTGATCATCTATTGCAGCAATAAACTGTAAGTCCCTTCATTTAAGGAAAGTCAAGTATACAAGCGCCCTGGAGTTGCTTCCTGCTGCAAGCATTATAAGAGGACATGAGTAGCAGAGATAGCATATGGAAAGATAGGAACAACAAGGATTTCTGTTACACATTTCAGTCTACTTGTGCATTTGACTTAGAAATTCCTCTATTTGTTCATACTTTATACTCTGTCCTAAAATTATTATTATTTTTTTTTTTTGGTTTTTCGAGACAGGGTTTCTCTGTGTAGCCCTGGCTGTCCTGGCACTCACTTTGTAGACCAGGCTGGCCTCGAACTCAGAAATCCACCTGCCTCTGCCTCCCGAGTGCTGGGATTAAAGGCGTGCGCCACCACGCCCGGCTCTAAAATTATTTTTATTAACAGATTTCCTTAGTGTTCCTCAATGCTTAGTGATCTGTAGTCTTCACTTTAGTGTAATTAAAGGACTGCATTTAAACTCTATAAAAGAAATTCCTTCTGAAGAGAATGTAATGAGAAAACCATCTATTTGTAGAAAGAGATGAGTTTACTTCCAATTTAATATTCAACATCTTTTCTTTAGTCATTGTGCAAGAATGATCTGAGTATCCTGGGGTGATGGTTCTGTCAGGAAAGAGGCTGTTGCACAAACTGGAGGCCTTGAGTTCAAATCCCCACCCTCACATAAAGCCAGGAGCCTTGTGGCATTCCTAAAATCCCAGTGTCACTGAGGGAGAGACAGACCTCTGGGACATCCTGGAGAGTTAGTTACTCTTGCCAAGCTGGTGAACAACAGGTTCCAAAGAGCCCCTGTTTCAAACCCCATGGAAAGTGATTGTGGGAGGCACCTGACACTGACCTCTGGCCTCTCACACACTTGTGTGTATACACACATGCACTAGTACATACACTGTCTACAGACAGCACAGAGAAGGATCTGAGAAGAATTCTGTTCAGTTATTCTATTGTTGGAACCCATCTTGTATCAGAGCTGACTAAACCTGGCATCAAACAACCCACTGACCTCTTGTCCAAGTGGATGATCAGAGTGAACGAGTACATTTTCTTCAAACTGACTGAATATTTTCCAGCCAATATCTTTCTAATCCATGTAACTGGAATCCCTCAACAGCCAACTGGCAAATTAAGAGTCATCTCCGGCTCTTGGAATCAACTTCTTCCCAGGGAGAAGACATTTATCTTCTTTAGGCTAATGGCTACTGGAGTGAGCCAAACAGCAGTTTGCTCTAGTTCTTTTTAATATTGGATATCCTTCCTGGATTCCATTTTGATTCTCACTGAAAGGACTCCTAGGTCCTGACCCACCCCTTTGAGACCTAGAACTGCTTTTTTTGTACATAGAAATGTTGGTAAAGCTTTTTATACCAGGACACTTAGATGGGTTAAGAGACACTTAGCACTTCAGATACTCCTCTGGAACCAGTCAGATTTGAGTGTGAAGTTTCAATGTGGGTTTTCTTACCTGTGTAGGGGATAAAATTAATAGTTTCCTCACACAAACACAGCAGGGTTAATTTTGACTGTTCATATGAGTTAGGTAGAACTCTTCCAAAGGGTATGTAACACTTTCCTGAAAGTTCATGTTTATTTAGTCTTTATTATGAAGAGATCCTATTTCTTCCCTGTGTGTGTGTGTGATATGTACTCTATATTCCCTTTATTCCACACTATTTTTTCATCTGCTGATGGAATTATTGTCTAGTCCAGATGTCAGGATATATTCTCCATTCCTGTCTCTCCTTACACTTACGTGGAATTTGTAGTGTCATATCTTATCTAGACTACTGCATTGGCTTTTCTGTCTCATTTTTCTAAAGTCCTTTTGCCTCCCCCACAAACCAATGTTTTAAAACACACAATGGTCACCATCACATCCTTTCCTTAATGTTTTACTGAGACTTTTGATTGAAACAATCATTTTTTTTTTTACCATGGCCTTTAAATCCATCTGAAAGTGCCTTTCAGGGAACTCTTCCACCTCTTTTCCTTGATGCCGGGAACAGCTTTGCTTTCCTTACCGCTCCTTTTTTCTTTACCTGTGCTATGCTTGCCATTACCTTTCATCTTTGTCCTTGCTCTTCTCTTAAGTCTGGGACAGTCCTTCCCAGGCTTTGCCTGTTTGGCTTCTTCTTGTGATTCATGTGTCAGCTTAAGATCACGATCTTGGAGTTGTATTCTTCTAACTAGACCTCACTCCAACTCAGTCATTCTCGGTCTTATTGCTATCATCTATTCTCTCAGTGCAGAGGCCACTGTCGGCAATCATTTTAGTTTCCATCTGACCTCCTCATCTCCCAAGAATATAAACTTTCCTCTCTCAGAAGTTCCCATCTCCTTTACATCCCCAGCAGCAGAAGAGGGGAAAACACAGGGCAGATGCGTGATAAATATTTGATGCACCTGACTCAGTGAATGAGATTTGTGAGTCTCTAATTCTCTGCCTTGCTAACATCATTTAGAAAAAGAGACAAGAAATTAAGGAAAGGTAAAAGAAAGCAGTAACTCCATGAAGAATTTTGCTGCCTTTTCAACAATTAGACACGCACACTTCAGAAAATGTCAGGGCCTGTAGAGCTGAGCTTTTGAGGGTGTGTCTCCAATCAAAAGGAAATTGTTAATTCCATTTTCCACATCTGCATTAATAATGATAATAATGATAATGATAAAACTATAATGGGAGCAACAGTGTACAGAGCAAGGACAACATTCTTTTCTCTGGCATCGTTTTAAAGACTGATTTTAGTACTGTCGGTGATTTGTGTCTTTATCCCTTGGAGAATGATATCTTGGGGTGAATTTAGTAAGAGAAATAGGAAATAGTTCCAATTAGTCAACATAATAACCCATTTATTTTTACTACTACTTTTTTCTCATTGAGATTTACCTTTAATTAATTATGAGCTCAATTAAGGAAGAGTGTATAGTTTCTGTAATTTGGGTATGCTATTCAAACTTCATATCCTTTCTCTACTCAACTATGGCTGAATCTTTTGACATCGACCACAGGGAACCAGAATACCTTTGGTTACTTGAACTATGAGAAAGGTCATGTTGTTAAACTGAACCTCAAGGCACATTGTCTCAAGTGTTCTGAGGCCCTCTTTTTTAAATACTCAAGGGACTTGGCCATTATTGATTACAAACAAGACAGAAGAGTGCCTGCAAATATGACCCTTAACTTTTGTAAATAGCAAAGTTTAGGTCTGGGCAGATGAAATAGAGTAGGACATTAATATAGAGAGGAGAGAATACCCACACAACAGCTTTCTTTGGAATATTTGGATTTCTTCTAAGATGTATTGAAATCCTTTTGTCTGTTTTGATGCAAAACCTCCTACACAAAGCAATGATAGAATGATGCATGTTTAGAAAGAGTGGAATTTTACGTATTTTCATGACGTCCAAGGAAACAAGGGAAGAATAGTTATAGAGGTTTCTAGAACAAAACGGAAAAATGGTAATAACAAATAAGGGCAGATGTAATCGCTTTTATTAGGCTAAGTTGAAATAAGCTTTGTATTGTATCTATGGAAAAAATCTGCTTGGAATTTTTGTGCCCATCTATGCATGTGAACATGCATACATTTATACATTTGAACATGATTCAGAAAATATACATGAAGTGATCATCTTCATTTTATGGTGAGAGAGAGACTATGAAGCATATATTGTTAATATTTACTTCCTGGGCATGAACTAAGAAAGCACTGCAGTAAT
Organism: Mus caroli; assembly: GCF_978045245.1. Taxonomy (NCBI): domain Eukaryota; kingdom Metazoa; phylum Chordata; class Mammalia; order Rodentia; family Muridae; genus Mus; species Mus caroli. The sequence goes on along the minus strand of NW_028227258.1, from coordinate 10,451,445 downwards.
AAAGGAAAACTTGTCAGTTTGATTCCGAGAAAACTGTGTGATGTCTTTTAAGCACTGTGTGTTGTGCTATTATCTGACCCACGTAAATCATCATCCATCATTTCCACACTCATCTTCCTGTATTTCATCTCCTGAGCACCAAGTGTGTGTGTAGGGGTGGAGGGCGGATTCTGCGACAGTGGTTGTAGTCAGCATAAAGAATTGGTGACATCATCCTGAGAGCTGATCTATGGCTGGATGGTCACTACAGAGGGAAGCAAGTCTCAAATGATTTGAAGTAGTGTTGTGAACACTGAAGACACTTAAGGCGTGCTAAGTAATAGAGTCATTAGGAAATGTCAACACAAATGCACAGGTTGAGAAGGTACCCAGAATAAAAATATTCCAGTTAACTGAAATGTGTTTACTTATGCAAACTGGCTGTCAGAAGAATCTCGATGACAAATCTTATTTATCTACTGTAAAAGAAGTCCCCAAAGTTCTGAGACACGTTATACAAAATGGTTTTTAATAATTTATATAATTAGAACAGTTTTTTAATCATTAGTCTTTATTTAGTATAGTTGTTAGAATTAGAAGTGGCTCGCATTAAAAAATAATTAGAAGTGAATCTCAATGAGAATAAAATACATGGTGTAGACAGTGGGGAGAATCAGAAGTGATATGGAAACAAACCTGGAGAACACGCTTGTGAAACTCTTTAGTGCATGGTCACTTAGCCTTGTGTAGTAGGACTTTACATATCAATGGAACTCTTGAAAACAGCAAGAATGTCAAACTCCTTGAGGCAGCATCCAAAGTCTTCATAGTTTTTCTTTAATGATTTTTTTCATATTTTTATCATGTTTTTCTATCCCCCAATACCTCTAAAGGACCTACCCACCTCCCTATCCACCCAACTTTATATTTTTTCTTCTGTTCTCTCTTTAAAACAAAGGAAAAGAAAACTAGAAACATCCCAACCTCCCCATGAAAACTTAAAAAAAAAAAAGAAATAAAAGTTAATAATAAAAAAGACCCATGAGACAAAAAGCACCCAAGCAAAGGGAAATGAGACAAACTTGTCTTGTTTGGTTTGTGTTGGCCCATATTCCTGGGTATGGGTTTTGCCCTGCAGTGTGGTTAATATGCCCCCTGAGACTCTGCTGGAAAACATTTCCTTTTGCTTGCCAACAGGTGTCCAAAGACTACCATTCTGCTTGAGGAACAACAATAAAGTGAATCCTAACACTATAGTGCTCACCCATAGATCATGCTTCACTTAGCCTTCATCAGCAAAGCTTGCTCACAGTAGATGGGAACCGACATGGAGAGCCCCAGCTGGATAATGGGTCTCAGAATGTTAAGAGCCTCTGGAACACTCAGTCCTAAGTGGGATGCCTTCATCAAAGCCCTCCCTCAAGTCTCAGAGACCTAAGCAGAGAGGAGGAGCAAAGATTAGACCCAGAGGTCGTGGATTACTCCAAGGAAACAATGTCTCCGACACAACAGAACTGATGTACATATACATCCATAGGTACTGTGGCACCATGCATAAGGACTATACAGATTCAAGTCAAACCGGACTGACACAGTTTTAATGCCAGTGTCAACAAAGCTGCTATATTAATAAAAGCTCAATAAAGCCCTTGGTATTGAATGATTGAGTTTCCCTTTTCAGCTCTAGGAGGAATATATTTTCTCCATTTATCTTTTGTTATTAAACTCCTTACTTAATATTATTTGAAAGACCATTCAATGTAAGTCCCTATGTGGATTATATATTTGCTAGCAACAGTGAGCCTCGGACTAAAACCCAGTATGGCTGTTTCGCCGCAAGGAGAAGACAGCAAATGAAGATGAACTATTAAGTTTGAACATACAATAATTTCCCATCTTTGAAATAAAGATAATGCTGTTTATTACATAGTAATAATCCTATGAACAGTCTTGAAGTCATAGCTGTAAATCATTGGAATTAACTGGGAGAACACTGCGCTCCTTCGTTACAGATATTATTGTTGTTTTAGGGAATGCAGGCAGCAAGAGGAGGAGGAACTGTGTCACTAAGGTCTCCAGAGTGATAGAGTGTGCAGGAGGGAGAGACACTGAGGGGACTTATTAGGACAATTGGTTCATATGAGTTTATTTTTTGTTGTTGTTGTTTTGGTTTTGGTTTTTTGAGACAGGGTTTCTCTGTATAGTCCTGGCTGTCCTGGAACTCACTCTGTAGACCAGGCTGGCCTCAAACTCAGAAATCCACCTACCTCTGCCTCCCGAGTGCTGGGATTAAAGGCATGCGCCACCACGCCCGGCTCATATGAGTTTTAAAGGGTGAGAACTGCTATTACAAGACAGTCAGAGCTGCTGCAGTGAGAGTTTTGTAGCTCAGTCTAAAGTTGAAGGTCTTTGCATCAGTTAAGCTCATGGTGTAACTGAATGTGAAATCAGCAACCTATGAGCCCAGCAGACTGGTCCTTTCAGTCCTGGAGTCCTGAGTCCTCTTCTCCAACAAAAGTAAACAAAGACTGTATCCCAGATCCCGGAGACCATCAATACACTTGTGTTCCCTGAGCTCATAGACATGCCTTCCTTACTGAGGGCCGATCTCCCCGGGTATGGCTCTATCCTCTGCACACTCCTAACAGACACAGCAAAAGACACAATCTCTGTTTTCTAGGTATTCCTTAATCCAGTCAGGGTGACACCTAAAATCAACATCACAGGGGCCATCCAAGTTCACAGATGACTGTCTGTAGGCATGAAGAAGAAACGAACAAACAGAAGAGAAAACAAAGTGTCTCTCACATCCCAGAGAAAGCAACCCATCTCAAGACTTTTGACTTTGTTTGACCAATAATCTAAATATTCTCCTGTAAAGAGGCAAAGCAAAAATTATTAAACAGAAAGATAGAAAATAAAAAAAAAGATCTTGTATGAGTTTACCTCAACAAAGACAAAGAACTATAGAAAGAAAAAAAGTGCTGCAAGAGTGAGAAGTCTTAATAAGGCACCTGGTTTTCTCTTCAGAGATGAGAGCCTCTTGGTTACATGTTTGTGGCTCATCCACTTTCTATACTATGTAGGTTAAATCTATACCCCTGGGCCGACTTCTCCCTTGCCTGTATGTTTCTGGGTCAAGTCCTTCTCTCTGAGCCCTTACCTTTAGGCAATTTTCATGTCAAATAATGCAAACCAATTTTAATATTAGCCTAAGGTAAACATAATTAGGAGGGTAAATTTTTTTTTGCCAAAAGTAGAAAATTCATGCAATGTATTTCAAACTCAAATATAATTTTTGTAAAAAAAAATATACCTTATAATTTTCTAAAGCATATTATATCAAAGAGCCCCAGAGTTAATAGCATCCACATATTATTACATTTTCCAACAAAAGGGGTTATTTAAAGATAATTTTGTAAGCTACTAAACTGGTACATCCTTGTAAAATACTCAGCAATTCATATCCTACTTACCAACAAATTGCTATACCATAAATAAGTATAGAGAACTCCTTTAATATTTAATATCTGCAAGAGGAATTTTAAGTACTTGGACAATCAAAAATAAAATAAAGGACATAAGGGGACAGGAAAGTTAGAGAGAGTAAAACCATTTAGCAGAGGGTTTATTGAGTAAAGAGGAGTGAAAAACAGTGGTGAGACTGTAGGTATGGGACGCGCAGGAACCAGCAGAGCTGTCTGTGTGTGAGGAGCAGCAGAGCTGCCTGGTCCACACTCAGAGTTTTCTCACAATAAAAGAAAGGCCCAAAGTACTCACAGAATAGTCGAGAATAAGGAGAGAGGGCAAAGAAGGGGAAAGAAAAAATGAACAGGAATAAGTATTAAAAGCCGATGTCATTTTTATTGGTGTGTAGGCACATGTGTGTGCATGTCTGTGGGTCCATGTGAGTGAGGTGTGTGTGTGTGTGTGTATATACACTCATTTGTATGTGGATATAGCTATGCTATGCAACTATGGCAGTCTTCTAGAGGTCTAATGACATCTTTGGATTCTTGTCATTTTTCACCTTTTCTGAGACGGGCTGGCTTGGCTGAAAGATTCTGGGCACTCTCCTGTCTCTACCTTTTTTTCTCTGAGTGCAACAGCTGGAACTGCAGGAACTGCAGATAAGTGTGTTCAGGGCCCATCTTTAATGTGAGTTCCTGGGACTTGAACTTGGCTCTTCACACTGTACAACAGACATTTTTACACACTAAAGAGATCTCTCTTGTCTTTGATGAACTTTTTAACAAGACTTATTTTCTTTTTAATTCTGTGAATTAGATTTACGTTTCTAATTCTGTAGTTGGACCTTCAGGTGATTTGGAAGAGTAGTTTCAGCCCGTGTCCCCTATGTCCTAACATTTTCTAGTTAGACTTGCTACAATCTGCGGTTCAGTACTGTGTGTTTCACATTTTAAAAGTTCAATTAGGAGACAAAACACTCCCAGTTCAGCTGGGTTGTTAACTAGGGGTCCTGCTGTGGGGATTTAACTCTCAAGAGCCAAATGGAGATGGATATTTCCCCCTAGACAGAGGACCTGCTGAGTTGTAAGATACTCCAGGGATGGGAGAAAGTAGAAAGAGTGCCCATTGGACAGCAAGAAACCTAGAACAGTAGTTCTAGAACACTGATTATTTCTGTGAAGTTGCTTCTTTCCTGCACGTCGCTTCTATGCCGGAGTCTCACTCCTATTGTAATTTGACCTGAAAATTAAAACCTTATCCCTTGAAAGACTCCCTGTTCCAGGTTAGGCTTGTCTTCTCTCTTCCAGGTTTAAAGCAGTTAGTTACCTGTTTTGCAGTGGAAATAAATTGAACATTCGTCACCTTTCTCTTGGGCAAGCTTGAGCTGAAGAGGAAGACTGTGGTCACACGTTGTTTTACTCAATAGTTGATTTCATTTTTAAAATTCTCTTTCAGAGAAGGGGTCAGGCGACTAAGTGATGTGAAGTAGCAGTGATGGGGGTAAAAGGCTACCACAGAACTTCCTGAGCAATGATCTTATCGAGCATGGTTGAGTCACAGTTCTGTGTCCTCTGCCTGGAAGCAGAAGGCAAATCGCATAAACAGTCGCTGGGAGAACAAATGATCCCCAGAAGCAAAAAATTAATACATAACAGCTAAAAATAGGCAACATTGCCTCTGTAGGAATTCTGGGTGGGACCTTTTGACCTTTGTCTTTCCCTACAAATGGATTTGTGAGGCTAATGGAAGTTTTATGGATATTAGGTACAGAATAGAGAAAAGAAACCAACTTAGCCTGTGAATTGAAGGAGGATATAGACTATTTCTGCCATCTCAAAGACAGGAAAAGCTTGCCACTAGGCTGATCTTGCCCATCTCTGATTGTTAGTGAAGGTCCAGATTTCAGAGCTTGGCAGTATATTGTCCCTAATATTTCATGTTATTCTGTCTCTGTTTATACATCCCTGGCAGACATGCATTCCAGTTTAATGAGAAGCTCTTCCTAAGGGATGTGCTCAAAGGATTCTATTTACATAGACAAAGTTTGAGAAAAGACAGATTCCAACCTTTAATTGTGAATCAAGGCATAACTTTCAAGGGGTGCGGAGCGGGGAATAAGACAATCACACTGCCATGTATGGTTCTTAGAGATGAAAAGAAATCTTGGGATTGATTTAATAGTCTTGGGTTTAGAGTCAAACATTTAAACTTTTAGTTTTAAAAAAAGACAAGGTTAGGGTGGGGTTGGGGGGGGGGTGCTAGGGAGATACCTCACTGTAAAGTACTTGGCTGAAGACTTGCAAGAGTTGGGACTTGAGTTGGGTTTTGCAAACCTCACGCAAAAAATCCAGGCAAGGGAGCATGCACTTGAAATCCCAGAGCTGGGGAAGCTGAGACAATAGTCAATGGCCCCTATGGTCAGCCAGTCTGGGGAAGCCAAGACAGTGCCTCTATGGTCAACCAGTCTATCTGAATTGGTAAATTTCCAGTTCAGAAAGAGACTCTGTGCCAAAATAATAAAACAAAACAAAACAAAACAAAAATTAAGGTGGATAGTGATAGACTTTTACCTGCAATGTCACTTCTGACTTCCATATACACACTTTGTGCTCACATGAAGGCATATATAAAATACACATATACACAAATGTTCCTCTCCTACCCCCATGCTTAACCTATATGATATCTTTAATAGAATCTTAAACTCTGCTTCAAAAAAAAATTTTACAAAAAAGGAAAGGATACAGCCCAGGTGTCATTGTCAAGAACAAATGTCACTTTTTTGTCCTTAGCTTGTGGCCACTGTAAGACCCAACCCCCAAGCTGTTCATGCTCACCCATGCGGGCATGTGGATCTCACCATTCTCTCGCCTGGGTACTTGATTTCTAGCACAGAGCTCTGGTCTGTAAGGCATTTGATTTCCAGTAATTAATCAGCTCATCATACACGCTGTGTTTCTCCCCCAGGCCCAGATCAAGTGAGTGATCCGAATCTGGCTTGAGGAAAAAAGAAATCATTTGTGCTCTGAGTGCTGGGAATGAAGCACTGATAAACAGTTGTAGGGAAAACACTGAATTTAAATGGCATTGTTTTTCTTTCCAAGCTATAAGTCATCTTTTAAAAAATACACATAGCAAAACCCCTACAACAAAACAAAAGCTAAGCAAAAACACGTTGGATGCCCTTTAAACAGAAATCATTTTGCCCTAATAAAAAGAGTTATCAAGATTTGCTGGTGTGGGTGCTCCGCTGCCTCCATCTCAGGAGTTTGCCTGGAATGTCAATGTTCATTCGTAAACACCACTGTGTCTGGCTCTGTCTATACTCCTTTATCTCTGGATTTCTTGTTTGGCTTGTCTCCATAATAACCTAGTTACTACTAATTTTATCAGTTGCTTTGAAAAATCTAAACTTGTATTAGTAATTTGTTATGCCTCGAGATTCAGCAACTTTCCTTCTCTCCAATTACTTTCCCGTCTGCCTGGACAGACATTTGTTAGTTGGGTTTTGTTGTTGGAACAGAGAAGATTCTGGTGTATTTGTCTTGCAGGGAATTTTGAGCCTTCTTGTTTTTATAAATAATGGAGTCCTGTAATAGGTTCCCAGTCTTTGCCAATTATTCTGCTCAAAACTGAGATCAATCCATCCATCAATCAATCAGTTGTCAAGAACATTTCTGAATTGGCTGCATCTGATTGATGGAAGCTATGCTTGAACGTTAAGCAGTGGGGAGCATGACGTTTTGAAAATATAATAAACTTCCATGATTTCTAAGACAGCATGAACTTCAGGAAATGCCCACCCCCATGATTTTCTCCAACTCTGATGAGATTACTCATGTATATGAAGCAATAATCTTATCTTAAAGAATGATTTCCTCTAGCATCCAACCTACAGGATTTTACAATGATAGATTTCAGCCACAGTTCTCAGGAGCCTCAAACCCCCAAGATATGTTAATCCTTTCTGGAGACTGCAGATGTGTGATTCCCACAATTGGGTACAGTGGTCAGAAAGACATGCTGTAAGGTCCTACAATGTAGAGACACACCCACACTTAAGATGGTGGAGTCCATGCTACTGGGAATGAAAAATCTGGGAGATGTGTATACATACATATGTCTAAATTTGCATACTTACTTATCATGTGTAGTTGAAACAGCTTTCAGAAATTAAGGACATGAAAGAAGGTAACAGGAACAACAACAAGCATATCTGTGCCAATGCATAAGCTTCAGAAATTGAGTTTGAGCCTCCAAAACTGAGAATGCAAAGACAGACTGGATTCCTGGAAGCTGTTTTCTCTCTTCCACGTGATTGCCCAGCAAACATGTCCACACTCATACACATACTCACACAAACACACAATAAAACAGACCACACACACACACACACACACACACACACACACACACACACACACCACAGAACCACACAATATGTTAGATACAATTTTATGTGAATTACACGACCTTCTTTTTCTTCCCATGTCACTCCCAATGTCTATGGAATTCTTCTCATTGGATAGATAACTTATGCTAAGCCAAATTAAACTGAGGAGCTGTAATGTTTGGGATGCATTTATTGAGGTTGCTATTTATACGTACTTAAGCACTGAAAGTTAAAGGAGCTATTTCCAGCACATTATCCATTTGTACACCTTTAACCCACCCCATCGCCTCCTTCTTGGGCCTCCTGTTGCCAGGTGATAGAAAGATACCTGGTTTCTAGTCAGGGTCAGAGGCTTTGTCATGATGGGAGACACACTCATAAAGGAAAGCAGTCAGGGGCTGCTCAAATAAAGCAAAGAAGCCGCCTCTGAGCTCTTGTTTGTTTTCCTTCAAAGCAGCTCACATACAAAGAGAGGACCTTGAAGTCACAAGTAAATGAGGCAGACTCTTAGCCAAAGTGGGGAAAAGTGCCCGAGATGTCACATCAAATAGTGCTGTTTCCATTCTTTTTCTGCCTCTTATTTATAAGCATCCCATCCAGATAAGTAAAACAAACCACACTGGGCTAGAGCACCTGTTAAATATCCAAATCTCAGCAGGCTGACCGTGAGCACTCACTCTTCTGGGTTGTCAGCATCAAAGAAGACTTCGATGTTTATCAAAAAAACTTAGCCCACCATGGCTTAGCCTGTATCAACATAGGATGTATTTGAAGAATTCAATAGAGTGAATCTACATTCAACTAAGGTTGAAGTGAGTTTTTCAATTTAGCAAAGAGCTTGCCCTCTTGGAGAGTTAAGAATCAGTTCTCAATATAGGTAAGGTAGAAGAACGGAAGGTTCCCACCGGTTGTCTTTGTCGGAATATCTTGAGTCAGGATGTGACTTCAAGGGTTGACCATGGAGAAACCTAAAGATAAATGTCTCCATTATACAACAGTGAATTGAGGTGATGTAGGGTAGGTACCACGCTGTGCCTAGACAATGCAATTATTTTACAGTTTACGTTAAAATTATGTTAAATGACAATACTGGCTGCAACACTGTATGTTGCTGCAGACCACAGAACATAAGCAGAGTAGATCTTGAGACAAATCTCATTTACAGACCTATTCAGTGTAGAGCAGCCCGGAGGACACTTCACGGATCTACTAAATTTGCTAGGAAGGAAATTTACCTTTTAAGAAGGCAGATTTATTTGTGGTGTCTTTTCTCTGATGCACAAAAGGGTGCTTCATCCATTTTATTTAAAAATTCCAGTGATTTAAAAAAAATTCTGTATTTATTACCACATTTTGGTGTGTTTCTTCCATAGAATCAGGGCATTGTCTGTGCTGTCTGGAAGAGTTGAAGGTGAGTTGAGTACCAAAAACAAAGAGACAGACAAATAAAACAGGAAAAGAAAAACAAGACAGAATCATTTCCATCAAAATGGTTTGGTTTGGGTGGGAAAGGTAATTGCTTTGAAGAAGAGAGAGCCCGTCAAAGAACCAGGAACCTGCAAGATCAAGTCTAGTGTTGATGTTTCCAGGCAAATGTTCCAGGCTATATTCCTGTGACTTAAGGAAGTAATCTTATTTAATATAAGATGTAATACACAATAAAAGGCTTTTCTTAAAGAGAATGATTAGAAATAATAATTTGTTAATAGACTTTGCTTTCTTTCACTGTGTGCTTTATTTATGCTTCAAAAATAGAGATTGGCCATTCACTCCCACAACAGAGCTCTCATTCCCACTTCATTACTCTCCAGGTCAGTTTCCTCTCCTGCTTCTTCTAAAAACACTTTACAAAACATAGCTGGTGTGTATGAATGCACCATGTTATAATTATCAGAAAATTTCAATTAATTTAGATAACTATAGATTCAGTGGCAAGTCTAGCCTTAGATGTCACCTTGCTGTGGTATAGTTTTCTGTTTAGGTGGCACAAGGCATCTTTTTAAAACTGAGGCACAGGTAGGTGCAGGCATACATACATATCAGTCCTTCAGTCAGTGACAATTTCACCATCATTTCAATACAACATTTCTCTTTGTCAAAAACAAAAGGCAAAGCGAGTGAGCAAGTGGTACCCAGCCCCAAATGATCCATCCAGAACACAGCTCCTGCTCTAAGGCACAGGGATCATTGTGGGAGAGGAGACAGAGGGTTTTAAAAGCCAGAGTAACAGAAGTTTGCTGTTTCATTGTGTCTCAGCAGCATGGTGGCCTAAGCAACATAGTGACACCAATAGATGTGCTAACATGGACAAAGAAGTGCAGGCAACTGAGGAATGCTAAGAGCAGGCCAACAGCTTTCTCTGGGAATGATGACCATAACTGGTTATCCAATACCAAGTGGTACTAGATGTCATATAAATAAAACTAAAGAAAAGGGGCCATAAATTTGAGAGACAGAAAGGCAGGGGATTCCTGGGAGGGTCTGAGGGAGGAAAGGGAAGAAGAAAATGTTGTAATTATATTTTAACACACACACACAAACATGTGTACACTCATATATATATATATATATATATATACACACACACACACATATATATATATCCATATGTACATCCATATGTACAATCTATGTGTCTGTTTATGTATCTATATCTCTTTGTATCTATCATCTATCTATCTATCTATCTATCTATCTATCTATCTATCTATCTATCTATCTATCCATCTATCTATCTAATTTCATCCTTTGTCTCTATGGTACCAGGGAATAATTTATCAGATTAAAAGCCTGATGTCCACCAACGTTGTATTTGATTAGAATATCTATTGGTGGGACATAGGTTAATGGATTTCAATATGTTTATGACATGTCACTGAGGTAATGTTTGTGGTTTACTCTTTATGGTGATTTAAATAAAAATGGCCCCTATGACCTCATATATTTGACTGCTTAGTCAGTGAAGAATGGAACTGTTTGAGAAAGATTAGAAGGTGGGGCCTTGTTCGAGGATGTGTGTTGCTGGGGTGAGCGCTGAGGTTTCAGAAGCCCAGCTTTATTCTCTCCACCCTCTGCCTGTGGATCCGGATGTAAAGCTCTTGCCTACTGTTCTAGCACCATGGCTGTCTGCTCCTGAACATGATGATCATGGGCTATTCCTCTGAAACATTAAGCAAGCTCTCAGTCATTGCCCTGACTGTGGTGTCTCTTTACAGCAATAGAATGGTGACTAAGACACTGTTCTAGAAAATGCCTGCAATGCCTGTAATCTTACATCATCCTTAAAACTATAATTTCTCTAAGGAAACAAGAAGCCTTAGAGGAAAAAAAACTGAAGCCACCACCATCGTGAATTAAGGAGGCAGTCACAAAGCAAATGGTACTTAGCAAAAATATATCTTGATGTAAAATCATTCAAGAGATAGAGAAAACTGCTTCTTTTAAAAATACCATGCTTGTATTTTAATTTTAACACATAAACTCATCTGGATATGAGAAGCAAATTGTTCACATTCACATTTATGTGAATAAATGTTTATTCCTATAAATAACCTTGCGGTAGAGGCTCCCATGATCTTTTCTGTTCTGCACCTTAGAAAACTCAGGCTTGAAGATGTGAACTGACTCAGTCTACCAGGGTCACATGGGTGGTAAACTGTTGTTACCCATTAATCCAGGGTATGTGCTGACATATTACTTAGCGTTATTCGTGGGCTTTTTAGATTAAATATTATAGGATGTTGAATTTGAAATTTATTGTAAAGTCAAAATCAAAGCTGGTCAGAAAAATTTCTTAGAGCCTCCCTTTCCAGCTAAGACCGGTCCTGAGACTATGGGGCACACCTGGCATCCTGGACACCAAGGGTCCCAACTATACAGAGGATGCTCTGCTGGTCCCTACCACACACAGATGGGTTCCCACAGTGGTTGTGTAGATACTATTGTATCTCTTGCCTTATGAGCTGAAGGCTGAGCTTGAGCCTGGGTCTGAGCTTCAAATGGTTCTTCTCCTGGACTGCTCACACTTTAAGAGCCTGGGGACCTGTTATAGGGACAATTGAGACAAAATGTCATGGTCAGTAATGGATGCAGGGGCATCACTTCTCTACTCGGGTATAACCACAGCTACACAGTTCCCCTTCTGAAGCCTCCCTTGCCTAACCCAACATCAGCATTGGAACTAAAAGGACGGTAAGACTTAGAGCACTGATTTCTGCCCCTGCACAGCAAGCCCAGAATCCCAGGTTCCATTGAAAGCGTGAGAGAGAGTCTAATGTAGCATATATACCAGTGACATTCCAGCCAGCTGCATCTGAGCTCGGCGGTCAGACTGTCCAAGGCATCGAAATATAAGGTGACACAGCTAGTAACATTCCCTGGGGAGAAACCATATCTATCCAGGCTTCTCCATAAGCTGTTTATGTGAATTATACATATCAAGTAGGATTTCTTTATCCAGATCTCCATATTTACAGTGTGACTTCAGAGTTAGCAGCACAACCCTGGCAGACCTCCAGAAATGCCCCCAACCTAGACTGAGAACATTGGATGTGTGACGTGCTTCTTTCTGGACATGCGTGGACAAGAATAAAAAAAAAATGGCTTTGAAAATTAAACGGAGAGTCATGATTTTCTTTTTTCATTAAATTCAGACCACATTTTAAAAAAAAGTAGTGTGTGTGTGTGTGTGTGTGTGTGTATGAGAGAGAGAGAGAGAGAGAGAGAGAGAGAGAGAGAGAGAGAGAGAGAGAGAGAGAGATGGGGGATATGCTGTAGCACACATACAAAGGTCAGACACAGAAGTGAGTTTTGTCCTTCCACTGTGTAGGTCTCCAGTCAATCTTATGCTGTGGGGTGTAGGAGAAAGCACCTTTTCTTTCTGAGCCATCTGGTCCACCCTTGGAGCCTTTTAATGGCAGCCACCATGTAAGAGATGTGTAGGTTTAAAAGTAGCTGTTCACCTAGAGAAAGGATTTCTCTAAGCAGTCTAGCTCAAGACAAAGCAAAGGTCATATATGCTTTACTCTTTATCCAAAGGAGAATAGAGTAGGGGATTGACCACACAGTTTCAGAGATGTCTGTTTTTGCAGCCTTCTTGTAAACTTTTCTGCATATTAAGTGTACCTTCTTTAATTCCTGGTAGCTTTCTACAGAGGCAAAAACCACAGATCATAAGAATAAGTATATCAGTGTTGCCATATAAAATTGCAAACATGGAAAGTGTATAGCCATTCAGGCTTGGATGAGACAGAGGAGAACTGATCTGTGTATTAATACCACCACTTAATTCAGTCTCCAGTGGGATAGTTCATAACATTCACAGAGCAGCTGATTCAAATTTTAATACTTGCTGTTCTAGAAAAAAAAAACCAACGAGTACCTTATAACACTGTGAAGTGTGAAGAGAATAAAAATGTTTGATATAAGGCCAGTTGAAGAGCCTCTGATTTATGTCACCATAAATACTTTATCCACATGCATGGTTAAACTGCAGCGGACATATCATTCACAGCACAGAGCAGAGTTCCGGAATGAAGAACCAGCAGGCCACCTGTCTTTATTGAAAATGACACATTGGAATGTATCTGCAGTTGCTTGCCTTGGGAGACTGGGCCAAATTGTTTTCCCAGATATCCTCTGTGAGGGATAGAATGTTTGCACGTGTATATGGTTACATCACTCAGGGACTGATAGAACACTTCGCTATTGTTAGGAACCTGTCTCATCATTCAAGGAATGTGTCTGGCTGGCCATGTGGGACACCCCTTCAGGTTATGGCAGAATGAAACAACAGGGTCACAAAAGACAGTGCCATTCACTTCACTTCGGGCCCTCCCTGTTTTCCCCGGAATTTTTCATCCAAGAAGTCAATGGCTACAATTGTTAGCAGATAAGCTTGTGTGAGTGAAGAGGCCATGACCTGTAGAGTGCTAATAATCCACAGCATGTCATCCAGACCCAAATGCCACAGTGCCCCTGAAAGACTTGGTCATTACTGTATTGATGGGCAGGACATGAAAGCCATCAGAATTGATTTGGGGGAAGAACATATACTTCTACAGTATGGAATTATTAAATTTTAGGGAACAGGTTGAAAGCAATCACAACCTCTCCCTGATGTTTATCTAAACAAAAATTCTTCAAATGGGAAAGGTTACAATAAAAATTAAAATTGACATATACAGAGGTTTTGGTCTGTTTTGAATGATGGTTGCTACATTTTGTTGTCTAGGATTTGAGGTACATATTTCTCCATTGGTTCCCTGCAACACTAGACTCTTTGGTATCTTCCTACAACTGCAAACTGTTAAGAAGCACATCTGCCCTCTACCTGCCGGATGTCAGCAGAAAACCTTGCAAGTTCCAGACACTGCGGACTAGAAGATTAAAGGTCACCCAGGAGTGGCAGCCCATAGTCATGTTTACAGAATTATGCAAAGGTGTATCATCATTAATGCATTTGCTAAATTTGCTGAGTCTTAACAATGACAGTAGGCATTTCAGTATGTAAAAATTTATGAACATTTTTCCAATCAAGGTGCATAAGTCTGACCCATTATCCAATTATATTTAATAATTTGTATGATTTAGAAACTTTTTCACTCCCAAGAAGTACACTTGTATTTCTCTAGGAACACAGGCATCATAGCAGTTTTTAACACAGTAATTGAAGATCACGTAGGTCCTGCCTGATCACGCAGGGTAGTCAAGCAGCCAGTTTATGACTTGGCCTCTTAGGCTCACCTAGCCATGCTGGAGGATTTTAGAGATACCATGTGTAACACTGTACTCTGTAAAGAATGCTAAACATCTCAATGCAATCCCCATCAAAATTCCAAATCAATTCTTCAACGAATTAGAAAGTGCAATCTGCAAATTCATCTGGAATAACAAAAAACCTAGGATAGCAAAAACTCTTCTCAAGGATAAAAGAACCTCTGGTGGAATCACCATGCCGGACCTAAAGCTCTACTACAGAGCAATTGTGATAAAAACTGCATGGTACTGGTATAGTGACAGACAAATAGACCAATGGAATAGAATTGAAGACCCAGAAATGAACCCACACACCTACGGTCACTTGATCTTCGACAAGGGAGCTAAAACCATCCAGTGGAAGAAAGACAGCATTTTCAACAAATGGTGCTGGCACAACTGGTTGTTAACATGTAGAAGAATGCGAATCGATCCATTCCTATCTCCTTGTACTAAGGTCAAGTCTAAGTGGATCAAGGAACTTCACATAAAACCAGAGACACTGAAACTTATAGAGGAGAAAGTGGGGAAAAGCCTTGAAGATATGGGCACAGGGGAAAAATTCCTGAATAGAACAGTAGTGGCTTGTGCTGTAAGATCGAGGATTGACAAGTGGGAGCTTCTGCAAGGCTAAAGACACCATCAATAAGACAAAAAAACCACCAACAGATTGGGAAAGGATCTTCACCTATCCTAAATCAGATAAGGGACTAATATCCAATATATATAAAGAACTCAAGAAGGTGGACTCCAGAAAGTCAAATAACCCCATTAAAAAATGGGGCTCAGAACTGAACAAAGAATTCTCACCTGAGGAATACCGAATGGCAGAGAAGCACCTGAAAAAATGTTCAACATCCTTAATCATCAGGGAAATGCAAATCAAAACAACCCTGAGATTCCACGTCACACCAGTCAGAATGGCTAAGATCAAAAATTCAGGTGACAGCAGATGCTGGCGAGGATGTGGAGAAAGAGGAACACTCCTCCATTGTTGGTGGGATTGCAAGCTTGTACAACCACTCTGGAAATCAGTCTGGCGGTTCCTCAGAAAATTGGACATAGTACTACCGGAGGATCCAGCAATACCTCTCCTGGGCATATATCCAGAAGATGTCCCAACCGGTAAAAAGGACACATGCTCCACTATGTTCATAGCAGCCCTATTTATAATAGCCAGAAGCTGGAAAGAACCCAGATGTCCCTCAACAGAGGAATGGATACAGAAATTATGGTACATTTACACAATGGAGTACTACTCAGCTATTAAAAAGAATGAATTTATGAAATTCCTAGCCAAATGGATGGACCTGGAGGGCATCATCTTGAGTGAAGTAACACAATCACAAAAGAACTCACACAATATGTATTCACTGATAAGTGGATATTAGCCCAAAACTTAGGATACCCAAGATATAAGATACAATTTGCTAAACGCATGAAACTCAAGAAGAATGAAGACCAAAGTGTGGACACTGTGCCCCTTCTTAGAATTGGGAACAAAACACCCAGGGAAGGAGTTACAGAGACAAAGTTCGTAGCTGTGATGAAAGGATGGACCATTTAGAGACTGCCGTATCCAGGGATCCATCCCATAATCAGCTTCTAAAAGCTGACACCATTGCATACACTAGCAAGATTTTGCTGAAAGGACCCAAATATAGCTGTCTCTTGTGAGACGATGCCGGGGCCTAGCAAACACAGGAGTGGATGTTCACAGTCAGCTATTGGATGTATCACAGGGCTCCCAATCGAGAAGCTAGAGAAAGTACCCAAGGAGCTAAAGGGATCTGCAACCCTATTGTTGGAACAACATGATGTACTAACCAGAACCCCAGAGCTCTTGTCTCTAGCTGCATATGTATCCAAAGATGACCTAGTCGGCCATCAATGGAAAGAGAGGCCCATTGGACTTGCAAACTTTATATGCCCCAATATAGGGGAATGCCAGGGCCAAAAGAATGGGAATGGGTGGGTAGGGAAGTGGGGGGCACTATGGGGGACTTTTGGGATAGCATTGGAAATGTAATTGAGGAAAATATGTAATAAAATATTAAAAATTAAAAAAAAAGAATGCTAAACATCATTCCTTTGATTAACATGACCATTGTGTACTAGCTATAACACACATGTATTTATCACTGTGATGAATTAATTTACATATAGACTTCTGTTTGTGGAGAATCCTGAAGATATTTACGGGCTCCATCTGTGGACTCCCACTGTGTTGGAGTCTCCCCATTGTTTCCTCATGGCATTCTGCATGCTGGCAAGGGTCCTTCAGTCTTCATCTTTCTGATAGCCTCACTGCTGCCCATCCTATCTTGTGGGCTTTTCTTATCCAGCAAGAAGGAAGACAAAAATGTGTGAAGTCTTGCCAGACTGACCTTTTATTTATCTTCCTTTGACAGGATAACACAGACTGCTTTTGGTTTTTAGGGCTTTCCTGCTAATTCCCTTGAGGAAAAAAATATCGCAGAGATAAAAATAACAAGCGTGAGAAAGCAAGGAAGGTTATAGACACTTAGAAAGTCCTTCCAGGCTTGTTCCCCTGCCAGTGGCTCTTGACTCCCTTCTGCAGATCAGCGGCTCTTGACTCCCTTTTGCAGATGGGCAACAGATACTTGCCTTTGATTCTGCCCTGTGGTTTTGTTTCCAAGAAGGAGGCTCATCTCCATGCCACTTCTCCTCTGACCTGTCTGTGGGATGGTAGTGAACAAACTTCCCATTGAAGTCTCCTGCATTGCTTCTGGAAAAGAGTGAGGAGGTGCAACTACGCAGTTTTCCCTACATTAGCCCAGAGACTGTTCTCAAAGAATGTCTTCTCACTACATGTGACACTCAGCTGCCTAAAGTTGTGATGCACTCTCAAATAATGGACAGGACTTTACCTAAATGTTTTGTATTGTACTTACAAACTCTCCCACTCTTACCTGCTTTCATAGGCGCTTGTATCTGTCTTCTTAATTTCTCCTTTTAAAGAGGATTTTTTTCTTACAGTGTGACATTTAATGAATATAAATGATCCCAGTTTGGCACAAGGTTAGACTCTTCTGTTCAGTAAACATGTCTTTATTAGCTAATAAACCCCAGGGCTCTTAGCGACAGTAGGGACACTGTTGCCTGACCCCGCCAGTGTTTCATTGCAGTAAGTGAAGAAAAATCACAAGGGAAGAAAAGAAGCTCATACAGTGCTAAATGGTGACAGATGCTGCAGAGAGTGCAAGGGAGGTGCAGAAGGATGATGCAGGGCAGGTCTGCAGACTCATGATGATAGAGTTAAAGGGAGGGACCCAGAGAACACACTCAGAAGAGTAATATTCCAGAAAAGACCTTAGGAAGCAACAAAGAACATTACAGAGATACTCATGGAGGGGAGAGAAGGAACTCAAGCTAAAGGCATCAGCCACACAGTCTCTCCTAGATAGAAGTGAAAGTCAGCATAAAAGCTCCAGGGTAGGGACCCTCCCGGAATACTGTGGAAAATGTGGGGGAGCAAGGTCATGATCAGAGCATGCGAGAAGGGGGAGAATAGCAAAGAAAAGACTTAGAGAAATTATAGCATAAGACACACACACACACACAGACACACACACACACATACATACACACACACACATACACACACACACACATACACACACACACACACACACACACACACACACACAGACTGTAGTTTGTGTTATTCCACCTAAGCTACTTTGCGCTTTCTGGGACACTTTGACTAAAGTAGATACTCTGCAGTGACTTTAAAGGTATCTTTGAAAACATAAGTCCAGACATTTCTTTTTATTAAGCCACTCGTTATCGAAAAAGTGGTATCTGACACCCATCTTGTGAAGTTACAAAAATGCTCCAATATTAAGCTAATTCCTAAATTTGCTCTTGGCAATGACATCAGAAATCTAACAAAATCGAACCAAAATGCCCATAGCAAGAGCTAACGTTATTTCTCTCCTCACTTTGGCATCCTGAAGATTAATCTTCTACTAAAGGTAGCTGTCCTGAGGGTGGTACCGTGGATCATGGGAGGTGTAAGGACTTTGGATTCCCAGTGTTTAATAAGAGTCATTTACTATAAACCTCCAAACAAAGGATGAAGTCCAGAATTTTACTGTGTGATTGAAGCCAGAGCGCAATCCCTGTCTCTGAAGAGAGTTGACTAAGCAAAGGACTTCAGCAAGTCAGTTTAATGCAGTTCCTCACCCGGAAAGATGATGCCAAGTAGCAGGTACTCCAAAGAAAGGCAGCAAGGGTAATCTGTCTCTGATACTCAAGGCTTTCACTGCCTTGATGTATAGTTGGGATTTGCACTACCTGACCTCATGCTGAAGAACTGAAATGAAAAATATTTACTGAATGGCAAACAGTCTTGATGATAATCTGAACAAAAGCTGGCCAGGTTGAGCCTTGCATGTTTTATAGGAAATCTTGTGCTTTAAAGACTGATGAAACCGCATTGGAGTCAGGCTGGTTCTGAGAGACCAGCCTCATCCTGACTTCACCTTTGCAATTCTCAGAAGAGTAATTTGGGAATAGTATGAAAGTGTTTTGCAATAAAGGGGAGATATGTCGAGAAATCAGACAAATATCAGATCTAGAAAACTGCACTATAGTTTAAACAGATATTTTTGTGTATTATACTCTACACACACACACACACACACACACACACACACACACACACACACACACACAGAGAGAGAGAGAGAGAGAGAGAGAGAGAGAAAGAGAAAGAGAGACAGAGAGAGACAGACACAGAGAGAGGGGGTGGAGAGAGAAAGAGAGAGATTTTATGTAGATGATAGGCAGGTAGATAGATAGACAGATAGATAGACAGGCAGAGAAGAGAGAGGGGTGTCAGGGGAAGAGATGAAATAGACCAAAGTTTATTGTTTTCTCTTCCCTCAAACCAAGTCAACTTCTTCTTTCAATTAAATTCTTCATGTTTGAAGACTTGTCTATTCACAGGGAGGACAGAGGTTTTTTTTTTTTTTAGACAGCATGATTACACACTTTCCTGTGAAGCTTGTCATTGTATTTAGTTTAACAAGGCAGCAAAACAAAAAGAAAAACAAACAAACAAATAAAGAACTGAAGAATTCCTATACTGAGTCTGGAGAGATGAGTGACACTGAGTCTGGAGGGATGAGTGACACTGAGTCTGGAGGGATGAGTGACACTGAGTCTGGAGGGATGAGTGGCACTGAGTCTGGAGGGATGAGTGACACTGAGTCTGGAGGGATGAGTGGCACTGAGTCTGGAGGGATGAGTGGCACTGAGTCTGGAGGGATGAGTGGCACTGTTTTTCTAGAATATGAAAGGCAGCTCCCTGAACCCACACCAGGGGGTTCTCACCCAGTGAGAGCTCCAGCTCCACGCCATCTACTGCCTTTTACTGTGGGTATCTGTAGGCACTCACACATATCACACACACACACACACACACACACACACACACACACACACACACACACACACACAAAGGAAATCTTTAAGAATTCGCTTAAGAATCCACATTTAGACGACCTAGAAAGTTGTGTGACTTTAGGCTGATATTTAGTTCCTTAAGGCTCAGTTTTCTTACCTGTAAAACAGAGAGAGAATTGGTACCTACATACTAAGTAATAACTCAGTTAAAATAAGAGAGGTACTATAGTGTATACCAGGAACATGCTAATTAGTTTGTTAATATTCTCCATGGCAGGTCAAGCAAGTTCCTGAATTTGCAGTGATAACAGGACATGGATTCTGTTTTTCCTTGTGTGGGAAACCAAGGCTAATGTGTGAGAACCTCCCGTGGAACTTGTGCTGGAATGCCATAAAACTGGAAACAAATATTGGTGTATCTGGGGTGGGGGGTGAGGACAGGACATACCTGGAGCTTAGTGCCCAGCCTGTCTAGCTGAGTGAGGGGCTCGATTCTTAGCAAGATACTCCATCTCAGGAAACTAAGATAGTCCCTGAGGAAGTCACTGAATTTCAGCACCTAGCCCACACCCCCCACATTTAACCATACGCATATACCCATTGCACACTACACATATACACACAAAGAAAATATAAACACATTTAGGCTGTACTTCACAATGGACTGCAATAAACCCTGACACTCCCAAGCCTTTTTATGTTTGATAATTACATGAATGTAAAGGATAGATTGTGATCACATTTACCAATGACCTCATCTCTTTCACTCTCTTTCCATGTTGCTTCCCCCCCCCCATTGTCCCTATCCTTCCCCAATCTCTCTCTCTCTCTCTCTCTCTCTCTCTCTCTCTCTCTCTCTCTCTCTCTCTCTCTCTCTCTCTCTCTCTCTCTGTGTGTGTGTGTGTGTGTGTGTGTGTAGCTTTTGTGTAGATAACCACTATGGCTTCTCTTTCTTCTCCACATTCCAGAGCTTGCACTCTTTCTGTCTCCTCTTCCATGATCTTTCCTTGGCCTTGCAGATGATACGGCTGCATGCCTGAGACTGAGCACTTAGCAACCAGACATTCTCTCCACTGTGACAAGTGGGGAGACTGCATTAACCTTTCTCCTCTGCAAAACAAGGGTCCCTGACCCTGGCTGGGAGCAGCACTAATGCCTGGGTATAAAGACAAATGTACATTTCCTTTGCACTAAGATGTGCGTCTGACTCCCTTGGCATAGTGCGGCTACCTGGGCAAAGTGAGAGACATGGAGGGTTCTTTGAAATAGCTTAGCTTTCTACCCGCCCAGGACTTCCCACTCTGCAGGAGTCCAGAAAATACCGTGAACTGTTCAGAGGGTTCCTGTGTGGACCCTGGCTTCAGGGTCTCATTAGAAACAAAGGATAGCAGCACCAAAACAACGCCTGGATTCTTATTAGATTTTTGAAATCTTAGTTATACAAATGTACACCATCCAATGATCAAACTGAGATGGCTCACATCGGGTAACGGACCTCATCTTTCCCTGAGATGTGGGAAACGTAGCCTTTTCCATCAGCTTTCTCTCATATTTACCATACCACAAAGTAGTTTATCATACCTGCTGCTTGACAATTTAGGCAAACTTAGGAGGATGCAGAAAACATGAGGTCTTAACATGGCAAGGGCAGGAAGTGGCTATGGAGGGACGCTGTGTCAACTGCTGTACCCCAGAACTTACCCAAAGACCTCCAGTTGCTCGCTACAAGAACTGTGAAAATAAAGCAGGATGCATCTTCCCATGGTTAAAAGAAAGTGTGCCAGCAATGGGGAGCGGCGTGGAGGGCAGGATCTTAACTTTTACATTCTTCCTCCATTTTTTTTTGTCATATTGATGTTAACCTACAACTCATCAATATATTTAAAAAACATAGTAATACTCAACTCTCCATACTGCTGGAATTCATTTTGAGTCACTTCAAAGGAAGAAATGGCTTTTCTCTTTTAAAAGAGATTTTTTACTTGACTTCAGTGATGTGTAGATGTCTGCATGTCTGTGTGTAGGTGTGTACACTCATTGTAGGTGCCCTGAGAAGTCAAAGCAGGTTGTGAGATCCACTGGTGCTAGAGTTATAGGAGGTTGTAGGCTTCCCAGAGTGGATCTTGGGACCTGAATGTCATCCTCTGTAAGAACAGTGAACTCTCTTGACTGTGCTGTGGAAGCATCCCTCCAGCCCACGTGCTTGTCTTGATATAAATTGAGGGGCTGGTTTCTGAAGAGCTATGAGATATAAAGCTGATGGATAACTGAGGTCGTGAGACAGGCCTGTCATCTCAGTTCCCGAGAAGACTGGAGAGTTCAAGGCCAGCCTGGGCAACTTAGTGAGATCCTATGTAAAATAAGAAATAAGAAAAGGGATCTCCAGCTGTGGACATGTTACCTAGAATGTAGAAGGTCCTGGCTTCCATCCTCAGTGCTGCAAAACAACAACAACAACCACAACAACAACACGAACCATGAAAAATGGTGCTATAGAAACAGTTTTCAGAAATTATAAAATGTACCATTAATGGTATACAGAATGTACACACTAACATATACAGACACCCTATATCATGCACACAACAAACATTTTACAAAGATATTCCCTTTCCCCAATTCAACGGACTATTTGAGGATCTTCAAAAAAAAAGTCAGTTATGTTAATATGTCTTTTCTATTGTACAGAAAGAATTTGGGGTTGGATTGAGGCGTTTATAAATCATGACACATTAACAGATTATTCTTTCCTTAAAAGAGTTTGGTTTTTAACTAGATGTAAAGGTTCCCCTCGTTCCCTCCTCCCTCCTCCCTCCCTATATCCATTCTCCTTCCCTCTCTCCCTCTATTGGTCATGATTTGTTTGATTTATGTGTTTTCCAAAGCACATTTAATAAAACACCACAGACTGAGAGCTAATTAGCTGTTTCAGAGAAGATTTAATCTCAGGATTTTTTTTTCTTTCAAATCTTTTTGAAGGAAACTTTACAGTGGTGTCCAAGGATGCTTCTTATGTGTGCCGTTGTCAGAGAAGCCTGCCATTTAGTAGGAACTAGGACATTTTGTCGTCTATGATCCAAAGGAGAAAGCTAGATTCGTCTGATCTCTCTCACTGGGTTAAGCATGATCAAGTTAAACTGCAGAAGGAACGGAAAATTGCCATCAAGGGAGATGGGCAATAGGCAAAAAAAAAAAAAAAAAAAAAAAAAAAAAAGCAAGAGAATAAATTTCCACCAAGAAAAAAAAGAAACAATTTCTCTCTCTCCCTCTCTTTTTTTCTTTTCTTTGTAAATAAGGCTCATGCCAAAATGGAGAGAGACTTGGAGTAAAATGTGAGCACACAGAGTGGTAGGAATCAACATTTGGACATTTTGTACATGTCAGTAGACAAAGAGAATGTCACCTACATCCTTTCAAACATCCTCCAATGTGGTATGTGTATTTTTACTTCTTTTGGTTTTGGATACAGTTTAGATACTGGAGAGATTGTACTTAAACACATCCCATTTAGATCATGACATGTTTTAAACCCGTTTTCTTCTGTTTTCCAAGCACATAGACTACAATAATTCTGTTTGTAATCCTGGGGGACTTTGGTCCAGGGCACAATACTTCTGGGGTGTTTAAACACTGGTTGCTATCCTTCTTGTGTATCTGTCTGATTCAGCCAAAAATGTGACATGTGTAGACACTCATAAATTCTAGAAACTCAACTTGAGGATGCCACCAACAGCAGAGGGCATAAGAAAGTTTCACTCTCAAGAAGGAGCACCTATCCAAGGAGCACCCATCCTGAGCTTCCTTTGGCCATCAGCAGGGACTCTCAGGCAGCATCTTCCACTTTGGTTGCATGCGTTTTTGGTGAAATGTGGATCTTAAAGCAGGTTCAGCAGAAATGGGTCCATTGCTGAGTCAAAGTTACCCAAAGTGGTTATCTTCCTCCTTCTCCCCTTCTTCCTCCTCCTCTTCTTCTTCCTCTTCCTCCTCCTCTTTTAAAAAAATGTCCTTTCTTTTCTCCCCCCCGTTTTCCCTCTTTCATTTTCTAGGAACTAAACCTTCTCTCTCTCTCTCTCTCTCTCTCTCTCTCTCTCTCTCTCTCTCCCTCTCCCTCTCCCTCTCCCTCTCCCTCTCCCTCTCCCTCTCCCTCTCCCTCTCCCTCTCCCTCTCCCTCTCCCTCTCCCTCTCTCTCTCTCTCTCTCTCTCTCTCTCTCTCTCTCTCTCTCTCTCTCTCTCTTCCTCTCTGTTAAACAAGGTCTCATGTGTAGTGGAGTAGCTTCCAAATCATCTGGTAGCTTAGGATGAACTTGAATTTCCAATCTTACAGCCAGTAAGCATGTCAACATTGCCAAGATTAAAAGTATTTACCACCAGCACTGCTTTATGCAGTTCTGAGAAGCGATGAAGGATTCCTTTTTTGTACAACAGACAAGTATTCTGCTAACCTAACTGAGTCACATCCCTTGCCCTAAGCTTAATTCAGTTCCTACTATGAAGGTGATTTAGAAGTCATTACCATAAAACTATTTTCAACAAAAATTTCAGCTTCTACATTCTACCTTCCAGTTAATTAAGAAGCACTGGCTCTTAAAAATGGAAGCCTAAGGACTTGGATCGCCTAAGTGGCCTTGCACTGGCCTGTGGACTATCCACTCTATAGACTTGCATTAGCATATGGATATTTTCTGTCAGAGTGTTATGGGCGAATGCTGAGTCATATGAAGGATAAAACTGCCCTGATATACAGAGACACCCAACCCCATGTTATTTGGCTGAAAACTGAACTGGTGACTAAACTTGTTTGTGTGATGGCTTCCCTCACCAGGCAGAAATAACTATCAGACATGTTGAAGAAAGTCCTGAGAATTTTGTGAAGGCACAGAGAATTTCCCAAGTCAGTTTATCTTAAACATAACCTGACACTAAAACAGAGTTTCTTTTATAATCAATTTTTTGAGGACTGGTTATTTAACTTCATTCAAGAAGGTAGGCAACCTGGTAGCAATTATACATAGAATAATAAAGATGGTTATACGCTTATGGTTTTGCCTGACCTACTTAACAATACAAAACACAGAACAAATAAGACAGGCAGATATGCTGAGAGCTAGAGTCCTGAATCAATATTCAGGGCTTGCATTTCTCCCATCTATTCAATTTCCAGCTCTGTGCCTCTCCTTCTCATTGTTCCGGCTTTATTTACTTACTTAGTTATTTACAGCTACTTCATCTTCAAGTTTTCCTTATTCAAGACAAATTGCATTCTAATGTACTCAGATCACTAAATGTACTCGATGGGGAAGAAAGGCCACGTAGGTACAGCAGAGGCAGTGACAGCAGAACAATCCAATCATTTATGGAAATGAAGTAACTTAAATGTTTTATGCATAAAAAGTTCAAGAAGTTGTAAATTTCAGAACTTAAGTATTTATCAGAACCAAAAGAGCCTTTTTATCCTTTGCAAAATATTACTCTCTAAACCATCTTGGTGGCATTTCATTTGTAATAAAAAGGAGGGCTCTGAAAAATCCCCACACTTTCCCTATCTGCAATCAGGAATGCTGATTAACCTAAGTTCAGTTTTCCATTGCAGGGTAACGCTGTGATAAGATAAAGCTTCAATTTCAGGGTTGAAATAATACTGCTTAATTCTGCTGTGTGTTTTCACCTTGAATATTTTCCCTTAACCAGAGTAGCTAAATTCTAAGTAATTAAGATGCTGAAACTCTCTTTGAAGCCCAGAGCATCTAATCACTTAACAAAAAGGCTTTATTTCCATATGTTAGCTGCTGCCAACTGCAGATGTTTAGATCAAGCCTATGTGAGAGACAACTGCTACAGCTCCCCAGCAAAGAGCACCAAGGACCTTTGCCCATCAGCCCACACCTTGGCTTTGTAAAAGGAAACAAAGTCACATTTCACTTCATCTGGATTTTAGTCCGACATCAGCTTATGATAAAATGAGTTCTATTGATTTTCCTCAGGAAGATAAGGCTTGCTAAGCACCAAACACCATTTTCTTTGTCAGAAAACAACCAAGGTTCATGGCCGACTCCTCTCAGCTCTCTGAGCCTGGATGAGTCTTCCTTTATACTTTTCTTTCAAACAGCTTCAGCAGACAAATTGCAAAGAATAAGTTCTAAATAACCTTTCTTCCAATATTGTGCAATGCTTACAACAGTTTTATTTGCAAAAAAAGAGATAGCAGCAATAAGTGAGCAAAGACAGAATCTTCACAATGGATACCCGAGTGCGATCAAATGGTTTCTTACAGGTCTCAGAGAAACCTGAGGACACTCTGGGTAGATCTTGAGGACCTATCATTATACCACAACAGATTCTGGACTGTAATCCATCACCAAAATAGATTTTACATTTACAATGTGAAAAACTCAGTACCTACCATCCATTTATGATCTTGCTATATGACATAGTACCTCTGACAGTGGCTTGATGGGTGTTTAGAGAAATATTGGATAGCCTAAGTATATGGAAAGAGACCCCCAATCCGATCAAGCTCTGTCTCTTGCCTTAGACTAGAAAATGTGTGATAACAAGGAAGGCATTACATTGGTTTGCTGGCATCATAAACACACAGCAAGCTCAAAAGTCAAATTGTGTGCTGTTGGTGGTAGATGTTTAGAATAGCCTTACACATGGCATTTGTAATAACAGGAAAGGTGGGGGAAAGAAAGTCATATGTACCCCGTGGCTTCTCTGGTGTACATAGGATTTAGAAATTGTCTTGAAAAATTATGCAATTTCTTAGAAAGTTTTTATGTGTTAACTATGAGTTTTGAAATCTATAAAAGAAGAAGAATGAAGAAAAGTTAACTTTTTCATGAAAATTTGATCCCCAGTTACAATAACAGACTCCGTCGTTGCTAGAATGGGTAAATATGTAATATATTTATTGAATGCAGATATGTATTGACTGGATTCATGACTGACTGACTGAATGAATAAGATAACCAGCTCATATTCTTGTGAGCATTGCCAACACAGTCCAGTCAAATATGTACTATTATCCTCAGATGGAAATTCAGAGCAACATTGCCTCCAATGACATGTAGCTAAGCCCTTTGGAAATAACTATTCTCATCGTACTTTGGTTATTTTGCTTGAGGGAGAGATCTCACAGAACCTTAGGAGAGCTTTACTGATTTCTGTCAGAAGGATGAAATCAAAGGACAATTCTCTCTCTCTCTCTCTCTCTCTCTCTCTCTCTCTCTCTCTCTCTCTCACACACACACACACACACACACACACCACTTACCAATTGTATGGTGAGGATGTAAGGGAGACGAGTCCAAAGGTGCCCCACCCACCCTGTCATTTGGCCTTCATCCTTACAGAAGAAAATTAAGCAGATATAGGAGCTCAGATACAAAGCTTTTTCGTAAGTCTGTAGGGCAGATAGATAGCCAAAGACACAATTGGCAGACAAGATACTGCCAAAAAAACTTTTAAATCTTATCACCTCAAGACAGACAAACTGGGATAACCAGGAAAGGAACAGGAGGGTCAGATTTGGAATCCCATGTTTGAATCTCCAGGTTCTCCGATAGTCTAAGAAAATAAAATCCAATTATCATTCTGAGAAAATATTTTCAATATTCATCTGTGTGGACACTTGCAAACAGTGTTTCCAGAATCTCTTGGAACTATTTATTCATTGCTCATGATTGACTCCCGTGCCTCAGGACGCTGAACTCCAAGGTAGGGGTGATGAGTGAGCAGTTGCAGTGTGGTGTTACCCCAGTTTTGTTTCTGCTGTTGTCATGCGAACCATCTCTGATTTGACACACAACAGTTGAAGTGTTCTGCACATTCAGAAGTACTCGCCTGACCTTGAACCTAATGGACATTAAGTTGTTGAGAATAGCTAATTGGTCAAATGCTACCTGGGGTAGTAAAGAAACACCCACTCCCCAGAAAAACAAGACAAGCAAAAAAATTCATGCTTAAAATTTTGTACTGAATCCTGCCCAGGGAGCTTAGAGAACATTCTAGACATTGTGTCATTAAGCCAACATACATCAATATGCCTTCATTCAAGTACAGACATGTGGAAAGCTTCCTTCTCTCATTTATTATGTGGAAATTCTCATATGTCTGTCAGTGAACCTAAATAACTTTGATCATAGGCGCCATCGAAGTAATTAGATGGATAGATGGAAAGACTGATTGAGTTAGGAGTTCACCAACTTTCATGTCTGTTATTCCTGCAGATCCATTAACCATCAGCTTTCTGCTTGGGTTTTTCATTGTGTTAAAAGCCTCCGTGTTTTTTAATGAATGGCTTATCATCTTCCAGGCACGAGACATCATTATTTCAACTACAAGACAGTAAAACATTTTTGAACAAAAGGAACAGTGGCGACTCCCATGTGATGGATCTGTATTTATTTTTAAAGTAATCAATAGTTGTTTGCAAGTAATTGCATGCCATACTCTTTAAGTAAGACTGAAAATACACATCTGTGTTATGAGATGGTCTAATATGTTCAAATTGGGAGACCAATTACAGGCCTTCCTGAGGCACATTGTTTGGTGAATTATCGTTATGACCCTTACAATGGCTGGCTTTGTACAGTATATTCCATGTGAATTTCAAAGGAAGAGTAAACTTCCTTGAACTACTGAACTACTATGCTTATTGAAGTTAATACTACATTTTCTATAGAAATCAATGAAGCTAATCACACAAGCATGGTTCAACACATCCCACTCAGCTGTCTTGAAAATACTTGAATATCATAATTGGTCTGCAGCTATGAGCATTTTGTTCTCCAAATCTAAGCAAGATGAGAATCCTTCTCAATGTGCCATCCACAAGTGTTTAATGAAAGATTCAAACCACAGAGCATTCTTTCCAATAGAAAGACTATTCTTGAAGTGGTTGCATAGAGCTAAAGCCTCTTGTTTCTACCTTTTAAAAATGAACAGCACTGAGCACAGCAAACATGCTAATTATTTTCAAGCAAACAATGAATTCAAAATTGGAGACATCTCTCTGGAGGAGAAAAAGACATGCCTTTTATCAAAAAATGGAACTCATCAAGAATAATAACCACTAGTTTCAGAAGAAATACTGGGCTGAGATTTTGCACTAAATATTTAACCCAGCATGCACTCTGTAAACAATAGTTATCATATGAAGACATTATTTGTGTTGCTGTTTTTGCAGATGAAAAAACTGAGGCTAATGTCATCTACTGAGTTGAAAGCCAACAATTTCTATCTGAGGCCTGGGGTTGCAGAATAGACATGAAATGCCTGGACTTAACTAGGTAAAATGACAACTGATTATGTTCTTGTAGAAGGTCAGGAGAGGTGGATCCTGACCATTGCTGCTTATGAACAACGCATGGTTATAAAGTTGGCCAGGAAGCTGACAGAGCTGATTTTAATTGTACCCAGGTCCTTTGTGACTTGGGTTATGGTAGCCTTTGCAACATGAACACATCTTTTAACTTTTTTTTTCATCTTTTATTTCAATTCTACAAAACCCAAGGCTATTTCTACCTTCTATACATGCTACAAAAGCATTTCTTGCGTTTAGGGAATGTATCATGGAATATGTTTCTCAAATTGGAAGCACAACATTCTACTGTGAGACAATCTCTGTGATGAGAACACCAGGGTGAGAGTTGTGGAAAACGGCTCGCAAAGTATTCATATATGTTTTGAGAGAAGGCTAAAGTAAGGCTATAAAAGATAAAACAATAGGATGCGTTGCTTTTTGAGATTAATTTACCTTTGAATATTTCATGTATGTGTAGACTGTTTTCCAATTACTCTTACCATACCCTCTCCCATCTTGACACTCCTGTTAAGGCTTCCACTTTCCTACAAGTCTCTTTCCCAAATGTGTGTGTGTGTGTGTGTGTGTGTGTGTGTGTGTGTGAGAGAGAGAGAGAGAGAGAGAGAGAGAGAGAGAGAGAGAGAGAGAGCGCAGGGGAGAGCTTAACCAAGACCATCTGAGTGCACAGGTTTGGAACAATCTACTGCAGCTTGGTGGACTCACTGTTGGATACCCAACTGAAGACACTGCTATCCCTTTCCTAGAATCTATGAATACTGAATGTTTCAACATGGAAGACTAGGGCCTTATAAGCCCATCTCCCAACCTCCACACTGTTAAAATAGTCTTAGGCAGGCTCAGTACAGATAACCGCAGCTGTTGTGAGTTTGCAATTGCAATGGCAATATCATGCTCAGAAGACAGCATTTTGTAGCCTTTCTCCTCTTTCAGCTCTTGTTTCCTTTCAAACTCCAGTGATGTCTCATGAAGCATAAAGGGTTATCATGATATATCTGTCTTTATGTTTTAGGCTGCAGAGTCAACCATCACTTATCAGAAAACTGAGAAACTTTGAGTCTTTGAATTAACCTCTGTTCACTGCAAAGAGGTTTCTCTGAGAAAATCTTCGAGTAGCACTTGTTTATGCATATAAATATAAATATTTAGCAAGCAGTTCAATTTGACATGCCAGTTCAATTTAAATGACAGTAGCAAATAACTCCATACAGCCTATGACTTCCATAGCCATGCATTCTAATAGGTTTACATCACAAAGCATGGATCCCTTTCTTAAGTGACACCCTAATTTAATCATAGAATGGCTGGTTACCCTGATGACATCCATGTGCACAAGCGAGCACATCTTTCCTGAAGATTGGAACTGAAGATTTTGAGTGCGAAGTCAGAAAGAAAGTTTGAGAGCTCTTCTCCTCCATAGGCTGCCTAGAGACTTCTGTGACTGTGAAAGCTAGCCAACTAGACCGAGGCTTTCCGCTCAGTTCCAGAGAGATTTACCTGTATTTGGACCAAGGTGTGTAGTGTAGTGTCTTTAGCAATAGGGCTGCATCTTTGAGTTCTGATGGGCAACCAAGAGGACTTGTTTTGGGAGTCTGCATGGCTTTCTTGACCAACAATTCATATGGAAGTATAATAGTTAAGTTTTACTTGTCAACTTGACAAAGCCTAGACCTACATACGAAGAGAGTATCGATTAGAGAATGTCTAAATTTTGGAGTGGCTTGGGGGAACATCTGTGGAGGTGTTGTCTTAGTTGTTGTAATTGAGGTGGGGTGTCCTGCTTATTGTTAGCAGCCCATTCCCTAGCTTTGGGTTCTGGGCTGTGTAAGCATTGAGAGGGTCTTGAATACACACATTTATTTCTCTTGCTCTTGACTGTAGATGTGCAAATTCCTGTCACCTTAAATTCTCTTCGGCGATGGAGAGTGGTCTGGAATTGTGATGTCTAGGTATTTTATCACAGCAACAAAAATGAAAGTGTCCCACACTTGGATTTGGAAGTTGTTTTAACCATGGCTTCTAGGAATCATTTTCTAGATGTGTAATGTATTTCCCTTCTAACATATTATTGCTTTTACAAATTAGTTGCAAGACAGTAGGCTTCATTTTTGCTTTTTTTTCTTCATACAGCTGTTGGTTGACCTTCTTTCTGCAGCTGCTTCCTCATGTACCTGACCCTACTCACATCTTGATATGCCCCTTCCCAAGATTTTCCCTCTATGCTTTCTTCTTGTTTGTGATCTCCTATCCTCCTATTTTGGGCAACCCCCCCCCCCCCCCCAGCCAGTGAGCTTTTCTGCTTACCTGACTTCCACAGGGACTCCAAGTAAAACACATATATAGCTAATGATTGAGAGAGAGAGAGAGAGAGAGAGAGAGAGAGAGAGAGAGAGAGAGAGAGAGAGAGAGAGTTAGAGTTCCTCTTCCTAGATAATCTTACTCAGTATAACTTTTCCAAATTCAATCCATCTTTGTGCAAATTTCATTCTTCTTTGTGGCTGAGTAAAATCCCATTCTGTATATGCACCACATGTTTAATATTCTTCTTCAGTTGACAGCTTGAATTAATTTCCTAGCTACTGTGCATATTGGAACAATAAACAAGGAAGTGTAAGTATCTCTGTAGAAGGATAAAGGCTTTTGGGTATATGTCCATAGTGGTTTAGTTGGGTCATATGGTAGATATATTTCTAGTTTTTAAAAGAAATATGTAGACAGATTGCCAAAGACATTACACTAGTCCCCACTAGCAGTGCATAAGGGTCTCACTATCCCCAGATGAATGCCACATTTATTGTCATTTGTATTCTTGATGGTTGTGGATCAGGATGAGGCAGAGTCATGAAGTAGTTTTTGAGCTATGTTTTCCTGATGACTAAGGATGTGGAATCTTTGCTTGGGTCCTTTGCAAAGCCATCTATTTTTTAAGAGTTTTCCTTTTAGTCCCACAGCCCAGTTTTTAATTGGGTTGTTTGTTCTCTTTTGATTTGTTTCCCATTTTCTGAGTTCTCTGCATGTTTGAGGTGTTAAGCCTCTCTCAGAAGTACAGCTGACAAAGATAGTCTCCCTTAATCCCATTATCAGGGTGTCTGGAATCACGGAACATGGAATTCAAGGATGCTTTAGCGGAGGACCAAGGAGAGACAGTGCTTTTGTAGCAAGCACTGTAAGCTCCATGGCTTTAAGTAGCTCAAAGCAATGTTTTCTTTGCAGCTGCAAATACTGGAGGGCAGCGTGGTGGAGGCCTCCCTTCACCTAGAGCCACCAGAGCCACGTGGACCAGCACGTGGAAGGTTGAGAAGAGAAATGCCTTGTCTTGCCTTGCCCTAACCCGGTATATTACCCTTCTGTTCACAATAAATGTCCATTCAACTAATTTTATGGCTTTTGAAGGCTTTCAGAGGTGACTAACCACCTCTTGGGTACAAGTGTTTTCAGGCACAAATCTAAGAAACAATGGCCTCCTTATTCTTGCTAATTCTTGTTAGTCTTCGAATATCTCCGTTTTAATTTTTCCAACTCTGTGGTA
Organism: Mus caroli; assembly: GCF_978045245.1. Taxonomy (NCBI): domain Eukaryota; kingdom Metazoa; phylum Chordata; class Mammalia; order Rodentia; family Muridae; genus Mus; species Mus caroli. Next base: position 10,418,562 of record NW_028227258.1, on the reverse strand, counting down.
AGATTCCCAGTGTATCTTCACCAAAGCTCAGATTAATTCATTTTTTTCCAAAATATTTATTGAACATTCTTTGTCTCTTGTCTTGTACTGAAGCCTGTATATCCGTGACTAGCTCAACTGCTTCATATCTTGTTTAAAATGTAAATTATGAATAAATAAATTACAGTACATCATGCTATTGTGCCCTGTCCAATAACCACTACAAACTGCTTTAGAGACATTTTTGGTTCTTTCAAGATCTTCTGGCAACTATAACAATGGTATCTGTAGAACAATTATTGCAAGGCTTTGAGAAATTTCAACCAACTTTTCAATAAGTTCTTTTATTTAACCCATCACAATATACCTGTGTGGCCCACCCCATATCCTTGCGTTCAGTCCAACCCATTGTGTGAGCACATACCAAAATGTCTCTCCTTCCCTGAATCTTTGCTTGGTTTCCCTAACCTGAGGCAGTCTCCCTTCTTGTGAGTATGCACAGCATTTTATTTCCAAACATAATAGTGTTTCTCTTGTGTGCAGTGAATTATGCCATTGTCTTGCAATTCATTTGCAAGATTCATAAGAGGAGAGATTACAGTCTACAGCAGAGTAGAAATTTTTAATGAATATTTTTAAATTAATGCTTGCTATTTAACAATTCTTCATTAAAACTGAAACAAAGATTAATCAGATCGAAAAAATTCCAACTAATATGTGAAATACTTAAAAAAATACTAATTCTCCCCAAAATGTTAGAGTCCTCACTTTCCTTCCTCCCTCTCTCTCTTCCTCTCTCCCTCCCTCCCTCCCTCAATCCGTCTCTCTCTTCTTTTCTTCTGTCTCTGCCTTTTTCTCCCCAATATCATTTATGTGTTATTATTGCTATAGGAACCAGGCAGCCCTTGAGCTTGAGATTCTATTATTTTGTTTTAGCCTCCCAAGTGGTGGGATTTCAGGCATGCACCACCTTGTTCTTTTATATTTATAAAATATTGTGATTAAAATGTATGAATTTGTTTATTTGTGCATATGTGGAGGTCAGAGGACAACTTATAGTAGTCAGCTTTCTCAGAGATCAATCCCAAGTATTCAGGCTTGGTAGCAAACACCTCAGAGCTAACTCTACCCCCATATCCCCAACTCCCGGTCTGTTTCTTATACTTCCATTGACACCTTTTTTTTTTTTTTGAGAAATCCTAGATCCTTCATTGCACAGTTTGAAGAGAGTTGGGGAGAGAAATGATGACTCTTACTGGTTTGAATCCAGAGCTAGAGAGCGATGCAGAAACTGGGCAGTAGAGCTTTGCACGTTCTGATGACCACAGAACACCGCTGCAGCTTCTTATCCTCCAATGTGTTGTAAACACCTCGGCACTGGAGCACACAATGACATCCCAGCTTACAGCAAGTACCAAAGCTGAGAGGTAGATCAGCTGAGAGGCTGTGAGCGGAACCCATCTCGATGGCATGCCGGAAGCCTCAACAATGTTAAGCACAAGGGGCCAGGATGAGCTTCACAAAATAGGAAGACACAGAAACAGCAAAGGTTAAGAGTGAGTTAAACATTTCCTCAAAATACAGGATTGGAAATCCTAAAGATCTGGGTCTCCAGATTACTCTTCTAGGATAACATAGAGTTGTCCTAACACAGAACCTGCAGGCTGCAGTATTTTACTTAGGGTAGTGGAAGGAGAACCTTCTTTTCAAGGCCACAATAAATACTATGAATCCTGGAATAGGCAGGCATTCTCTTTTAGTGTTCTCAGAGGCTGGCGCCTGCACACCGGAGTCAGGGGCTACCTCACTGCTGCTGGAGTCAGCACCACAGAGCTGGAAGGGAAAGGAAAGGATGCTGAGGGAGAGTTTCTGCTTCTCCACACTTTTCAGGCCAACAAAGCTAAGGATAGGACCTGGCACACGAGACTTCTTCCTTTCAACCAGCCAGTGCCTCAAGTCAGGGAAGAAGCCCAACTAACCAACCCAATGAACAAACAAAAACCAAAAAACCCAACCAAGCAACTACCCCCCCCCCCGCAAAAAAAAAAAAAAAAAAAAAAAAACCAACAAAACAAAACAAAACAAAACAAAACCCTGAAACCAAGGCACTGGGAAACCTACAGAGTCACTTACTTTGTTTTAGCTTATTTTATTTGTTTGAGGGAGAGTCTCTTTAGGCATCCCAGGCTGGCCTGAAGTTCACTCTGTAGATGAAGCTAGCCTGGAATTCAGAGATCTGTCTGCAGTGGCCTCTTGAGTACTGGGATTCAAGGAATGTGCCACCAAGCTGGGCCTACGGGTGTCTAGTTTTAACTTTTCCTTCATAAAATGTAGAGGCACATGCTCCAAAAGTAACTGAGAAGAGACACAGAGTGGCCGTTTGTCTCCGAGAGTCCTAGAAGCATTTTATTCTCTTGACGTCTAAAGATTCTTGATGAATAGGGAAGGCTCTCATTATTAGAGGTGTGTTTCTGAATGATTGAATCTCAAGAGGAATAACTCAAAGCAAATATTCTGCGAAATGGAAACAAAATTCAGGGAATTATCTGGGGTGAGTTTCCTGAAATAGACTATCAGGCACACCATAAGCCCTTTTATAAATATTTGAGATACTCAATGAATAAGGACTCTCTTGCTTCTTCCAATAAAATTTCATTTTCTTCTAGTTGCAAAAATCACATTTTTTCCCTAAGCTCTTGACTTTTCACCAAGTATTATAGGGAATAAAGGTGCCATGCAGGTTAAACAATCATTTTAAAGTGCACTGATTGGTCCATACTACCCGTGACTCCCTTTTCTCAGTGCAACACTGTTAACCATGAACTAATCTCTGTGAGATTGTTTTGCACTTCAGTTTTATTAGCTTGTGAATATTATAATAATTAAAAGATAAGTGCAACAACAGATTCATTTAATTTTTCTTCAGTTGCCGCATGAATTTTGGAGATAGAACTCTTGCAGAGAAAAAAAAAAAGAAGCTAGCTCAGTTAGGAAAATTCTTGCACCACCCGTGTGAGGCCTTAGTTTCCGTCTCCAGCATCTAGGGAAGACAGCTAAGTGTGGTTATGCAGGTTCACCTGAAATCCAGAGCAGGGATGTGGAGACAGGACAGGTTAGCCACACCAATGAGCTCCTGACTCAAAATGGTAGCAGAGTGTGCTGGTTTAAATCTTTAACCCCTGCATTCAGGAGGCAGATGTAGATGGATGTGTCTGAGTTCAAGGCCAAAATACCTGGTCTATAGAGTAAGTTCAAGGTTATCCTGGGCTCCATGGACATCCTGTCTAAAAACAAACAACTAACTAAAATAATTGCCAAATGGAGAATGATGGGAAGATACCTCGCACTGATCTCCCTTCTGTATGCCCATTTACACGTATGCACCTGCATCCATGCGCGAGCATGCACACACTAACAAATATACACACAAAAGAGAGAAACTGAGTGTGAGGAGAAGAGTGGTGTTTTAGAAATACTAGTCAGGATCAGAGCCATGTATAGGATATGCACGTCATGCAGGATACATGTTATTCATTCTGGGGCAGAGTTGTGACTAGTGTGGCAATACCCCCACAGCATCCAGTAAGCCAATTAAGTGGATCTATGGAAAGTCTGTAGAAAGCCTGGCATTACAGTCTCTGATCTGTGCCTCCTGGGGGCTGCACAGATGTAGGATAATGCCCTGTTGAGACAAGCCAGCTACCCACCCAATGTATATTTGGTAATTATATAGGCTCTACATTTACAAATATTTTATCATTGTCAAAACTTCCTGGTTCAAGAAAGAAGACATAATTTGTAAATGATACAGATCTTGATAGTTGAAAAAAAACTGAACTTGAGGCCCACGTTAGAAAAAAAAGAAAAACCCACAGTTTAGTTGAGTGTAACAAACTAATAATTCATAATGTGTCACTTATAGCTAACTCATACTTTTCCTGCTAAAAATACTCAGTGCGACTATAATATAAAAATTCTATACAAAAACCAAAATTTCCAAATAAAAGTTGAAATCCCACAACGGCTTCTTAGTGAAATTGGAGAACTGTAATTATGTGCAGAGATGAGGCACTTTCCCCCTAATCTCCCTAAAAATACATTTTAATATCATGGTAATCTGTTTAGTTCCGTATTCTTGTGTTTTATACCATTCTAATGTTGTAAAATGAAAAAAAAAAAAAACCACAACCCACCATTCTGTCATTTATAATAACACATGATTAGCAAACAGACCGGATCTGACATGACACTTCAATTCAAAAAGTCTTTCTCACCGCTGAATGCTTTCTTTAATAAAGTGGAAAGACAAACATTTTATTCATTAGAGGCCTCTCTTCAGAGGAATGTGAAAGAGGGAGAGCCATGAAACATGCAGAGATAGGAGATTCACAGTAGATAAAGAGCATGGTAGGATCCATGGAAATAAAGTTTGTGAGCCAGAGTCTATCTAGAGAGTCTGAAGAGTCTAATATGGTCCCACTGAGAAATAAGCTGTGTGCTCTTTCTCCCTTAGGCTTCATTTCAGAATGGGAAGAGTTGGGATAAAGACTCTGCCCAGCTTGCTATCTGAATACATGCAGGAGACACTATTTCACTTTTCATGAGCACAGTGAGCAGTTTGCTTATGCTGATCCTTATCTGCACACACCATTGCTTAAGAAGCACAAATGCTACACAAGTCAATATATGTATATATATATATATATATATATATATATATATATATATATATATATATATATATAAAATCTCCTAGGATTTTGAAGGTCCCTGAAAAGCTTTAACTTTTCACAATCTGAATTTTAAACCATTTGCAAAATAAGACCAAAGGGGAAAGAAAACAGTAGTGTAAAACATTCACCTTATTATTGATAATGATCTCAATTGCTGATGACAATTATCTCTAAGGTGAAATCAGCTTCCTGAGACTGAAACTCAAACTTAGGATAGAATTCCAGCAGTCAAGCCATCCACCACAGGGCACCACTTGACTATCATAACCTTAATTCATGTCTGTGATTCAGAATCATGGTGTACCGTGTGTGTGTGTGTGTGTGTGTGTGTGTGTGTGTGTGTGAAGATTTGTGTAATGTCACAATGAAATCTCATTGTCCTATAGAACTGATACATGGTAACAAAAATGTTTTAAAAAGAACCCTTCCTCCCTGGGTAGTTTCTCAGTTGAAAGAAAGAGGAAAAGCTTAGCCTAGCAGGACCAAGTTTATTCCAAACTACTCAATCCGAATAAAAAGGCAGTATAAGAAGTTATGAATACTGAGAGGCCAGTAATCTGCTTAAGTGGATCTCCAAGCTAGCTTCAGCTTCCAACCTTGCAGCCCAGCATTATCACTGGGAATCCCAGTTGAGGACGTACCCCCATCAGGTTAACCTGTGGCCAGGTCTATGGAGAAATTTATTGATTGATGTAGGAAGCCCAGCCCACAAGAGACAATGTCACCTCAGGGTAGGTTTCTTAGGCTATAAGAGAAAACAGACAGTGGTAGCACATACCTTTAATCCCAGTACAGGCAGAGGGAGGTTGTTCTCTGTAAGTTCAAGGCCAGTCACATCTACAGAGTGAGTTCCAGAACAGCCAAGGCTACACAAAGAAATCCTGTCTTGAAAAACAAAAGCAAAAACAAATCAAAAAATAAAAAAACTAAATCAAATCAAATAAAATCAAAACAAGACCAAATCAAACAAAAGGTAGCTGAATGTAAGCCAGAAAGCAGCTTTCCTCTAGGTTCCTGCTTCTGTCTCTGACTTCTTGCCTGACTGTCCTCACTGGTGGACTGTGGTCAGGATCCTTCCCTCCCCATGTTTCTTTTGGTCAGAGCAATTTATCAGAGCAACAGAACTCAAACGCGAACAGGTTAACTTGCTTTGTATGGAAGGAAACATCACCATGGCTTACTGTGCATCTTTGTTTTTTGTATGAGTGATTATGTGTATGCATATACCTGCTTATACATGTTTATACCTGTGTCCATGTGTGTTCAGATGCAAGCAGAGGCCAGAGGCCAATGTCTGGCATCTTCCTCAAGTACCTCAGTCCAACTATAGTGTATGATCAGCAAGCTCAAGGAATCTTCTCCTCTCTGTCTCCTTACTGCTGGGCATAGGCTTTAACCACCATGCCTGGGCTTGAGAGGGGTGGGGAGGGGGAGGGCACTGGGTAAAACTCAGCTCTCCATGCTTCAGTGGCAAGCACATTGCACATTACTGACCTAACTATCCCCCCACAAGTCCAAAACAGTGTTTCTTTCCAGCAAACAAACAACCCACTATACTTCTATATTAATAAACCAACATAATCATTTAATCTTAAACACATTAGGCTTTAAATATCTGTATTTCCAGGGTTGAATCTCACTAAGAATAAACATAGTTAAAACCTCAGCTCATGAATTAGCTCATGAAGTGCTAACCACATGCTAGGCACCGGTGATACAAAACAAAATTTGTGTTTTCTGCCTTTATGGTATGTCTAAACCCAGGAAGCACACAGATTTCATCCAAAGCAGTGGTGTATGTTAATTGTCAGAGCTGATGGACATACATCTATCTTGAACCCAAGCTTCTGGAGGTAATTCCTGTGTATGGATGACATATCCTGGGATTCCTGAGAGTGTAGCGTCTTGGTGAGCCCCAAAGGTCAGTGGAACTTTATCAGTTGGATGAGAGAGAGAATGGTGTACCTTATATGCAGAGCCAGGGTATCTGTTGGAGAGGAAATCCAGGTGTGAGCAATGACCCGTGAGCCAAAATTAATACAAGCAGCATTACCCAGAACAGTTTGGGTCAGAGGCTCACAAGATATTTTGTGCGGCTAATTCTATTTATCTCAGTAACAACTCTAACAATAGTTTATACAATGATTTCTATTTCACTGAAGAGGGATCTGAGCTTTAGAGGAGGTGACTGATAAACAGGTCAGCTTGCATAAGTTTGCAAATTTGTCTCTGAGCCAGAAAGTAGTAATCGTTGACTGAATATCTGAAGGCCATGCCAATGAAGATTTCATCTTAAAGGGACTTATAGCTCTCAGTCACACCTTAGATTTTATTCTGTGACTGACGTTGGACATACTTGCTTTATGATAGGAAAAATCTTTATAGAAGGCAGACGCTTATACTATGACAATATGTCCCTTGTTAAACACTCACAGCCAGATAAATTAAAAACTAAACCAAACAGTAATGTGCTTATATTTAACAAATAAAATGTAAGTATGATTGGCTCTCAGTGCCGCTGGATGGATTCTTTGCAATGAATTCAACCAAAGGTTAATTATAAACAGTTAAAACAAAAAAAAAATCTGAATTGACATATAGATTTATTTTTCTGATCACTATTCCATGATCAAGACAATATAACAGCATTGTATTAGACACCAGAAGCCATATAGAGAAGATTAGCATAGGTGTGTTACGCAGATAACATGTGGGACTTGAGTGTCTGTAAACGTGAATTCTTGTATTCACAAAGTTCTTGATCTATGCAGACTCAGTGAATAGTTGAATAACCCTAACAGCTTGTCTTAAACCAAAGTGCTTTATGTGTCTGTGGGTGTGTTTGTGAATGTGAGCATAGAAGCGGAGGGGTCGGCTTCTAGTGTTTTAATAATTCTCCATTTTGTTTTTGAGGCAGAGTGTCTCACTTTACCTGGAAACTTGGTGATTCAGTTCGTCTGCCTGGCCAGTGAGCATGGAAAACATAATCGAATGGGCCAAATCCCCCAAACCTAAAGTATTTTCATGGCTCTGATGACCATTTCCATTCATGGCTTTCATCTAAGAAAATTTGGAACCATCTGATCAATCATAAACTAAGATGAGCATTGATTTCTTATAAAATAGTTATTGATTATTTAATATGTGAGGGGCATGAGTCCATGAGTCCGTGTAGTGGACTCTCTCCACAGTGCTGGCATTCTGGCAGACCAGCTCATTTAAGCCACATGCATGTACAGTTGATGTAGAAGGTCAAAGGGCAAGGGGCATGGAGGAAATTAAGTGGGTGAGATTAAATAGGAAGATCTGAAGGTTTACAATTTCAGATATAATGGTCACTGCAACCTCACTGGGACATTGTTTGAGCAAATACGAAAGACATTAAAGATTGAGCCATGTGCAGGCAGAGGGAACATCATAGGGAAGGCAATGTAGAAAAAAAAAAAGGCTCAAGGAGCCTATGTAGGAAACCACGTTAATGACTGATTGCATCGTACTATAGAGTGTGCGTAATAAAAACCTGGATTACGGTTACCTTGCCTTGGGAAGCTATTCTTTTCATTCATTGTTCTTAAGGCTTGGAGAAGGAGGATTTGCTCTATTAGTTATCTGCAGATTATAAATAGTATAGTAACAGCCACAACGTTTGTTTGCCGTGTAGCAGCGTCCAGCATACTGAAAGTGCCCAAAAAGTGCTAACTTTTCTGGAAAAAAACCCATCACGTGTGATATGCAAAAGTACTTTATTGTCTTCAAAATACAGTTGCAGACATCCTTTGTTACTTTTCGAGTTAGTTACAGGAGGTAGCTACGGGTCTCATTTTAATAATGAGGTAATGGATTAGGACAT